>NC_090449.1:148119024-149319024 GCF_031143425.1 Pleurodeles waltl
TACTACAGGTAGAACCAGGTCAGTGCCAACATCATGTCATAACTAGATAAAACCTACACCCCTACATTACAATGTCACACACCTGCTAAGCCACCTATCGCACATTTACTATACCATCATATTAGTAGAGCTATCACAATAACCATTCCATGACAACCTGACTTCCCAACATTATTCCGAGTCCCTACCCACAGCAACAGTCAACCAAGCAATGGGAAATAGTGGTAACATTCATTTTAACATAACATATACAAAATCCCCACTTACCTACCTACATTCGTAGCAGATGCCATGTACCAGGAAAGTAACTACACCATGTGCCAAACACAAGACAGCATGTTGCATAAACGCCAAAACCATCGCATGTCAGAGTCCACAACCTTCACTATTGACATATGCTAATATGCAACAACTATACCTGCCATTTCAGTAATTGGAGTAAGATAGTCTAAAATGTCAGCAACACAGGACCCATCAGTCATGCAGGAAAGGATGATACATACTTTGTGGAGCTACTCATCTAAGTCATGCTCCGCCTGTAAACAGTCATGTATACTTACAGGGCCAAACATAGCCCACAGGATTTAGCCACAGACAAGGCCAGGTACAATACCTTCACCTTATATACAAGGTACACCTGCCGTGCATGAAGACCACATACAGTACATCTTATGATGATTGGCAACATCAATAGCCCATTATTCAAGTGGCAACATCCCTATCCACACTTCAGACATGACCATTTCAATGCCACAACACACTTCTGAGCTTAACTTGATAGAGACGTACTCCTTTAGGCAAGCCAAATGACTGACTACACATACCATTCCAACAACATGTGAAGGTGAAATGCCAGATCTACAATACAATTCAGTCTAGGATTCCATACCAGTCATCAAAACATATCAACAATGACAAAAGTAAGTATGTTGAAGTAGCATCACAATGTTGATAAATGTCTGGACTTAACAATGTACACATGATGTTGGCAAAAACCATTTAATATTATACCAATTACCAAGATGTAGTGGCCTATTTAGCATGCCCACAACACATTGAAATAGGAAATTGCTGTGTAGTCACTTAGCATCCAAAGCACATGTACAAAATACTAATATTCGAAACACTCTTATCAATTATATGGCTTGCACTAGGAATCTAGTTCTACCACCATGGTTAGTACATGCAGGATGACCATTCTGAGGAAACATCACACACGCCAATGTTTAGTCCTCACTTACCAATGATGACACCACCTAACAGATCTGAGTACGTGCAGCAAGTTTGGCATATGAAATGCCAGATTGAAATCACAGCCTCACAATAAGTTGACACTCATTGGAAACCTCAGGAATATTAGGCATCTACTCAACTTGCTAGATTCAATGTTGCGCCTAGACATTGATCAAGGGGCATTTGAATGGACGGAGCGCAAAAACCAGGAAAACATACCATCAGGATATTGGGAGTATGGATCTGTAAGTGGCAAGAAACAACCAGCAGGGTACTACGGGCAGTATAGTGGTATACATATGACAGTCACATGTGCATCATCAAATACTACTGTACAGAAGGGATGACATAGGTGACTAATGTGTCCCACTACACAATACAGTGTGCATACCTATGTACCAATGTTGAGTACTCCACATATAGGTTTACCTTGGATACATTTTACCTTTTGCACTCACCACATTGTCACAGCTTAGTCTTTCACATCATACACTGACCTTGCAGAGGAATGTAAATTAGTGTAGTCAGCACGCTGCTCTGCTGCCCTCAAATGCCCATCCACCTCAGGGTTGGCCACCACCAATTTGTGGGCCATTGGTTGGGGGGGGGAGGGGGGGAGAAGGAGTGTTATGGTCTGACGGACACCCCTTTGTCCTTAGACATCCCCAGCTGGGCCTCAGTGGGCTTGTGGGCCCAGCATCTCGGGTCCTCCCACGGCTTTCAGCAGTGGGTGCTGTGCTGGCTGTGGTCTCCCAGTGTCCACACTTTCGTGGCGAAGGCACGCCAGATCCTCTTTTCTGTTGGGCATTGACCTGCATGGATGACAGACAAGAGGCGAAAGTCACGTACACATGCTCCATTCCCAGACAAGTAGGATGAACAATCAATTTAGTGCAAGTTGTCGTACATGCCATTCCTCACACTTCAAGCTCATTTTGCAAGTCACCCTCTGCAGTAAGGCCATGTGTGATGTGGAGTCAGGCATACAACATGCATACCCAGTACCAGGTTTTGCCTAGAAACATAACACCAGACCACAAGTATGTCCTTCAAATGGTACATCTCAACAACTAGTTGTCACACCAAGATAGATGCAAATGATGTAATGTACATATCTGGATCAGGTTGCATATATCACACACTACCTACTGTGTATACGGGCTAACGGTCTTCCTATGCACTTGGGCACATAACCATCTACCCCCACGTTAGCTCAATCCTTCATTCATGCACCTTTAATCTACCTCATCATACCCTCTACCTTTCACCCATTGGTGTTGCATTGGTTTCGCCTGCTCCTCTGGTGTACCATATAGCTATCCATACAGGAGTCGGACCTCCTCCACAAGCTTGGCCAGCTCTTTGGGAGAGAAGGCAGGGCCTCTTCCACCCGCAGGATGTGGCATGATTGCTCCCAGAGGCAGTACACAGCAGCTCAGGTCATGAAGGTCTTGCTGGCAGCAGTGTCAGGAGTCAAGTGAGGGATTGTGCAGAAGATGGCAGTCACGTCTGCCACGTACAGGACTGTCACCGCTGGTGGATGTCGCCATTGGTCCAAATCTGGCAAAGGCAGCAATGTGTTCCAATGGCAATGTCCACTGTGATTGTAGTCACCTACCACCATTACGACATCAGCCAGTGGAGTCGGGTCACTTCCTGACGTCCAGTACAGTAGGTCAGGTAGCTGCCCATTTAGGGCTCAAATATGTATGATGAAGTAATGAAAGGTGCGGGTCATATCTATGACAATATGTGGAGTGCAGGCTTATTGTTTACAAGTATTAATGTGCATGTCATTAGTAGAGGAAGTGAAATGAGGTATTTTGGGTTAGTTACATTAAACAGTGTTGCCAACATACTAATGACAATCGGAAGTTGGCATAGGTGCAAAAATGTGGGACATGTCTACAGGGTTGATGTAACTTTCAGTGACCTGTATCTCCATGTAGAGTACATCCAAGGGTTAAGGGGATTTGAATCCGGTACACTTTCATATTTTGGCTTGCTTTGTGCTGAATACCACATATTCACTGATTCATGTGACACAATTTCGATGTGTGTGTGATGTTGTTGTGATCATACTTATGATGGGTCGGATGAGTCATTCACATTCATTCTGGTGTTCAACCACATAGTTACCCAGGCCTGAAGAAAGCAAGACAACCTTCAGTGTACAGGGAGTGCAGAATTATTAGGCAAATGAGTATTTTGACCACATCATCCTCTTTATGCATGTTGTCTTACTCCAAGCTGTATAGGCTCGAAAGCCTACTACCAATTAAGCATATTAGGTGATGTGCATCTCTGTAATGAGAAGGGGTGTGGTCTAATGACATCAACACCCTATATCAGGTGTGCATAATTATTAGGCAACTTCCTTTCCTTTGGCAAAATGGGTCAAAAGAAGGACTTGACAGGCTCAGAAAAGTCAAAAATAGTGAGATATCTTGCAGAGGGATGCAGCACTCTTAAAATTGCAAAGCTTCGGAAGCGTGATCATCGAACAATCAAGCGTTTCATTCAAAATAGTCAACAGGGTCGCAAGAAGCGTGTGGAAAAACCAAGGCGCAAAATAACTGCCCATGAACTGAGAAAAGTCAAGCGTGCAGCTGCCACGATGCCACTTGCCACCAGTTTGGCCATATTTCCGAGCTGCAACATCACTGGAGTGCCCAAAAGCACAAGGTGTGCAATACTCAGAGACATGGCCAAGGTAAGAAAGGCTGAAAGACGACCACCACTGAACAAGACACACAAGCTGAAACGTCAAGACTGGGCCAAGAAATATCTCAAGACTGATTTTTCTAAGGTTTTATGGACTGATGAAATGAGAGTGAGTCTTGATGGGCCAGATGGATGGGCCCGTGGCTGGATTGGTAAAGGGCAGAGAGCTCCAGTCCGACTCAGACGCCAGCAAGGTGGAGGTGGAGTACTGGTTTGGGCTGGTATCATCAAAGATGAGCTTGTGGGGCCTTTTCGGGTTGAGGATGGAGTCAAGCTCAACTCCCAGTCCTACTGCCAGTTCCTGGAAGACACCTTCTTCAAGCAGTGGTACAGGAAGAAGTCTGCATCCTTCAAGAAAAACATGATTTTCATGCAGGACAATGCTCCATCACACGCGTCCAAGTACTCCACAGCGTGGCTGGCAAGAAAGGGTATAAAAGAAGGAAATCTAATGACATGGCCTCCTTGTTCACCTGATCTGAACCCCATTGAGAACCTGTGGTCCATCATCAAATGTGAGATTTACAAGGAGGGAAAACAGTACACCTCTCTGAACAGTGTCTGGGAGGCTGTGGTTGCTGCTGCACGCAATGTTGATGGTGAACAGATCAAAACACTGACATAATCCATGGATGGCAGGCTTTTGAGTGTCCTTGCAAAGAAAGGTGGCTATATTGGTCACTGATTTGTTTTTGTTTTGTTTTTGAATGTCAGAAATGTATATTTGTGAATGTTGAGATGTTATATTGGTTTCACTGGTAATAATAAATAATTGAAATGGGTATATATTTGTTTTTTGTTAAGTTGCCTAATAATTATGCACACCTGATATAGGGTGTTGATGTCATTAGACCACACCCCTTCTCATTACAGAGATGCACATCACCTAATATGCTTAATTGGTAGTAGGCTTTCGAGCCTATACAGCTTGGAGTAAGACAACATGCATAAAGAGGATGATGTGGTCAAAATACTCATTTGCCTAATAATTCTGCACTCCCTGTACTGTCCACTATGGAGGCGCGACATGTAATCCAAATATATCGCCTGGCTAGGCATACAATCATGTGTCCAGGTCGTCAGTTGGAGCCATATCTGATGCCTGCCATTTGCAATCCCAGTAGCATACCTCCCATCGTTCATGTCAGTGCTGCACTTCCTCTCCACTGGGTCGTTTCAGAATACCGTGGCCCTTACTGCAGGGATGTCTCAGCCTATGGTCAGTCTGGTTTTGAAGGTTGTACTGTCTGCATTGTTAAAACACCTGGACCGCTACATCAAGTTTCCCCAACATGAGGATCTGGCCCATTCGAAGGCTGATTTCTGTGCTTTGAGACACATTCCACATGTGGTTGGAGTTCTAGATGGCACCCACGTAGCCTTGGATGCCCCAAGTGCAAATGAACAGGTGAATAGGAACATGAAATACTTCCACTCCATAAACGTCCAAGTGGTCTGTTTGACTGATCTCTGCATTTCAGAAGTTTGCACAAGTTATCCATAATCTGTCCATGATTCCTTCATCATGCAGAACAGCAATAGCCCACTGCTGATGACACGACTATACACAGAGAGGGCCTGGCTGGTTGGTAAGCCATGTGTGTCTATACCTTTTTTCATGCTACCATATATGTGGATGTCCAAGATTTAAGTTTGGATTGGTGTAACTATACCTCACAGGGGACTCTGGCCACCCATCCTGTCCTTGGTTATTGACACCAGTGAGGTACCCAGCCACGCCAGGAAACACCTGCTTCAGTGAGGCCCACTGAAGGACAGTGTGTTGTGGAGCGGACCTTTGGGCTCCTGAAGGCACGATTTTGCAGCATAGACAAATCTGGAGGAGCCCTCCACTACTCACCCTACAAGGTATGTCAAATGATTGTTGCCTGCTGCATGCAACATAACCTTGCCCTGAGACATCAGATACCATTCATACCAGATGAGAGGGACACTGCAGATCCTGTGGGTGGGAATGCAGATATGCCAAGTGAAGATGCGCATGAAGCTGGAGACATCGAGGCAGATATCATCAATCAGTACTTCAGCTCCCTCACGGTATGTGATCTGATGTTAGTGATGAGATTCCACAAGGCATTGTTGAGGTAATGTATGCCATGTAATGTGCTGCTTGTCACCATCAGTGTGGCCTTAAGTGGCTCCAAAGCTCATGACTCAGATATGCATGCTGGATGTTCCTTCGAGTTGTGTACATAACTGTAATGTACATAGTGTATTGTTCAGAAAATGCACAAACAATGTCATTTTTGTAGTTATTTAGTTAGACAATGTAATGTTTGTGTTCCACTCTGGCCTATACCTTGTCTTTGTCAATCACAGATTTGCAGTCTGGCTGTTTGGCTCATCCTCATTTGCCATTGCCAGACAGTGTCACAGGCAGTTGGGATGTGCAGACTGACATGAGCAGTGGACATGGATTAGACAGATACTGTTTTTCATCAGATTTGTGGTGTGTGAATTCTATGCGTAGACTGTCATGACAGTGGTTTGGAAATGGCCTTTTCCAGTAAATAGACCTGTTTGGTATTGGAGGTGGCTCCAGTGGTGGTATGTGTGTCTCTGACACATGTCACAATGTGGTGTACAGGCCCTCTAGCATCATTATAGTTTGTGTTGTATGTGACCTAACTTGTGCAAAGCTGGCAGTGTTTTTCCTCATTGCAGACCAATGTGCATGTGTCTGAAGACTGGGGAGATTAGTACTGACGTCAGTTTTTTTTTGATGGGGTATGGTGATTTGGGAGGATGATGTATGGGTATGAGATAAGGCTTTAGCTGATGATAGGTTCAACCAACCTGTCTGCCTCCTGGGATGGTGATAGACTGACATGTCCCTAACTTCTGTATTATGTGGGTTGGCAACGTATGACACCTATGCTGAAGCACTGTAGTCCAAAGCATAACTTCACAATGTGTTGATTGCCATTTCCCTAATAAATAGGTGGAGATGTACAATACAGGTGACTTGTATCATGTTATGTTACAATACCACTGCAGTATATATCCTGGCTGTCCAGTATATGTGTGATGACCATAAGAGAGGTATAACATTGGAGAGGAATATTTTGATACATTAGTTTGTATACATGTCCGTTTGAATGGTTGATACATCACACTTACACAGGATCTGTGATTAAGTGGCATTTATTGGGGAGTGAACAACAAAATGAGTGAATTGAAACAAAAAATTAACTAAAATTAAGTAAAGGGTTCAGTCATGGATGAAATCATCAGAGTAGCTGCTACTCCATTTTGAAACACAAGTCCAGTGTCCTTGCACCATGGGAAAATGGAGTTAGGTTTCAGAGCAGTTAACAGGGTGTATCAGTCACACACACAAGGGGAAGAAATCAGAAGAGGTTCACTTCCTGGCAGTGGGTTTGGTCTTGGCATCTGCTCCACCTGGATGTATGTCCGCATTTGGGGTTTTTATGCTACAGAGGATGGGGTGTCTGAGGCATTCCCTTCCCCTGGCAGGGCCTCAATTCCACTAGCAATCACAGATGTCGAGGGGCCTGATGTCTCATGGCTAGTGGAAGAGGCCTGATGTTGGGTGCCAAAGCTACTCAGGGTAGTGTTGATGTCTCTCAGTACCCCAGCAATAGATGCCAGGGTGGATTTTATGCATGTCACTGCTGCATGGCATTCCGGTGGTTGTCCCCCTGCAGGTTTCTGTTCTCCCCAATCATGGTCCGTACCTGGCTCATCATGAGTTTTGGTAGGCTCCCAAGACTTGGGAGATGATCTCCTGGTTAGTTGTGTCCCTTTGGAGCCCCCATCCTCAGACACACACCATCCCTCCCACACATCCTACCACCACATACCTGTGCCCACTCCCTCTGGTGGCAGGGCCATTATTGTTGGGGGCGACGAGGAGAGACTGATACCTGAATTGAGGCACACAGGTTTGAGGGCAAATGGTTGCTTGTGATGTATTTGCAACAGGGCTGGGAGGAGTCATTGTGGGCAGGTTGAGGCTGATAGTTGTTGACTGACCAGGTGCCCATGATGGGTAAGCTTCTTTCTCCGTGTCCAGACATCCAGTGCTTTTTTTCCTCACTGGGGCCTTCATCCAGAGGGGTAGTAGTGTCTGTCTCTGGTATCCTCTCCATGTTGGGGATGGCAAGGTTACCTGTAGGAGAAATGGAGCACACAGTGTGTATGTGATGCAATAAGTGATGTATCAATTAGACAACAAAACATGGTATATGAGATGCACACACTACCTTTACATGATCCCCTGATATGACAATAACACCTGCTACTTAATCTGGGATAGTTCAGTGTGGGACACAGATTTACAATTGCATACAGCATGCTCTTTACTCTTGGATTATGCTGGTGTTTAAATGGCTGCAAATACCCTCATATCTTGTCTGAGTGCAGGCATGACATTTCTCTACTAGTAAGGTGACTGGCATTGTTGAGCCAGCTGGTAGTAGAACAATGCACAATGGTGTCAGAGCTAGCACACACAAATGGTGTTAGAATTTGCCCTAGCCCTCAGTCTGGATGTACTGCAAGTGTGTCCAGTTTACCATTTAGATGTCCCTCCCCGGATGACATTATTAGGGATGTTTTCTCAGAGTCCAGTTTGGGTATGGGTCAAAGCTGTACCTGTGATTTGCTTGTAATGGTACTGGTAGTGGGCCATTGCATGGCTGTCATTACCATGAAGTGTTACATGGTGGGCTATTCAGTTTGTTTTGCTTTAATTGTTAGTTTCATATGCAAGATATTTCACATTTAGTGCACATTTCTGATTTTGTTAATGTTGTAAAAGTGCTTTCTGGGAGTTAGAGTGCTGACAGTTCCCAGAACTTCACATGCCCTTCCCAAACTCTGTGGCCCAAGGGGAGTTTACTTGACATGTGGCATGGCAATGAGGTGTATTTGGAGATGTGGACGGTGGGGAGTGGGTGGTTTTATCATTGTGTTGTAGAAAGTTGATGATTGAGTATGCAAAACATAACTGTTTGGTGACATGTTGTTGTTGTTGTTGCTTACCAGACTTCACTCTTCCAGGTATTCCGGTCAGGCCCTCAGGGTGCAAGATGTCCAAGACCTTCTCCTCCCATGATTTGCACTTTGTGGGGAGAAATGGGGGACTACCGTCAGTGTTGAGGACCACAAGCTGGTGCCTAGATGCTATGGGACATACCTTCCCCCTGAGGTCGTTCAACCTCTTCCTGATGTCCTTCCTTGTGCGTGGGTAACTGCCTACAGCATTCACCCTGTCGACTATCTTTTGCCACATCTCCAATTTCCTGGCTATTGATGTTTGCTGGACCTGTAGTCCGAATGGATATGGCTCTACCCTGACAATTTCATCCCCCATGACCCTCAACTCATCAGTGAAACATGGGTGTTTTGTGGGAACATGCTAGTGGTAGTGAATAAAAGCATGGAAAATGTTGGTGATGAGGTGTGGATGCTGTGATGTGAGTGGGTGACGGTTGTGTATTTTGTGGGTTTGTACATTGTATGGTATGTCTTGTGGGATGTGTGTGAAGTGCAATATGTAGGGGTGCCTATTGTTTGTTTTGCTAGTTTGTTTAGTTTGTCCTGCTCTCTGACTGTGAGTGGCGTTCTGGTTGTAAAGGATTGTGGGTTGTATAGGGGTGTGTTTTTATAGTGCAGTGTGTCGGGTCTGTGAATGTGTCAGGTGTTGGGTATTCGAACTGTCCAATTTGGAGTGGTGTTCTGACTGATGCGAGTTTAGACTGCCCTGGTCGCATCGCCAATGGTTTTCCGCCATGGAAGAACTGTTCTTGTGATTTGTGAATAGAAATTAGAACGGTTTGTCGGGCTGGCGCTGCTGGTGGTCTGACAACCTTTTTGCCTGCCAACATAGCGGTCTTTTGGCGGCGCAACCACGCGGTCTTACCGTCAGACTGCCACAGTTGTAATGAGGCCCTAAGCTGCCGACCCCTGATACACTCCCGGGAGGACAGAAAGCCCACTAGATGCCAGGGAATTCAAACAAAAAAAAGAAATAGTGGGGTGGTGGCTACCAACCAGTATGGGCATGATTATGCCTCCAACCCAACTGAATGGGGTAACTGTCTTTCAGCTCTTCCCTGCACACTAAGACATGTTATCCCACGGCAAGCAAGAGGACATTTGGGTCCAGATGTAGCAAAGGGTTTTACCCATTCTGTGTCTATGGGAAAATTTGTTGGTACATATGGCCCTTGATTATTTAGGGTTTTAGTTTTTACATTTGGGCCATGAGAGCTTGTCTAACTCTCAAAATGGACCCACTGGGAATGGTGAGGGCTGCACTTTTTGGACTTGGGACGCTGCCACGTAGAAAAATCCACAAGACTGACACATCTGAAAACTAAAGATCTAGGTGAGTCCAGTGGTGTGTGCTTCTCATGCACCTCGCACCATTTTCTTACCCACAATGCCCTGCAAACCTCCAACTTTGCTGGAAATCACACATTTTCCCACATTTTTGTGATGGAAACTTCTGAAATCTGCAGGAATCCACAAAATTCCTACCACCCAGCATTGTCTCATCTATACAGATAAAAAAAAAATCTTCCCCACTTGTCAGCCTAAAAACGTTTTGTTTTTTTCTTTCAAACTGCCCTTTTGGACCCGCTTTGGTTCCCCCTCATTTTCAACATGTTTTTGGCTCTTCCCTGTCACAGGCACTTGGCCCACCTACACAAGTGAGGTATCATTTTTACTGGGGGACTGAGGGGAACGTTGAGTGGTAGGAAATGTGTGCCAGTGTGGTGATCCCACACAGAAATGTGGGAAAATGTAATTTTTTAAGATAAATTTGAGGTTTGCTGAAGATTCTGGGTAAGAAAACACTAGGGGACCCACGCAAGTCACACCTCCCTGGATTCCCTTGGGTGTCTACTTTTCAGTAATGTTTGGGTTTGGTAGGTTTCCCTAGATGGCTGCTGAGCCCAGGACCAAAAACGCAGGTGCCCTCCACACCCCCCAAAAAAAGTCGTTTTGTATTTGATGATTTTGATGTGTCCACAGTGTTTTGGGGTATTTCCTTTCCTTTTGCGGACACTAGGCCTACCCACACAAGTGAGGTACCATTTTGTACGGGAGGCTTGGGGGAACGCTGGGTGGAAGGGCATTTGTGGCTCCTCTCAAATTCCAGAACTTTCTGTCACCGAAATTTGAGGAAAAAGTGTTTTTTTGGCCAAATTCTAAGGTTTGCTAAGGATTCTGGGTAAGGGACCCTGGTGAGAGCCCCACAAATCATCCCATCCTGGATTCCCCATAGGTGTCTAGTTTTAAAAATGGGCAGTTTTGTCAGGTTTTTCCAGGAGCCGGCTGAGCTAGAGGCCCAACTCCACAGCTACGCACTTTGCAAAAAACACGTCAGATCTCAATGTAAAAATGTGATGTGTCAGTGTTGCGTTTCCTGTTGCAGGCACTAGGCATAGCCACACAAGTGAGGTACCATTTTTTATCGGGAAACATGGGGGAAAACAGAATAGAAGAACAAGTGTTATTGCCCATTGTCTTTCTCTGCATTTTTTCCTTCCAAATGTAAGACAGTGTGTAAAAAAAGAAGTCTATTTGAGAAATGCCCTGTAATTCACATGCCAGTTTGGGAACCCTGGAATTCAGAGATGTGCAAATAACCACTGCTTCTCAACACCTTATCTTGTGCCCATTTTGGAAATACAAAGGTTTCCTTGCTACCTATGTTTCACTCTTTATTTCACCAAATGAATTTCTGTATACCTGCTATACAAGGAAACCCCTTTGCAAGGTGCAGCTCGTTCATTGGCGCTGGGTACCTAGGGTTCTTGATGAACCTACAAGCCCTATATATCCCCGCAACCCGAAGAGTCCAGAAGAAATCACGGTATATTGCTTTGAAAAATATGACATCACATTTCTGTCACTAACTGGAAAGAGGCTAAAAGCACAAAAAAAGTAGTGTAAATGGGGTATGTCCCAGTAACATGCCAAAATTGTGTTGAAAAATTTGGTTTTCTGATTCATGTCTGCATGTTCCTGAAAGCTGGGAAGATGGTGATTTTAGCACGGTAAGCCCTTTGTTGATGTTTTCAGGGGGAAAAACCACAATCCTTCTGCAGCCTTTTTTTTTTTTTTTTTTTAAACAAACCTTTCACTGTATTTTGGCTAATTTCTTGGTCTCCTTCAGGGGAGCCCACAAACTCTGGGTACCTCTAGAATCCCTAGGATGTTGGGGGGGGGGGGGGGGGGGCAGGGGGGGGGGGGGGAGTATGCAAATTTGACATGGGTAGCTTATGTGGACAAAAAGTTATGAGGGCCTAAGCGCGAACTGCCCCAAATAGCCAAAAAAAGGACTGGCACCTATGGGGTGGGAAAAGGCCTGGTGCTGAAGGGGTTAAAATCAACAGTGCAAAATAATGCTAGTAAGGAAGCCTTGGTTATTGTTTTATTTAAAAAAAAAAAAGTGTATGTTTAGCAATGCGGAGGGACATAAAACGTCTTCTGATAAAGCAGCGTTTAGCCCTGATTTTAATCATATATCCTGTCATATATTAATCCATCAATGCCATATTGTCGCATCAGCAAGCAATTTTCAGGGTTGTTCGTATCATCACCCCAACATAAAATAACTAGGCATTTTGCCTTTGCCTTCTGGATATATGACTGATTCCTTAGTAGTCTTCACTGTGCTCATTGATGCCCAGAATGTCTTCAAATTGTGCATAACTCATAGTAGATGGCGTGGTACAGCTTCTTAGATCCATGGGTTTTGGATAAATCTCAGAATGTCCTTGAGGATAGGGTACTTGTTTTCTTTCAATCAAACCATTGTACAAATATCTGCATCGCTAAAATCAAAATTCTTCTTTTCAGCATTTTCCAAAACAGTTTAACGTATAGTTTCCAAAAAAATAGGTTCATGTCGAAATATGTCGACAGATTACTATCCCATAAGCCATCCTTTTGTTAGCATATCGGTTTGATTTCAGTGTTAAATCTGACATCTTCAGGTACTGATTCCAAAGCCAACTGAAGAGGGGAGAATGGTTGGTTGACTGAAACTGAAATCTCCATCATGAACAGATGCGTGAGTATCTTTCAACTTGAGTGTAGTCACGTGAGGCAACTTCAGCAGCTGAAGCTGGTCACATGTGAGATCTTTTACAGAAATCTCGAACAGCTCTATTGACTCAGTATCACCTTTCTTTTTCACTGATATGCAACAAGTGAGGTCATGGTACATTATGAGCACAACGTTCTTGAAAAGATGCACATCAAATTCCACATTTGCAGCCTGTGTCTTGCTGCGTTCTTCAGTGAAGCAATCGTGTTTTCTCCACTCTTAGCAAGTGGTGTGGTTGTGGTAGTTTCCTGCACCTCTGTGAAAATGAACTGCGCATGTCACAACTATAGTTCTGTATTGGTATGATAGCAATGAAGTCAAACTTTTCCAGTGGTTTTCCTTGAATTACTGCTCATGATGGGGAGAGTAAGAATGCCACTGCCCTTAACAATTTCGGCCATAGTGGAGGACAAAAGGCAGGCAGTGCCAACTTGGCCAGGGAATGTAGCACCTTGCACTATTGCTTCACTTAGGTCTTCCTAAAAAAAAGTCATACAGTAATTTCTGGTTAGCTGGCTCCATTGTGTGTGTGTGTGTGTGCTATACTTGGTCCATCTATCGGGCAGCAAAGCATAACCACATTCTAGTTATGTGTGCCGAGACCAGTACTCATTGGCATTTATTAAGGCACTATCCAAGGTGTTTCCGATCTTTAGAAGCACAAGAGAAGATGTTTTACCTTGCTCCTCATCTTCCCCCTCCTTCTCTGAGCCTTCTAGTGTAAATCTAGACTTTTTAAATTTTCTCTTTGTCATAGAAACCGGTAATTTTAGAATAATGCAGACTCGGTCTAAGCTCAGTCTGGTATGTCAACCATCCAGAGTCCACAGATTCAATGCCATTGTAGATTCCAGACTGGCCATCATCTCTGAAGCATCCAAATTCCAAAGGGCATACTGATCTTGGTTGCAGGTGAGTCTCTCACTTGTGTACCATGACTTGGCAAGAACCACTCGTAGTCTTAGATTCTAATAAACTTCCTTTAAAATACCGATACAGAACTGAAGTACAACTGCACGTGGGGATAGATGTTCGCCATAGGGTACTATCATTTGAATCAGGAAGAAGTGTGACTGCTTTCTGAGGCTTCCAGTTTCCCAGTGCATCAGTACTCCCACAAACTGCAATAGTTTCTCCTGGTATAGTTAATGCCCTCACTTGAAATGTGATTTGGGATTGCATAGTGACAGATGTTTGTCACTGAAGAAAATGTTCAGCGGTATTGGGGTGTGAAGGGAAGGGGTGGCTCTCAGCTGGGTGGGTAAACAAAGTCTCCATGCCGGGCAGTGGTCTCAGCCACCCTGGTTACGCCGACAACCTGGAGCAGTCCCAGACTGTTTCAACTGCCTGCTCTGAAGGGTAGCTTCTTGCTCAACTGAATGGAAAGTGATTTGATTCTTCGAAGGTTAAGAAAATGTGATAGAAATGATACACTATCCCTGATACCTTTGTTGGAGTAGCAAGTCTGTTTTTCTTTCGTTAGACTACGATGACTGCCTTTTGATGAGGGGGACTCCTGGTTTTGTCTTGTGGACCTACTTAAGCACGACAAAACAATTCCTTTCTTGGGCCCTTTTCCATTTGTCTTGCACACAATAAGATTATTAAAGTAAGTATTCTGATTACTCTCCGTTCTATGAACATGGAAAAAAAAAACGTTTTTTTCCCTATGGTTTGGTTCAGAGTGTACTGCAGAGTTCTTTAAGTTCATATTCATTACTGGCAAACTGCTGCGGTAGCAGTGACAGATGTAACAGCAAATCTACATTTGTGAGCTACATGTAGGCAGCAACCATTCGACTATGGAAAAATTCAAGCCCCTGTGGGCGTAAACATCTCCAACCATTTCCAGCTTGATTGCGGTCCTTGTGAAATTATTTTTTTTGTTAATGAGGTTAGATTAATTTCTCTACACTGTACCTTCAGTCACATTATTTGTGCAGTTGATCTCAAAGTACAGCAAGATATTTTGTATTAGTTCATTCAGGTGCTGATGGGGGATTATTAGAGGCTTCCTCTCCACTCCAAGATGTCGGGCAGGAACATCCGTTTCTGAGCTTAATCACCAGATAGCTGTCTGACGAAATATCGCTAACAAAATATCGTACACACAAATATAGACATTGTATACTTTGTGTGCAAAGTTTAAAATATCGACATCAAAAATATAGAAGACCACAATATCGTCAAAAATGTGTAAGTATATTGCATTTTAACCATATTAAACTATACTGACTTTAAAGCATTAACTCATAAATAATTGCAACAATTATAGACCTATTCAAAAACACAAATTATTTAAACATATACAATAAATACTAATTGCACTTAATTATAAACTCTTAAAAATGTGCACAATAAAATGTTTAAATGATTTTAAAGAAAACGGTAAAAATTAATAGTAAAACCTTTTTCATTAAGCTAATTCTTAATCAAAAATATTGATGAAAGCTACTTAAAAATCGGGTTAAAAATTAGAGAGGTCAGATTTACTATTCTCACTCCAGCATTAGCAACAGTAGTGAATATGATTGACTTTGGAAGGGTTACATTTACTATTGCATCTCCAGCTTGAGCAACAGTAGGGAAGGTGTTAGATTTTGGAGGGGTGAGAATTACTATTCCCACTCCCAAGTAGGCAACTTTATGTGAAGGATGAAACCCAGGAAAGTTCAGATTTAGTTTTCCCTATCCTATCGAAATACAAAATAAGTTGCATAGATGAATATCTATAAAATAAAACAAAATCAAATATATTTCATTAACAACCTAAACATATTATAAACCGTATACAATGTATCATAATTTGTAAAAACTAAAAACAGATTGAATTTAGAAAATTATGTACGCATAGATACAAATTAAATACATTGCTGGAATAGATTTCAAATACTTCCCATCCTAGTACTCTAAAATTCCCACATACACAAAAGGAAATAAAAAATAACTGAAAAAATGACAATGCACATTATTCAGAAATATAATAAAAGTCTAAAATTAATATATATATACAATTAATATCCAATTTATTGAAGGCAATTTAATCAGAGTTTCCCAGACTGTGGGTCGTGACCCACTGGTGGGTTGCCAGCTGATTTCTGGCAGGTCGCGAAAGGTGTAAATAAAGATGCCTTTATGTTTTGTATTTATCTTGTCACATTTGCTGTGTTTCAGAGGCAAGTCAAAGCTATGGTTTCTACAAATTGCTGGTTATTTAAGCATGGCGAATGATGTTTACCTTTCTTTCTTTCACTGCAAAGTGAGAGGAGCTGTTAAATTGAGCTATGCGACAATCCTGCTGATGTGAAAGGAAAGGCTGTAAGATGTCAATTTTTGTAACCCAACAAAATTCAAATACCGATGAGTGAACAGATCTCAGAATATATTAGTAGTAAGAAAAGCAAAAATAAAGCACATTTTTTTTTGTAATTCCAAAGAGTGATGGAAATAAACATTTTAATAGGCTTAAACCATATTAAGACAGTTTTTCTTGGTGATGTACAAATGATAATCACTGAAACCATATTTCCACACATTAACATTTGTTTGCTGTAGAGGTTTATTAATGATGGTATTTCTGTGCAAATTTAGAGGCAATTTGAATAAAAATGTGATGACTGTAAATGATATTGCGCTATCACACAATGCTTTAGTGATATATTGGTGACAGTTTGCACCTGCTACAAACTAAGGCCCATATTTATACTTTTAGTGCCACATTTGCGCCATTTTTTGACGCAAAAGTGGCGCAAACCTACAAAATGCAATTATATCTTGTACGTTTGCGCTGCTTTGTGTCATAAAGTGGCGCAAATACGGCACTAAAAAAGTATAAATATGGACCTAAATCCTTAATGCTCACCTGCTTGAACGTTTGCTAAACGTTTTTTGAAGCTAGGATTTTTCACAATCCTCAAGACTTCAGTGATGTAACAGTGGTGTCCCTACCCGTTCTCTGAACATTGTTCCAAAACCACTAGTGCAAAGGTGCTGAACTACATCCCTAAGTCCAGTTTTACAATAAACCCTTACAAGTATTCCCAAGCAAACGCTGAGTGAGCTTTCCAGTATTTTTTCCTGCAGTTTATTTTTATTTTTTTATTTTAACCTCACAAAGCCATTTCAACATCATTCCCCCAGTATACCTGATGGTTCACAATAATCCCACTTGTGTAAGTTTTTCTCACACATACTGAGAAATGTGGATATGGCCTAATGGGCAGAGCTGCTTACTTTAGGTCTGTGAAACATGGTTCGAATCCTGGCGTTGGCTCAGGGAATATAACTTCATCTCCTGTGGTTAAAATTAAATTAATCTGACCTTATGTCTTGTAATCTGGTGGTCATATAAAGCACTGAAATGCTTTTGTGAATCGTTCACACTGTATTTGCTAAAATCACTGGTTTCAACACCAGTATTTTTCAGAATGTGGTTTTGTTGAACATATGTCATAGGCCAGCACCCAAATCTGAAAAATGTTCATGCAGTTCATAATCTGTCACTTTTATTGGCTAATCAATATTTTGGCCACAGTGTGATAAAGACATATCAAAGGGTATGATCCGGGTTGTGACATTTATAAACAATTGTTAGAAAGGAATGCAAAAATGTATAAAGAGTATGATATTTTGGTATTTACCAGCATTCAGAAAATTGACTTATGTCTTTTAAAGCTAGGTGGGTTCAAAAAAGTTTGAGAAGCACTGAATTAAATAATTAACACCATCACCCAGTTAACCTATTAAGTAAAAATGTATTACCATGTTGTAATTATCTATTAAATACCTAAAATTACCAAATTAAGACATAACAAAGGTTACAATAATAAAAAAAATACTTACCAACCTATTCCCCTACAAACCCAACAACCTGCCAAAAAAATAACATTGACATGAAATAATACTTTCAAAAGGTATCAAATTAAAAAAATGCTAAAAAAAAATAAACATGCTAAAAAACACCAGAAATAATTAAGCCTAATTAACATTAAATAACATAACACAAACTAATAATACTCACCTAAATGAAAAATATTCTGTTCAATTACATTCATTAAAGTAAAAAAGACCCAAGAAAAACGTATACTTGCATATGTTCTGTCCCATGATATTTTTGACACTATTTGTCTGCTAATATTTTATATATGATATTTAGTCAAAATATCCAATACGCACAGTAGCGGAGCAAGGATGCTGTGGGCCATGGTGTACGCAAGTAGGAGTCAAAGCTTTAGACAGGTAGATGTAATTTACCCTGGGACTTGAACTTTCCCTAATTTAAGGCGCTTCCACTTATAAACAGTTTAAGAATATGTAGTCTCCTGCACAGTAACCTGTACCACATAGACTTGAAGCACACTTCTCTAGCAGCAAAGATGTCACCACCCTTCTGATGTGGTATACCATTCCTATACCAGATGTTTGCTGGTAAGCCACCTTGTAATCTGATCCCTACACTTGCTGACCATTATTACACAGAATCTGACTCCAAGACTTACATCCTTGTTGCTCAGGCTTCCCTGTGTAGTCTGTTTGCGTAGAAATGTAAGTGCTTTTAGTTCAGAAGTTCTGAGATTGGGTGACTCTTGTATCTTTTTTCTTTTTTTTTTTTAAACTCCGATTTATGAATATTGGAGGGGATCCCATGAAGGAGAAGGAAAATGTATTTGTGGTCTTAGTTCACCATCTGGGCATTCTCTAAATTCATAAGTCTGATCTGCCCCTATGTGGTCCAGGGTCATAGTTTGAATCTTAGTATTAGATAGATGCGTTTTCAGCTTGACCTTCACAATTAACCTACCTACCAGATACCTTAATAGAATAGGCATTTTGGAGTGGTGCAACTTCCAGAGTTCTTGTGTATCAGAATACGTTTTTCACTCTTGTACTTTTTAAGTGTAGCCACACTAGTCACTTTCATTTTTGTCTGAAACTCATGGTGACGTTGGTGTTTTCAGTCAAACATACTTGAGTATGATTAATTTATTGCCTGGGTGGAATGGGAATTGTTTTCTAGAACATGAAATTGTATGTGTGATTTGTTGGTAAAAGTCTCAGCTGCTACCAGTTGATCAGGGTTACATTCCATTTCATTTGTGGTTTATTTTCTCATTTTACTTCACAAGACAGGAACCAGCCATATTTAAACCAAACTGCACTCTCTCAGTTAAACTATTCAATCTACAGTGCCTTGCTAAGCCATCCAGGTTCATTCCAAATAGAGCACAAAATACCTGTAGGAAGTTTGCTCTGTATGCACTATTTCAAAGTAAGGAATAGTATGCACAGAGCCAACTTCCTACATTGGTGGATCAGCGGTGGGCTACAAGACTTTGCATTTGCTGGACTACTCAGCCAATACCTGATCACACAACTAAATTCCAAACATTGTCATTAGAAACTGATTTTTGAAATTTGAGCTATTTTTCTAAATTTTTAAAAGTCCTGCTAGGGCCTTGTGTTAGTCCCTGTTAGCATTTCTTTTAGAGTTTAAAAAGTTTTGTGAAAGTTTGAATTAAGTTCTAGAGATAGTTTTAGATTCTTAAAAAGTATTCCAACTTTTAGAAACATAATGTCTAATGCAGAAGAGAATGTGATGGAACTCGACATCACCCCTTACCTCCATCTTAAGATGAGGGAGCTGAGGTCTCTCTGCAAAATAAAGAAAATACCAGTTGGCCTAAGACCTTCCAAAATACAGCTACAGGAGCTGCTGGCAGAGTTTGAAAAAGCCAACCCCTATGCTCTGTATGCACAATTTCAAAGTAAGGAATAGTATGCACAGAGTCCAAGGGTTCCTCTTAGAGGTAAGATAGTGGCAAAAAGAGATAATTCTAATGCTCTATTTTGTGGTAGTGTGGTCGAGCAGTAGGCTTATCAAAGGAGGAGTGTTAAGCATTTGTTGTACATACACAAGCAATAAATGAGGAACACACACTCAGAGACAATTCCAGGCCAATAGGTTTTTGTATAGAAAAATATCTTTTCTTAGTTTATTTTAAGAACCACAGGTTCAAGATTTACCTGTAATACTTCAAATGAAAGGTATTGCAGGTAGGTACTTTAGGAACCTTGAATTAGAAAAATAGCATATACAGTTTTCACATAAATCACATATAGCTATTTTAAAACTAGACAGTGCAATTTTCAACAGTTCCTGGGGGAGGGTAAGAGTTTGTTAGTTTTTGCAGGTAAGTAAACCACCTACGGGGTTCATGTTTGGGTCCAAGGTAGCCCACCGTTAAAGTTACCACACCAGCAGCTCAGGGCCGGTCAGGTGCAGAGGTCAAAGTGGTGCCCAAAACGCATGGGCTTCAATGGAGAAGGGGGTGCCCCGGTTCCAGTCTGCCAGCAGGTAAGTACCCGCGTCTTCGGAGGGCAGACCAGGGGGGTTTTGTAGGGCACCGGGGGGGACACAAGTCCACACAGAAAGTACACCCTCAGCAGCGCGGGGGCGGCCGGGTGCAGTGTGCAAACACGCGTCGGGTTTTCAATAGGAGACCAAGGGGTCTCTTCAGCGATGCAGCCAGGCAAGGGGGGGCTCCTCGGGGTAGCCACCATCTGGGCAAGGGAGAGGGCCTCCTGGGGATCACTCCTGCACTGGAGTTCGGATCCTTCAGGTCCTGGGGGCTGCGGGTGCAGAGTCTTTACCAGGCGTCGGGATCTGGGAAGCAGGCAGTCGCGGTCAGGGGGAGCCTCGGGATAACCTCTGCAGGCGTCGCTGTGAGGGCTCAGGAGGGGGGCAACTCTGGCTACTCACGGTCTCGCAGTCGCCGGGGAATCCTCCCTGAAGTGTTTGTTCTCCACAAGTCGAGCCGGGGGCGTCGGGTGCAGAGTAGCAAGTCTCACGCTTCCGGCGGGAAACACAGGTTGTTTTAAAGTTGCTCCTTTGTTACAAAGTTGCAGTCTTGGGTGAACAGAGCCGCTGTCCTCGAGAGTTCTTGGTCCTTCTAGAGCAGGGCAGTCCTCTGGGGATTCAGAGGTCACGGGTCCCTGGGGAAAGCGTCGCTGGAGCAGTGTCTTTAGAAGGGGGGGAGACAGGCCGGTAGAGCTGGGGACAAAGCAGTTGGTGTCGCCGTCTTCTCTGCAGGGTTTTTCAGCTTAGCAGTCCTCTTCTTCTTAGGTTGCAGGAATCTAGTTTCCTAGGTTCTGGGGAGCCTTTAAATACTAAATTTAAGGGCGTGTTTAGGTCTGGAGTGTTAGTAGCCAATGGCTACTAGCCCTGAGGGTGGGTACACCGTCTTTGTGCCTCCTCCCAAGGGGAGGGGGGGCACATTCCTATCCCTATTGGGGGAATCCTCCATCTGCAAGATGGAGGATTTCTAAATGTCAGAGTCACCTCAGCTCAGGACCCCTTAGGGGCTGTCCTGACTGGCCAGTGACTCCTCCTTGTTTTTCTCATTATCTCCTCCGGCCTTGCCGCCAAAAGTGGGGCCGTGGCCGGAGGGGGCGGGCAACTCCACTAGCTGGAGTACCCTGTGGTGCTGTAACAAAGGGGGTGAGCCTTTGAGGCTCACCGCCAGGTGTTACAGTTCCTGCAGGGGGAGGTGTGAAGCACCTCCACCCAGTACAGGCTTTGTTACTAGCCACAGAGTGACAAAGGCACTCTCCCCATGTGGCCAGCAACATGTCTGGTGTGTGGCAGGCTGCTAAAACCAGTCATCCTACACGGGTAGTTGGTTAAGGTTTCAGGGGGCACCTCTAAGGTGCCCTCTGTGGGTGTATGTTACAATAAAATGTACACTGGCATCAGTGTGCATTTATTGTGCTGAGAAGTTTGATACCAAACTTCCCAGTTTTCAGTGTAGCCATTATGGTGCTGTGGAGTTCGTGTTTGACAGACTCCCAGACCATATACTCTTATGGCTACCCTGCACTTACAATGTCTAAGGTTTTGCTTAGACACTGTAGGGGCATAGTGCTCATGCACTTATGCCCTCACCTATGGTATAGTGCACCCTGCCTTAGGGCTGTAAGGCCTGCTACAGGGGTGACTTATCTATACTTCATAGGCAGTGTGAGGTTGGCATGGCACCCTGAGGGGAGTGCCATGTCGACTTAGTCTTTTTATCCCCACTAGCACACACAAGCTGGCAAGCAGTGTGTCTGTGCTGAGTGAGGGGTCCCCAGGGTGGCATAAGATATGCTTCAGCCCTTAGAGACCTTCCCTGGCATCAGGGCCCTTGGTACCAGGGGTACCAGTTACAAGGGACTTACCTGGATGCCAGGGTGTGCCAATTGTGGAAACAAAAGTACAGGTTAGGGAAAGAACACTGGTGCTGGGGCCTGGTTAGCAGGCCTCCGCACACTTTCAAATCAAGACTTAGCATCAGCAAAGGCAAAATGTCAGGGGGTAACCATGCCAAGGAGGCATTTCCTTATAATACCCTAGACCAGTTTTGTTTTCAGTGTGATGCCTCGGTTCTAATGGGAATGCCCACACGTGGTTCTACAGGATTACGGCTGCATCTCACTGATGATTCCAAGTGAGAGCAAAATTTGTCTGGGGTTCCCTGCAAGAGGTGACCTGGCATAGCAGTTAAGGATGGATCATTCTATTGGAGCAGGATAATGTCTCATCTCACTTTGGCTGGTACCTTTCTGGACTGGAATAATGGCCAATGAAAGAGGAATACGAATGTAGCTTGATTGCCAGTGACTGAAACTATTGCAAACTTTCCACCAATAACTTTTTTGTTTCTAGAATTATTACCTTCCTGTTACATGGTTTTCAATTTGTGTACTTGTATATAGAAAAGTGTTCTGGGATCCCACACAACTTGAGAGATCTTCAACCTTTGCATTCAAGGGAAATACTATGAAGATGAACTCCAATTAAAAGTAATTTTTCCTTCCACTAACCTGAAGATTTTAGAAGATAGTGATTCAGTGTGTCAAAGTGGTCTTTTCCTGCAAGACCAAAACAAAAGTGCTTCTAAAACCCAAGTGAACCTACCAAAAAAAAAAAAAAAAAGAAAGCTTGATTTCCCCAATTGGGTACCTGGGGGCCCCATGGCCTGATGGCAAATGGGGGGCCTGGCCTGGGCCGTGTGGCACCCAGCTGTGGATGGGACCTGGACGTCCCGGCTGCGCCCTTGCTGGGCCGTCCTCCCTGGGGGCTGCGTACGGTAAGGGTGCCCCGAGTCACGGGGTCTGGTGATTACGAGAAGGGGCCCATAGGACCCCAGCCTGGAGGAAAAAGAGGCTCACTGCGGACTGGGCCCTCGTTGCTGGCTCTTCTGGTGAAGGGCTGTGAAGGGAGACTTAACTGGAGATGTGGATCGCTTGTTGCGGGTGGAGGCGGGGCCCATGCCGGTTATCTGGCTGGCCGGGACACTCTGGCTGCATGACTGTGAACATGTGGAGTGGCGGAGGAGGCGCGGCGCCTCGAAGTTTTGCACCCTGGGGTCGTGTGAAGGACTGATCAACAGTGGCGCACATATCTGGAGGCAGGGCGGATGCTGGTAACCACTAGCTTATCCAGCCTGGCTCACTAGGAAGGTAATGGCGCTGGAAATGTTTACCTGACATCCTAGAATTGTGAGGAGAACTGCCCTGGTGAGCGGGGAGCAGGCCGGATACTGTATTGGTGCAGTCTCTTTCTACTGTAGGAGGTGAGGGGAGCATTGCGACATTCTGGACCCTTGGTGTCCCCATCTGAATTGGCCGCGGGGGCAGGTGGAACCTCATCTGCCCTTCTTACTTTGGTGTGTGTCGAGATGGGGAGGCACAGCAGGCGCTCCCTCACAGGGAGATAGCATATAGCAATACACCACTTCTTCCCCCTTACCACAGCGCCAGACATGGCAGTGCGAATCAGGGGAAGACCAGAGCCAGCCAGTAACCATGGAGGAGCCATCTCGTGCTGAACTTCTGGCGGCAATTCAGGGCTTGAGGGTTACACTAGAGGATAAAATAGAGACAGTGGCTCTGGAGGTGAATTTTCTCCAGGCGGACCTCCGGAAGGTATCTGATAAGGTTAAGGTGGTGGAAGGAGCCATTGTGGAGTTGCAGGTGGAGGTCGACCCTCTGCGAAAACAAATGGCACAGGTATCCTGCGGGCGGCCTGGGAAACTGACAAGGCTTGTTATGAGACCCATAACATCTCCATTTACCCTGACTATACAAACAAGGTGCAGGTATCGAGGAAGGGTTTCACGGATGTGAAGGCCAAGCTACGAATGTACATTGTATGTTATGGTACGCGGCGCTTGAAGATCATCTCAGAGAGCAGATCCCACTTCTTTGACCGCCCAGAGGTGTTCTGGAGGTGGCTGGAAATGAGGGACAAAGCCCCTCTGAGTGGGTTGAGTCAGGCCCACTCTGCTGCCGAAACAATGGGTGGCTCCGGTGGCCCCAACTGTAGAGCACGTAATGAGTGCCAGATGGATAACTCACCAAGGCATGGGGAAGCGATAGTAATAGAATTTACATTTTTAGGACAGTACAATGGCTGTGGCCCCCCCCCCCCCCCTTCCCAAAAAAAAACAGCCTGTCTACTAAGGCCAGAGTTGTCAGTTCACTTTATCCTTCTTACAGGGACCTGCATTCTACCTTTTCCACCATAGGACATGTTATGTTGGGGAGCATCTTGTCCAACGAGTAAGAAATGACTGGTTCGTAATTGAGCTGATATAGCTACTTTAGCATTTGCGCCCTTATTCTATAGAATGAAAAGGTTTGGCCTGCTCCCGGCATGCTATGTCAAGGACATAGGCACAGTTTAATTAGAAATAAGGGGCGGTGAGGGCTCGGGGGTTGTCCAGTGTTGTGGTAGGCTTTAGTGATTGGGGCAGTGGGTTCTTAGGCTGTCCTGGCAGCATATACACATACCGATTTTCAGTATGTTTTGATTTGTTTTACTGTTTATCCGGGGTGGGAAGGTGGATTGGGGATTGTTCCGTATATGCATGTTGGCATATGTTCAAGGGTTATACCTGCAGTGCACACTCATATGTGAGACATGGGGGGGGGGTAGCTTAGCTGCTTTCCTTAATCATGGAGGGAAGGAATGAGCACAGCGGGCGGCAGATAAGGAATATACAGTGTTCATGATTTAACAGGTAAATATACTGACCTGGAATGTCAGGGGGCTGGAAGACTACACAATATAGGGTGCCTTCCTTTCTTCGGAGACATAAGATTGAAATTGCCTGTTTACAGTAAACACATATGAGGAGGAAGCTCAGAAGCTTGCTAAGAAATGGCAGGGTCACTGCACATATTTTTCCTTTTATGCTAGGGAAGTGGCGATATGGGTAGCCCCAGGGATTCCAATTAAACACACCTATAGTGAGGCAGATGTCGAGGGATGGTATATGCTCCTGCAGGGTACAGTGGATGGCGCTTCCCTTGCTATACTCATTACTTATGCACCTAACACTGATGATTACTTCTTTGATGACAATGTAGCTGTGGGTTCCCCTATTGTGTGGGCTGGAGACTACAATTGTATTTTGGATGGTGAGAAAGATCGCGATCCCTTACTGCAGCTATGCATAACCTAAGGTTATTGGCTGGATGGATGGATGGATGGATGGAGGGGGTTGCACCCGGAAAGTAGGGAATACACATGTCACTCAGATGCACAACACGTATAGCCATTTGGACCGATTTCTATTGGCGGGCCTGGATAGCACGCAGGTGTTGGGTATATCACACCTGAGAAGGTTTTTATCTGATCCTGTCCCAGTATTGATGTGACTGAGATGGGGATCAGATGGCTTGGGGACTCGTATTTTGCGCATGCCACCTGACTTCCTGGCAGACGCTGCGTGCAGTGAGTCTATGGAGCTGCGATAACAAATTAATGGATATCAATTGGGGCACCACAGCAACCAGGGGGGCTGGGTGGGAGGCAATGAAGGCCATCCTGAGAGGAGTATGTATAGGTACTACCTGTGGTGTGCGTAGGTAACTGGAGCAAGGTCTCAAGTAATGGGAGGGACAGCTTGCTGGTGTGGATTCTAAAGCATGAGGTGGAATCACCTCCTATCTTGCATATTCGGAATGCTGAGGGCATACAGATCAACCGTAGAGATATATTAAGAGTGCTGGCAGAGCATTTGCAAAGAGTGTTGAGGACTGGTTCTCAGGTGACAGTTGAGGTCCTGCGGGGGTTTCTGCGGGACGTGCAGCTACCACAATTGGACCATGAGTGTAGGAGAGAATTGTATAATGAGATTACTGTGGAGTAGCTGGGTGTAGCAGTGGTGGCGTTGTCTAAATCCAAGACGTGGGGGTTGGGTTGGGAGGGGCTTCCTGTTGAGCTTTACCAGACATAGTCCTCTATATTGGGAGAGAAATTATTGGCAGTATTTGAGGAAGCCCGCAAGCGGGCGTTTTGCCGGGGTCACTGCAAGATATTGTCTGTCTTATGCTTAAGCCTCGGTGTGATTCGAGCAACTCCTCTTCCTACCAACCACTCAAAATGTTGAATAGTGATGTAAAGATCCTTTGTAAGATACTAGCTACTAGATTGCGAGGAGTGGTTCGGGGGCTGGTCCACATAGACCTATGTGGATTTATACCTGCCGGGAGTATGACTTTTTAAACTTACGAGGTTTGGCGCATGTGCTGCATGAAACTATGGATGTAGCAGAAGAACTGGAATTGGTGTCGTTAGACCTGGAAAAGGCCTTCTATACTGTGGAATGGAGCTACCTTATGGCGGTAGTACAGGGAATGGGGTTTGGCCCCAAATTCAGTTCTTGGGTTTGCTTGCTTTATACTGAATCTTTCGTAAGAGTCTGGGTGGGGGGAATCGTGAGTGGTCGGCAGGGGAACTAGGCAGGGGTGTCCTCTTTCGCTGCTTCTTGCCCTTGCGGTGGAGCCTTTGGCAGTATTGCTGGCCCTATGGAGAATTCGGGAGGGACTTGCCACGCACATCATTTCTTTATACACGGAGGATGCGCTGGTGTACCTTGGGTCGCCGGTGGTCTCTTGTTCCTTAATTGCTGCAGTTGTTGGAGTTTGGGGCTGTATCGGGGCTCCGAGTGAATATGCATAAGTCGCTCTTGTTCCCGCTGGGTGTACTTCGTAGCCGACAGCCAAATGATCTGCTGGTGGTTAGTCTCCACTGGTAGTTAGAGAGCTTCAGGTATATGGGCATATGGGTTACATGTACTGCAGCAGTACATGAGACACGTAACGTGGCTTAACTTGTTCTAGAATAAACTGCCACTTTGTGTGATGGAAAGAGCAGCAATCGCGAAAATTGTGTTTCTTCCGCGCTGTCTGTATCTGTTACAAAATTCGTTGTTTCCATTGGCCCCTCGGTTATTCTGCCGGTTGGATAGCTTATTGGTCTCATTGGTCTGTGCTGGACTTCGAAGTAGAGTTTCTCTATTGACGTTGCAAAGGGATCTGGAGGACGGGGAGTTGGCGATTCCTAATACTAGGCTATATTACTATGCTGCACATTTGCAGCATTCTGCAAAATGGTTTACTGAGACGGATGGCTGGGAGAAGTGACTTTTTGAGGGACTGCTGGGCACTGATACGTTCGCGCACATCCTGATGAGAGGTGGACGGTTGAAGTCAACTGTCCATTACCTGGTCCAGCATACCGCACGGATCTGGGAACAGGTTGTTAAGGAGGAGCTCTGCTGTGCCCCATTTGACAGGGAACTCAAGGTGAGAGATCTAGCTCCCTTCCTGGATATTGATAATTACATGACTGTGGACAGCTAGAGAGTGGGGGGGTTGTATGGTATCTTTGCAGGGAATTTATTCCCCAATGAGGTGCTCATATCCTTTCAGGAGGCACAGTATATGTACGTTTGGGTCCAGGTCATTCCTTCACTGTGCTAAGATGGAAAGTGTGGCACTGGAACTCTGGTGCAAGTTTCCAACTTCCCCGCTGTCCTCAAGGGTGTTGAATGGGCTGCTAAATTGGGGAGATGGGAGACACTTAATCGCCCTATTGTATAGAGCCCTTCGGAGGACATGACTTGTGCGATCTGTGTGGCGCGTAACACCTGGGAGCAGGAGCTGGGGGAAATCAGTGGAAGACCCCGATTGGACCAAGGCCCTGTCGCTTGTGCGCACAGTTTCATGCAATAATAGATTTAAGCTCCTACATTTGAATTTTGTACACTGTAATTATTTTACACCCTTTCATCTCAATAAGATTCACCCAGCAAGGGGAGCCAGGTGTCCACGTTGTGGCGAGGATAACTTCTTTCTTACATGTGGCCTGGTCTTGTGGGGAGGTGCAGCAGTTCTGGTGGGAGGTGGTTGTAAAGGTTGCAGAGGCCACTGGATTGGGTATAGCATTGACACCGTTGACATGTTTGCTGGGGTGATGACGAAGCCTAGGGGGTGGAAAGTCCCTCACAAACTGGCACAGCTGGCCCTATGCTGGCTAAACGCAGGGTGGCCATAGTTTGGATGAGCACTAGAAGCCCATCAGTTGAATTCTAGCTGCAGGATATATTGGAGTGGGAAGCGGCAGAGGATTAACACGTGCATAGCACGTAGGGCTGAGGGTGCACTTACTGATCTGATAGCATGGGGAAACTTGCTGAAGCGATTCACTGCAACTGACGGGTCAAGTTCTGGGAGGAGTACTTACCCTGATGACTAACTAAGGGTGTTCACAAGTATGTAATAATGGTGACAACCATCTGCGGTCATATGAAAAGTCTGGTATGCATAGACTGTATATGAATTATTTTCAATAGGTACTACCATGTATTTGGGACTGACAAGTGGCACTGTTGGCTCAGCAAATGTGGATATATATTCCTGACGGTGTAAGCACTTTCATGTGAGAAAAGGTGTTTTGGGGCAGTCTCATGCACTGCATTATGTTTGTTTGTTTCTTTGCATATGAACTCAATAAAAAGAGTTCTTAAAAAATGTGTACTGTGAATTGCTTAGAAAAAACAAATTGAAAAATGCACTTTGATGAATTTGTAAAAATTCTACCTTTTTCTTTTTCTATTTTTCAGTGGTGTTTCTACAACAATTGACCCATTTTGGGACATAAGTTTGGACTTGCCTGGCTCCTCCACCCCGTTCTGGCCCCTGAGCCCGGGGAGCGATGGCAGTGTGGTGAACGGGGAAAGTCATGTAACAGGAACTACTACACTTACAGACTGCCTGAGAAGGTACAGTATCTTGTTTTATTTGTCTAAAGGGCATTGTTTTCTACCATGTGCTGCAAATAAGGATGAGCAAATTACGTATTTACTGTGGTTTGCACATACAAGATAAAATTACCTAATTAATAAAGTGAATTTATTTTGTCAAAGCCCGACTTGATTCTCCTTAATGTTGTCCAAAGCTTTGGATTAAATTACATTTTCAGGGTGCATGCCCAGTGTCTGCATACCCATTTTAAACTGACATTACCAATTGAATTTTATTTTCATTATTGGAACGAAGGTTGTCCTTCCAAACTAACGTTTAAAAGAGACTCTAATTCCATATTCTTCCAGTGTGTCTTTAATTCCTTTGTTGCTCAGCTGCCCATGATATGTCTAGAAGAATGGATGATGACTACATTATTTAAAAAGTTGAAATCTACAACATCCAAATTACTGGTTGACTGCATGCTACTAATTAGTTTTTGTTAGTGAGTTGAGATACTGTATTCCAAAGCGCATCCTGTTCCTAGTTCATTGCAGATGAATTGACAATCCTGTTTTCTTTAAAACCATTAAGACATCCACTAAGTATGCCAGGGTCCGAGCAGTATATCTTTTGTAAATTGTAATGATGTAGTTGTTGTCCTTTTAGGTTCTTTAAGGCATGCTTCTGTGACTGCAGAAGCTACTTCAGAATATTCCACTTGATCTGTGTTCATAACTTATGCATGTTTCTTTTAGCTAATTGCTGTATGAATGTTTGTTCGAGGTATATGTATAGTGCAAACCAAACCAAAAAGTGTGCTGCACAGTGTCTGATACAGGGGTAAGAATAATCCTATACCCAAAGGTTCAAGAAATGAGCAGTTCTATTGCATACGAATACTAACAACTACACATTAAATATTTTGAGGTTAAAGTTTTTGCCTCTTCCTTAATCTCTTAGGTCTGTTTTACTTGATGTATTATCAGTATATTTTCCTCAATTTAAAACTATATCTCATTGTATCTATGTTGAGCTTCGGACTTAAATAGATTTTAAAAATCCTGTAGGTTAGTGTGATCTTGTGTCTGACTTAATGTCCTACACCTTTTTGCTGAGGTACAAATGTGCCATCCTGGGAAATGTTAGTCCTACATCTATAAATGCACGTTCAGTTGGTTGATCTCTAACCATGAATTCCCAGCAGTAGCTCAATTGAAATGAGGTCAGCTAGACCAACTTCTTTCCTTCAGAACTAACAGATTTTACAGCTATGTGGAAAGTTACGCTTGCTATTGATTTGAATATTCTCTTTGGCAAAGGGGACAATGCCAGTATTTTTTTAGACTGTTATGAGACCTTTTTTGTCCTGTGCACTTTTGTTAAGGCATGACGAAGTACACATACATTTATTTAGATTGCCTTAGATAAAAACAGTAATTTAAAACCGGGGGTTGCTATTCCTGTAAACAATCTTGGTTCCAGTGGTTGTTTTAGATAATGTACACCACTTGGCAAAGTAATGATTTAAATATGTCAGACTCAGCCTTGGTATTGTTCTTTGAGCAAGACTGTAATTTTGTGTATGCAGATTGCAGTAGTGCATGAAATACTTTGTAATGGGAGAAGGTTACACATAGGGCCCCCGTTAAAGTGTCAATACCTACCTTATTGACCTTAAAGACATAACTGATATATTTGCGCAATCACTTGGTGACTTAACTTAATAAAGTAGAAGACATTACAAAGCTCAAGAAAGAGTTAGTGATTAAATTGTTTGCGCTTAACATGGTTAGCCCGGCACCTAGGTGCTGGACAATCAACTATTAAAGAAGTTGGTATACCAGTTCAGTGGACTAGCTGCTATGTGTCCAGTTTCTGTGGTGAATACCAAACTTTGTATGTGCAGCCAGTATGATTAAATACTGAAGGCATTAGCACTGTAATAGTGCTCTCAAGATGAAGAACTTGTTCAATTATTTCTCCATTGTCAGATGTCCAGTAGTAAAGTTTATATACCAATTGAATGTTTTAAAAAAATGCATTCTAATATGGCATGTGTTCGCTGTAAGCACAACACTAAGTGAAGACATTTCCTAGGCACCTTGCCCTGGTAATATTTCAGCTCTTTGAAAGGCATTGCAGTACAAATCCTCCAGTTGCAACAGTCCGCTTATTTCAAAAGAGAATCAGGCACTATTGAAGTTGGTAGGTGGGCTTCTCTCATTAGGGCCCAAAGAGTGGAGTTTTCTTCCCAGGGTGAGGCAGGACTATTGAAGCTGCTATTTAAAATACCTAAAGAAATAGAGAGGACTTTGTTTCATACTGTATTAGTATACTGTGAACCAGTTATTTGTTTTGTGTATCCTTTGTCCAGGTTCAGACAGCACTTCAGTAGTTTCAGTGGAAATACAGGAAAGGTACTTTCAGGTTCTTGTATGCCAAGATTGCTTACCCCAGTGACTACCTTACTGCAGCTACTGAAATGTAATTGCTACGCTTCTTTGGGTGACAGCCAATGAAGGACATCTGTTTTTTGCTCAATCAACCTGCTCCTGATCCTTGCAATCATTTCCCATCTCTGGTTTGCTGCAGTTCATTGGGACATACTGGGTATGGAATTTGCAAAAGCTTTCCCTCACATGATGCCATATTATCAGTATAGGAGCATCTTCTGGGGACGACTCTAATTTGACAGTCCAGTTTTTCACCTATGCTCCTGAGACAGCTTGACACTGTTAAAAACCATGGTCAGTAATATTGCTGTTTGTCGGTGCAGTTGCAACAGTCATTGCTTTTATGATGGATACGTCTTTATTTATTTCAAATCATTTTTATTGATGTTTTATACAAGCTGAGGAATACAGATATAGAAATAGCACACAGAGAAGAGCAAGTATTTGGTAGGGTGTAAGAGATACATTTGAGTAAATTATTATGAATATTGGTGAAAGGGTCTCATGGAGGCAAAGTGTCTAGGTGAATCTGCTTTTTATGTGATGTTAATAAAGCAAGCTCTCTTGTTTCTCTTGATACTTATGTGGTGGATCAAAGATGTCTTGTGGAAGAATAACACAGTAAAATTAGATGGAATTCCCAGGCTAGTAAAGGCTAGTATCATGAGATGGGCTGGAGGAGAGACGGAGGTGGGAGGAAGGATAGGAGACAGGAAAGTGGTGTGGAGAGTAGGAAGAGGATACAAGGGGATAAAAAAAGCCAATAGGAAGGTGGAATGGTATGGGGTGGACAGGGGAAAGCTTGGGGTCGGGATGGTGGCTTCTACTATGGAGACATGTTTGTGATGAATATGTCTAGTTTGGACCAGACTTTCTTTTTTTTTTTCCTTCTTGGTATTTTTAGGTACATGTTTAGAGAGTTATCCAAACCTCTGTTGAATTGTACCCATTCCCACCAGGCGTTGGTCAAACGTTTGGATCGATCTTTCCAGTCAGAGAGAATGGCATTAAGGCCGGTTGAAACGAGGATAGCCCATTAACAACGGTCAGCTTTGTTTAGCATAGAGCTTGTGTTGGGAGGAGTAGTCCAGGGGCAATGGAGGCTTGGTTAGGTATCCAGTTTTATGTGTAGGATGTATGAAATGGTTTCACTGACTTCCGTCTAGAATTTCTTAGAGAAGGTGCAGTCAATTATCATGTGTTTGAGGTCACCTGGTTCTCTCTCGCAGCTCCTGCAAGTATCAGTCTTGAGACCTAGTTTAAACAGTTTAGCGGGGTCTAGTGAGCCATATAAGCAGTTCAGTGTCAACTTTGAGCTGAAGATGGTGCAATTTTGTCTAAGGTGAGGTTCGCCCAGATGGACGGCCAGTTCAGAGGCTCTATCTGAGTATTGTTTACAAGTGATTTTCATTTAGTTTGTATTTATTTGAGAGGTTCTAGGAGAGAGTAAAGTTTGTAGGTTGTCTTTCCCTGATATTGGTGTAGAATGTTGGGTAGTTCGGGGTGACCTTGGGGATTTGTCTGGATATGATTGCTTTGATTTTTAAAAAGTGGTAAAAGTCTGTCATCTAGTCCAAATTTTGATTTGAGTGGGAGAAGGATATCATAGAGGAAAGAGTTTCCAGATTTCCTACTAGCAGTATGCCTTTTTGGGCCCATTTATCTTCGGGGAAAGAAAAGTGTCTTTCCCTCTAATTTTCTTAAAGAGGCTAGGAGTGAATAGTGAAATGTGTTGGGTAGTTTCTCAGTTTTACAAAGGGCCTGCACGGTGCTTGTGAGGATGGTTTCAGTGTGTTCCTTTATTTTCTTAATGGTAATTAGAGAAATAAAGAAGAGTGGTTTAACAGGATCCTTTTTAAAAGCAAGCTATGATGGGGGGGTGTTATTAGTTGGGGAGAGCCAGGGATGATCCCAGCTAGAAATGCATTTTGATGTCTGCTAAATTTAAGCCTCTGAGTTTTTTTTTTTTTAAGGGATCTTAATGATTCTTGTTTTTTCGAGTAAGAACTCAGTGAGTATTATGTGTATTTTGGCAAGACACCGCCTGACAAAGAAACTGTTTGAGAGGTATATTGGAGACTTGCTAATTAGCACGTTATTGTGAAGGGACCAAACCACCCAACACCAGAAAATCCTAGACTAGATCCATAAACTCAAAGGAGACCTCTTACTGCATTAACAGACTAAAGTCACTTTGAAAGAAGTTGTCCTCCTAAAGAAAACTTGGATTAGCAACCTATCCTGGGTCCCAGCCACAAACAAACAATGGCCAAATCACCATTATTTCCCAATTCCTCTGGTCTTACAATTACCTCTACAGAAACAGACCCAGAAGGCAGATGGCTCATTACCAAACTCCAGAAAGAAAATACTTAAATTATAGTTGTGAACATTAGCAACCAATAGCACCCAATAGCAACCTCCTCAAATTCTGGATACGTCACAAAAAAAGTATTTTGTGCCCTCACAGCAGAATCATTCTGGGTTGGGAGTTTTAACGTCCCTTGGGACTGGATCATCACTAGAAGTTCTGCATGCTCTTTTAAACCTAACAAGTCTCACAAATGCTAAATCTTTGTAATACTCGCAAACTGAAAGATGTTTGGAGACACTTCAGTCCAACAGGAAAAGACTACTCATTCTTTTCTTACCCTCACAATTCCTTTCTCGCATAGGCTATGATGGATACTTCTAACTGCAAATTCTTCCATATTGCTTATGTGTGCAAGCAGGTACCGTTTTGTGGCTCTGCATCAGCCTTGTCCTGCCTGTTTTTTAGCCACATATAAGTGTTACCACTGCGCACTGATGTTAATTTCTTTTGTTTAGTACCTTTATTCTGTGATCTGGAGCTTGCTTCCAAGCTTTTACCTTGTCTTCTTCTGACCATTTTTTCCTCTCAAATTTCCTTCTTCGTTGTTCATAGGACATGTTCTCATCAAAATCTACAGAGCTTAAGCCATGTAGGGACTGCCACAAACAGATGTCCACAACAAGCCTTTGACTTCCCACACAAAGTAAGCAGTTATTTTTATTGACCCAGTTCCTGAGGGAAGGGACATAGGGAAAATCTCCATCTGATAATTAACTTATTAACTGCAACTAGACATGGACAGCCCAGACCCACTTCACAAAGGAGGTAACCCAGACATTTTGAGCCAACACATCTTAAGTTTTGGTGGGAAGGGATCTGGCATTGATGTCCGTAAAGGGTGAAGTGGAGGCATTCAAAGGAGCTCTGTTCAGAAAAAACTTGATGGTGCCATTGTCTCAGAATGTTGTGCAGGAGGGTTCAGGCAGGGGTGGAAGGATGATGTAGCATCTTAGGACTAGCCAGCGGATCCTGAAAGCTAAAACATTCCACTTCTATTTAAAAAGCCCTGCACAAGGGAGAAGCACAGGAGAAGGCCCAGGGACCTGGAAGTTGAGGCCGGCAAAAAAAATAGACTAGTAAGAGAAGCCATCTGATGCCATGCTAAGATGGACTAAGGGCATTCAACCTACCTGAGCCCTATGATGGGGGTCTCTTCTGCATTAGTGAAACTGGCCACCTTATGCCCTGTGAGGACCTGTTGGCTTAGCACTTAGGCTCTGCTGCAATTCCAGGTGCTCTGCAATGCAGCTGGGAGGCTATGGGCGTGGCTATGGTGCTTAGGAGTGGGCACAGGACTGTGTTCTGCTGGCTGAGGGGCTGCACATTATGCCTCTACCAGCAGGAGAAGAGCACCTGATACCAGCCAGAGAAGGCTAACTTGGGGAACAATTGAATCAGGCTCCTCTGATAATTACAACTTTGAGGCCAAGAGGCCTGTGGAAAACGATCCTTATGGCTAGCCCTGGCCATCAGAAGCAAAGTGAGCCAAATACTTTAAAAATCAGCCCATTGAGCCAGAGTTATGCCACTTTGAAGACTTACTCTTTTTAAAATGACACACAGACTGTGGCACTCCGCACAATTCTAGTATTAAAATCCCAGGCCTGGTAAGGGCCCAGGGGCTCAACGGATCTTTATTCATAAATATTTTCCTTCTGAGGGGTGTGTGCTACCACGTCCCAGAGCTGAACTTTGGGCCACGGTGACCCCTTCCCCTGGGGCCCAACACAAGACTGCCCAGAAGACCCCATCCCCCAGACAGAGCTACAAGGCCCAGAGGGGGATCCATGGAGTAAGACTAGTGCATTGCCTGCCTCTTGCCTGTGTCTGGGGTGGAGCAGGTTGTGCCAACCTTTTATTTCCCTACCTGCAGCTTGGCAGTGAAGTGTAGGGCTCCTGTCCATGAGCGCGAGCAGAAGCAAAGCTTGCTCTCGCAGCATCTGGAAGCAGCAAAAGAGAGGCTCGTAAGCTCGGTGTGGTGAGCCTGCTGGGACTGCGGGAGCCTAGGGCTCCTCTACAGCTTCCAGCAACTACCCAGTACTTGTGGGTCCCCAGATGGGACTGAGACACCCAAGCCTAAAAAGAGAAAATAGCAAACGATTGCGGCTTCCTGGTTCTGAAAGCTGCTCATAGAATATGCATGCTGTCAGGTTGTAGTGCCCCATAATACCTTGCGATGGGGCCCACCCCCTGTGGTGCCCAAAGGTGGGGAAGAGGCACCACTTAAATTAAAGCAGATGTTTCTGGGTTGGGGGCTGCAGAATGTGATGCAGCCCCCCAGTGTTTTGTGCAAACCAGAATTCCCTTAGGTACTTGTAAGGATGCCCAAAGGAGAAATGTAACCTAATTTAAGCATTCCAAGTGCTGGAGCTTATGCGTTTAGGCTTGTGAGTGCAGGTAGCCCTTATGGTTGGTTCTATGACTATACAATGTGGTCACAATGTCCACCACAGCACGGTTGTGGGGAGGGAGCGGGGGGCTCCCCTTTCTTCCCCTCCTGCTTCAACTTCTAAGTGACTTCAAAAAGGTGACAGATGCATCGCTGCTGGGGTGGGTGAGTCACTGGACAGAGGTGGCGGCAGAGGACTGTGGTCTCTAGCAGAAACCTGGCTCCACATTAACTTGTTGGAGTTGCAAGCCGTTCGCTAGGCTTTGAAAGACTTCCTTCCGACCATTAAGTGGAGGCTGGTTCAGATTCGTACGGACCACTCCAACTCTGTGATGTTGCAACAAACCGGGCAAGGCGGGGTCCTGGGTCTACACCTCTAGAATTGGCTAAACCATAAAGGCATTTCTCTCATTGTGAAGCACATGGCGGTATCTCTAAAAGCCAGGGCAGACTAAGCAGATGCCCCCTAGTAGAGCATGAATAGCAGTGACAAGCAGAGGTGGCGTAGGGCAGTATCCAGCAATAGGGAAAACCATGGCTCTATCTCTTTGCCATCCCTGACAATGCACAGTGCCAAAACATTTGGTCGCTGAAGTTCCCAAGAAAGCTGTCTCCCCAAGACACAGTCCACCTAGAGTGGAGCTGGGGACTTAATTATTCCTTCCCACCTTCTCCTCTCGTGCCAGAGTTCTGAAGATCAGGCATGATTGGGCCAAAGTAATTCCTGTGGCTGCCTGTTAGGCTAGGATTGTGTAGGACCTGGAATTTCTGGGCATGAGCATGTGTCCTTTGATCAGGCAACATTGTTGGTGGGAGGAGGGGTCCTCTGTTGCTGCAGCACGGCAGGGGCCTGCCCAGCCTATACCTCCAGTTGAACAGTGACAGTTGACTTCTTTTGACCTATCATATCCTGCTACATCCACCCCCCCCCCCCCCCCCCCTTCAAAACAAATGTGGATGTAATTTTGGCTTGAAGGCACCCAATCTACAAAATCTGTTTTAACCAAACGCTGCAATATATTTGGTGCCTGGTGTGTTTCCTGCCATACAAACCAATTGCAAGCAAAGTTAGCAGATGTGTTTTGTTGTGTGCTGTCTTGGCAAAGGTTATTTGTTGGCTTTTGAGGCCGTGTTAGGTTACAGGATCAAACATCCTTATTCAAATCCCAGGTTGTGAAAAGTTTTCTTAAAGGTTTAGGTCCTATTTTCCCACCCAAACCTTTTGTGATGGCGCAGCAGAATTTTAATTTGGTTCTTATAATTATTTATGTGTTCCCCATTTGAGCCGATGAACAACTGTCCATTGGTTCTCCTCACTCTAAAAACAGTCTTTAACATTGCAATAACTTCAGCATGTCGTGTGAGCGAACTGTAGGTCCTACTTATTCAACCGCCATACAACTCCGTTTTCCTGGACATACTGGTGTTGAGGACCCTAGCAGCATTTCGGCCAAAGATTGACTCCCTTTAATGTCAGCCAGTCCATCACTTTTCTGCATTTTTTTGCTCTGCCTCATCCCTCTGTCAGAGATTCCATCACTTGGACCCCACAATAGCCTTACATTTTTACTTAGGTCTTATCAAGGACCATGGGGTGGATTATTAACGCTGTATGGGTTAAAAACACAAATTTAGAACAAATCTGAAATATTGTGCCTGCATAAACTGACACGTACATGCACAGTGCAAAGTCAAATAGGAACAACCCATCTATTTGTCATTCAGAGGGCAATAAATTGATCCATTTGGTTGGAAAATATTGAAATCCATTAGATGTCTTCAAGAAATCTGAGCACTGGTGCAAAAAGCTGCATAAAAACATAAATTATTAATATTGATATTCTTTGATACTTGGGGCATCTTCACAAGAAATCATTTGGAGCTTAGAAAACCGTACATAAGAACCCAGAATGGATGGGGCAATTCATGAAACTGGTGTGTGGGTCAAACAGACGGGATTTAGGCAGTAGACCAAATGCTAGCTATCACCATCATATCCTTTGTTGCTGAAAGCCCTCTGGGATTAGCTAGTGTGGAAGCAGATTACTATGATTGGGATTGGGGGAATTAGGCATCAGTAGAGGATCAAATTATACCCAGTGTTGCCTTAATTATGCAACAAGAGGTTTCTATAGCAGTATTGATTTGCCTTTTGACATCTGAAAACTATATTCCTGACTGGTTAAAGGGCTTACCTTATCAGTACATGTCAACACCAGATGCTGTAATTGGCAAGTGAAATTGACATTGACCCTAGTTTGTATGCTGAACTTTAAATTTGCAAGGAAGACTTCGGAGACTTTCCCACACATTGAAAGAGTTAACAGTACTAACATAGACAGTTGCTCTCTCACAACAGAGCAGATTGTTCTCAATACTTTCCATCGAACTAAATCAGCATGTCTTTGGTATCACGTTGTGGATGCAAATTTTAGACTGGTAACTCAAATCAGGTGGATTATATTGTCATCAGATCGCAGAAGCTGTTTTGGGCCAGTACGACCGTTTAGCACCCAAAACGTTTCTATTACGATTAATCCTAATCTTTGTAGAATGACTGGGTTTCCCCATTTCTGGAGTATGCCAACATCAATACTTCTGGAGTAGGGCACTTGCGCAAACCACTTAAGGCTATCATGCTCTCTGCTTCCAGAGTCTTAACAGCAATGAGAAAATTTGGCATTTTCCCCTCAATCTTCTCCTGTTTACAAAGGCTGCTAATTAAACCTAAAGTTCAAATTAAAATCAGATACCTAGTCTACAATTCTCTTCTCCTGAACCCGCTGTCATATTTAGCCAATGTACTCTGCTTCGAAAAATACTAGAAAGCATAAACTCTGTTCAGCCGAAGCTGAACACCAATATGTTTTAGCAGTGCAATAACTTTGTGGTATTGTACTCACTCCAGAAGATCTAAGGGCCATTTATCCTCCTGTGTTTAGATGACCCCCTATAAGCGCACCCACTCTGGTTGGGATGCAATTAAGAATGTATGATCATTCATGTCTAATCCATACCTTCTCTGACTGTGTGTATTGTTTGGGGCTAATAGAGATACTACTACTTAATTTCAGTGCGTGTTAAACTGTTAAGGAAAGCCCACCACACTAAGGGGAAAACTAAGCAAATGTTTGCAATGTAGGTATTTCTGGCAAGGAAAAAAGCAGCAGTACTCTGCATTCAGCTACTAAAACCCAAGCTAGAGTGCTGGTTTGGGTAGGTCCAGGACTGAGCACTAGTGAAGAATTTCAAAGTGGAAGGACTGATAAATGTTTGCATCATTTACATGTAAAATTCTTACCGTTCAGATTTCCCTACAGCCTTGTCTTCTAGTGATTATTTTCCAGGCCCTTCCCGGCAATCAAGACCATCAGAAGTAGGGTTCAACACTTAGCAACATCTCATCTGCTGTGCAGATTTGTGAAGCTTTTCAAGCTACATTTCTACCACCACTCTGTTGCTTAAATGTGTGCTCGTCACTTACTGCATTGCAGTGTTTATATACCCAGGATGACTATCTTTGCAAGTGGTGTGCCTAAAACACCCTACGGCATGACGTCTGCTCGTGGAATTCTAAACATGGAAACCGACCTGTTAGTTCTATAAAATAGGAAGGGTCAGCTTGTTCTACCCAGTATAGTTCTCATGTGTATCTCTAAACTGGAGAACCTGCCACCTAGGAAGGTCTCACAAAATATTTAAAAATGTGAACCAGGTGGTTACCATTAATTAAGTTGCTCACTAAAATGAATTATTTTTCTCAAAATACTTAAACAGTGTAATATTATTTATTAGTCTGTTAGCATGTTCATCTAACAGTTAGTGTAGTGCTTTCATTTGAACTTACGAAAACAGACCACTAAGTCTTTTGATTTTGAGCCTGTTTCTTGGCATGCTTATGAACCTCCCTCTAATGTGAAAACCTCCTGCTCATGTGGGTGTAGAAGTAGATTTGATCGTCTTTGAAACCTTGAATTCTTGTCACCCTAGTCTACTTTTGTAGAAAACTGCCCGTCTCGAACTTCTGTAACGGGGATCGGCAAGCTGTAAACATTTTTTTCCTTTGAAACTGGTATGATTCTCATTGAGAAAAGGTGGCTTTCAAGACAAACTAACTTTTATTTTTTCATTAATTTTCATTAGCTTCATATCCACAAGTGAATGTGCCTTTTTTGACCTTGGTCTTAAACAGTTGCAGAGTTTGTGATCTTACAGTAAGGTTCTATTACCATGGCCCAGTGGTTGACAATAAGAGCGCTCTGTATATTATGAAATCACTGGAAATGTTGCAACATTTTTCTCAAGTGAGACTATTTCCTAAAGTTGCATGCAAACTCTTCATCCTCACCTCTAGTAAAGCACAGTGGGCTGCTCTAGGATTGTGGTAATTCTACAGTGGATTTGGGAAGACAAAGAAAAGGGGTATAATTGTAGATTGTTTTGCCTAAAATGCACCTGAAAATATGTGGCAAATGAAACCTGCCAGAATGTAACTCTAGAAAAAAAATTCTCGCACTGGAGAACATTACTTCAAACTAACACCATCGTTGTTTGTTTATGGCTTGGCAGAGTCCCTTCAATCTTTATTTTTGAAGAAAGGTAAATAGCTTTGCAATTTTATTTTAGTGCTGAAATAGCTAGGATGTGATGCTAGCTTTTCAAGATAATGCTTGGGAAGCTTTTGGTAGTTTGAGGAGATTGTATAAGTTGGTAGTGTAAAACTCATTCCTATGGCTGTAGATCTTATAAATTATCACACGTAACATTTTGTTCTCCTTTTGGTGAGACCTTCACATAAACTTAAGTTGCTGCATACTTTCAGTATCAACTCCACTTTTTTTGGTATCAAAAGGCAAATCTGTTGTGTTAAACTCCATCTTCTTTATTTCAGGTTTACACGACCTGAGCATTTAGGAAGCAGTGCCAAAATCAAATGTAGCGGTTGCCACAGTTACCAGGAATCTACCAAACAGCTTACAATGAAGAAATTACCGATTGTGGCCTGTTTTCATCTCAAAGTAAGATGTTGCTTTGAGTTTCTGGATGTGTTCTTTAGTGTTCACCTTTAAAAAGTAAAAAGATAAACGAGTTTGATGGCATATGTGTGGGACCTTTCTAAAGAAATAACAATGTGGAACAGCATAGGTCTGTCTTGTTTAGAAGTTTACATTTCTCGTTTAAGTTTTAATAAGGATGCTTGGCCTCCCCAGTGCCAGTCACTGACCACAGCGTACCTGTTGGTTCCCAAGTTTTGTCCCATATGGGTTATTGAATGTCTAGACAAGATTTATGTCTCACACACTAAAACCTTTTAATGCTTTTATCATATATACGAGGTTCCCAACCTTTTGACTTATGTGGACCCCCATTTTATCATTGCTGGAACTTGGGAACCCCCCACCGAATCATTATTGGAATCCCGGGAACCCATACTGAGTCATTACTTTAAGCCGGGGACCCAGGCCTAAACATTGTCAATGAACTGAAACATAAAACAATACACAAACTACAAAAACAAGCATTCACCAAACACATACAAAAATGATAACACAATTAATTTTCAAGCAAATATGAATAACAAAAATAATTTTAATAGGAAGGTTGGAGCTTTTCTAAATTCAATCAAAGCCACACATCATCTATACTGTACTCTGATGCACCTGCACTCCTCCCACAAATCAATCTGAGGATACTAATTTAATTTTTAGCCTCAAATTTCAAATGCCTAGACATTTACAATGTTTTAACATTTTCAATTGTACATGTAGCCACTTTATTTATATACACTTTATTAATCTGTTAATATTAATTTTCTAAGCAGTCACGGACCCCCTGAGGAGGCTTCACAGACCCCCAGGGGTCCCCGAACCACAGGTTGGGAACCACTGATAGTCAGTTTCCCTTCTACTACATTTGCTGTGAGATCTCCCAGTTAGGCCAGTAACAGTTTTCAAGAATTGCTCATTCTTCTGGATCCATTTTCTTTTAGTTTAATCTCCCCAGCATTGATGGAAGTGTCTGGGTGCCTAGCATTCTGTGCATGGTTACCCTTGATACTGTCTCATCTTGTACATTTTAGAGTTGTTTTCACTGATAATTGAGTGTATTCAGGGCCCAATGTCTCCAGGTAATCTGAGAATTCTTCACTTTGAAAGAAAAAAGGGAAGTGATTATGCCTTTGTTTATATTGTTTTCAGTTCAGATATTTTTCTCTTGACCAACAGAGCAGCTGTTTCAGAGAAGAAAAAAATGGTGAATTGTTTCCTCTGGCCTGCTTTCCAGGTTTTACACTGAATCTGGGTTTAAAATGTGAGGCTTAACCCAGAGTGATTTCAAGCTGCATAAGTGGATTAAACCTAGTTCTCCCCAAGGTACCAATTCACTTGGTTTAAGTTCAAATCTGGAGTCCTTTCTTGGTGCCTGATGTCTAGCTTAGACTGGTCCTGAGTGATGTAGGTATCTTCTTCGTAGACCAAAGTGTCTGAGCCAGACAACTGCTAACTCTGGTGGTTCGAAGAAGCTGTGTTTTGCATGGATTGTACCTCTAGCCACTTGAAGGCAGAACACATACTCTCTAATACCTTAGAGAGATCAAGGATGATGCACCCTCACGCTAATCACATTACATCATACTCTTCTATCTCTTGCCCTACCTGGACAGGCAATTCAGACCACCCCACCCAAAAGTAATTTGAGCATGGCAAAGCTCCAAGCTGTGTCACAATGATTTACCTTCACTCCTATGCAAAATTCTAGTGTTCTGATATTCTTCCAATCCCAATAATAATATGCCAACCTTATTTCTTCAGTATGTCCTTATTTCACAAAAGCTGATAAACCTTTGTTAACCTCTCCCCTCACTTTAACAGTCTGACTCTTGGCTTCATTCCTTAGAGTTCCTTTTTCTTTCCCATCTACGTTGCACTGTCATCCAGCCCCCCTCTTCTGAATTATTCCCCACTTATCCAAATTGACCTACCTGCCTGCTCATCCATACTACAAGTCACTCACCTTATCACACCACTTTCTCTGCTTTTCTGCCCTCGGCCTTCTCGTTAGCCATGCCTTCTGCGCCTCCTAACCAAATTCCATCCTACACTAATTCCACCCCACTGTGCCCTTCCTGCTGTCTCTGCCTACAAAGCTCTCTCCCCACAATCCTGCACCTCCCTTCCTATCCCCTTAGATACAACCCCTTACGTAAACTCCTGCCACTGGAGATTTATACATTTTTCCACCACTATTTCCTTTGTGTAATCCACCTCTGTAAACACTCTTTTTTTTTTTTTTTTTTTTTTTTTTTTTTTTTTTTTTTTTACTGCTTCCTCAGAAGACTCCCTTCCTTCCACCGTTCTTCACCCAGCCTGTCCCCTCCCTCTTCTACCTCTTGCTCCCATGCCTTAACCTGTCTGATCTCTCCTCAGTCCCAAGAGGTTTCTCCTCCACCTGTTGCGCCAGGTCGGTCCTTCTCTGACACCATCCCTTCTGCCTGTCCCCACTTCAGTAATCTCGGTCCTGCATCCTAATAAATGAAAAATCCTACTGAGCATCTTTGACCCACTCATGTTGCATAAATCCTCTTTTCATAATGTGAAGCATGGCTAAAAGACACTGGTCTGGACTCCCTATGTGGTCATCCCTCTTTGTACTAAAACCCTCACTGGAAACGGTGCTACTAGGAAAACTAGTGGAGAAGTGCCAGCATTTTCAAGAGCGCCTTACTGTCACCAGCTTCCTGGACTGCTCTGCCAAAGGATGCAAATCCCATGTTAGTCAGATGCTCATCTTTTCCCAGTTTTGTTCTTGGTTCTCCTCATTCACAGCACCTTCTTTTAGAACTTAACCTTTACAGGAGCCTTTCATACCTTAAATGCAATCACTGCCCTCAGCAGCCTGAGGAACTGTGCACCTAACAACCATGAAGGACTCAGACCAAGACTAGTACTGCCATCCGAGACCAATCTCATGCACGTATTGGAAGACTCAGTCGTTTTATGTTGCAACAGTTCACATCAGCCATGGTTCTGGAGAACATATGTGGAGTGACTCAGCTTGGTGATGCGCAATATTTTAACTATTACAGGGTTATAAAGAGTTTTCCTGAAATTAATATTTAACATATAATAGATTTATTTGAATAGATTTCTGATAAAAGGCTTTTGGCATGAGAGGTTTCAGACAACTCCATTTTGTGAGTGGTGCTTGATATCTCAGACTCAGTTAATCCTCTGTTTGGAGGTTCTGTATATGCATCATGCAAGGTAAAATAGTGGTTGATAAACAGCATATGTCCATGGAATACTATCTAGAATATGCCTCGATCGATTAAATTGATTACTGTGTGGGAGGCCTATAAGACAGATCAGAGGCGAAGCTTAAACAGCACACCTCCTAATAGGGTCACCTGCTTTTAGGTTTTTCTGGTATGGGGAAAAAAATTTGGTAAGCTTTTGGTATGACTTGGAAAAGAAGCTGCAGATATCAGATGGTTGGGAGTACATGTCACTGATGATGGTGTCTCGGTTTGAGATAATGCTTAAATTGCAGAATTCTTCAATGTCTATGTTCAAACCTTTTCTTTTACAGAGTTACAAACAGACAAATCTGATATGGGGATTTCTCTCTGACGTTCTTCTTTCTGCACTTTAGTGCTGAAAGCTGATCTTACTTGTGAGGATGTTGTAGGTGCATTAACAAATGCTGTTTAGTAAAGCCTTTTGATCTGATGGCTATCAGATTGGTGAACCTCTTCTCTGCTATGTTAAAGACTGCATAAGAGGGAGGACATCTACCCTTTAGTCTTAATCATGGCCACAGCAGTAGTAATGCATTAGAGAGTGACTCCTTGAAATAAATGTCCATCATGCAAACATCATGCTCCTGAATGTGGAAATTAAAATTCTCGAAAAACTGCTGGCCACCTAAAAGCAATAGAAACCTTGATCCATCCTGATCAATTTGATTTTATACCTGGGAGTAAGAGACTGAATGTCATATTCCTGTATGACTGTACTGCATACTCAGATATGGTTATGAAATTGGCAGCGGTCCATTTTGGATGCTGGATGCAGCCAGGGCTTTTAAGTGAGCTCCTGCTTTATTGTCTAAAGTGACCTTTGAGCCACTATAGTGGTCGTGGCTTAAATTACTCTATAAAGAGTAGATGGCCTGCATTATACTAAAAAGGATTCAGGTTCCTTCATACTAGAATGGCATACAATTATGTAACCTATGCTGATTACTCTGGTGTTTGAGTCCCAGGCATGGAGGAGCAGCAGGCATATTCTTGTATTGGGGCCTGCAATGGGATTGTTAGTGGGATGAGAGAATAGTGCTCAGTGGATGATATCCTCATTTATATTGCTGAACAAGAGACCACTGTTACACTTATTCTTATTACCGGTATTGAAGAATTTTGGGAAACATTCTGGATTTAGAATTAATGGAGCAATTGTGTAATATACCATTTTACTGCTTGGTGTCTGAGCTCAGAGTTCCAATGCTCCGTTAGAATAGACCAGACTGGCTTGTAATACCTTGAAATACATATCACGTGAAATACAGATTTTTTTTTTTTTTTAAGCTCAATTTGTAATAAGGCATTAGATTAAAAAAATATATATATGCCAGAGGGAGTGGTCATATACAAGTTGACTTTTACCAGGTTACTGTACCTGCTCCAGAATACACTTGCATGGGTGTCGGGAGACAACTGTTGGCACATAGGACCTCAACTCCATCTGTTCATGTGAAATGGTAAACCTGCAAGGATTTCTCTTAAGATGTTCTGTGTCGGAGGTGTGGGTAGGTACAGCCTTGACAAATACTCCTAAATATTAATGGACATCTAAGTTTGTAGTTGTAAGTAAGTGAGCTTTCTCTTTTCAGGACACGTTCTCCCATAGAGCAGATCTGGTTATTTATTGTCCTTCATTAGTATGAGACGACTCGGGTGCTGCCTCCTCAATATTGATAGTGGAGGGTTTTAACTGCTGTAAAAATTCAAATGTAACTTTTCTTAAAAATAAAAAAAGTTTGTAATATTAATGTCTTTCTTGTATCATGTCAACGTCACATGTAATCAACTTTTCCACCAATGCCGGTATGAGAGCCTTATGCCTCTACTCCATAGCATGAGAATTATTTAAGTCAGGCTTCTTCTTGCCCTGAGTTAGGCAAATGACCCAATTGAGAACCAGAAACATGTAGGCAAAATCAGAATGGATAAGCTAAACATTAATTTTGTAACCTTGCCCAGGGTCCCCTACAAATAAGTCTTTTGTCTATACCCTGAACCATGATGTCTGTGACAGATCCACACCCTGTGTGCCTTTAGTTTGTGGAGCATGACCACAACCCAAAGTTGTGCTCAGAGTGCCTGGCCATGAATCCAAGGGCTTTGAGGTTGCTGTTCCTAAAGCTAATGGTATCCTGGCTCTCGGCTTCGTGTATGTCCTGATCTTGGTCGAAATATAGGTCTCGGAATCAGTCGCTGAGCCACCCGTCTTCTTCGTCCCATTTCAAGTCCTCTGGACGTTTGGGTAGTTCAAGGCATATAAAGAAGTCAAAGAATGTGAAAAGTTCTTCGACTTCATCTTGTCTGTCGGCCTATGGGATGAGGGAGGGTTATCAATCAAGGCTTTCATCTGCGCAGCCTGTGTCTGGGCTTCCATGAGTTTCCAGGGCCGAAGCGACTTCTGCTCAGTTTATGGATCATGGATCCGAATAAGCGTCTGTCTTACCACTTGACTTTCTCCGGCACTATTTCTGATGTTGACACTCCCGGCACCGCCCCACCCCGGTTTCAGACTCCAACACGGATTTATATGGGCACAGACTCCGGCGCCTGCAAAGGGGCTCCTGTGAACAGGACTACTTCCTGATGCAACAGCCCACCCGAGAGCTTGTTAATCCAAGCCTCCACCTCCAAGGGCACGTTCCCTTCTGCACCCCCGGGTAGCGGATCCAAAAGGTTGGACACACTTGGGAAAATGTTTTTTCTACCAGATTGGGATTGCGGTCTGTGAACACCGCATGCCTTTTGGGTCATTATTGCCACACTGTGTGGCATATAGTTAAACAAGTGCTGCTGCAGGCTCCAGAGGAGGCCCAGGCTGTACTTTCCCAAGCAGTTGCTGATGGGAAATATGCAGCAAAGTTCATGATCCGATGTAGATTGGACAGGTCGGCTCACTTGGCAGAGCAGTTGCTATAACAGTGGCCTTGAGGCGCCACGCCTGATTGCGGAAGTCTGGTTTTTCGGGGGTGTCCAAGCCACTCTTATGGAATGCCCTTTTGATGGCACCTGTCTCTTCGAAGAGAAAGCAGACTTCAAGGTTTCTCGTTCTGCGGCCATCCCCTTCAGTCTGCTTTTCGCCCCTTTCTTGGCTATGGAAGGGTGCCCAGCCACATCGGTTTCCCTCCAGCCACTGTGCTGTGCATGCGCTTGGCTGGGGATGTGGGACCCTCCATCATGTGGATCAGGGAGCCAGTGGTCTGGCCAGTCCACTCCCTCCCGCCCCCCTCCCCATTGCACCTACATCCAAACCTTCTTCGTGTGACACTTCCTCACCGGGGAACAGTCCGAGGCAGGATCTGCCATCACCTGCTCCACTGGCAATTTATAACGTCAGGTGGGTTTTACATGTAGTCCGAAGGGACTACCCCTCCCCTTTGAGACTACCTTCCATCCATGCCACGGTCCTAAGAACGAATGACGGAGGATCATTTGGCACATCTCCTGAGTGGAAGGTACAACTCTTGGCCAAGGGAGCAATAGTGAGGGTCCCTATGCCCAGAAGTAAGTCATGGTTGCTATTCCCGCTACTTTCTGGTGCTCATAAAGGACAAGGGCCTCCGTCCTGTCCTAGAGTTTCGGTCCCTCAGCGTTTCTCAAGAAGAAGTTCAAAATACTCACTCTGGCTCAGGTTCTATCTGTTGTAGACCCAGGAGACGGGATGGTACTGTGGGACTTGCAGGACACTTCTTTTCATATTCCTGTCATGCCTGCCCACAGATTTTACTTGCAGTTCACAGTAGGCCACAAGCACTTTCAGTTCACCGTGCTCCCCTTTGGCTTTACCAGTGCCCCTCGGGTGTTACCAAGGTGATGGCAGTGGTCGCAGCTCATTTGCGCAGGTCAGGGGTTTGTCTTCTCCCTACCTTGACGACTGGCTTTTGAAGGTGGGCTCACCCCAGGCTGTCATCACCCACCTCCAGATGGACCTCCTGCATTCCCTTAGGTTCACTATAAACGTGCCAAAGTCACACCTGACCGACTCTCGGAGGCTCCCATTCATCAGAGCTGTTCTGGACACAGTGTAGTTTCTGGCTCATCCTCCAGAACGGCAAGTCCAGGATATTCAGACTATGATACCAATATGTCAGCCTCTATCCTGGATTTCAGTGAGAATGACTCAGAGGCTGCTGTGTCTCACAGCCTCCTGCATCCTGCTTGTGGCACGTGCCTGGTGATATATGGAGGCTCTGGACAGGGACCTGAAGTTCTAGTGGGCGCAACATCGGGAGAATCTTTCAGACATGGTCCAGATCTCAGACTGAACTGCGCAAGATCTGCAGTGGTGGCAGGCAAGCCAAGAGTGGGTCAGAGACAGATCCCTCTCCCTTTCCCAACACGGTCTGACAGTAGTGACAGATGTGTCACTTCTGGGGTGGGGCGTCCACCTGGGAGAGGCGGATATCAGAAGCTTCTGGACATGGGTGGATCAGGGCATTTCTCTGGTGGTTCAAAATCTGTCTGGTTCTTGGAACGTCAAAGCGGACGAACTCAGCCAGCAATGTTTAGCCAATCATGAGTGGTGTCTCCATCCATAGGTGGCGCAAGTTCTCTTTCAGCAATGGGGAGAGCTTTGGTTAGATCTGTTTGTCTCTGCAGAGAACACGCAATGTCAGCAGATTTGCACGTCTGAATTTCCAAGGCGAGTGGAACTCTGGCCTCCTGTACACCTTTCCGCCCATACCACTTCTTCCCAGAGTTCTCAAGAAGATCAAAAATGATTGAGCTGAATGAATCCTTGTTGCTCTGGACTCAGCATGAAGAGTCTGGTATCCTGAGCTATTAAGCATGACCATTGATCCTCCAATCAGACTGCCCCTGTGGGAGGATCTTCTGTTGCAGCAGCAGGGGAAGGTTCTCGACCTGAACCTGCTCTGACTCCGCCTTCATGCGCAGAGATTGAGTGGTGGAAATTGACAGCTTTTGACCTTCCACCCGAAGTCTGTAATGTAATTTTGGCAGCCACGCGTCCCTCCACCAAAACGGTTTACACCTGTCATTGGAAGAAATTTGTGGCACTGTGCACAGACAAGTCTGTTCAGCCCCTTTCGGCCCCTCTTTCTGAACTTTTGTTGTTGATCCTTTCTCTGGCCCAGCAGGCCTTTGCTATGGGTACTCTAAAAGGCTACCTGTCTGCCATTTCTGCTTTTTTGCGGTTGCCTGATCAACCATCTTTATGTAAGTCTCCAATTGTAAATAGGTTCCTTAAAGACCTTACTCATGTTTCCTCTATCTCCAATCATTATCTCCCAATGGGATTTGAATTTGGTTTTGACTTTTCTGATGTGCACTCCTTTCAAGCCTCTCCACAACTGTCTTCTCTGGCTTCTCACTTTGAAGACAACCTTCCTTGTGATCATTAGGTCTGCCTCAGGGTGAGTGAGCTGCAGGCATTGTCATCTAAGCGGCCCTACTTTCCCATCTATCCTGACAAAGTGGTGCTTTGCACTATGGCCTCCTTTCTGCCAAGAGTTGTAATGCCCTTCCATGTCGGCCAGTCCATCACCTTGCCTACCTTTTATGCACCCACACACCTCTATAAGGAAGAGGAGAGACTCCACCGCCTATACCCAAAAAGAGCATTGGCGTTCTATCTTGATTAAGCTAAAGAGTTCCAGATAGATGATCAACTCTTTGTTGGTTATATTGGTGTGAAGAAAGGTCAGGCATTCCAGAAGAGAACCATCTCCTGATGGGGCATTCTCTGCATTAAAATGTGCTACGCATTGGGTAAGAAGGCACCCCCTGAGGGTTTGCATACTCATTATACCAGAGCGACAACTGCGACCACTGCGTTAGCACGTTGAATTCCAATCCTTGACATCTTCTAAGGCAGCAATATGGGCATCCTTGCACATGTTCACCAAACATTAGTATCTGGAAAGTCAGGTCTGTAGGGAAGGGTACTTTGCCTGTCCTAGTACGAACTTCATTCGCAAACCCACCTCCGGGGATGGTATTGCTTGGGTATCTATTCTCGGGTAAGGAATCTGCAACTAGATATCTCTATCAGATGGGTGAATTATTTACATTCTGTAACGCCTTATCTGGTAGGGACAACATCTAGTTGCAGGTTTCCTACCAACCCACCCACCCATCCTTCCTGCTCTGAGATATGATTGCTAGGGTCAGGGACTCCTTCAGGGCCCTAGTTTTGATGCACCAGTGGTCAGCGTTCTTCATTGCTTTGTACTTCTGGTGTTATAGTTGTGAAAAGAAACTGACGTCAGTGCGCCAGGGTGGTGCCTGTATAGAACCCTCAACATCCTATCTGGCGCGGATGGCGACAGACAGGAAGCCGATCGATGCCACCAAACTGCTAGAAAAGTCTCTGGATCCTGACTGACACCTGGGGGAAATTCTTAAGTGAAGGAATCTTCAACTACATATTGTCTCTACCAAATAAGGCGTTACCGACTGTAAGTAAATTGTCCTTTGCTGCTCAAGTATGCCCTGACCTCACATATCACTCAGGTTATACCTAATGTCCCCACCAGAAAATATGGATCTAACTGAATTAGTGAACAAAAAGATAGTCTTTCACATATTTTGCAGACCGGGAATATCAAGACTTGGTATTTTGTGTTCAGACTTTAAGAATTCCAGTGTCAATATCTTTAACACCTAGAGGCCTCACAAGTTAGGAGGGGTCCTTAAAGATTGTTCGGAAGGAAATTGGCTGCTAAGTAAAATCCTTAACTCTAGAAATAAAAAGGGCGAGTTCTTGAAGATCATTGGGTGCAGTGAAAAAGTTGAGTAAACTAAACAAGCTAACGTCATCACATATGTACTACTGTGATGGTACTTACATGTTCGATGGCATGTGTAGCTGCAGATACACATGCTTTGCTTAAGTCTGCCATTTAGTGTTGGGCTTGGAGTGTTACAAGTAGTTTTCCTTCAAAGAAGGCTTTCGAGTCACGAGATAGACTGACTCTTCCTCTCGGTGATAGTGCGCCTGGGCATTGAGTCCTTTGATAGATTGTTTTCTTTCTGTCATCTGGTTTGGACATGTTTCCTCTCGCTCTGGTCAATCTGGGTTCGGTAGTATCTGAACTTCTCCCTTCTTTTCTATAAACGTCGGTATAGTTTTGATTGAGTTTTCTAACCTTATAGTTGATCCAATTGTAATAGTCGGGGTTGATTACACGCCCTTAGGGGTGACCTCGCCCTTCTTGGGCCTACTTTGACATGGTGTAGTTGAATAATGTTAGGCTGATGGAACGGACTCGGTTTCGCTTTTGCCCTCAGTGTCACGCCAAGTTTCCATACACCGATCAGAACTCGGTGTCCAATCTCTGTCTTTCTCCAGATCACAGAGAGGAGAACTGTGATGCTTGCCGGTCGTTTCGTTCCAAAAAGACTCTTGGGGATCGAAGAGCATGTCCAAGTTGCCAAAATATATGCCCAGCATCTTCGGGGATGAACACGCACAAGAGGAATTGGCACACCATACGACCGGTTCCATCGCAGACTCCGATTCGGATCGAGATTCTGATGTCGACAGCCAATCCATCCCACCGGCTCAGTACGTGAGTACATCAGCCCCCTCCCATCACCCAAAGACAATAAAAAATACTTTTGCATTGGTCTTGGGTCCACTACTGCTTGCCAGCCATGGTTGGACCTGAAAAATACAGTTGGAATACCAACCCTCCGGTTCGGCACCAAAACAAAAGTCCAAAGTGCATTCGGCAGCGAGCAAACAACTTCCCACACCTTTTTCGGTACTAAGGCAAAAATCAGAGACCTCTACCTCAGAGCCGAAAAATGTAAACGCTTTCGGAGTCGACATTCTCGGACCAACTCAAGCATTAGTTATCCAAAGTTTTGGAGCTAAAACCTGTTGGTGGTAAATCTGCTCCAGTTATGGAGGAATCTTCGTAAATAAGGCTCATATTGGAGGTAATGGACTCTAAACAGCGAAAGATCTATATACATAAGGACACAGGAAGGATCATATCCTCTCCTCCTCCAACAATCAAAAGAAAATTAAAGTTTCAAGAAACTTTAGCCGCTGGGCCTCCACCTGCTAAAATATTTAAACAAAAGGAGAAACCAAAGGCACCACAACAGCCTTCACCTCCACATTCTCCTTTACGTTTTGCTTCTCCACCACCAGATACTCCACCACCACCTTCACCTACACAATTGTCTCCACAATCCGCTGTTTCACCACATAGGGATGATTTATGACACTCAAGAGGATATAGATCCATGGGACATATGACACCGATCCCGTCCCTCCCAATGATCCTGATTTATACCCTACAAGACCATTGCCCCCTGATGATATCAATGCTTACAATCAGGTTATAGCTAGAGCAGCTGCGTATCATAATGAACAACTGCACACAGAAACCATTGAGGATGATTTAATTTGATACCTTAACCTCTACTCATAAAGGGTATCGGTGTCTTCCTATGCTCCCAGGCATGCTTAAAAATGCAGAGGAAATTTTTAAGGAACCAGTAAAATCCTGAATCATTACACCCAGGATGGATAAAAAGTATAAACCTGCACCCTCGGATCTGGTGTTTATTAGAACACAACTACTGCCTGACTCTATAGTGGTCAGTGCATCAAGAAAGAGGGCCAATCTACAGGGGATGCTCCTCCTCCAGACAAGGAAAGACACAAATTTGATGCAGCTGGGAAAAGAGTAGCAACTGAAGCTGCTAACCATTGGAGGACTGCAAACTCTCAAGCACTTTTAGCAAGATATGATAGGGCTCATTGGGACCAAATGGAAGACTTATTGCAGTACCTTCCACCAGAACATTAAAAAAGGGCATAACAAATAGTTGTGGAAGGACAGGCTATTTCCAATAACCAAATTAAATCTGCTATAGAAGCAGTAGATACAGCAGCAAGGGGTATCAACACCAGTATCATCATTAGAAGACACACATGGTTAAGGGCTTCAGGTTTAAACCAGAAATACAACAAGCAGTATTGAATATGCCCTTTAATAAACACCTATTTGGGACAGAAGTTGATACCACAATAGAAAAGCTGAAAAAGGACTCAAACAGCTAAAGCTATAGGTGCGTTATACACTACACCTACTCGGGGAACTTTTCGTAGGCCACAGTTTAGGGGTGGTTTCAAATCATCAACCACTGAACCATTCACATCCCAACAAAAACAAGGGCCACACCTCTACAACAAAGGCTCCTTTAGACGCTTTTACAGAGGAAATAATTATAGAGGGAAGGTTAAATCAACCGCCCCAAGACATTCTTCCACCTCAGCAAAACAGTGACTTACACATCCCCACAGAGCATACATCTCCCCTGGGAGTAAGACTGGAAAATGTCTACCCACAATGGTACAACATTACCACAGATCAATGGGTTCTATTGATTATCCAACATGGTTATTGCCTAGAACTCATCTCTACTCCACCAAACATTCACCCTTGTTCACACAAACATACTCGGGAACATCTCAATTTATTAAAAACAGGAGGTACAATCACTGCTACTCAAAGGTGCCATAGAAATCATACTTTTATCCCAACAAGGATCGGGAGTGTATTTACTATACTTCCTCATACCAAAGAAAGATGGTACTCTCAGACCAATCTTAGATCTCAGACCCCTCAATGAGTACATTCTTTCACAACACTTTCACATGGTCACTCTGCAAGACAGTATTCCCCTACTACACAAACAAGATTACATGACAGCCTTAGATCTAAAAGATGCTTATTTTCACATTCCCATACATCCAGCACATTGAAAATGTTTAAGATTTGTTATGGCGGGAAAGCACTACCAATTCAAAGTACTACCATTCGGAGTAACAACAGCACCAAGGGTATTCACCAAATGCCTAGCGGTGGTTGCAGCATTCCTTAGAAGACAACACATACATGTCTTTCCCTATCTGGACAACTGGCTCATAAAAGCCAGTACAATTTGTGTCAACAGCATATACAGTGGACACCCTACGCAACCTGGGATTCACAATCCATTATCAGAAATCTCACCTGCAGCCAGCCCAAATACAACCATGTGTAGGAGCAATTCTGAACACTCAATCAGGAGAATTCAAGCATTTCACAATCTCATATCTCAACTGCAATACAACCACACTTTGGTCATGAAACTAATTAGGAATGATGGCCTCATGCATAGCAGTAGTACTCAATGCACACCTGCACATGAGACTTCTACAACAGTGTCTTTCTCAACAATCGTCTAGGGGTCACATTCAGGATCTATTGTTGTTGGCCTGCAGACTTATCACTCTCTGCAATGGTGGAATCACATCAGCTTATTAAAGGGACAGACCTTTCTGGACCCTGTGCCACAGACCATAATCACAACAGATGCATCAGTGACAGGTTGGGGAGCCCATCTCAACAACCTCACCTTACAAAGGAAATGGAACTCAATCCAACAAACTTATCACATAACCCATTTTGAATTACTAGCACTGTTCCTAGCACTCACAGCTTTTCACTCACAGATCACACACAAGACAGTGTTAATAAGGACAGACAACATGACCACAATGTATTACCCGCAAAAACAAGGGGTGAGGGGGGGTGGGGGGGTGCACACTCCTCTCAATTGTCCCTTTTGGCACAGACAATTTGGAAATGGGCAATTCACAATCACATTCACCTACTAGCAGAGTATATTCCAGGGATACACAATCTACTAGCGGAGCACTTAAGCAGGACGCAGCAACAAGGACATGAATAGGAGATTTACTCACAGGTGATTCAACAATACTTCCAAATGTGGGGAACCCCAGACATCGACCTCTTCGCTACAAGCGAAAACACAAAATGCCAAAACTTTGCATCCAGGTGCCCACGCCCTCAATCCAACGGCAATGCTCTATGGATCAATTGGTCAGTGATATTTGCTTACGCTTTTCCACCTCTCCCACTAATTCCATTTCTGATCAACAAGATCCATCACACCTCCCTTGTTATGATGCTCATAGCTCCCACGATGACACGTCAACACAGTTACACAACACTGTTGGATCGGTCTGTAGTACCACATGACAAACTACCAAACAGACCAGACCTATTGACTCAAAACAAAGGTCAAATCAGGCATCCCAATCTCAGTATACTCAACCTGGCGATTTGGCTCCAGAAGTCATAGAATTTGGCTACTTACAGCTTCCATCTGAATGTATGGATATTCTAAAGAAAGCATGCAACCCTACAACTAGACAGTGATATGCAGCTAAATGGAAATGTTTGGTCTATTTTCAGCCCAAAAACATTAACCCACTTAAAGCTTCAGTACAGGATATTTTCTGTTGTTGACTACATTTACAAAAATCAAATCTTGCATACCCCTCTATTAAAATTAATTTAACAGCAATAGCTGCTTATCACCAAAACAGACACCATACTTATCTGCTTAGGATTCCTGTTATAAAGGCTTTTATGGAAGGTCTTCAAAGGATTATTCCACCTACAGCTCCACAAGTTCCTGCCTGGAATCTTAACATTGTACTCACAAGACTTATGGGCCCACCATTTGAACCCATGCATTCTTGCCCTCTTCAGTTTTTATCATGGAAGGTTTCCTTCTTAGTAGCAATCAGTTCTTTAAGAAGAGTTATGGAAATTCAGATATTCACTTTAGAAGAATCTTTCTTTCAAATTCACAAGAACAAAATAGTCCTTAGGACAAACTCAAAATTCCTACCAAAAGTAGTTTCACCATTTCGTATCAATTAGTCAGTGGAATTGCCAGTCTTCTTTCCGCAGCCAGATTCAGTTGCTGAAATAGCTCTTCATACTCTTGATGTTAAGAGCTCTCATGTACTATATAGATAGAAGAAATAATTTCAGAAACGCTAAACAACTCTTTGTGGCTTTTCAACAACCTCACAAGGGTAATCCTATTTCAAAACCAGGATCTTGAGGAAATATACAGATGGCAGATATATGTAAAGCAGCCGCATGGTCTATACCACACACCTTTACTATTTTTTTTTTTCAATTCAAAGGAGCTTTATTGCGGCTACAAGAGCCAAAAAAGCGCAAGCAGTAATAAATACAAATAAATACATATAATGATAATTACAAGTAGATATATAATGATAAAAGGGAATAAGAGAAAATGGAAAAAAGTGGAATAAAAATGGAAAATGGAATAAAAAGGAATAAAAATGTGCTGCACAGGACGACGGGACAGTCTTATTTGGAGTCTTTATCCAGAAGGGTTTTCCCTCTAACAAGCCAACTGGCTCCGAGGAATTGGGCGACGGCGATCACAAGCGTTGGCCTGGTGTCTGATCTGAGGATTCGCAGGGCTAGCGCAGAGCTGCGGACTCCCAGTAGTCTGCATGCCGGGGCCAGCCATTTCCTCCGGGGGCGGTGTACGCGGGGCAGGCAAAAAGGACGCGAGGGAGATTCTCGACGGGGGCTTTGCAAGCTGGGCATACAGTTGAATCATTGTGTGACCAGCTACTGGTGAAAAGTCTTAATGGGAGTGTTCCGATGCGGAGCTGGTAGTACAGTTTCCTTTCCCTTGGGGCCGTGATTAGGTCCCAAAAATCTTCGTACTTGTATGACTTTTAGGTTGGCAAAGTCACAGATAGTGTAGAGTGGAGTGCAGCCCTTGAGTCTTCGTAATTTGCCAATTGCCAGTATAGTTTTTTTAGTGCGCTTTTTGAGGGGAAGACTGACGTGGATGGTGAGTTCAAGAGATCGAGCCCAAGTGAGTACAGTGAACCCTTGATGGATCATAGCCAGGGGATTCTGTGAAGGTGGTCTGCTTTTAGGATGACCTGTAGAGCTTTGGTGAAGATGTCGAGCTCCGGAGTGGTCCAGAGACGCTGCCAGTACAGCAGAGGTCGCAGGCGGGCTTTGTGGCCAATGCGCTTGATACCGAGATCCTTGAAAAGGGGGAACAGTGGAGTGCTTAGCGGAAGGGACACAAGGTTTCTTAGGAAGTTGTTTTCAGCGGTGGTTAAGTCTTCGGATTTGGTATAGCCCCATAGTTCAGCCCCGTAAAGCGCTGAGGAAACGGCCTGGGCTTCGTATAACTGTAATAATTGGTTTTGTGTGTGAGAGGTGGAAATTTTTTAGTAGTACCCCTGTTTGTTTTAGTTTTAGGGCTTGTTTTCCTATGTGTGACTTCCAAGACATGTTGTCAGTGAATGTTATGCCCACGTAGCTGAAGATGCCCACCTTCTCAAGTGTGGAGCCCTCTAAAGTAAACTTCCCTTTAAAAGATCTGTGGGGATTGAGGGTCATTAGTTTTGTTTTCGAGGCGTTGATTTCGAGTCCGTGATGAGCAGAAATGCTCGAAGCACGCAAGGAGTTTCCTTAGGCCACTAGGGGTCTTGGATATCAGGAGAGTGTCATCGGCAAAGAGTAAGACAGGGATTTTTTGTGTGCAAGTGAAGGTGCGTCAGCCTGTAGTCTGAGAAGGGAAGGGACGATTTCATTGATATACAGTGAAAAGAGGGTCGGGGCAAGTACGCACCCTTGCCGCACACCCCGGGAAACGTGGATTTTATCAGTTAATTGGCCCTTGTTGCCCCACCTGACTTGTGCGTAGTTGTCCTCGTGGAGTCGTATCAAAATGGCAAGAATGTGCTCCGGGATTCCCATCCGAAAGAGTGTCCCATAGTTGCGAGGTACTAGCTCAAAAGCAGATTTGAGGTCCACAAAAGCTACATAAAGGCTGCCTTTGCCAATGAACACTGTTTTCCAATAAAGTAATAGGAATCTGAGGGCTTGATCAGTGGTGGAAATTTTCTTCCGGAAACCTGCTTGGAGGGGGCTAAGGATATCGCGTTCAGTCATCCATTCTTCGATCTTTCCTAGGAGGCAGTGGCAGAAGACTTTTTGGACACAGTCAATTAGGCTGATAGGTCTATAGTTGCAAGGAAGTGATCTGTCGCCCTTTTTAAAGATTGGAATAACGATGGCCGCTTTCCAGGACTCGGGAATTGGCGCCCCAGATGCTATTGTGTTAGCTATAATGGTGAGGTATCTTGACCAGGATGCTAGGTCTGTTGAGAACAGGTCTGCTGGGACGCAGTCTGATCCGGGGGCACTGCCGCGTTTTAGGGTGCTTAAAGAGTGGGTTATGTCACTTTGGGAAAACAGGGGTGCTGCGGTGTTGGGTGCTAATGAGTGATTTAGGTGGGGGCCCGTGCAAACAGTGATGGGGCTATCATGATCAGGGGAGTATAGGCTACTAAAGTGAGCTACCCAGTCTTTCGGGGCAATATTGGTTGTGATGTCCAAACCACTGGTTTCTGGGCCTCGCGCTGCCAGGGACCAGAACAGACTATGGTTCCTCTTGCGCACAGCGTCACACCTTTACTAAACACTACTTGTGTGGATGTGTTATCTCGCCAGCAAGCAAACGTAGGACAAGCAGTGCATAAAACACTATTTCAAACTACTCTTACAGGCTAGCCACTGCTTATTTTGGGAGGGGACTGCTTTACAGTCTTCGCAAAGCATGTGTGTCTGCAGCTACGCATGCCATTGAATGGAAAATGTTACTTACCCATAGATATCTGTTCATGGCATGTAGTGCTGCAGATTCACATTCACCCTTCCTCCTCCCGGGAAGGCTGTGGCAAATGTAGTATTTTATTTGTAAATATGTATATACATTGCATGGACATCTTCTCTCTTCAATATATATATTCCCTCCTGCGGGAAAACAGTCTAACAAAGGACTCGATGTCCATGAGCACTATTACCAAGAGGAGGAGTCACTCGATCTTGTGACTGGAAAGCCTTCTTTGAAGGAAAACAACTTGTAACACTGGCCAGCACAAGAGTACGTCTGCCCCTATGCCCACTTATAAAAAAACAACCGAAGGCCTTGAGTACACCACTGCCAAAAGGCCTTGGTTCGGCCCGAAAAAAGACCATCGGCGACTGACCTTCAGGCTGGGCGCTGAAAAAGGCCACTCCTCTGTCCACTTCGGAGTCGAGCAAGTCAGTTAAAACTTCCACCTCTGACGCCATTAAGCGACCTCACTCTTCGGGGTCGAAAATTCGACGTCCTGCTTCAGAGCCGAAACAACAGACTTTGTTTTCGGGACCGAAAAAGATCCAAACCTTGGAACCGAAAAAATCCTCATACACAGATGAACAAGGACTTTCGAGTAAACTTAAGCAAATCTCGAAGCCGATGCAAGAATCTCACAAAGCTTCAGAAGAAGAGACTGAGATTGAACCAATATTGGAGGTCATGGATGAAAGACAATCAAGAATCCACATACATAAAGAGACGGTTCGAACCCTGACTGCACCTCCTTTAAAGACTAAAGGAAAGCTGGCATTTCAAGAGGAATTAGACTCTGCTCAACTACCAGCAAAGCTTCAGAAACAAAAGGAGAAACCAGCATCTCTCCCTACTTCTCCTCCTCACTCTCCACAGCTTTCTTTTTCACCTCATAATAGTCCACCGCCATTGCCTTCTCCAACACACTCATTATACTCACATGGAGATACAGTGAACCCATGGGATCTCTATGACCTTGATCCCATTCCAGATAATGATCCTGATCTATACCCCTCCAAACGTTCTCCACCAGAAGACACTACTGCCTACACTCAGTCTCTAGGGCAGCTGCTTACCATGGGGTGCTTATGCACTCTGAACCCCTGGAAGATTTTTTATTCAACACTCTGTTTTCCACTCACTCTAGATACCAGTGTCTCCCAATGTTGCCTGGAATGGTCAAACATGCTGAACAAATTTTTAGTAAGCCGGTCAAAGCTATTCATTACCCCTAGAATTGACCAAAAATATAAACCTGCCCCTACAGACCCTGGCTACATCACACATCAGGTTCCTCCGGACTCCGTAGTAGTCAGCGCGGCTAGAAAAAAAGCTAACAGCCAGTCATCAGGAGACACTCCTCCTCCTGATAAAGTAGAAAGTGTGATGCTGCTGGCAAAAGAGTAGCCACGCAAGCGGCTAACCAGTGGCGAATTGCCAATTCCCAAGCACTTCCGGCCAGATACGATAGAGCCCATTGGGATGCGATGCAAGAATTCATACAGCACCTCCCAAAAGAGCATCAAAAAAGGGCACAACAGGTTGTAGAAGGGGGACAGGCTATAAGGAATAACCAGATACGGTCTGCCCTCGATGCTGCTGATACAGCCGCAAGGAGAGTTAATACTGCCATTACAATTAGAAGGCATGCATGGCTACGCTCCTGGTTTTAAACCAGAAATTCAACAGGCATTACTTAATATGCCTTTTGATGAGAAACGTTTATTTGGCCCTGAAGTAGACACCACTATAGAAAAACTGAGAAAAGACTCAGATACTCCAGGCAATGGGGGCATTATATACACCACACCATGTAGAGGCTCCTTTAGCAGACCACAGTTTAGAGGAGCATTTAAGCCACAATCCTCTGACGCTTCTACCTCCCAGACATAGCAGGGACAACAAACACAATATTGAAGAGGGGGATTTAAAGGGTCCTACAGAAGACAATATTTCAGGAACAGAGGCGTTCCAAGCCTCAAAGCAAGCCACTACACCATCTCAGCAGTGACTTACTTCCCATCCCTCCACTCATCTCCTGTTGGGAAGACTACAGCAATTCCATTCTCATTGGCAAAATAACACCACAGACAATTGGGTATTACAATTATCCACAATGGCTAATGCCTAGAATTAATCTCCACCCCTCCGAACGTTGCACCACGTTACCACAAATTGTCCCCAGAACACAACGTTCTGTTGCAACAAGAGGTACAATTTCTACTATTAAAACAAGCAATAGAATTGGTTCCACATTCTCAACAGGGAACAGGAGTATATTCACTATACTTCCTCATTCCCAAAAAAGACAGCACCCTCAGGCCCATCTAGGACCTCAGCCACTCAATCTATACATCTTGTCAGAACATTTTCACATGGTAACTCAGCAGGATGTCATTCCACTACGCTAAATACAAGATTACATGATTGCTTTAGACCTCAAAGATGCGTATTTCCATATACTCATCCATCCAGCTCATAGAAAATACCTCAGGTTCGTCATAGCAGGAAAACATTCAGTTCAAAGTTTTGCCATTCAGCATAACAGCTCCAAGAGTGTTCACAAAATGTCTAGCAGTAGTAGCAGCTTACTCAAGAAGACAACACATTCACGTCTTTCCATATCTAGACGATTGGCTAATAAAATCAAGCAATTTTACACAATGCCAGCAACACACTCAATATGTGATAGAAACCTTGCATACACTAGGGTTCACTCTCAAATCACCAAAAATCACACCTTCAGCCAGCACAAGTACAACCTTACTTAGGTGCTATTCTAAATACTCAAAAAGCCCTAGAATATCCAAATACACTAAGGATACAAGCTTTCCAAAATCTTATCCCACACATACAGCCAAATCAACAATATACTGTAAGATTTATCATGAAAATTCTAGGGATGTTGGCATCTTGCATAGCCATAGTTCCACATGCAATACTAAACATGAGGCCCTTACAACACTGCCTTGCACAACAGTGGTCTCAGACACACGGTCAACTTCAAGAGCTAGTATTGATGGACTGCCAAACACATAATGTCCCTTCAATGGTACAATCTCAGCAATCTAATGAAGGGGAGTTCATTTCAAGACCCTGTGTCTCAGACCATAATCACAACAGACGCATCAATGATAGGTTGGGGAGCTCATCTCAACAATCATACCATTCAAGGGAATGGGATGCCAAACAGAAACAGCTTCACATAAACCACATAGAACTATTAGCTGTATTTCTTGCCCTAAAAGCATTTCAGCCTCTTCTCAAACAGAAGACTGTTCTAATAAAAACAGACCTGACAACCATGTATTACCCCAACAAACAGGGCGGGACACCTTCATCTCAACTGTCCCTACTAGCCCAAACGATATGGAAATGGGCAATTCACATTCATCTATTAGCACAATACATTCCAGGGATAGCCAATCAGCTGGCATATCTAAGCAGGAATCACCAACAAACTCACAAATGGGAGATTCAGTCCCAAGTACTTCAAAAGTACATTCAAAAGTGGGAAATACCAGAAATAGACCTATTTGCATCAATCAAACGCAAAATGCCAAAACTTTGCATCCAGACACCCACATCCCCTATCCAAGGGCAGTGTTCTATGGATCAATTGGTCAGGGATATTTGCTTACACTTTTCCCCCTCTCCCACTCCTTTCCTTTCTGGTCAGCAAACTACGTCAAACATCACTCACCATGATACTCCTAGCCCCAGCATGGGCACGTCAGCATTGGTACACAACACTGAACAAAGGTCAAATCAGGCACCCAAACTCCAATGCTCTCAATCTAGTGATTTGGCTCCTGGAGTCATAGAATTTGGTTACCTAAAGCTTCCATCAGAATGTATGGAAGTAATTAAACAAGCACGTAAACCTACTACTTGACAATGTTACGCAAACAAGTGGAAAAGATGTGTCTACTACTGTCAGTCTAAAAACACTGATCCACTTACAGCATCTATACAAGATATAGGGGGTTATTCTAACTTTGGAGGAGTGTTAATCCGTCCCAAAAGTGACGGATATACCACCAGCCGTATTACGAGTTCCATAGGATATAATGGACTCGTAATACGGCTGGTGGTAAATCCGTCACTTTTCCGTCACTTTTGGGACGGATTAACACCTCCTCCAAAGTTAGAATAACCCCCATTGTATGCTATTCACTTCATTTGCAGAAATCAAATTTAGCTTTCTCATCCATCACAATCCACCTTACTGCAATATCTGCTTACTTCCAAACTATTCAACACACTTCTCTATTCAGAGTTCCTGTTATTAAAGCCTTCATAGAAGGATAAAAAAGCATTATTTCACCCACAACACCAACTGTTCCCGCTTGGAATTTAAATATCATGCTTACCAGACTCATGGGCCCATCTTTTGAACCCATGCGCGCTTGTCAAATTCAATTTTTAACAAGGAAGGTTGCCTTCCTTGTAGCTATTACTTCTTTAAGAAGAGTTAGTGAAATACAAGCGTTCACGCTTGAAGAACCTTTTTTCCAAGTACACAAACATAAAGTTGAACTTAGAACAAATCAAAAATTTCTACCAGAAGTAGTATCTCCTTTTCACATCAACCAAACAGTGCAATTGCCAGTCTTCTTTCCACAGCCAGAGTCTGTGGCAGAAAGAGCTCTTCATACTCTAGAGTCTAGATCGCAAAAGAGCTCTTATGTACTTTATAGACAGAACTAAAGAGTTTAGAAAAACAAAACATCTTTTTGTTGCTTTTCAACAACCACATAAAGGCAATCCTATATCAAAACAAGGATTAGCAAGATGGATTGTTAAATGCATACAAACATGCTATATCAAAGTAAAAAGACAACTTTTGATCACTCTTAGAGCACATTCTACAAGAAACAGGGGTGCATCAATGGCATTTTTAGGAAACATACCAATGGCTGATATATGTAAAGCAGCCACCTGGTCAGCTCCTCATACATTTACAAAACACTATTGTGTTGCTGTTTTTTCACAGCAGCAAGCAACTGTAGGCCAAGCTGTCCTAAGAACACTATTTCAAACAACTTCAACTCCTACAGGCTACCCACCGCTATTTTTGGGAGGACTAACTGCTTTGTAGTCTATGTATAGCATGTGTATCCGCAGCTACACATGCCATCGAACAGAAAATGTCACATCTGTTTGTGGCATGTAGTGCCGCAGATTCACATGCACCCTTCCTCCTCCCCAGAAGCCTGGAGTTGTTAAAGTTAAACATTTGTACATATGTAGATACATTTACATTTGCATTTACATATCTTTATATTCTTATACTCTCAATCCTTCCTTCACCCTTTGCGGAAAAACAATCTAACAATGGAGGTGATACTCATGCGCTCTGTAACCGAAAGGAGGAGTCACTCGATCCTGTGATTCCGAAAAGACTTCTTTGAAGAAAAACAACTTGTAACACTCCGAGCCCAACATATTGAACATCTTCCCAAGGAGTTTCAAAAGCGTGCACAGCAAGTGGTGGAGGAGGGTCAAAGTATCTCCAACAACCAGATACGATCGGCAATGGACGCAGCGGACACAGCCGCCAGAACTGTGAATACAGCGGTCACTATTCGGAGACACGCATGGCTCCGCACCTCCGGATTTAAGACAGAGATCCAACAGGCTGTGCTTAATATGCCTTTTAATGGACAACAGTTGTTTGGGCCGGAGGTGGATACAGTTATAGAGAAGCTAAAGGACGACACTGACACTGACAAAGCCATGGGCGCGCTCTACTCCCCACAAAGCAGAGGCACCTTTAGAAAGCCACACTTTAGAGGGGGGTTTCGAGCCCAAAGCACAGAACCCTCAACCTCACAAGCCAGACCCACATACCAGGGCCAGTACCAAAGAGGAGGCTTTCGGGGACAATATAGAGGTGGACAGTTCCCTAAAACCAGAGGGAAATTCCAAAGGCCCCACAAACTAAACAGTGACTTCAATTTCACAAATCCCCAACACAACACCAGTGGGGGGAAGACTCACAGATTATTACAAAAATTGAGAAGAAATAACTACAGACTCGTGGGTCCTAGCCATTGTCCAACATGGTTATTGCATAGAATTCCTACAATTACCACCAAATGTGCCTCCAAGAACACACATGTCCAAACAGCACTCAGATCTATTACAACTAGAAGTCCAAGCGTTGTTACAAAAAGAGGCAATAGAACTCGTACCCAACCATCTGAAAGGAACAGGTGTTTATTCCCTGTATTTTCTAATACCCAAAAAGGACAAAACTCTGAGACCCATCTTAGATCTCAGAACACTAAATCTTTACATCAAATCAGATCACTTTCACATGGTAACACTTCAAGACGTGATCCCCTTGCTCAAACAACAAAACTACATGTCAACATTAGATCTAAAAGATGCGTACTTCCATATACCCATACATCCTTCACACAGGAAATACTTGAGGTTTGTAATCCAAGGAGTACATTACCAATTCAAAGTGTTACCATTCGGGATAACAACAGCACCAAGGATATTTACAAAATGCCTTGCAGTAGTAGCGGCACATATCAGAAGGCAGCACATACACGTATTCCCGTATCTAGATGATTGGTTAATAAAAACCAACACTCAGAACCAGTGTCAATGCACAAAATACGTTGTAGAAACCCTTCACAAATTAGGGTTCTCAATAAACTACCTAAAATCACACTTACAACCGTGTCAAATACAACAATACTTAGGAGCGACAATCAACACAAAAAAAGGGATTGCCACTCCAAGTCCACAAAGGGTATAAGCATTCCAAAATGTAATACAAAGCATGCACCCAAACCAACAATATCAAGTAAAATTAGTGATGAAACTTCTGGGCATGATGCCTTCATGCAAAGCCATTGTCCCAAACGCAAGATTACACATGCGGCCCTTACAACAGTGCCTAGCAACACAATGGACACAAGCACGGGGTCAACTTCAGGATTTAGTGTTGATAGACCGTCAAACACACACCTCGCTTCAATGGTGGAATCCTATAAATTTAAACCAAGGGTGGCCCTTCCAAGACCCAGTACCTCAATACGTGATCACAACAGATGCTTCCTTGGTAGGGTTGGGAGCACACCTCAACCAACACAGCATCCAAGGACAATGGGACACTCAGCAAAAACAACTTCAGATAAATCAACTAGAACTACTAGCAGTGTTTCTAGCATTAAAAGCATTTCAACCACTAATAGCCCACAATCACATTCTTGTCAAAACAGACAACATGACAACAATGTATTACCTAAACAAACAGGGAGGCACACACTCAACACAGTTGTGTCTCTTAGCACAGAAGATTTGGCATTGGGCGATTCACAATCACATTCGCCTAATAGCGCAATACATACCAGGAATTCAAAACCAGTTAGCCGACAATCTCAGTCGAGATCACCAACAGATCCACAAAATGGGAAATTCATCCCCAGATACTACAAACCTACTTCCAAAATAGGGGAACACCGCAAATAGACCTATTCGCAACAAAAGAAAACGCAAAATGCCAAACCTTCGCATCCAGGTACCCACAGCCTCATTCCAAGGGCAATGCATTATGGATGAGTTGGTCAGGGATATTTGCTTACGCTTTTCCCCCTCTCCCACTCCTTCCGTATCTAGTAAACAAATTGAGTCAAAACAAACTCAAACTAATACTAATAGCACTAACTTGGGCACGACAACCTTGGTACACAACACTACTAGACCTGTCAGTAGTGCCTCATATCAAACTACCAAACAGACCAGATCTGTTAACTCAACACAAACAACAGATCAGACATCCGAATCCAGCATTGCTCAATCTAGCAATCTGGCTCCTGAAGTCTTAGAATTCGGACATCTAGACCTTACACAAGAATGTATGGAGGTCATCCAACAGGCTAGAAAACCTACTACAAGACAGTGCTACGCAAATAAATGGAAACGATTTGTTTATTACTGTCATAATAATCAAATTCAACCATTACACGCGTCCGCAAAAAACATTGTAAGCTACTAACTACACTTACAAAAGTCTGTTAGCTTTTTCATCCATTAAAATACATCTCACAGCAATTTTTGCCTATCTGCAAATTACACATTCAACTTCACTATTTAAAATCCCAGTCATAAAAGCATTTATGGAGGGTCTATAAGGATCATTCCACCAAGAACACCACCAGTTCCTTCGTGGAACCTCAATATTGTATTAACACGACTCATGGGTTCCAACATTTGAACCCATGCACTCTTGTGAGATTCAATACTTAACCTGGAAAGTAGCCTTCCTAATAGCTATCACATCTCTCAGAAGAGTAAGTGAAATACAAGCCTTTACCATACAGGAATCCTTTATACAAATACACAAACATAAAGTGGTTCTACGCACAAATCCACATTTTTTGCCAAAAGTTATATCACCGTTCCACTTAAATCAAACGGTGGAACTCCCAGTATTCTTTCCAGAACCAGACTCTGTAGCTGAAAGAGCATTACATACATTAGACATAAAAAGAGCACTAATGTATTACATTGATAGAACCAAACAAATTCGCAAAACAATTGTTTGTAGCTTTCCAAAAAACCTCATGCAGGGAATCCAATATCCAAACAAGGCATTGCCAGATGGATAGTTAAATGTATTCAAACCTGTTATGTTAAAGCAAAGAGACAACTGCCTATTACACCAAAGGCACACTCCACTAGGAAGAAAGGTGCCACCATGGCCTTTCTAGGAAATATACCAATGACAGAAATCTGTAAGGCAGCCACATGGTCTACGCCTCATACATTCACTAAGCATTACTGTGTGGATGTGTTAACAACACAACAAGCCACAGTAGGACAGGCAGTATTACGAACATTATTTCAAAAACTTCAACTCCTACAGGCTAAACCAGTGGTTCCCAACCTGTGGTCTGGGGACCCCTGGGGGTCCGCGAAGCCTCTTCAGGGGGTCAGCGAATGCTTAGACAATTAAATAATATTAACAGATTAGGTACCTAGCTTTCTGTAATGACTCAGTGGGGGGTCCCCGGATTCCAATAATGATTCAGAGGGGGTCCCCGGGTTCCAGCAATGATGAATTGGGGGTCCACAGAAGTCAAAAGGTTGGGAACCACTGGTCTAAACCACCGCTTTTGGGGAGATAACTGCTTACTAGTCTATGCACAGCATGTGTATCTGCAGCTACACATGCCATTGAACGGAAAATGTCACTTACCCAGTGTACATCTGTTCGTGGCATGAGACGCTGCAGATTCACATGCGCCCTCCCACCTCCCCAGGAGCCTGTAGCCGTTATAAGTTGATAAAAATAAACTTGTACATTTGTAAACTTGTAAATATAACACTTTTAATCACATTATGTACATAAATACTTACTCCATTGCATGGGCACTATTACTATATACACAACTCCTACCTCACCCTCTGCGGGGAAAACAATCTAAGATGGAGAAGATGCCCATGCGCAATGGAGCCGAAAGGGGAGGAGTCCCTCGATCTTGTGACTCAAAGACTTCTTCGAAGAAAAACAACTTGTAACACTCAGAGCCCAACACTAGATGGCGGGATATGCAACACACACTCACACACACTCACACACACTCACACACACTCTCACACACTCTCACACACTCTCACACACTCTCACACACTCTCACACACTCTCACACACTCTCACACACTCTCACACACTCTCACACACTCTCACACACTCTCACACACTCTCACACACTCTCACACACTCTCACACACTCTCACACACTCTCACACACTCTCACACACTCTCACACACTCTCACACACACACGCCTACACACACCTCCACACACACACCTCCAATTCCACTTCCTCTGACATTGCTCCAGGTGCAGGAGTGCATGTTGAGAAGCCACCTTTGGCCTTATCTTTTGTTTTTGTACTTCTAGTCGCCACTAACAGTCCTTTCCACAGGGATCATCCACATAGGCTGCTTCCCAGCTGTGAAAATCTCATGATACCACGGTCTTTGGAATCTCCTTGTGAAACATGTTGGCCAAGTTAGAACTCTGTCTCAGCACCAGTGGGCTATTTACCATCATTCCTCCTTCCCACGATGACCCTGCCACAAGGGTCATCCCCATAAGCTTCTGCTTCTCCATGTTTGATGTTAAATTGAATGGTCAGAAATCAAGACCAGTTGTAATTAACCCCTTCGCTGCCAGGCCTTTTCCCCCTCAGGTGCCAGGCTTTTTTTGGCTCTTTGGAGCAGTTCATGCTTAGGCCCTCATAGCTTTTTGTCCACATAAGCTACCCACACCAAATTTGCGTCCTTTTTTCCCAACATCCTAGAGATTCTAGCGGTACCCAGAGTTTGTGGGTTCCCCTCGAAGAGACCAAGAAATTAGCCAAAGTACATCGAAAATTTCGTTTTAAAAAAAAAAAAAAGGGAAAAAAGGGCTGCAGAAGAAGGCTTATGGTTTTTCCCCCCAAAAATGGCATCAACAAAGCATTTGTGGTACTAAAATCACCATCTTCCCAGCTTTCAGGAACAGGCAGCCTTGAGTCAGAAAATCACATTTTTCAACATGATTTCGACATTTTACTGTGACATATATTCACTATATTTTGTGCTTTTAGCCTCCTTCCAGTTAGTGACAGAAATGGGTGTGAAACCAATGCTGGATCCCGGAAAACAAAACATTTCTGAAAAGTAGACAACATTCTGAATTCAGTAAGGGGTCATTTGTGTAGACCCTACAAGGCTTTTCTACAGAAAATAACAGCTGAAATAAAATATTGAAATTCATGTGGAAAAAAAACTGCAATTTTTCTCCATGTTTTACTCTAACTTTTTCCTGCAATGTCAGATTTTAGAAAGTAATATACAGTTACGTCTGCTGGACTCTTCTGGTTGCGGGGATAGATACGGCTTGTAGGGTCATCAAGAACCCTAGGTATTCAGAGCCAATAAATGAGCTGCACCTTGCAATGGGTTTTCATGGTGAAGCGGGTATAGAGCAGTTCATTTGCTGAAATATAAAGAGTGAAAAATAGGTATCAAGGAAACCTTTGTATTTCTGAAATGGGCACAAGATACGGTGTTGAGAAGCAGTGGTTATTTGCAAATCTGGAAATTCCGGGGTGCCCATACCAGCATGCGAATTACAGGGCATTTCTCAAATGGACATCTTTTTTATTTTTTTTATTTTTTTACACACTGTCCTGCATTTGGAAGGACAAAATGTAGAGAAAGACAAGGGACAGTAACACAAGTTTTACCATTCCGTATCCCCTCCCCTCCCCCCCCCCCCCCCCCAACAAGTCTCCCAATAAAAATGGTACCTCACTTGCGTGGGTTGGCCTAATGGCCATGACAGGAAACGTAACATGTACACATCACATTTTCCCAAAGAAAACAGCGCTGTTTTTTGCAAAGTGCCTAGCTGTGGATTTTGGCCTCTAGCTCAGCCGGCACCTAAGGAAACATACCAAACCTGTGCCTTTTCTTAAAACTAGACACCTAGGGGAATCCAAGATGGGGTGATGTGTGGGGCTCTCACTAGGTTCTGTTACCCAGAATCCTTTGTAAACCTCAAAATTAGGCCAAAAAAACCTCTTTCCTCACATTTCGGTGCCTGAAGTTCGGGAATCTGAGAGGAGCCACAAATTTCCTTCCACCCAACGTTCCCTCAAGTCTCAAATAAAAATGGTACCTCACTTATGTGGGTAGGCCTAGTGCCCGCAAAAGGAAATGCCCCAAAACACAATGTGGACACATCAGAATTATCAAATACAAAACTACCTGTTTTTTTATTTATTTTTTTGGAGTGGGTTGCGGGTCACCTGTGTTTTTGGCCCTGGGCTCAGCAGCCATCTAGGGAAACCTACCAAACCCAAGCATTTCTGAAAACTAGACACCCGAGGGAGTCCAGGGAGGTGTGACTTGCGTGGATCCCCCAGTGTTTTCTTACCCAGAATCCTCAGCAATCCTAAAATTTACCTAAAAAAAAACATTTTCCCACATTTCTGTGTGGGATCACCTCACCGGCCAAATGTCCTACCACCCTATGTTCCCCTCAGTCTACCGGTAAAAATGATACCTCAGTTGTGTAGATGGGCCAAGTGCTTGTGACAGGGAAGAGCCAAAAACATGTCGAAATTGAGGGGGAACCAAAGCGGGTCCAAAAGGGTAGTTTGAAAAATAAACATTTTTAGACTTTTAGACAAGTGGGGCAGAACTTTTATTGGTATAGATGCGACAATGCTGGGTGGTAGGAATTCTGTGGATTCCTGCAGATTCCAGAAGGTTCCATCACAAAAATGTGAGGTTTGCAGGGCATTCTGGGTAAGAAAATGGTGCAGGGTGCATGTGAAGCGCACCACTCTGGACTCACTCAGTTTAGTTTTCAGATGTGTCTGGGTCTTGTGGATTTTTCTACATGGCAGCTTTCCAAAGTCCAAAAAGTGCAACCCTCACCATTCCAAGTGGGACGATTTTGAGAGTTAGACGAGCTCTCATGGCCCAAATTTAAAACCTAAGAGCCTCCAAATACATCCTATAACCCAACTTTCTGCTCAGCGACAATAACCATTTTTTCCTCTTGTGGCCATAACTGTGCAGGAAAAAGGATGTGGGGAATGGTCTCTGAGGGCCCTTTACAAGCTGGGCACTTAACTCTCCTTCCCCTCCAACTGAAGAGGCCATGAAATCTCTTAGGGGTTCTCGGTAGGCTCCTGAAGCTGTTCCAGACTCTGTGCCAATATAGCGGTGTCCTGCACTCAGCTTTCATAGAGATTTGCCTAAAAGCCATGTCGAGATACAGTTGGATCGGGACGAGCTCTTTGGAAGACTGAAAAGGGATCTAATAAACCTGTTTTCTGCTAAAGTCAGTATATTGCAATTTGTACCCCCCCCCCCCACACACACACACACACACACATTCTCACAGCCATACATGACCGCTCCCTGTGGCTTGACATTATAGATTTCTATGGCAGTTTTTGAATGAATTTCCTTGAAGATCTTTGATAGTCTAGAGGTGTAATGCAGTGGAGACCAGTGAGATTTTTGTATCTGCATGGTCCAGTCCAGGTTTGGTGTTAGTCAAAATTGCTTAAATAGTCAAAGTTAAAAACCTGTTTTATAGGATCATTACTGGCATATAAATTACAGTTTAGGTTTTTAATTGTTACAGGATTTAATACCATACATTTTTGATCTGTTAAGCTCGAGCCCATGCATGTTACAAAAGTTGTTGAAGTCATTTAGGAGCTGCTGTAGACCTTTGATTTTGAAATCGGCAAAGTATTGTCTGCAAAAAGTAAAGCGGTGCTCTCCTGCCTGCCACTTTAGTTGAGTCACAACTGTCTTTACCCAGCCAATTCACTGTCATTTATATGTAGTGAGAATAAAGTTGGGGCCAGGACACAACCTTGTCCCACCCCCTGCAATATTCTTACAGAATCTGTGTTGCCCTGCTTTCCCCACCTGACCCTCGCATAGTTTTCTTCATATAGCCGGACAAGGATTGTCACTAGGTTAGAAGGGATGCCCTTCTTGTCTAGGGTTGCCTACAGTGTTACTCTTGGAACTAAATCGAAGGCAGCACACAAATCAAGAAGGTATCAGTCGACCCTTGCTGATTGCTACTGCATTCCAAATGATGCAGTTAAAGCGAAAAAACTGGTCAACTGTGCTAATGCCACTTTTGAACCTCACCTGAAACTTGGATATGACTTTAATTGCCTTAGTCCAGTCCAGAAGGTGCACTAGCACTTGCCTTCAGAAACGTTTTTGGGAAGGATCTATTAGGCTAATTGGCCGGTAATTGCTTGCAGCACTATGGTGACCCTTCTTATAAATTGGGATAATCTCTGCAGTAATCCAAGTGGGAGAATTCTTCATACCCTCTAAGTTGGAATTTGTGAGAGAATTATTGTAAGGGCCCCATATTCCCCAGTGTGACATTATGGCACCCACTGTATAACTTCACTTTCACATGATACAAACCTTGCCTGGAAACTTCATGGATACTTTGGATGTGCGAACTTTATAGCATAAGCCACCGTTTTCTTATGTTGACATAACAAGCTTGTCTGGGATCCTATCGGGACCTGGTGCCTTTTCTGGAAGAGCTAGACCTAATTTCCTCTACCGTCTTCCTAGTCTCAATTCCAACGTGTCATGGTTCTTAATCTTGGCTGCAAGTGAGGGATCGATACCCACATATGCAGGATCCCTGCCACAGGAATACAGATAGTAACGTGAGATACCCAATCCTGGGGTTGTACAAAGTATTCCACTACCTTCCTCCTGCCATTACCTCTGTGTCAAAGTATTCCAGATCCTTCTGTTGATTTGGCGCTCATGACCAGAGGCAGCTCATCCCAGATCGCATTTTCCCAATGCCTCTTGGCATTTGCCACTTCTTTTATAAATTGCCCTGCAAAGCACACGCTAGGGCTTGTTTTTGGCTTTTGCTGCTGACAGAAGCCCTGCTTTAGCCACCCTGCAAGCTTTGGTGTACCACGCAGCTTCTTTCTGGCTTTTAGGAGCACATTTATTATCCTACACCAGAATGTCTCTAATGTTAGTGAAGAGCACTTCATGGCCCTTTTCCAGAATTGGACCCTTTGGGGGTAGCCTGTCCAATATCACTAGCCGCTCTTAAATCTTGTTCACCACCTTTGCCAAAGCCTCCTGGTGTTTTTCGACCCATCCCCACCTAATAGCTTTCCCATTGTTGGAAAGCACAACACTCCCAACTTGTGCACAACCTTGGGTGTACAGAACCTGTGCTAACATGGCCAACAGTGACAAACCGAGGGCAATATGGTTTCTGTGAGCTCATTCAGTAACTACCATATTATGCATAAATGACCAACCCATCAAACTGATTAAAAAGTAGTTGATCTGGCTACAGTGGCCTGATCAATTAGAAGTATGTCTTCCCTTAATATCAGACAGGGTTCTCCCATTTGGCACTCTAAGATCAGATTTTAGAGTGAATGCAAATAGTTGGGCCACCCTTGGGGACCCTTTCATTTTAGGGAGTTCTAAAGGAGCGATTCTCCATTTTGCATCCTGTTTGGCTGATAAATTCAAATCTGTGTACTCAACTGGCCCGAAAGAACTTAAGGTCGCCAGCTACCATCACCTCCCTTTTACCCTTCTTCTCTAATATGAAGTACTCTAGTATGCTTATAACATGAGTTTCTTCATTCACCTGATTATACACATTGAACAACACCAGTGAGTTGCCATCACAGCAGTCCACTCTAACTGCCAGCACATTCCGGGATTTAACTGATAATTCCCTTAATGAGCAATGCAGTTCTTTCTTTGCCCATCCCTAAACCCCCTGAAGGTCTTCCGACTGGGTCGCGTGGATACAGAATGAAGTATACCAGTTCCTAATAACAGGACTAGTTCTCCAGGTCTCCTGAGAGAAGTCCTATCCAACTACGAACAGCTCCCAGTCAGACCCCCAGCTTTGACCCAATCCCGGCCACAATCCAGGACAGAATTTTGATCAAGTTGTTGGTGTGATGTGAGGGTGCTTCCTGGTCGTCTAGAGCGCAAGATCCCTTCAACATACAAATTCTATTCAACCCATCGCGAGGTCAGCTGTGGGCTGATCCTCCCACTACTCACTGGGGAGCGGATAGTGCTTAGACTGGTTGTATTATGGTCAACAAGCGGGATGGATTTCAGAAGTCAAAATCTAAGAACAAGTATGATAGTTCTTAGAAGAAGTGTGGGAAAGCTGGGTGTTAAAAGTTTATGGCATCCTCCATATTCTGGCACTTTAATCATTGAAATATGAGAAAAATGTGTGATTTTTAGCAGAGGTTTGCAGGCCATTCTGGGAAGGAAAATGCTGTGGGATTCTCATGTATCACGCCACCCTGATTTCTGTGTCTAATTTTCAGAAATGTCTGGGATTAGCTGGTTTTCCTGGCTGGCGGCTGAACCTACGCTTAAATACCCCTGCTACCAACATTGCCAAATTGTGTCAATTTTCTTGGGGAAAATTTGGTGTCTCCACATTGTGTTTTATGTCCTTTCCTGTTGCAGGTGATAGGCAAACCCTCACAAGTAGGGTGCCATTTTGTTAATCAGAAGTATGGGAATACAGGATAATAGAAACATTTTAATTATAGACGGAAAGAAATTCAATTTGTCACTTTTAAATGTAAGCCAGTGTGCAAGAAAACACATTTTGCAAAATGCCCCTGAATAATGGTTTGTATAGATAATTCCAGATTGGGGGTTGTGGAAAAATACACCATTCCTTAACTCATTTTCTTGGTTTCACTTAAAAAAAAAACACAAAAAAAACTCATAGGTGTACTTCGGACCCATTATTCATTCATGAGATTTTACAATATAATTTCTGCATGGTTGGCACACAATGAAGTATTATTAGAAGGTGCATCTCACTTGTTGGCTCTGGGTAGCGTGTGTTTTCTACACCCTTTGTGACCAGAAGGGTGTGAGTGACTGAATAGTTAATTTAGTAAATCACCTTCAGTTTAAAATAACTTAATTATAAGTCAAGCTTACTTGACAGTGTAGCTGTCTGTTTGAAAAATACCTTTTGTGAGCTTACCAAGAAATGTAAAGCCTGCCCATTCCTTACAATTTATTGGCTCTATTGTCACTCTCATTCTGTGCATCTTATTCAATGACTTTAATTTTCCATCTGTTTGTCCCTCCCTTAGAGTAGTATACTTCTTCCCCATCCTCTTGATTTGGCTGACATGTCGTTCCACTGTTCACTCCTAGGACTTTGGAATTTTAGGAAATAAGTGCTTTCTTGCACAGCACTTCTGCTATTTAAAAAAAATGCTTTGTTTATGCTGTTTTCTTCGTTCCCTTATGATGAATCCACTAAGCTTGGGTACTTTTAAAATGCCTAACATGTACGGAAAAAGAGTGCAGATTTGGCACAAATACATTTTGTGTATTTTTTGTAAAGAGTTATGAAGCCTTAAGTGTGAAATGCCCAGTACTGGAGAAAAACCTCAGCACCTAGTGGGTTAAATACTATGTAGGGTATGTGGGAAAATGTAATTATCTTCGTTCAGAAATATTGTCCCAGGGCTTTGAGAGGTTTAGCAAGGTTTTGTTTGTGAAATTTGCTCTACCAGTCAAAGATCAAGAAGAGATCTATAGTACAGGGAGTGCAGAATCATTAGGCAAATGAGTATTTTGACCACATCATCCCCTTTATGCATGTTGTCTTACTCCAAGCTGTATAGGCTCGAAAGCCTACTACCAATTAAGCAGATTAGGTGATGTGCATCTCTGTAATGAGAAGGGGTGTGGTCTAATGACATCAACACCCTATATCAGGTGTGCATAATTATTAGGCAACTTCCTTTCCTTTGGCAAAATGGGTCAAAAGAAGGACTTGACAGGCTCAGAAAAGTCAAAAATAGTGAGATATCTTGCAGAGGGATGCAGCACTCTTAAAATTGCAAAGCTTCTGAAGCGTGATCATCGAACAATCAAGCGTTTCATTCAAAATAGTCAACAGGGTCGCAAGAAGCGTGTGGAAAAACCAAGGCGCAAAATAACTGCCCATGAACTGATAAAAGTCAAGCGTGCAGCTGCCACGATGCCACTTGCCACCAGTTTGGCCATATTTCAGAGCTGCAACATCACTGGAGTGCCCAAAAGCACAAGGTGTGCAATACTCAGAGACATGGCCAAGGTAAGAAAGGCTGAAAGACGACCACCACTGAACAAGACACACAAGCTGAAACGTCAAGACTGGGCCAAGAAATATCTCAAGACTGATTTTCTAAGGTTTTATGGACTGATGAAATGAGAGTGAGTCTTGATGGGCCAGATGGATGGGCCCGTGGCTGGATTGGTAAAGGGCAGAGAGCTCCAGTCCGACTCAGACGCCAGCAAGGTGGAGGTGGAGTACTGGTTTGGGCTGGTATCATCAAAGATGAGCTTGTGGGGCCTTTTCGGGTTGAGGATGGAGTCAAGCTCAACTCCCAGTCCTACTGCCAGTTCCTGGTAGACACCTTCGTCAAGCAGTGGTACAGGAAGTCTGCATCCTTCAAGAAAAACATGATTTTCATGCAGGACAATGCTCCATCACACGCGTCCAAGTACTCCACAGCGTGGCTGGCAAGAAAGGGTATAAAAGAAGGAAATCTAATGACATGGCCTCCTTGTTCACCTGATCTGAACCCCATTGAGAACCTGTGGTCCATCATCAAATGTGAGATTTACAAGGAGGGAAAACAGTACACCTCTCTGAACAGTGTCTGGGAGGCTGTGGTTGCTGCTGCACGCAATGTTGATGGTGAACAGATCAAAACACTGACAGAATCCATGGATGGCAGGCTTTTGAGTGTCCTTGCAAAGAAAGGTGGCTATATTGGTCACTGATTTGTTTTTGTTTTGTTTTTGAATGTCAGAAATGTATATTTGTGAATGTTGAGATGTTATATTGGTTTCACTGGTAATAATAAATAATTGAAATGGGTATATATTTGTTTTTTGTTAAGTTGCCTAATAATTATGCACAGTAATAGTCACCTGCACACACAGATATCCCCCTAACATAGCTAAAACTAAAAACAAACTAAAAACTACTTCCAAAAATATTCAGCTTTGATATTAATGAGTGTTTTGGGTTCATTGAGAACATAGATGTTGTTCAATAATAAAATTAATCCTCAAAAATACAACTTGCCTAATAATTCTGCACTCCCTGTATACATACCTTTCGAAAGCCCTGTAATAAACTAAATGTTTAGCATTTGCAGTCTACAGCTTTCCCATCAATATCTAGAGAAATTAGGATCTGAGCCATGGATTGAATTTGTATGCTTGAAGGATGAATTACCCAACTGTACTTTTTATTTTATTTTATTTTTTTAGGATTATGCTTAGACTGTGGGGTACTGTACGGTCAGACAACTCCTGTTGTCACTTTACAGCCCTATGACGACTAGTCGAGGGATTCTGAACCCTCTGGAGCTTAGGCAAAGGTGGACACTCTTGGAGAAAGGGTTTTCTTAATTTGTGGTAGCTTCACATATGTTTTATGGAATGTGAAACAGCGTTTAACTAAACAATTGCAATTCACTGCCCTTTGCAAGTGTAATAGTGTCAGTGTGTTACCATAGCTATAATTAGAAGAGTATAAATGGCGGTGTGGGGGGGGGGGGCAGCACACGTCCTCCTAGAACTATAAGGAATAACGCAACTAGTGCAGAGGCTACTGTGGGAGTGTCCCATAGTGCTTTGAGTCGCTACCCTAATCGGAGACCACAATCTCTTGAGGATCAGGATTATCCAAGACCAATCTTTTTGAACGAGGAAGCCTCACACTCATTACGTTTCATGCTTCATCATAGGTAACCTCTCCCTACCCTAGTAGGATAATACCAGTAAGATGGACTCAACCTCCTAGGACCAAGGAAGGTTCTTAGGTAAGATACTACAGGACAATAAAGGATCCAGATGAAGTTAAAAATACATAAAGGTACTCAGGCTGTCACCTTTTATTTGCATGAGCCTTTAGTATGTCTGAAAACTGAAGTCTGGGTGGACCTCCATGCCTCAATCCATCTTATTCCACCAGTATGTCTCTGCCCTTCATTGCTGCCTTTACCGGTCACAGGGCTTCATCAGGGCCACAGATCCCTAATGGACTGGCCTAATCACCATTTCAAATACTGAATAATAAAACAAGGAAAATCCTACCTTGCTATTTTTTTTGCTATAGTTTATACAGAAATATGGGACAAAATTACTGTCAATAGTCCACGGCAAAATGGTTTATCAGTAATCCATTCAGGCAGAGACAGCATGTGACATGTAGCACTAGTGAGAATACACAGCACACTACGCAGCAAACACTTTACGCAAAGCAATCCGCATGCAAATAAAAATAAAAACACCAAACTTTCTTAGCCTAACTCAGGGGATACGAAACAACCTGGTCTGGGTGTAGACTGTCCTTTGTAGTCACACACTAATCAGAATGGAATAAAACTCCTTATGAGAATAGCAGACCCTATTCAGAGAAGTCCTACTCTTACTGTCCTCCTATGTATTGTGAAGATAGTCATTGATAAATATTGGTAAGATACACATACATACCCCCCGGGTCCATTTATGCAGTGTACTTTGTAGTCGAGCTCAGAGAAATAGTGTTGGGCAATGGTTCCGGTCCAAGATATCAACTCATTAGATAGTACATTCGGGAAGCATTATCTTGGGTACAATTCCAAGCATGTGCATTAAAGTTTCAAGAACCTATGTGGGGCCATATTTTGCAGGCTATAAGCATCACCAATAGTTAATGTATAGAGCCTCACCACTCCATTCCCTTTGAGAAGCGCTTGTGAGGAAACATTCCCTCACGTAACCATTGTCAAAAATGTGGAGACTGTCTAACTCCCTGCTAAATAGATTATGAGGTGTATGCACCTCGTTAGTGGCAGTTGGAGCCAAAAATTCTTTCAAGTGTTGTAATAAAGATAGGAGCCTACTCAGGACCCCACCCTACTCCCGCTTACTTCATCAAGAGGCCCATTGTACCTCGACCTTGATCAAGCCCCACATCCAGCTGCTAGTACAGCCGCCGGGAGTCCTGTTTTATAGTCAGATCACTGTATCTGGCCCCCAGGCAACACCATCATAGCAGATTGTTGACGCCAACGTGACGTCAGGCGCGCAGCGCACTAGGGCCACTGGGGATTGTAGTGCCCTGTTAGCCAAGGTGCGCTTTCAGTACCAAATTTACAAAGCTTGTGTGAAAAACTCCTCTACATCTTATTATCACTAGAATAATTTTGAAGAATGATTTCTGTCAAGGCCTTATTGTTTTTCGTAGTGACATCGGAAAATCTTTAATGATGGTACTAGTACTTGTGATTCCATTCCAGCATTCCGGATGTTCCAGTTCAATGTGTCGCCAACCACTTCGCGTCGGGGCTGCAGTTTTGAAAGGAATTCTGGGGGTTGTAGTGACTGGGGCCGTCCTAAAAAAGAGTATTCATAATGTGGCAATTTTTAGTAACTATTTACAAAAAAAATAAAGTTCATATATGTAGGGCGCAACCCCTCCATATGGCCACTACTTGATTTATGGTCATCCCAGGGTATCATTAATGACGTATGGAAAATATTCTATTTCATAAACCCACTGATTTACGCTCTGTGGCCATATCCTGCACACTACATATAGGAACACTACCCCTTTGCAGGCCCCAGTGTGTTTATAGTCGCCTCAGGATGTCTTAAAAAAAATGGAAATACATACATTATGTTGAAAGAATTGTACATTGCGGGGAATATTGTGCACTTTTTAGCCATTTCCAATTATGGAACTTTTTCCAAGCCCTCTACTTCATTCCACACTTGTAGACGCACTTCTAACAGGCGGACTCCGATGATATGTTGTCCATTTTGGCCGCACCCTTCCTCCTGGGTGATACCGCTCTGACCCAGACTATCTCATAATTAGGGGACAGAGATACTTTAGGAGGAAAATAACTCGGGTCAAGACATTACTTCATGGAGCAGTTATGTCCAAATATCTTCAGGGTAATGCTGCACCAAAAGGTTTGATACTTAGAAATGACCGAAGAATTGTCTTAGAAGATGTAACATTCAGACAAGATTGGGACCGCATTGCTTGGGGGTGCACCAGGGATTGGTTGGTCCTCATTATAAAAATAGCAAAGAGACTGATGCCATGCTAATAGAGATCAAAGCCAGTGAGAGTAACTTGAAGATGGGCTTGAACACAGACTTATTTAAAAATAGCTAGAGGAGGGCAACAAAACCATTTTAGAGATTAGGGAATTCTGTATAAGTCTAAAATTAACAAATTCTAGAAAGGTGTAGTGTACCCCTGCTCAAAAGAGAATTATGTTCCAAAATCCTCCACAACTTCAGATACTCCCTCCAGAAGTAGTTGTTCATCAGAGGATTACGCCGATGAGAAACAGAGGGAGGAGACGGAACCAACGTTTTTTTTCTTTTTTCTGGGGTTTGGGGGGTTCCCCCCTCAGGTTCCTTTTGGTCCTACAACTCAATGAGAAACCTTGATCTGTCCCTCCCTCCCCCCAACACAACTTCTGTTGGTTTTAACCAAACACGAATTTTTTAGAGTGTGAGAGAGGAAAGAGAAAAGGAGGATCATATCAAGACAAAGAAAACCACCGTGACCAAGTACCCCAATCAGCCCCACCCCTAGCACGAGCAAGGTATAAAACACTGTCAAGATAACACCATCAATTACAATGGGCATACCTTGACGGAGATGGAAAATAGTGTTGATCAAGGGACTAAGTTTTAAACCCACTCCCTGAGAGAATATCTTTAAAATGAAATTGGAAACAGCTGAGTTCCTACGTAAAGTGAGACTTTCTTTAAGGAACAGACCCTGTATGAACAACCTGTCAGGAATACAGGATTGTGTCCAAAATCAACCTTAAACCCCTACCTTTGTGATGCCCTTGGAGGTGTTATCATTTGGAAAAGCAGTTAACGGTGAGACTGACTCCCTGGCTAATGAACACCCCACCACTTCATAACACCACCAAGGATGAGATGGAGGCATTTATCATCTGATAAATCAATAGCAATAAAGCCGGCGGACAAAGAATGAGCTATTGCAGTGCTGTCTGAGACTATGTATAATGATGTTGTAGACCTCTGTAATTACAAACGATTATCCAAAGACCCCACTACGGAAATACAAAACATGAGTCTGAGTTCCTTATTCAAAAGGAACTCGGGAACACCCTATTTTTACATTCTCCGAAAAATACAAGAGAATAATTTTCCTCCGTCTGGCAAACCAATTGTTTCAGGAATAGGGTCAGCTCTTGAACCTCTTTCACAATCTTGTGATTTTTCTCAGACCATTGGTTAAGATAGTGCCTACCTTCTTCACGGATGCTAACGATGTGTTGAATCTCCTAAAGGAGATCATATTTTATATAGACATATAATTAATTACTAATTGGTCTGGATGTACAGTCACTGTAAACAAGTATCCCAGAATAAGTCACACTGGAGGTGATGGATAAGATCTTGCCAGAATATGGATGGGATTTTTTGAATTCACAGGAGTTTGTGCTTGACCTTGCACATTTGGTATTAATGCACAATTTTATGGAGTATTGAAGGGGACTTTTTCCTCCAAGTGCACATACTTCAATGGGGTGTACGTTTGCCCCCATGTCTGGCCTGCCTGTACGTGCATGCCCTTGAGTCAGAGTATGTGCTCCACTCCTCAAATCCAGTCAGGAAAAAACAAAGTTGTGGAAGCGGTATACAGACTATTTCCTGCTTTTATGGGAAGTGAATAAAGAAGAAGCCCACACCTTTTCACAGTGGCTTAATTCATTGAACTCCTTCCTCAAGTTTTCAGTTGAAATAGGAGGAAGCAGATTGGCTTTCCTGGATCTCATGATTACTGCAGGCGAAGGCCACTTGAAAATAGAAGTGTTCTACAAGCATAACGACCAGAACAACATGTTACACTTTGAGAGTTTCCAACCCTCGTCCCTAAAACAGAATTGCTCAGACGTACGAGATTACAGGACTCGTGCAAAGAAACTATTTAAAAAACTGTCTGAGAAGAATTATCCATCTTCCCTGGTGGAGAGAGCTAGCTAGAGAGCTGGGAGCAACTCCTTACTACTTTTGAGAGAGCCACTCAACAGTTATTTGTGTGTCCACATACAACTGTCTATCTAATTTACTACATAAGAATAACAATACGAACTGGGGCATACTACAGTCAGGGGGACTCAATTTAAAAAGAATAGTGTGTTCGATGGCATATATGGCTGTAGATACACATGCTCTGCATACTCCTGGTGTTGGGTTCGGAGTGTTACAAATTGTTTTTCTTCAAAGAAGCATTTCTGAGGCACGGGATAGAGTAACTCCTCATTCTTTGTGATACTGTGCATGGGAATCAAGTCCTTTTTGTTAGATTGTTTTCTCTCCGCCGTCGGGTTTGAACGTGTATTGGTTCGCTCAGTCTTCGACTTGCTCCAGTCTGAAACTTTCCTTCAGTCTATCTTTTATTCAAAAGCATTGTTCTTCTGATTGCGAGTTTCCACCTTTTGCATTTGTACTTTCCAGGTCACGGAGTCTAGTACAGACTGCGTACCCTTCGAGTAGTCCTCTCCTGGTTTTAGGGCCTTCCTTCACGTGGCACCGAAGAAAATGTTGAACTGATCGAACGGACGCAGTTTAATTTCTGCCCTCGATGCCACTCCAAATTCCCCCACACCAGTCATCTTGATGTGTGTAATCTGTACCTTTCTCCCGATCAACAAGAGGCTACCTGTGACGCTTGTAGATCCTTCAGACCAAAGATGCCCCTTTGAGATCAAAGAGCGCGTAGTTTGGAAATGGCACATAAATCCTCGGAGGACACCTTGGACATCTACAGGGAGAGCACGCGCAGGAGGAGCCAGAACAGGAAGAGGCCTTCTCCAGTCAAGGTTCTAACTCTGAAGTTGAATATTGAGGGTCACCAGGTGACGACACAGCCAGTGAATACTGTGGCCCCTCCTATCCATACCAAAACTCTAAAAATAAAAAATAAAAAATAATAATAATAAAAAAAAAAAAAATTAAAAACCTTAGAGATCACCAGACTGCCACCAGGCCATGGACAGTCTCAGGAATCTATATTGACTGCCCACCCCTCGGCACTGAAAGCAGCCAAGTCTGTAGCCTCATCTTCGGCATCTACCTCCACCATCTCAGTCCAAATGACTTCCACCAAACCTTCGGCACCGAACCGACCTGGCTGCACTGCAGCTTCAGCACTGAAAAAGGCCCACCGACCGAAACAGTCAGTACCAAAAACACAGGACACCACTCGTTCAGGGCATGTGGACTTAAGCCCTTCCTCCACTACACCATCTCCAATCAAGCCGATATTAGAAACTATGGACGCCAAACAGCAGTGCCTCGATATCCAGGAAGGGACAGGCAGTATTGTTGCTTCTCCTCTGCCACTTTGAAGAGAAAGTTATCACTTCAAGAGTCCTTGGACACTTCACCACCTCCAAAAAAGGCCTCTAAGGACAAGATTACCACTTCTTCGGCGAAGCCTTTTCCTCCTTCTCCTTCTTTATCACCACCTCCAATTCCCCTTTACCCTCCTTGTTCTCCTGCCTCCTACTGCAGGAGACCTCCTCACCGGGCTCATCTTGTGCATTGGAATATTTGGGTGGAATACACCAAGACCCAGACCCATGGGATACATACAACCCTAATTCCATGATCAGTACGGATCCAGATTTATATCCTGCACGTCACTTCCCTCCAGAGGATAAAACTAGTTACCAGAAGATCATAGCAAGGGCAGCTGCCTTTAATACTTTAACACTTATACAGAGACCCAATAGAATGGGATTTTCTATTTGATTTTTTGACCACTACACGTAGACACTCAATTCCTTCCTATGCTTCCGGGCATGATTCGTTATGCAGACTGCATCTTTAAAGCGTGTAGATGTGACTTTACAGCGTGCCCCTGTGACTCGGAAAAACTTCTTAGTAGAAAAACAACTTGTAACGGTGCATGTGAATCTACAGTGCTACATGCCACAAACAGATGTCTACTGGGTAAGTGACATTTTCCTTTTCTTTGAGAGCAAGGGACATAAGACACTTTGATGCACACTCTCCCATTACAAACAGCAAGAGGGAACAACCAGTTCACTGTTTGGAACCTTCCTCCTCCGGTAGGGCATTCTCCCTGTGGGAAGAGCAGTGTATGCCCTTTACCAAAAAGAGCACGAAAGTAGAGCTGGGATTAAAGACTCCATGGAAACTAAGAAGCTTAACTGTTTGTGATTCAGAAAATGTCAAAATAATAGTGTCCTTGTAACTTGATGTTCGTAGGCATGACTACAATGAACTTGACACCACTATCTGAGAGTGTATTGAATTGTCCCCATTTGTTAACAGGGTTAGGGGTTGTTTGGGGAAAGGTACGTTTCCATACATGAGCCGTTCCCAACCCTTCCCCCCCCCCCCCCTTTTCCTCCCACCCTCAATGCAATCTTCCAGTAAGGAACGGGGTGGGGGGTGGGGGATGGGGCTTGAAAAACAAAACGTAATTGGTTATGCCTATAGAATACAGAACATAGCTCAATAATGTACATACATTCTTTCAACCTAATGTATGTGTTTGTTTTTCAGAACATCCCAGACTATAAACACAATGGGGCCCCCAGTGGGGCCACACCTCTATACCAATAAGGTCCAGACAAAGATCATTCTTTAAAAGTATTCTGTTGCCAATTAATCGTAGAGACCGAAGCTTTGCAATTGAAAGCGCACCTTGCTGAACAGGGAAGTACAACCCCCAGTGGTCCAAGTGATGCTGCATGCCTGATGTCACGTGAGCACCAACGCTTTTCGGAGCTGAGGTCCTCAACTGGTGTTTGGACTATAAAACTGTGCCCCCAGGTGCCAGAGGATGTACCAGTGCCTGAATGCGGGGCTTGATCTATCTTTAGAAGCACTATGGACCTCTAGATGAAGTAAATGGGGGTAGGGTGGGATCCAGGGATGCTCCTCTCTTTATTGCAACCCTTGAAATAATTTTTCAGCCTTTTGCATGTTATGCAGGATCTACTTATTTATTATTTGTGCAGAACTACTATATCTCTTTTCATATATTATTTCCAGAAATCTTGGTCAAGCTTATGTCATTTAAAGGTTGTGATGAGTCTAGTTCACAATATAATCATTTTCATTGGATCCCTTTGACATTTATATAGATATTATGTATGTGTAATAATTGTAAGGAAGATTTTCTTATTAGTGGTTTTTTTTTTTCTCATTAGCAATGACCAATGACGCTCTAAGCAACTTGTATGCACATGGCAGAGAACCAAATGCTGGAACCAACCACACGCTAACATCTCTTGAGTGAAATAGAAATAAGCTGTCCCTGACCATATGATTTTCGGTTAATAAATTTGAGATTGATGCACTGAATTACGAAAGACAGCCAAATACATTCCAGATATTTATAAATTTTTCATAACTTGAATCTGGAGGGTTTTACAAAAGATCACTAAGCATAATAATTTAAAACATGTTTTATTTAAACGTTCAGATTTGATTGTTTCCAGTATCAAACCCAGTCTCTTTTTGTAGCAGCTTGTGTATTCTCTGCACCATCCTCCCACGCCTTACAATTTTGAAAGTACATTTGATTATGCATTGTGATGCAATACCGAAGAGAACCTGTATGTACTTAAAAGAACAAACTATTGTTTTGCGTAAAGTAGTCTGTAATTGGCACACTGAATGAAGTACATGTGTAGCGTTGCAAAATATGGAACAGAAAAAGTAAAACTATGAAAGGAGCACTTTAAGGGAATTTTTGTAAGTCTTCCTCTTAACTTGTACTATTTATTTCACAATATGAATATATATTTTCTCTTCAGCGGTTTGAACACTCAGCCAAACTGAGGCGAAAAATCACTACATACGTCTCTTTTCCCCTGGAATTGGACATGACACCGTTTATGGCCTCCAGGTAAGAACTTAATGAAAATAAAATACAGTGTCACTGTTTTGAATTGTTTTTGTTTTTAACAATTACCAATATAGTCTCATTGGGATGCAAATAACCCTCTTTCTACCCAATGATCGTTTTTTCTGGGCCTCTTCAAGGAAGTAAGTTCCTTAGTGAATGTTCTGGCTTTAATTTGAATGTAGATAAAATGCCAAGCAGAGGGCTTAGATTTACACAGAAAAACATATATTGTCCGTGTGTCCTTTGTTGGGTCTGTCCTGGTAGCTTCAACTAGTTCAGTGTCCCAGAGCGGCTCTGTTTGTTGGTGCACCTTCACTTTCAGACTCAAGCAGCCTGTCCTCTGCTTAGCTGGCAAACGTGCAGGATTGTGTCTCACAATCCACCTTCTCACAACCTCTCAACAAGGCTACTACAGTCCTAGATTTTCAGTGCTTCTGCCTATCCAAGGAATGTGTGGAAGGCCTGGTCAACTCCAGCACATGCTCTTCTTCCACTACATTGAATTGAAATTTGAATTGATTTGAATTTGAAAATTTCAAAAAGCTCTGTGACACCCCCTCCCCTCCCCCCCCCCCTCCTCGTAGAATATGGATGTGGTACTCAGCAAGGCTCATGAGCTATTACCACATCTGATATACCAGGTAAGGACTATCATGTATATACTCAGGAGCACCTCGTGGCGTGTTTTGCTACAAGAATATTCCTGGCTATTGAACCTTAATCCTTCAGCCTTTGAAAACTTTCTGAAGGGTTTGCAGAGGATGCTTCCACCATTTAGGAGTCAGGTGCTGTTGTTGCAGCTGATAGTGGTGATGGTGTGTCTCAAGTCAAAGCTATTGGATCAAGTTCATGACTCTGATTTCATGATCCTTAATTGGAAGGTGACCTACCTGGCTGCCACCTCTGCTAACAAGGTAGAAGAGGTTCGGTTATTCTCCAATTAAATTTATAGATCAGATTTTACCATCACAAAGCAACAGTGCGAATAAACTGGTGTTAATTCCGAAGCTTCACCTGAATCAGGCTGTGTCAGCATTACCTGCCTGTTTCCGAGGTAGAGTGTATGCTACAAAGGATCCATGTCACTCAATTATATTGATAAAACCAGGACAGTCAGGTCTAAAGTTTTTCCGGTAGTAGCCTTCAGACAGCTGTAGCCAAAGCCTATACACCACATCAAGTTTGCCTACCATAAGGCAGGCAGGTGTTTCAATCAGAAGGGACATTTACAAGGCAACTACATGGAAATTGTAGTGGATGTTCTCCCAGCATTGCTGTTTGGATTGTAAACCAACGAGTGCTGAAGAACCTATTTTATTGATGCTGCGAGTCTTCTCCTGTTTTTCAGGAACCTTTTATTTGTTTTTTTATTAAAGTAACATCCAGATTTATAAAAAATCCAGTGTTGAAAAGGATAAGCAACTTGCCTCTTAAGGTGGTTCTCTAGCATTGATATATTTTATAGAGTCCCAAGTGTCTCTGCAAGCCTTATGTTTCATTTTGATTTGGACTGGGTGCTGTCAGATTTTAATTCATGCTCAGAATTTAATATAGAGAGAGGCTAGGAGGTAACGAAGTTATGGGTAAAAAATAATTGCCATTCATTAGTCCTTGCCTAAAGGCCTAAAATGTTTCTTTTTTCAGAATGATTCCATTACCAGCTTTCGATGGGGGGGAATATTTAAATGGTCCAGGATTGTATGAGAAAATTGTACAACCACCTTTACAGGAAAGTAACTTAGTATTCTGCTTTCCTTTTTATGTTTGTGTTGCAGAGGTTTTTTTTATGTTGGTACTGATGGACTTCACTGTGCCTTTGCTACAGATTCACTATTTGATCTAATGTAGTACAGAATAATACTTGCTGTTACAGATGACTTTTATATTTTTGAGTAAGGTTTTGCTGCAGATTGCTTTCTCAGACTTGACTCCACATATGGCTGTTCTTCATAAACTGGCCTCTACAGACTTGGGGCCATATTGTTGTAAATATACTTTTTTTAAAAATGGTTTGTCTGTGAACATGAGGAATGTTGTGGTATTTGTATAACTATCTGTATTGATATGTATTGCAGTAAAGAGAGCAGAATGAATGGGCAGTATCAACAGCCAACAGACAGTCTAAACAACGACAATAAGTAAGTTCTTGCTTTTCTTTCCATTGCACATAACATACCAGTCTTTTAGGTTGCATTGAGTTGATATTTACATCTCTGCATAGCAAAACAATGCTGCTTTAATCGAACTCCTAAAAATGTATTATGCATACATCTGCAGTCAATTTTAAGGCGGTAGGCATTTGATTTTTAGCCTAAAGCTTGGACTACAGAGGTGTTTCAAAACTAATGTATTTTAAAGAATGTTTGTCTTTCTTCTTCAATCCAGATTTTTAAATGTATATCTCACACAATCAAGTGTGCTATTCTGCTTGAGTTCTGACAGTGAAGATAAACCTTTTTCTACAGTGCCAGCACTGTTAAATTACTGTCAACCCAAAGCTATAAAAAATTGTTACATTTGTCAGATTGAATTTACCGTCTAGGCACACACTACCTATCAACAAACAGAAATAAGGCAGCAGCCTTTAAACGGTTGGCAGATTGGCAACACAGCTGTACAAAAAAAGAAAACCTCACTCTGAGCCAGACTGTCCTCCCTGGCACAGCATCAGCCACTGGCTTACATTTTAGTTTTCTGCTCTATGCAGTTATGATCTCTGAACCCTCTTCTCTATTTTTCTTTTATTTGGTGTATTATGGTCAGACTTACCAACCCCAACATCATTTAATTCAGTTTGGTGTTATCCTTTATTCACAGCCATTTGTACATGGCCCTCATTTTTAGCGGGGGCCTAGTGGCAGTGGTGCTTTGTCGTGCTGTGGGAGGTCGTCGCTGTTCTGTTTCCTACAGAAAGAGGCTGTAGATGGGGACTTGGAGGACCAGTCTGGCCATACCCAAGGGAGGGCTCAGCTCTAGAGGGTTTTTGGATATGTTTGGCTCACTTGGACTTGGGCTGTGGGGCCTGGGTGCAGAGGTGCTTTTTTGGTGTCTGGTAGAGACAGTCAGAGGCTCACTGCTTGTATTGGTGACCTGGTGAAGAGGGGAAAACAGGGTAGCAGAGCCACTTTCGATGCTGGCTTTGTGAATCCTGACGTCCCTTGACAGTAGGTCTGTCTTTGTGCTGTTAGTCTGTATTAGGCCACCAACAAGCCTTGGTTGCTGCAAGGGGTCCGATACCCCGGGTATAGGTGCAGGAGGGGTCAGTGTCTCAGGACTTCATGAAGCGGTGGCACTGAGCTCCAAACAATCTTCTCCTGGCTTGTTCCCTCGGTGGCCCTGATGGTGAATGGGACAGAGTACCAGACTTTGCAAGCCTCTCTGTAGATGCTGGGAAGCAGCTTCTCTGCTCCAAGGGCGATCTTTCCTTGTGGTTGAAATGCTGGTCAGTCCTCCAAGGGTTTAGGGAGGTTGTCCTGCTCTTTGCGAAGTGGGTCCCAGCGATTGTCAGAATGGAAGCATGCTAGCAGGGTTTGTCACCAGTCTTTGGTACAGGTCTTCAGTTCTCGCTTTTTTGTTCCCTCTTTATTTCTTCCTCAGTTCCAAGTAGTCGAAGTTTTGACTTGATCTGTTTTCCTGGTGTCAGTGGGCCCCCTAAATACCACATTTAGGGGTGTTAAGGGAAATGTAAGGTAGTAGCCAATAGGCTTCTTCCTCTGGGGGTTACAACACCCTCTTTATGACCACTTCTTGCAAGGCGTGGGCATAACTCTATCCCAGAGTTCCTAATTTCACCACACCCAAGATGGTGGAATTCTCCTTTTCGTGTTAACTTCAGGTAGCCCACCCTATGGGTGTGACTAGCCTGATAGTATTATATGCATCCTGACTATCTAATTTCCCATCTGTCCTGGTGCAAATGGGCCTCAGGGCACTGGGTGACATTCTCCAGGTCTGGAGGAAGCCAGGGTGGCATATCAAAGGCGGCAGAGGCTTTGAAGCCTCTGACCTTGATATGCTGATTAATTTGCCTTCCTGGTGGAGGAAGTGGTGACACCTCCTGCCAGAGCAGGCATTGTTTCTGATCTCTGAGAGCACGAGCTCTCACCTTCAGGGGGTCAGAAACTCTTCCGTGGTGGCAAGTTGGTCGATTCCAGTCAGCCAGCACACCAGAGGACTAGTAATGTTTCGGGGGCACCTCTAAGGTGGCCACCGAGTTCATGTCCTAATCGAATACTGACATCAGTATTGGTTTATTAAGATGGGTGTTTGGATACCAGACACCATCGGTTACACTGAAACCATTATATAGCTGGGTAACTCGTTTTGACCAGTGCCCAGTACATACCTTAAGATGACTTCACTGCTCAGTTGTAATATATACCGCAGTGGTATTAGACAGTACAGGAGCATATCTGCTCATGCAGTTATGTCCTCACATGTGCTACAGTGCATTGTGCTTTAGGGCTCCAAGTCCTGCTGTAGCGGTGACTTACATATAGCCCATACAGTGTCTTTGGCATAGCACACAGGAGTGTGCCATGTCATGTTTTCCAACATGGTTTGTGCCATGTGAAGCTACTGCAGTGGCAATCTGTGTGTAATTTGTGTGTCTCCCTTAGGGTGGCATAAGACATGCTGCAGCTCTTAGGGACCCTCTTTAGTACCCATGTCCTAGGTACTAGGGGTACCATTTACTTGGGACTTACAGGGGTGCTAAAGTCAATGCCAATTGGGTTACAGTTCAACAATACCTTGTTTTAGAGAGAGAGCGAGCACTGGCACTGAGGTCTGGTTAGCAGGCGTCAGTGCACTGTCAGAGTAAAAAAACAGCATTTAGTAGTTCTAAAGAGGAGAAATGTGGGGTTAAATCTGCAAAGAAGTCCAGTTTCCTGCAGTGTCTCCTCGGGGAACGTCAAAACCCCCTGGAAAGGACCCACATGGAGACCTATTGACTCCACGTCTGCTCTCTTCTCGAAGACTACTTTGAACCCTCCATATCCAAAATCCACAAAATGGGACCAAAATTGTTTCCTTTTTTGTTGAGAAAAGGCAGTTGTGTCCTAGAAGCACTGGAGAGCACCACATTGGTTGCTGTTGAGATGGAAGTTGAACAATCGATATGAAGGTATGTAGGAAGTTGGCTCTGTATGTGCTATTTCAAAGTAAGGAATAGCATGCAGAGAGTCCAAGGGTTCCCCTTAGAGGTAAGATAGTGGCAAAAAGAGATAATACTAATGCTCTATTTTGTGGTAGTGTGGTCGAGCAGTAGGCTTATCAAAGGAGTAGTGTTAAGCATTTGTTATACATACACACAGGCAATAAATGAGGAACACACACTCAGACAAATCCAGCCAATAGGTTTTGTTATAGAAAAATATCTTTTCTTAGTTTATTTTAAGAACCACAGGTTCAAATTTTACATGTAATATCTCATTTGAAAGGTATTGCAGGTAAGTACTTCAGGAACTTTAAATCATTACATTAGCATGTATACTTTTTACATAAAACACAATAAGCTGTGTTAAAAGTGGACACAGTGCAATTTTCACAGTTCCTGGGGGAGGTAAGTTTTTGTTAGTTTTAACAGGTAAGTAAGTCACTTACAGGTTTCAGTTTTTGGTCCAAGGTAGCCCACCGTTGGGGGTTCAGAGCAACCCCAAAGTTACCACACCAGCAGCTCAGGGCCGGTCAGGTGCAGAGGTCAAAGAGGTGCCCAAAACGCATAGGCTTCAATGGAGAGAAGGGGGTGCCCCGGTTCCAGTCTGCCAGCAGGTAAGTACCCGCGTCTTCGGAGGGCAGACCAGGGGGGTTTTGTAGGGCACCGGGGGGGGGGACACAGGTCAGCACAAAAAGTACACCCTCAGCAGCGCGGGGGCGGCCGGGTGCAGTGTGCAAACAGGCGTCTGGTTTGTAATGGTTTTCAATGAGAGATCAAGGGATCCCTTCAGCGTTGCAGGCAGGCAAGGGGTGGGGCTCCTCGGGGTAGCCACCACCTGGGCAAGGGAGAGGGCCTCCTGGGGGTCACTCCTGCACAGGAGTTCCGTTTCTTTAGGGGCTGGGGGCTGTGGGTGCAGAGTCTTTTCCAGCCGTCGGGAAATGGAGTTCAGGCAGTCACGGTCAGGGGGAGCCTCGGGATTCCCTCTGCAGGCGTCGCTGTGGGGGCCCAGGGGGGACAACTTTGGTTACTCAGTCGTAGAGTCGCCGGAGGGTCCTCCCTGAAGCGTTGTTTCTCCACCAGTCGAGTCGGGGTCGCCGGGTGCAGTGTTGCAAGTCTCACGCTTCTTGCGGGGAGTTGCAGGGGTCTTTAAATCTGCTACTTGAAACAAAGTTGCAGTTCTTTTGGAGCAGGGCCGCTGTCCTCGGGAGTTTCTTGTCTTTCTCGAAGCAGGGCAGTCCTCAGAGGATTCAGAGGTCGCTGGTCCCTTGGAAAGCGTCGCTGGAGCAGGTTTCTTTGGAAGGCAGGAGACAGGCCGGTAAGTCTGGAGCCAAAGCAGTTGGTGTCTTCTGTTCTTCCTCTGCAGGGGTTTGTCAGCTCAGCAGTCCTCTTCTTGTAGTTTCAGGAATCTAAAGTTTTAGGTTCAGGGGAGCCCTTAAATACTAAATTTAAGGGCGTGTTTAGGTCTGGGGGGTTAGTAGCCAATGGCTACTAGCCCTGAGGGTGGGTACACCCTCTTTGTGCCTCCTCCCAAGGGGAGGGGGTCACATCCCTAATCCTATTGGGGGAATCCTCCATCTGCAAGATGGAGGATTTCTAAAAGTTAGTTACCTCAGCTCAGGACACCTTAGGGGCTGTCCTGACTGGCCAGTGACTCCTCCTTGTTGTTTTCTTTGTTTCCTCCAGCCTTGCCGCCAAAAGTGGGGGCCGTGGCCGGAGGGGGCGGGCAACTCCACTAAGCTGGAGTGTCCTGCGGTGCTGTGACAAAAGGGGTGAGCCTTTGAGGCTCACCGCCAGGTGTTACAGCTCCTGCCTGGGGGAGGTGTTAGCATCTCCACCCAGTGCAGGCTTTGTTACTGGCCTCAGAGTGACAAAGGCACTCTCCCCAAGGGGCCAGCAACATGTCTCTAGTGTGGCAGGCTGCTGTAACCAGTCAGCCTACACAGATAGTCGGTTAAGGTTTCAGGGGGCACCTCTAAGGTGCCCTCTGGGGTGTAGTTTACAATAAAATGTACACTGGCATCAGTGTGCATTTATTGTGCTGAGAAGTTTGATACCAAACTTCCCAGTTTTCAGTGTAGCCATTATGGTGCTGTGGAGTTTGTGTAAAACAGACTCCCAGACCATATACTCTTATGGCTACCCTGCAATTACAATGTCTACGGTATTGCTTTGACACTGTAGGGGCACAGTGCTCAAGCACTGGTGCCCTCACCTATGGTATAGTGCACCCTGCCTTAGGGCTGTAAGGCCTACTAGAGGGGTGACTTATCTATACCTGCATAGGCAGTGAGAGGCTGGCATGGCACCCTGAGGGGAGTGCCATGTCGACTTACTCGTTTTGTTCTCACCAGCACACACAAGCTGGCAAGCAGTGTGTCTGTGCTGAGTGAGGGGTCTCCAGGGTGGCATAAGACATGCTGCAGCCCTTAGAGACCTTCCTTGGCATCAGGGCCCTTGGTACCAGGGGTACCACTTACAAGGGACTTATCTGGATGCCAGGGTGTGCCAATTGTGGAATCAAAAGTACAGGTTAGGGAAAGAACACTGGTGCTGGGGCCTGGTTAGCAGGCCTCAGCGCACTTTCAATTCAAAACATAGCATCAGTAAAGGCAAAAAGTCAGGGGGTAACCATGCCAAGGAGGCATTTCCTTACACAACCCCCCCCCCCCCCCCCCCCCAAAAAAAAACGAAAGAGGATGAGACTAACCTTTCCCAAGAGAGTCTTCATTTTCTAAGTGGAAGAACCTGGAAAGGCCATCTGCATTGGCATGGGCAGTCCCAGGTCTGTGTTCCACTATAAAGTCCATTCCCTGTAGGGAGATGGACCACCTCAACAGTTTTGGATTTTCACCTTTCATTTGCATCAGCCATCTGAGAGGTCTGTGGTCAGTTTGAACTAGGAAGTGAGTACCAAAGAGGTATGGTCTCAACTTCTTCAGGGACCAAACCACAGCAAAGGCCTCCATCTCAATGGCACTCCAACGCTGCTCCCTGGGGAGTAACCTCCTGCTAATGAAAGCAACAGGCTGGTCAAGGCCATCATCATTTGTTTGGGACAAAACTGCCCCTATCCCATGTTCAGAGGCATCTGTTTGCACAATGAATTGCTTGGAGTAATCTGGAGCTTTTAGAACTGGTGCTGTGCACATAGCTTGCTTCAGGGTGTCAAAGGCCTGTTGGCATTCTACAGTCCAGTTTACTTTCTTGGGCATTTTCTTGGAGGTGAGTTCTGTGAGGGCTGTCACAATGGATCCATATCCCTTCACAAACCTCCTATAGTATCCAGTCAAGCCAAGGAATGCCCTGACTTGAGTCTGGGTTTTTGGAGCTGCCCAGTCCAGAATAGTCTGGATCTTAGGCTGGAGTGGCTGAACTTGGCCTCCACCTACAAGGTGTCCCAAGTAAACCACAGTTCCCTGCCCTATCTGGCATTTGGATGCCTTGATAGAGAGGCCTGCAGATTGCAGGGCCTTCAAAACCTTCTTCAGGTGGACCAGGTGATCCTGCCAGGTGGGGCTGAAGACAGCAATATCATCAAGATAAGCTGCACTAAAGGATTCCAGCCCAGCAAGGACTTGATTCACCAACCTTTGGAAGGTGGCAGGGGCATTCTTTAAACCAAAGGGCATAACAGTGAACTGATAATGCCCATCAGGTGTGGAGAATGCTGTCTTTTCTTTTGCTCCAGGGGCCATTTTGATTTGCCAGTACCCTGCTGTTAAGTCAAAGGTACTTAAGAATTTGGCAGCCCCTAATTTGTCTATTAGCTCATCAGCTCTAGGAATGGGATGAGCATCTGTCTTGGTGACAGAGTTGAGACCTCTGTAGTCCACACAAAACCTCATCCCTCTCTTTCCTTCTTTGGTGTGAGGTTTGGGGACTAAGACCACTGGGCTAGCCCAGGGGCTGTCAGAGTACTCAATTACTCCCAATTCCAGCATCTTGTGGACTTCCACCTTGATGCTTTCCTTAACTTGGTCAGACTGTCTAAATATTTTGTTTTTGACAGGCATGCTGTCTCCTGTGTCCACATCATGGGTACACAGTTGTGTCTGACCAGGGGTTAGGGAAAAGAGTTCAGCAAACTGCTGCAGGACCTTCCTACAGTCAGACTGCTGTTGGCTAGAGAGGGTGTCTGAGTAGATCACTCCATCCACTGAGCCATCTTTAGGGTCTGATGAGAGGAGATCAGGGAGAGGTTCACTCTCAGCTTCCTGGTCCTCATCTGTTACCATCAACAGATTTACATCAGCCCTGTCATGGAAGAGCTTAAGGCGGTTCACATGGATCACCCTCTTGGGGCTCCTGCTTGTGCCCACGTCCACCAGGTAGGTGACCTGACTCTTCCTTTCTAGTACTGAGTAAGGGCCACTCCATTTGTCCTGAAGTGCCCTGGGAGCCACAGGCTCCAGAACCCAGACTTTCTGCCCTGGTTGCAATTCAACCAGTGCAGCCTTTTGGTCATACCACAACTTCTGGAGTTGTTGGCTGGCCTCAAGGTCTTTACTTGCCTTTTCCATGTACTCTGCCATCCTTGAGCGAAGGCCAAGTACATAGTCCACTATGTCTTGTTTAGGCTCATGAAGAGGTCTCTCCCAGCCTTCTTTAACAAGAGCAAGTGGTCCTCTTACAGGGTGGCCAAACAGAAGTTCAAAGGGTGAGAATCCTACTCCCTTCTGAGGCACCTCTCTCTAAGCGAAAAGCAGACATGGCAGGATGACATCCCATCTCCTTTTGAGTTTTTCTGGGAGCCCCATGATCCTGCCCTTAAATGTCTTGTTGAATCTCTCAACAAGGCCATTAGTTTGTGGATGATATGGTGTAGTGAATTTATAAGTCACCCCACACTCATTCCACATGTGTTTTAGGTATGCTGACATGAAGTTGGTACCTCTGTCAGACACCACCTCCTTAGGGAAGCCCACTCTGGTAAAGATACCAATGAGGGCCTTGGCTACTGCAGGGGCAGTAGTTGACCTAAGGGGAATAGCTTCAGGATACCTAGTAGCATGATCCACTACTACTAGGATGTACATATTTCCTGAGGCTGTGGGAGGTTCTAGTGGACCAACTATGTCCACACCCACTCTTTCAAAGGGGACCCCCACCACTGGAAGTGGAATGAGGGGGGCCTTTGGATGCCCACCTGTCTTACCACTGGCTTGACAGGTGGGGCAGGAGAGGCAAAACTCCTTAACCTTCTGGGACATATTGGGCCAGTAGAAGTGGTTGACTAACCTCTCCCACGTCTTGGTTTGTCCCAAATGCCCAGCAAGGGGAAAATCATGGGCTAAGGTCAGAATGAACTCTCTGAAACCCTGAGGCACTACCACTCTCCTAGTGGCACCAGGTTTGGGATCTCTTGCCTCAGTGTACAGGAGTCCATCTTCCCAATAGACCCTATGTGTTCCATTTTTCTTGCCATTGGACTCTTCAGCAGCTTGCTGCCTAAGGCCTTCAAGAGAGGGACAGGTTTCTTGTCCCTTACACAACTCTTCCCTTGAGGGTCCCCCTGGGCCTAAGAGCTCAACCTGATAAGGTTCCAGCTCCATAGGCTCAGTTCCCTCAGAGGGCAGAACTTCTTCCTGAGAAGAGAGGTTCTCTTTTTCTTGCTGTGTTGCAGCTGGTTTCCCAGCTGACTTTCCTTTCCTCTTGGTAGGCTGGGCCTTTCTTCCAGACTCCAGCTCTACTTTTTCACCCTGAGCCTTGCACTGTGCCCTTGTCTTGACACACACCAGTTCAGGGATACCCAGCATGGCTGCATGGGTTTTCAGTTCTACCTCAGCCCATGCTGAGGACTCCAGGTCATTTCCAAGCAAACAGTCTACCAGGATATTTGAGGAAACCACCACCTGTTTCAGGCCATTGACCCCTCCCCACTCTAAAGTTACCATAGCCATGGGATGTACTTTAGTCTGATTGTCAGCGTTGGTGACTGGATAAGTTTGTCCAGCCAGGTATTGGCCAGGGAAAACCAGTTTCTCTGTCACCATGTTGACACTGGCACCTGTATCCCTCAGGCCCTCTACACTTGTCCCATTAATTAAGAGCTGCTGCCTGTATTTTTTATGTTAGGGGGCCAGGCAGCCAGTGTGGCTAAATCCACCCCACCCTCAGAGACTAATGTAGCTTCAGTGTGACACCTGATTTGCTCTGGGCACACTGTTGATCCCACTTGGAGACTGGCCATTCCAGTTTTAGCTGGATGGGAGTTAGAAGTGGTATCTTTCTTGGGACAGGCCTTGTCTCCAGTTTGGTGTCCAGACTGACTACAGCTACGACACAGGCCTTTTTGGGATCAAAGTTTTTACCCTTGTACCCAGAATTGTTTTGTGAAGAGGCTCTGGGCCCACCCTCCTGTGCAGGTTTTTGGGGGCCTGTAGAAGACTCTTTACTATTTTTGTTTTTGGCTGTCTCACCACCTTTCCCCTGGGGAGGTTTTGTGACCCCTTTCTTTTGGTCACCCCCTGTGGAAGTTTTGGACACCCTAGTCTTGACCCAATGGGTCCGCCTTCTTTCCCAATTCTTAGGGAGAAATTGGTCCTAGGTCTACCAGATGCTGATGCAGTTTATCATTGAAACAATTACTTAATAGGTGTTCTTTCACAAATAAATTGTACAGCCCATCATAATTACTTACACCACTGCCTTGAATCCAACCATCTAGTGTTTTTACTGAGTAGTCTACAAAGTCAACCCAGGTCTGGCTCGAGGATTTTTGAGCCCCCCTGAATCTAATCCTATACTCAGTGGAGAATCCAAAGCCCTCAATCAGGGTACCCTTCATGAGGTCATAAGATTCTGCATCTTTTTCAGAGAGTGTGAGGAGTCTATCCCTACACTTTCCTGTGAACATTTCCCAAAGGAGAGTACCCCAGTGAGATTTGTTCACTTTTCTGGTTACACAAGCCCTCTCAAAAGCTGTGAACCATTTGGTGATGTCATCACCATCTTCATATTTAGTTACAATCCCTTTAGGGATTTTCAACATGTCAGGAGAATCTCTGACCCTATTTATGTTGCTGCCACCATTGATGGGTCCTAGGCCCATCTCTTGTCTTTCCCTTTCTATGGCTAGGATCTGTCTTTCCAAAGCCAATCTTTTTGCCATCCTGGCTAACTGGATGTCCTCTTCACTGGAGTTATCCTCAGTGATTTCAGAGAGGTTGGTCCCTCCTGTGAGGGAACCAGCATCTCTGACTAGTATTTGTGGAGTCAGGGCTTGAGAGGCCCTGACCTCCCTAGATAGGACTGGTAGGGGGGAATCATCCTCCAATTCACTATCCTCATCCTCTGTGTTGCCATCCTCAGAGGGGTTGGCCTTTTCAAACTCTGCCAACAGCTCCTGGAGCTGTAGTTTGGAAGGTCTGGGGCCCATTGTTATTTTCTTTATTTTACAGAGTGACCTTAGCTCCCTCATCTTAAGATGGAGGTAAGGTGTGGTGTCGAGTTCCACCACATTCACATCTGTACTAGACATTATGCTTCTAAAAGTTGGAATACTTTTTAAGAATCTAAAACTAGTTCTTGGTTCTAATTCAAACTTTTACCAAACTTTTAAACTCTAAAAGGAAATGCTAACAGGGACTAACACAAGGCCCTAGCAGGACGTTTAAGAATTTAGAAAAATTTCAAATTGCAAAAACAATTTCTAATGACAATTTTTGGAATTTGTCGTGTGATCAGGTATTGGCTGAGTAGTCCAGCAAATGCAAAGTCTTGTACCCCACCGCTGATCCACCAATGTAGGAAGTTGGCTCTGTATGTGCTATTTCAAAGTAAGGAATAGCATGCACAGAGTCCAAGGGTTCCCCTTAGAGGTAAGATAGTGGCAAAAAGAGATAATACTAATGCTCTATTTTGTGGTAGTGTGGTCGAGCAGTAGGCTTATCAAAGGAGTAGTGTTAAGCATTTGTTGTACATACACACAGGCAATAAATGAGGAACACACACTCAGACAAATCCAGCCAATAGGTTTTGTTATAGAAAAATATCTTTTCTTAGTTTATTTTAAGAACCACAGGTTCAAATTTTACATGTAATATCTCATTTGAAAGGTATTGCAGGTAAGTACTTCAGGAACTTTAAATCATTACATTAGCATGTATACTTTTTACATAAAACACAATAAGCTGTGTTAAAAGTGGACACAGTGCAATTTTCACAGTTCCTGGGGGAGGTGAGTTTTTGTTAGTTTTAACAGGTAAGTAAGTCACTTACAGGTTTCAGTTTTTGTTCCAAGGTAGCCCACCGTTGGGGGTTCAGAGCAACCCCAAAGTTACCACACCAGCAGCTCAGGGCCGGTCAGGTGCAGAGGTCAAAGAGGTGCCCAAAACGCATAGGCTTCAATGGAGAGAAGGGGGTGCCCCGGTTCCAGTCTGCCAGCAGGTAGGTACCCGCGTCTTCGGAGGGCAGACCAGGGGGGTTTTGTAGGGCACCGGGGGGGACACAGGTCAGCACAAAAAGTACACCCTTAGCAGCGCGGGGGCGGCCGGGTGCAGTGTGCAAACACGCGTCGGGTTTGTAATGGTTTTCAATGAGAGATCAAGGGATCTCTTCAGCGTTGCAGGCAGGCAAGGGGGGGGGGGCTCCTCGGGGTAGCCACCACCTGGGCAAGGGAGAGGGCCTCCTGGGAGTCACTCCTGCACAGGAGTTCCGTTTCTTTAGGGGCTGGGGGCTGCGGGTGCAGAGTCTTTTCCAGCCGTCGGGAAATGGAGTTCAGGCAGTCGCGGTCAGGGGGAGCCTCGGGATTCCCTCTGCAGGCGTCGCTGTGGGGGCTCAGGGGGGACAACTTTGGTTACTCACAGTCGTAGAGTCGCCGGAGGGTCCTCCCTGAAGCGTTTTCTCCACCAGTCGAGTCGGGGTCGCCGGGTGCAGTGTTGCAAGTCTCACGCTTCTTGCGGGGAGTTGCAGGGGTCTTTAAATCTGCTACTTGAAACAAAGTTGCAGTTCTTTTGGAGCAGGGCCGCTGTCCTCAGGAGTTTCTTGTCTTTCTCGAAGCAGGGCAGTCCTCAGAGGATTCAGAGGTCGCTGGTCCCTTGGAAAGCGTCGCTGGAGCAGGTTTCTTTGGAAGGCAGGAGACAGGCCGGTAATTCTGGAGCCAAAGCAGTTGGTGTCTTCTGTTCTTCCTCTGCAGGGGTTTGTCAGCTCAGCAGTCCTCTTCTTCTTGTAGTTTCAGGAATCTAAAGTTTTAGGTTCAGGGGAGCCCTTAAATACTAAATTTAAGGGCGTGTTTAGGTCTGGGGGGTTAGTAGCCAATGGCTACTAGCCCTGAGGGTGGGTACACCCTCTTTGTGCCTCCTCCCAAGGGGAGGGGGTCACATCCCTAATCCTATTGGGGGAATCCTCCATCTGCAAGATGGAGGATTTCTAAAAGTTAGTTACCTCAGCTCAGGACACCTTAGGGGCTGTCCTGACTGGCCAGTGACTCCTCCTTGTTGTTTTCTTTGTTTCTTCCAGCCTTGCCGCCAAAAGTGGGGGCCGTGGCCGGAGGGGGCGGGCAACTCCACTAAGCTGGAGTGTCCTGCGGTGCTGTGACAAAAGGGGTGAGCCTTTGAGGCTCCCCGCCAGGTGTTACAGCTCCTGCCTGGGAGAGGTGTTAGCATCTCCACCCAGTGCAGGCTTTGTTACTGGCCTCAGAGTGACAAAGGCACTCTCCCCAAGGGGCCAGCAACATGTCTCTAGTGTGGCAGGCTGCTGTAACCAGTCAGCCTACACAGATAGTCGGTTAAGGTTTCAGGGGGCACCTCTAAGGTGCGCTCTGGGGTGTAGTTTACAATAAAATGTACACTGGCATCAGTGTGCATTTATTGTGCTGAGAAGTTTGATACCAAAATCCCAGTTTTCAGTGTAGCCATTATGGTGCTGTGGAGTTTGTGTAAAACAGACTCCCAGACCATATACTCTTATGGCTACCCTGCACTTACAATGTCTAAGGTATTGCTTAGACACTGTAGGGGCACAGTGCTCATGCACTGGTGCCCTCACCTATGGTATAGTGCACCCTGCCTTAGGGCTGTAAGGCCTACTAGAGGGGTGACTTATCTATACCTGCATAGGCAGTGAGAGGCTGGCATGGCACCCTGAGGGGAGTGCCATGTCGACTTACTCGTTTTGTTCTCACCAGCACACACAAGCTGGCTAGCAGTGTGTCTGTGCTGAGTGAGGGGTCTCCAGGGTGGCATAAGACATGCTGCAGCCCTTAGAGACCTTCCTTGGCATCAGGGCCCTTGGTACCAGGGGTACCACTTACAAGGGAGTTATCTGGATGCCAGGGTGTGCCAATTGTGGAATCAAAAGTACAGGTTAGGGAAAGAACACTGGTGCTGGGGCCTGGTTAGCAGGCCTCAGCACACTTTCAATTCAAAACATAGCATCAGTAAAGGCAAAAAGTCAGGGGGTAACCATGCCAAGGAGGCATTTCCTTACAAGGTACTAGACATAAAATCAAAGTACACAGTTCAATTTGATGTTGCAGTACTCACTCATGTGTCATGCCCTGTTGAGCGATTCACAGTCAAGGCACTGTACAAAAAGGTAATGTCACGTGGCACACTTTGAGGGTGTATATTTCAAATTGGTTTTCTCACGCCTCTGCTGCCTACAGCAAAAACAGCTCCATCTAGTACCTCCAAGAAGGCTACTTATAAAAGTGTAAATTCTACTGGGAACTCCAGTACTCTATTCAAATTCCCCTGAAGAGATTTTCAGTCTGTTGTGTTGGCATGCACAAGTACATTACGCGAAGGACATTTTCTAACTGCTTGGCAGGCTTAGAACTGTTACCTCTAATTAAGAAGGGTGGCAGAGTCCTCAATGGAAATTTTTTACTGTCTGTGCTTAAGCCTCCCAGCAAGGGTTTCGCCAAAGTTCTCCACATGAAAATCTCAAGTTGGGCTTAGGATTTAGTGTTAACATCTAGATCCCAAATTTGCTTACGAAAATCCTGTTCCACTCTACAAATGTGTGATTGTTTCTAGCCCAGCCAGTTTGGCCATTGCCAAAAAAAAAAAAAATCCTTATTCTGCTGTTAAGTAGATCTGGGGACGAATTTTGTGTTCTCTTCAATAGACCTCTACTGTGCACAAGAGCTTTCTCATACCCCAACAACGATCAAAGTGATTCCAAGATTATACCCCTATAAAACTAGGTTGTGGTACAATGGGCGAGGCAATGCCATGCCTAAGAAGACAGGCCTTAGGCGATCAAACAGGGCAGTTCACTTGCCCTTTACTCGTTCAGTCTGTGTAGCTGATTTGTACAGTCTTAAAATCGGCTGATGGTCATCTCGTCGAAGCTGTGGAGTTAGGAACTACCAGTTCTTTAAGATGGTAATGATCTCCTCCTACTAAGGTGCATATGCCTACAGTGTTCCCTTCCAGCACTATACCCGGTATGGTATCATTGAGCTCAGAGTTCATTTAATCAAAACAAAGGTACTGTTTCAGAACAAAGAATAACAGCTGATAGTTCTGGTTAAATTATGTTAAACTCAAGCACATCTCAGAGTACAAATATAGGGTGTTTTTGATGGATGTAATGCTAAAATGGTTACCCTCCCTGATGTCCAAGCCTGCCTGGCCCAGACTTCAGTGTACCGTGGGCTGATTAGGTAGCAACGAAGATATAGAGGCTTATCTACCAGAACACTGGTCACTACTCACAATTCAAACTATGCAACTACTTGGCAGAAACAGAAGATCTATTGTTTCTTAAACCAAAATGCTCATTCCTAAGGATGGTGCTTTTTATAACTATTTATTTGTAAGAATTGCTTTAGGGTTTGAACTGGATTCTGACTATGCTGATAGCCAGGCTGTCGTATTATTGGTATACAATACAATCATTGCCTACATAACAGCCTACTAGCACTGTTAAAAATCGAGTGTGGTTATATAATTAGTAAGCTATAACAAACATGATGTCATCTGGTGAGGAAGTCCCACCGTATTGAATGTGTTTGTGCAAGCTATAAAGTGCAGGTGAAGGCTACTCTGAAAGATTTTGGCCAGGTGACGATCTGCATATTTGTTGGCCTAGCCTCCGTATGCACATTTTGTTAATTGCATATGTGCGGTTACAAATAATGCCCAACAGTATGAAGGTTTGCACTATAGATGAAATGCTATCCTTGCAGTTTGGTTAGGCCAATACTGCTCTTAACTGTAACTTTGGTCTGGAGGAGCCTTATTGGAGATGGACATTATGTCTTAGCATACATGAGATACTGTTTCAAATTACTCCTTGCAAAGATGTGCCGTGCTCTACTCTTGTAAGACTGCATATTTAGTGAGTTTTATTCTAAGACTAATTATTGAGAGCAATTTACTGTTTTTTTTTATGTTCAAGTATAAATACAGGGAGTGCAGAATTATTAGGCAAGTTGTATTTTTGAGGATTAATTTTATTATTGAACAACAACCATGTTCTCAATGAACCCAAAAAACTCATAAATATCAAAGCTGAATATTTGTGGAAGTAGTTTTTTAGTTTGTTTTTAGTTTTAGCTATGTTAGGGGGATATCTGTGTGTGCAGGTGACTATTACTGTGCATAATTATTAGGCAACTTAACAAAAAACAAATATATACCCATTTCAATTATTTATTATTACCAGTGAAACCAATATAACATCTCAACATTCACAAATATACATTTCTGACATTCAAAAACAAAACAAAAACAAATCAGTGACCAATATAGCCACCTTTCTTTGCAAGGACACTCAAAAGCCTGCCATCCATGGATTCTGTCAGTGTTTTGATCTGTTCACCATCAACATTGCGTGCAGCAGCAACCACAGCCTCCCAGACACTGTTCAGAGAGGTGTACTGTTTTCCCTCCTTGTAAATCTCACATTTGATGATGGACCACAGGTTCTCAATGGGGTTCAGATCAGGTGAACAAGGAGGCCATGTCATTAGATTTCCTTCTTTTATACCCTTTCTTGCCAGCCACGCTGTGGAGTACTTGGACGCGTGTGATGGAGCATTGTCCTGCATGAAAATCATGTTTTTCTTGAAGGATGCAGACTTCTTCCTGTACCACTGCTTGAAGAAGGTGTCTTCCAGGAACTGGCAGTAGGACTGGGAGTTGAGCTTGACTCCATCCTCGACCCGAAAAGGCCCCACAAGCTCATCTTTGATGATACCAGCCCAAACCAGTACTCCACCTTGCTGGCGTCTGAGTCGGACTGGAGCTCTCTGCCCTTTACCAATCCAGCCACGGGCCCATCCATCTGGCCCATCAAGACTCACTCTCATTTCAACAGTCCATAAAACCTTAGAAAAATCCGTCTTGAGATATTTCTTGGCCCAGTCTTGACGTTTCAGCTTGTGTGTCTTGTTCAGTGGTGGTCGTCTTTCAGCCTTTCTTACCTTGGCCATGTCTGAGTATTGCACACCTTGTGCTTTTGGACACTCCAGTGATGTTGCAGCTCTGAAATATGGCCAAACTGGTGGCAAGTGGCATCGTGGCAGCTGCACGCTTGACTTTTCTCAGTTCATGGGCAGTTATTTTGCGCCTTGGTTTTTCCACACGCTTCTTGCGACCCTGTTGACTATTTTGAATGAAACGCTTGATTGTTCGATGATCACGCTTCAGAAGCTTTGCAATTTTAAGAGTGCTGCATCCCTCTGCAAGATATCTCTCTATTTTTGACTTTTCTGAGCCTGTCAAGTCCTTCTTTTGACCCATTGTGCCAAAGGAAAGGAAGTTGCCTAATGATTATGCACACCTGATATAGGGTGTTGATGTCATTAGACCACACCCCTTCTCATTACAGAGATGCACATCACCTAATATGCTTAATTGGTAGTAGGCTTTCGAGCCTATACAGCTTGGAGTAAGACAACATGCATGAAGAGGATGATGTGGTCAAAATACTCATTTGCCTAATAATTCTGCACTCCCTGTATGTCATGTCTAAATGGCTTTCATCACTAATGCATTTGCTGTGTTCAGCTCTTTCTCTGATTTGTAAACGTAAACCAAAAAACGAACACTGCAAGAATGACTAGAGTGGTATGTTGTAGATCATGGGTACTCACAAACTTTTTCTCGGGGGCCAAAATTGCAGTATGGTTTGTGGCCGAGGGCCGCACTGAAGTGACAGCGGGGGCGGGGCTTAGAGGGGCTAGATTTAGCAATTAGTGATATCTGGCGTGGATAGACTGCTTGCTCCTGTCACCCTGATGGACTGACGGCTCGAACATCGAAACCCCCTGCAGTTCCGCGCGCACCAAACTCATCCCTCCTTTCGGGAACATCAATTATTCCCCTCTGATCCTCCATGCTAAGCAAAATAAACACTACAGCCAAGTGGGCGCTTTGCTCATTTCAAGGCTCAGTGCGTTTGTTGTGCGTCTCGCGGGCCGCCAAGGTAGGTCCGTGGGGCCGCTGGCGGCCCGCGGGCCGTACTTTGAGTAACGTCGTTGTAGATCCATGTTATCATACACTGCATAGACCTACTTCAACACTGCTAACCATTTAAAGAGGAGACTCCTCCTCATACTTGCCGGTATCTCCCACTCATCTTAACAGCCATTGCGGAAGACAATAGTATTACTTTTCAGAATGTAACGGCAAGGGAACTAACGAAACTGAACATCCAGTTCAAAGTTGCACAAGCTACATGTTCTGTTGTATTTGAAATTCTGTAGCACAAGGTACATACCCACCTCCAGATTGTCATGAATTTGAAAGTAGTAAACCCACTGCTTCTTCAGAGGTCTTCAAAATTCAGAAGCCCTGGTCTTTAGTTGGATGTTTCCCCATATGAGAGCCTGCAGGACAGCTCAGTAATTGAATGCATATCACTGACGTACAAATAGATTTGCAGGTCACACTTTTGAATTCTTTCAACATAATCTTACCCATACCACCTCTCTGAGATGGTTAAATTGAGTGATTATAACACCTGTAGTTTACAGTACATGGAAATGGCAGAACTGCGGTTAGAAGAGTTTTATATAAGACTAGCTATTATCTTTCTCCTCACAAAATACAACTACTGGAACTCTAGTCATCAATCACCTCAAGTCTACTCAATACTGATGCTTAGAGGCAAACAACAAAACGTAAGAAACCAACATCAGTGTACGGGGTGATACTACTATTGCAGCTCCATTCTTTCATTTCTTGGGCATTATGAAGCCAGAGCCATGCACCCCCTAGGAGCACTCCTAAAAAAGAAAATCTCAGGATTCAGACTGGAGAATATTCTGTGGTGAGGAATCTGTGGTCAGAGTATCCTCCAGAATGATCATTACCAAAGGTAATTAACAATCTTTCATCCCTCGGGTTTAAGAAAACGTTGTCATTGGTTTGACATTGATGTAATAAATATATATATATATTTGTTCTTCTCTTAGGTATTCCTTATTTGCAGTAGTTAATCACCAAGGCACCTTGGAAAGTGGGCACTATACGAGCTTTATCCGGCAGCACAAGGACCAGTGGTTCAAATGTGATGACGCTATTATCACCAAGGCTAGCATTAAAGATGTTCTAGACAGTGAAGGGTATGATATCTTCCATTTGTATAACACTCAACTGCCTCTCGCATGTTATTGTAGTACTCCTGTCCCAGCAATTATAGGCTGGACTGCATGTTTGTTTGCAGAATTGTGTAATTGCTGTGTGACCCTTATGTGTAACAGGTCAATGATATTCAGCTGCTGATATACACTCATACAAGACAAATTGTGTTTCATGTAGGTTTATTTTGTCTGAAACTTATCTTTTTTTCTGAAAGATGTATTATCCTGTCTTGCATTGTTGTTCGTTTGTTTAATGGCTGGTTCTTTTTTTTTTTGGATGTTGCTTAGTTATAACTTAGGTCCAGAGAATGGCCAAGATTTCACATACTTCTGGAAAAGAAGTTGGTTTTATAGTTTCCTCATCAGTAATGGATGTGGGTCAAGTAGGTTTGAACAAGTTCCATAGATTTCTAGATTAGACTGAAAAAAGAGCACCCTCTTAGTTGGTCTCGTTAAACTGTGACACTTTCAGCTGTAGGAGTTTGTTGGATTGGATATTTTATCTAGGGAAGACATGCCTCGTATGTTGTCATGGGAGTGTTGGTCCAGTTACAGATAGTCCTCAATGTCTTATGCACAGTGCTTTGAATGCAATATGTGGAATGTTGGAAACCAGTGTAAGGCCCAAATATCAGGCACAGTTTGGTCCCAGGGACTCGAGAGTAGAAGCAGTTGAAGTTTGCTGTAGTGGTAATAGTAGAGATATGCTGGCTCCTATGTACAGACCGTAAAAGTAGTATAGGAGAAGAATCACAAGCAAAGCATGAGACGAGGTAGAAGAAAAATCAGTCCAAAGTTCCTGAGCATATTTATTGGGGCTTTCACTACAGTGTCTGTTTGCGATTCCAACATAGAGCGGTACCCAGCATGAATCCTAGGCTTTTTGTTGTGCTCATCTGTGGGTGTGCTTGTTCCAGGTTTGCTGAGATCTCTTGTGCTGGTAGCCACTTTTCAGATCTTTGGATCTGTTTTATCTGCGTTCATCTTAGTGGTTGATAGCACTTTCTCTTGAGAATGCATGTTTAATACTACAATAAGTAGCTTGTTTTAAAAGTCTCAATGCTAAGTGTAACAACTTTACTCCGATGTGCAGTCTCTTACGATCTGAATTGCAGGCCAATGTTTTTTAATCGTGCTGAGCTTAAAGCATTCTTAATGTCAAACTTTCAACCCCTTTGTAGCACAATTATCGTAGGGCATATGCTTATTTTCAAATAATTGGAATTACATCAATGAATATTCCTTTATTTGAGTAGTGCAGCCTCAAAATCATATTTCAATATGTCCTTGATCCATAAAAATGTTTTTTTTTTTTTTTTAGAGAAAGGAAGAATATTACGACTTAAGACTGAAGTATTCTAATGTTAAGTTTAATTTGCTAAAAAGTGGCAAATTTAATTGTTCTTTTTTGTTGAGGTTTTTCTTCTTCACATTTGTTTGTACTTCTTTCTGCAAATATATAGTTAACTGGTTTATTGTTCATGCACCTCTTCGTATTGAATAGCACAATTTTCTAAATTACTGATAAGTGATATTTTGAAGTATGCCATAACGTAGCTGTTATCAAATTCCATTGAAATATTTCACTTGGCTGTGACTTAATTTAAAAAAGTGTTAAAATATAAATTTTAGAAGCATGCAACCCGTATTACATGTTCCACCTTTTTCACAAAGTACGCAGCCTGACCTTGAATGTTCCCGCACTTTACACATCTGCTTTTTGCCCTTTCAAGTCATTTAGGAATCCCTTATGGACTGTAAGGGCTAATTTACATCTGTTTACATAGTTTACATGTCTGCATAGTTTAGATTATTACCAGCCTACAGTGGACATGGGGATAGAGGGTACACAAAAGCACTGCAGCACCCTTCGTGGTTTCATTTGATTAATAATCAAAAGGCAGCAATGATGTTAGTCAAGTTATCAGCTATTGTGCTCTTCCTGGCTTCAACAAATAGATTTGCTTATTATAGCCAAACGTTTACTATGTATTGGCTGCTCAAATTGCGGTTTATAATCTGCTGCATCTCACCGGTCAATGATCGGGTAATCAGAATATTTAAAGGCACAAGAATGTATTTTGTATTAATCTTCATTTGACCAAACAATTGCCTCAAAACAAATATTCCAAATGGCATATGAAATTAACACTTGCCTCGTGACTGCAAGTTACCTCTTGTGCCAAATATGTCAGGCGCATGCTTATTCAATTTCTCTTTTACTTGGTCTCTTAAAAGGCTACAAACCCCACCTTATACTTTTCAAAGACTGAGGATGTTCCCTACTATATAAATACGTTTTAGCTGGGTTAATTAGTTTTACCAGTCCTCCTCTCAATAGCTGTTTAACTACGATATTTCGCATGAGTAATAACCCTCACAGTTAAAAATAGTTCTGGGTCTAGATTTTAAAGATGTTCAAATTAGCCTTTCTGATTGGGTATGGACCGGCAAAGATGTAGAGTCAAACACTATGAAGCAGAAAATTTGTTTCTCTTTACGTCTATTAGAATTCCTCTACATGTAAGTACTTTTCCTGTAAAGACAGTAAAATATGAACGGTAACTTGATCAGATTAGCTATAAATGGTAAACGGTGAAAGTGCCTCGAGGAATAGCTAAGCTCATTGTATTTCTTGTTTTTTTTTGTTTCAGGTATTTACTTTTCTATCACAAACAGTTCCTGGAATATGAGTAGCCTTAAGCAGCAGTCTGTCAGGATGCTAAAGCAAAGTAAAATGCCTTCTGAAATGACACACATGCCTACCTGAAAAGAATTACAAACATTGACATTTTAAAACCCATCTGGCACTGAGCTGCAGCAGAAATTACTTGACACAGACTCTAAACCAGAGTCAGAATGGACTTAATCAGCGGCACGACAGTCCCAGGTGGACAGGAACGGCAAGGAGGCTACAAGCGGTCAAAAGTGAATGAGGATTGGAAGAAGCAAACATGGGTGGGGGCTTTGTGGGATCTGAGCTTCTGGCACTAGGACTTGTCTGATGTTCCCCAGGGGAAAACGTGGGGTGGGATAGGGATGCCCTCATCTCCATCAAGCATCTTCTCCATTGGTGCTTCACTCTCCGGCTGACCAATCGTATAACAGTTACAATAAACATAAACAAAATCCAAGCCCATTTTTATGCACATGGGTCGGAAAAACAGTTAGTGGAGAAAACAAAGGTGTTACAAAAGACAGCAAAAGACTTGGAAAGTGTCTTTTTACTTGTGAATTTTAGTTATCGAATAAATACAGTATGAAACTATTAGGCTATCTGTTTTTCTCAACCAAAGTGAAAAGGAAACTGTGGATTGTGGAACTGAAGCTTCAGCACACAGATTTTCAGTGTCTGTTGTGCAGGTTGACACTATGCCATCGGACTGCTAATGGAGGCATTGGAACATGCTGTTTGTTTTTGTTTCTGTTTGAGCCCATTTATTTCCATTTTTTTATGGAAACTATTTTTTTTCTTTACACCCTTTTTCACAAGAATGGATTTCATCAATGCAATCATCAGTAAAAACAAATGAATTGGCATGTTTATGCTGTAAAAGTGGTCTTGTTTCTTTTGTAATAATTTAAAGACATGACAACAAATCTACCTTGGTTGCTCCTGTTTATTTCTTGCAAGTATGTTTTCCACTGTTATAGGTTCAAAGTATTGTCTGGTTAAGTATTGCAGGTGAGAAACATTTGAGTCTGTACACATTTTCATGTACATTGAGTACCACTTTATATTCTGCACTTTATATAACATTGGTTATATTGATGCAAACCATTGCCAATGTCATGGCAATATTAGAAATGTTGGTTTTCTCAATCTGCCAGAAGATCGAGCAAGCGTAGCATTCTACTTTTGCATTCAATTGAATGCATTTCTTTAAAGTGCCCATATAGAGTACCAAGAAATGGATATTTGTGTAAGGGTACTTTTCCAAAAATTCAGTGTTCTGAAAATCAGCATTCTATAATAGACACTGAAGCTCCGATTATGTTCAAGATATTTAGTTTCAATTATACTAACAGCAGCACAGAGTATAAATAACCTTAAAATTGGAACTGCACTGCTTGCATGAAATTTACATTGTAGAATACTGGCTCTTATTTTTTTATAATAAACTTGGAAATAAACATGTTTTTTATTTTAAAAAAACACTAATCCAAACGCAGCCTCAGGGACTGAAAACGGAGCAGCCTTGTTTACGTGATCTGTATTTCCAAAATTTTCCTCTGTTATATCTTTAAGTGTTGAGTGTTTTTCTAACTCATTTATGCTTTTGATCTATAAGAAATATAGAAATATCTTGATCATCCAGTTCAGTCAGGTAAATGAAACAAAATCAGAGCATCCCTTCTCACAGCACTTGCTTAAGAAAACAGCTCTGCCGTCTGTCATAAAATTAGTTCTCATAGTTCCGAAATTGCAATTTCAAACGTGAAGGAATTAAATAGTTCTTGAAGGTGAGGGTGAGCAATTAATGATTCTAGAGTGTACCTCACATCAGCGAATGCCCTATCAACTCCCACCTTCTGGCATTTCCACCTTTATCAGGGTTATAGTCTAGTGCCAGTGTTACATTTTGTGGCCCACACCTTATCTTCCAGATATTAGATACCCTGTTTCACAGATCTAATCATATATCTACAGTATTCATTGCAGTTTCTATGTCAGACCACTTTTAGATTCCCTACCTTTGAATTTTCCCAGGCGTCAGACTGGATCTGGAGAATTTTCTGAGCAGTACCTCTGCGCGTTAATAGGTGTAGTTGAATGGATCCATGTCCATCATCTGTGCCGGGTATGACATCGCAGTTCCTATATAGATGCTACCCCAGTCATTTTTTAAACTGGATTCTTTCAAATTTTTGGCAAAGATTTATTTGAGTTTTCAACTCCTGGAATGGGAGAGGGTCCATAGGCCCTTTAGAATACCAGTTCCAAGACCCTATGGACTGGCGTACAAGCTTGGGTGAAGCCAGGGGAATGCATACTTCTCCAGATACTGGCCTGCTTTCTCCCCCTACCTAGGCTGTGGAGGATGGAGCTTCCTGTTCTCTTGTGGTGAGAAGAGCAGCTGAGGGCCTGGACCTTGAGTTGCCTTCGGTGGCAGTCAGGACTAACCTCCTAAAGAGGCACTTAAACCTAGAGCTTCCACCTCAGAATCCATGCTCCCTTTTGTTGATGCCCTAATGGATGTCCTACTGGGTACCTGATCTAAACCCAGTACAGGGGTTCCTGTGAACAGGACAATTGCCCACCGCCATCACTCGCTCCATGGACCCAAGTTTTCTTACGCAGCACCCCACCCCTGAGAGCTTGGATATCCAAACCTCCACTTTCCAGGGTGTGTTCCCTGTCCACACCCCAGATGGCGAATCCAAAAGGCTTGGATACACCTGGGAAGGTTTTTTTTTTCTTCCACCAGCCTAGTCCTCTGGTCTGAGAGCAGGGCGCATGCCTTTTGGGCCATTAGTCTCACACACTGTGGGATACAGTTTTGCAAGTTCTGCCACAGGTCCCAGAAGGGGCACAGGCTGTACTCTCTCAGGCAGTTGCTGATGGGAGAGACGCAGGAAATTTCACCATCGTTGTGGACAGGACACAGCCGACTTGCTAGGCAGTGCAGTTTTGTCGACAGTGGCCCTGAGGTGCCACTCCTGGCTGAGGATGCCTAGCTTTTCAGGGGATGACCAAGCTACTTTGATGGACTTGCCCTTTGATGGCACCAATCTCTTTGGAGACAAGACAGACTTGTTGCTTGAGCGCTTCAAAGATTCTCGAGCTACGGCCAGGTCCTCGAGCCTCGCGGTGTTCACTCATCCCCCTCAGTCTGCCTTTTGCGGCTACAGAAGGGGCCTCCAAACCCTTCCATTTCCCGGCCAGCACCAGTGCTGTGCATGCTGCCCAGCCTTGGCTTGGGATCCACCAACATCATAGATCAGGGAGCTTGCAGGGTGCTTACTTCCTTATTCCCATTCCGCCTGCCTATAGATGTTACATGTGGTTCATGGTGTGCCACAAGCACTTTCAGCTCACCGTGCTCCCCTTTGGCCTTACCAGCGCCCTTTCAGGTGGTCACCAACGTGATGGCAGTGTCGCAGCTCATCTGTGCAAATCAGGGGTTTGTTTTTCCGTATCTCGATGACTGGCTGTTGAAGGTGGGCTCACATCTAGGCTGTCGTCTTCCACCTCCAGACTATGCGGTGGACCTCCCGCATTCGCTGGGGTTCACTATAAACGTGCTGAAATCACACCAGACTCCCCCCTCACACACTCCCTTTCATTGGAGCTGTTCTGGACACAGTGCGGTCTCCGGCTTATCCTCCAGAGCAGTGAGTCCATGATATTCAGGCTATGATACTGATGTTTCGGCCTCTATCCTGAATTTTGGTGAGAATGCTTCTGAAGCTGCTGAACCTCATGGCCTCCTGCATCCTGCTGGTGAGACATGCCAGGTGGCATATGCAGGCTTTGTGGTGGGACCTGAAGTTCCAGTGGGCGCAGCATCAGGAGAATCTCTGTGACAAGGTCCAGATCTCGGCAGGAACTGTGCAAGATCTGCATTGGTGGTTAACAAACCGCAATTAGATTACAGGCAGGTCCCTCTACCTTCCCCCAACCAGATCTGACAGTAGTGACAGATGCATCACTCCTGAGATGGGGCATTGATTTGGGAGAGGCGGAGATCAGATGCATCTGGTCTCCAGCGGAATCCGGGCTCCACAGCAATCTGGCTAGCATTAAAGGCAATTCTTTCTCTGTCAAGGGAAAGATGATGTAGGTGTTCACGGACAACAGCACCATCATGTGGTACTGCAACAAGCATGGCATGGTGGGTTAGTGTACCCTTTGTCGAGAGGCTTTGGACCTCTGGACGTAGCTGGAACAGCAGGGCACATCCCTGATGGTTCAACATCTGGGGGCTCTCTGATCGCCAGAGCAAACAAACTCAGCTGAAACTCAGCTGAAAATGGCCAGTGGCTCACAAACTGCATGACCATCTGGAAGTGGTGCGAGGTGTCTCATCAGTAGGAAGAGCCTTGGTTAGATCTGTTTGTCTATGCAAAGAACGTGTAATGTCAGCCGTTATGTATGTTGAAGTTTCCAAGGCGGTAATCGCCTGGAGATGTTTTTCATCTCTAATGGAACTCGAGCCTCCTGCAGCCTTCCCACCCAAACCACTCCTGCCCATAGTTCTCAAGAAGATCCAGAACAACCGAACCCAAGTAATCGCTTGTGGCTCCAGACAGGGCACAGGGTGTTTTTTTTCCAGAGCTTCTCAGATGTCCATCGATCCTCCTATCAGTCTGCCCCTTTGAGGATCTTCTGTTGCAGCAGCAGGGGAGGGTTCTACACCCAAACCTGTCCACTCTCTGCCATATTGCATGTAGATTGAACAGTGACCATTAACAGCTTTTGACATTCCTCCTGAAGTCTGTAACGTGATCTGGGCAGTCAGGTGTCCCTCTACCAAAACAGTGTATACCTGTTGTTGGAAGAAATTTGCGGCATGGTGCACAGACAAGTCTGTTGACCCCATCCCTCAGCCCCACCCCCTCCCTTTTCTACCCCTCTCTCTGAGGTCCTGTTTATCCTTTTCTTGGCCCAGCAGGACTCTGCTATGGGCACACTAAGAAGTTATCTGTGTGTTATTCTTGCTTTTTGAGATTGCCTGATCAACTTTCTTTGTTTAGGTCGCCTATTGTACATAGGTTTTGTCAAAGGTCTTCCAGTCCTTTTCCTCCATTCCCATTCATTATGCCCCAATGGGACTTGAATTTGGTTTTGACATTACTGATGTGTGCTCCTTTCTAGCCTCTCCACAACTGACCTCTCAGGCTTCTCTCTTTGAAAACAGCCTTCCTTGTGGCCATTACATCTACCCGTAGGGTCACTTACCTGCAGGTATTGTCATCTAAGTCGCCCTACCTTTCCATCTATCCTGACAGTGGTACTTCACACTACGACTTCTTTTCTGCCAAAAGTGGTTACATACTTATAGGCCTATCCATCACCCAGCCTACTTTTCACGCACCCCCACATCCTTCTAAGGAAAAGGAAAGACTCCACCGCCTGGACCCAAAAAGAGCTTTGGCATTCAACCTTGATCGTAAAAGAGTTCTGGGTGGACGATCAACTCTGTCTGTTAATGTGGGTGCAAGGAAAGGCCGGACAGTGCAGAAGTGGACCATCTCCAAATGTGTCGTACTCTGAATTAAGATCTGCTATGCACGGGCTAAAAAGCAACCACCTGAAGGTTTGCATGCTCTTTCTACTCAAGCTACAGCTGCAACCACTGAGTTAGCATGTGGAGTTCCAGTCCTTGACATCGGTCTTGCGGCAAGGGCTTCCCTGTGTACTTTTACCCAACACTGCTGCCTGGACAGCCCGGTCCAAAGGGCCGGGTACTTTGCCCATTCAGTCCTGCAGGACTTTCAAGTATGATCTTGATTCGCAGATCCACCTCCGGGGCTGGTGTTGCTTGGGTATCTTTAACTAGAAGTCTCTATCAGATGAACAAGCTACTTACCTTCGGTAACTCCTTATCTGGTAGGGTACAGTATCTAGTTGCAGATTTCCTACCAACCCTCCCATCATCCTCCCCGCTCTGTGAACTGATTTCTAGAGGCAGACACTCCCCTTTCAGGGGGCTTAATTTTGACGCACCATTGGTAAGTTGTGAAAAGAAACTGACATCAGCCTGCCGCTTACATAGGAATCACAACATCCTATCCGGCGCAGATGATGCTATCTACAAATACAGAGCTGATTGACTCCACCTAACAGCTTGTAGGGATGCTGCTCAGAAAATTCTCTGGATACAGTCTGAAGCCTGGGAGAAATTCAGGAGTAAGGAATCTGCAACTAGATATTGTCTATACCAGATAAGGCATTACTGAAGGTAGGTCATTTGTTCTCCTTTCCTACTTTATTCTTAATGCATCAGCTATCATGGTACAGTTGTCCTTTACCAGTATTCTTTTCTGACCAGTGTTCTCTGCATGTACCCCTTCTGCCGGAGAGTGATTCTTCTGCTTTGCTGGCTTTGTTCATCTTTCCAAAGTGCATGTTTTTTTTTTTTTTAACGAGTCTGCCAGCTGAAACACTAACACAAAAGTGTTTATTGCCACTTTGACATCGATCTACAAAATTGTTCTCATTTATGTCAAAAATGTGCACTCTACCTACGTCCTGGATTTTGTATCAGTTTTTTAATTTTTCTGAATCTAAATATAAAATACAAACCCTTTCCCCCTGATAAAATAATTTATAAACTTACTGGTTCCCAAGACTGTGAACTTCATTTTTGCTATTTTCTAGTTCCTCCACCACTCTAAATCATCTTTTGAATTCATATTAAGTATTACAATTGTACATCCAAATCACTACTTTGTGATTTAACTTTTCTTTTATGAATTTCATGATTTAGGCTTGTTATCCAATTAAAATTCACATACAGTTCAGTTCGTTTCACCACTTGATGCCTTTTTGACTCCCCAGTAGGATTTCTTTATTCGTCCTCAGTGTATTTAGTTGCTTTTCACAAGAGATAGTAATTTGCCTTTTAATTTGCAGTTATTTCAAACCACTTCTTGTATAGGATATAGTACACAATGTTTTCTGTTTTCCTTGTGAGACAATTACCATACTGCCTAACCATAGATGCACATGCAGTACCTTGTTTTGATTGGGACCATCAAGTTCCAAGGTGTTGAACTCAGCATTAGCCACTACTATTGTTGGTACAACTTATGCTCTACACTCTTACATGCTGTTGGTTAGTTCTCCACTACATATGTCATAGAGTTTGGAATCTGTATGCTGGCTTTGATGTTGTTCAAAGTACCTAGCCATTGGGGTAAGATTTGTCCTTACAATGTCTCTTGTTTTCCTTTATTCTAACTTTGACCTTCTTAATTGTGCTTGCAGTGAGAAGCAGCTTACATTGACTATGTAACATGTAGACCACATACTCTTGCACCTTTTTCATCTGTGGCTGAAGACTTGCTTTACGTTGCCAATTTGTGGAAGACCTTCCTTGCTCTGGTCAGGCATTTACGTTTTCCTTTAGATTTATTTTAAAATACCTGTGACACAGCTGTTTTAAAGAAGGTTCTTCGTGATTATAATTGGCTTTGTTCCCATTCTGTTATTCACAACATCTTTTACCACATTTCTCCTATCTTCTCCGTAACCAAGAATGCATTTAATTGATTCACTTTCCATCTTTTGACCTGTTTGTCTCCACTTTCCTTTCCCTTTCTAGCTGTACTAAAAAAAAAACTTTTCATGAGCATCTGATCTGCCTTCAGTTTAGGATCAGCCAGCACCTATTTAGGATAGGCTTTGCATTTTTATTTTTCTCAAATTATCCCTAACTTTCTGATGTGCATTTCCTTACGGGCACTCCACTTTTTCATCAGAGGATGTCTACTGGATGCATGTAGCGCTGGAATAGAGATTGACTTGCAATAATTTATGCAGCTTGATCATGTTAATCTCCGGTCACTTGAGTGCCTAATATAGGTGATTTCATAGTCCCTGATCTCATTTATCAGATTGAGGTTTATCAGGTTATTGTTCAGGCTGGAGATGATTGTGTTGGCTTCTTCTGTTGTCTCTCTATATAATAGAGATAACCACGACCCGAAGTTGTGCTCTGAGTGCCGGGCCATGCACCCGAAGGCTTTGAGGGAGCGGTCCCTAAAGCCAATTGCGGTCTGGTACTTGACTCCACGTCGCTCCCTGTCTCGTTCGAGAGGAAGGTCTCGAGTCACCACCACCACTCGTCGTCCTCAGTCATCGGGACATTCGGGTAAGAAAAAGAAGTCGAAGAAGGCCAGGCACTCTGAGTTCACCCCGTCGCTTTGACAATGCGATGTGGGAAGAACATCAATGCTGTAGTCCTCCGTCCACGGAGCCTTCCTCTGGGTCTGCTCCTTGCCCCCTCGACTTTCTGGGAGCTGGAGCTATCCCTGTCCGACTAATAGAATTTTATGAGGCCATGTGTTTTTTTTTGGCAGTCCGACCCACCTGTGGCACCTTCGGGCCTGGGGAGTTGTAGGGGGGGCCCTTTGGGTTCCACACAGGCAGCCCCAGTTCCAGCCACTGAGTCTCTCTCAGGATCTGTGCTGGTCGCACCACTGAGACCTTCCCTGGGACCAGCGAAGTAGTCGACCCTCCCAACGTCGGTCAGGCCCACAATCTACGTCGACCTGATCCTAGACGACCCAAAGGGCCGGTGTCAGCCGACACCGATTATGACTTTGATGGGGCCTAACCATCCCAGGATGGATTCGGACCCTTTTTAAAAATAAAATGTGTAAAAAAATGTTTATGGGTACGAATGCAAAGAAGGGTTGGAGGGGTCGCTGGACCCTTATGAATACCAGCAAGAAGGCCCAAACTTAGACTGGGCTCAGGAATTGGGCTGCTGCGAAAGATCTGCAGTGGTGGCTTTCGAATCAAAACTGGGTCAAAGTCAGATCCCTCAACCAAAGGTTTCAATAGTGGCAGACTCATCACTTCTGGGATGGGGCGGCCACAGGGGAGAGGCGGAGTTATGATGACTCTGATCTCCGGCAGAGTCTGGACTTCTCATCAACCTGCTGGCTCTCCGGGTTATCAGACTTGCATTGAAAGCATTCCTTCCCTCTATCAAAGGGAAAGTGGTGCAGGTGTTCACGGACAACACCATAGCCATGTGGTACTGCTACAAACAGAGTGGTGTGGGGTCCTAGACCCTTTGTCAAGAGACGCTGCGCCTCTGGTCATGGCTAGCACATCAGGGCATTTCTCAGGTAGTTCAACATCTGGTGAGCTCTCTGAACACCAGAGCAGACAAACTCAGCCCTCGATGCATAGTCGATCACAAATGGCGTCTCCATCCGGAGGTGGCGCAAGGCCTCTTTCAGCAGTGGGGAGAGCCTTTGTTAGACCTGTTCACCTCCGTACAGAACGGTTCACGCTCAGCAATGCTTTTCGTCTCGAGTGAAGCTCAGGCCTCTTGTATGCATTTCCACCAATACCACTTCTTCCCAGAGTTCAAAAGAAGATCAGGAATGCCAGGCCCAAGTCATTCTTGTGGCTCCAGACTGGGTACGAAGATTATATAATCCAGAGCTATTGAGCATTGCCACAGATCCTCCGATCAGACTGCCCCTTCGGGAGGATCATCTCTCACAGCAGCAGGGGATGGTTCTTCACCTGAACCTGTCCAGTCTCCACCTTCTTGCGTGGAGAATGAGCTGCGGCATTTCAGTTTTTGACCTTCCACCCGAAGTCTGCGATGTTATCTTACCAGCCAGGCATCCCTCCACCAAAACGGTATGCGCCTCTTGGCATAAGTTTGTGGCATGTGCACGGTCTTTTGATCCTGTTTGTGAGGTCCTATTATTCATTCTTTCCTTAGCACATCGGGGTTCTACCTTGGGCACTCTTAATGACTATTTATCTGCTATCTCCGCTTTTCTTTGATTGCCAGATCAGCCTTCTCTTTTTAAATCCCCTAGTGTGGGGAGATTCCACAAAGGTCTTGCTCTTCTGTATCCTCCCACTCCATTTATTATGCCTCAGTGGGACCTCAATCTTGTCCTCACTTACCTAATGTGTGCTCCATTTGAGCTGTTACACAATTGTCCTCTGCGTCTCCTTACATTCAAGACTCTTTCTGGTGACTGTCACCTCTGCTCGCATAGTGAGTGAGCTTCAGGCTCTTTCTTCGAAGCCTCCATTTTTGTATGTACATCCTGACAAAGTAGTGTTATGCATGAGGGCCTCCTTCCTTCCCAATGTTGTTGCACCTTTCACGTGGGCCAATCCATCACTTTGCCTACTTTTTACGCACCCCCACACCTTTCTCATGAGGAGGAGAGACTCCACTGCCTGGACCCTTTTAGGGGCTTAGCTCTTGCGCACAACTTCAGTGTTCTTTATGGCTCCTTGCCTTGCTGTGGAAAGTCGGGAAAAGAAACTGACGTTGCTGAGGCGGCTTCTTTTTTCGACCCCAACATCATCACAGCACCAACGACAGATGCGTAGTCAGCCGTCGCCACCTAACGGCGCGCAAGGGTACTGCTCAAAGAAAAGTCTCCAGATTCAGTCTGACGTCTTGGGGAAATTCTAAGGTAAGGAATCTACAACTAGAATATCTCTCGACCAGATAAATCGTTACCAAAGGTAAGTAACTTGTTCGTCCATGCCTCATATTGGATGGTAATTTTGGGATTGAAAAAGAATACACTAAGTTAGGACATACTGCAGTGAAACCTATGTGTTTGTGGCCTGTGTAGCTGTAAATACACATGCTGCGCGTTCTTCCGGCATGTAGTTTTGGGCTCGGAAGTGTACAACTTTGTTTTCTTCAGATGAAGTCTTTTTGAGTCGTAGGACCTAGTGACTATCAGTAGTATTGCCTTTGGCATATGTTCCGTTGTTAGATTGTCTTTCCTCTACTGTCTGATGCAAACTTGTTGTCGTGAGCTCCGATTTGACACCTTGGGTTGTTCTAACAGGGTCCTCAGTTCCATCCCCTTGTTGATTCTACATAACCATACTGCTTTCACTGGTTTTCAACCATAGTGTTTAGTTCAACTCCGTTTGCTACACTCCTCTAGCCTCCCACCATATGGGTTGACTGTCTTCCTAAAGGAAACTACTCCATTTCAATTCTGTTTTGCTTGCCACATCAAGTACCTGAGAGCCGACCTTCACAAAGTTTGCAATCCGTTTATCTCCCAACCACCAAGAAAAATCCTGTTTGTGGGTCTTGCATTTCATAACAAAGACTCCATGGAACTGACATGCTTGTTGCCTCACCTAGGCCACCATTGCACACAGACGAGAAGTAAAAGACACTCTAAACATCTTCGTAGAGTGTGAGGAGTCTGATATAGAAGAAGCAGGTATTCCAGGTGTCGAAATGGAACCAGCCTTCTCACCGGAAAATGCAGACTCCAAGGCAGTTATTGAGGCTGAACAACCTCTGCATAGCCAGAAAGCACCAACAAAAGATCGCAGTGAGTAGTGATGCTACCCCTACTCACCACCAAAAGGTGTCCGCCTCGACTTTCTGTGCCCATGAGGTATCTGGTGTGCCACTGCCTTCTGGCCGTAGCCACACTGGCATTCGAAGACAGACCGGACACTTGTTCAACATTCGGTCTTCGTCCACCTCAACGCATAGAGATTTGTCTGCTGCCTTTGCACCGGAAGCGAAGGTGCAGTATTGACCACTCTCGGAGCTGAAAGGGGTGGAGCTGAAGATTTCGAAAGCGAGACATCTTGCACCAAAACATTCAGATCCGAAGTAGGGTTCACCGATGAGATCGAACTCTGTACACACCAGTGGGCGACCAGTCATCCCATTGAGAACCTCTGCCACTGCTACCTCCTGTGCAGCATCCGAGGACTTTGGGCAGCTGATCCTAGAGCGGCTTCAGGAACATCTGGATGCTCGACAACATAGGATACATATTCAGCTGGCCATTGGGAGGATTTTGGCAAAGCCTCCAGAGGTGCCGAAGGACCCTACTCCTCATAAGAGAAACCTGACTTTTGAGGAGGCCATCAGCCAGCCAATGCCTATCCCACCCAAGAGGCATAAAAAGCATGACTGGGTTACCACTCCTGTACTTCTACCTCATTCTTCACCTTTGCTTCTTTCTCCTCATTCACCTCCTCCAGTGTTGCCTGTGGCGCTTACACCACAATTACCTAGGGGTTCTTCACACTCAAGGGCTAGGGACAGTCCTAGACTCCATTGTGTCCCAATTCATGACCCACAAGGCTCAGACCCATGGGATGATTACGATATTGTACCGCCTGCAGACACAGACTCAGATCTCTATCCTGCTAAGCCTCTCCATCAAATGATGTCACTGCAGATCATGAGGTATTACACAGGGCTGTCACGTTTTACAATGTCAAGCTTGACGTGCATGAAGAAGAGAGTGATTTCCTTGTCACCAGACCACCACACCCATCCCCCTCACGGGGGTACTACAGGTGTGGATACCGGGGATAATAATTAGGGAGAGGGAAAAGTACATCCCTGAAAGGACATATCTCCTCAAAATATTGATGCCCTTCAGCTTCCCTCGGTCACAAAATACTTGTCCAGGAAAGACAGAAATGTTATCAGAATGGGTTCTAGACATCATAGGGTGGGGTCATTCACCTTCAAATGTTACCTCACCACCAGATTATCACAACATCTGCACCTCCTTCACAAAAGGATGCAGGCCCTCCTGGGTAAAGGGGGCCATAGAAACTCTTCTGCATCAACACCACAGAAAGGGTGGGGAACAGCCAGAAATGTGATCAGTCTAGAACGCATGATGGCATCTTGCATAGCGATACTTCTTCATACCAGGCTCCACGTGCCCATTACAAGAGTGCCTAGTGGCACAGTGGTCTTAAGCAAAGGGTCATCTAGAGGATCTAGTATTGGTGTGTGGCCTCACACATCCCTCTCTGCAGTGGTGGAATACAAACAACCTATTGCACGGATGGCCCTTCCTAGACCCAGTCCCGCAAGAGACCATCACTACAGACACATCGCTCACAGGGGGGAGAGCACACCTCAATCATCTCGCGCTTCGGGGCAGTGGACTTCTGCACAACAAATACTTAATATCAACCACCTGGAGTTACTAGCCATCCAGCTCTCATTCTGGACTTCTCACACACTCATTTAGATTAGGACTGTCCTGATACGCATGACTGCTGTGTATTGCTTACGGAAACAAGGGGGGGCACACATTCACTGCAAATAACCCAAAATCTTTCCTAAGGTGGTCTCCAGTTTTCATCTTAGCCAAACAATCGAGCTGCCCATCTTCTTTCGACATGCACAAATGGTAGCAAAATGCACTTTGCAGTCTTGATGCCATAAAAGCGCCAATTTACTATATTCATAGGACAAAACCCTTTCATAAGACTCAACGTTTTGTTTCCTAATGGAAACCCCATGCAAACATGCTATTTCCAAAGCAGAAATGGATAGTCAAGTGTATACAGACCTGTTACAACAGAGCAAAAATAACCCTGCATGTCCCTCCCAGACCACATTCCACTCATAAAAAAGGGGCGTCTATGGCCTTGTTATTTATTATACCATTGGCTGACATCTACAAAGCAGCTACTTAGTCTACTTGTCATACAGTTACCAAACACACTGCATGGACAATCCTGACTAGGCGACAAGCTAGAGTTGAACAGCCTGTCTTGCGTACCCTCTTTTAATCTTGTGCAGCGTACTCAGGCTAAGCCACAGCTTCTGGGAAGCCTGCTTTACAGTCTATGCACAACTTGTGTATCTACAATTACACATGTCACAAACTGAATATATTACCTTATAAGCATCTGTTTGTGGTGGTATGTAGTGCTGTAGATTTACATGCACCCACCCTCCTCCCCAGTCGTCTGAAGATGTTGCATAATATTATTTTTCCCTAAAGTTAGCTTTCTTTTTATTCTTTGCATGGTCATACTTTCCTTTATTTCCTGTGCTCCATTTCTAAACTTTCCCTTCGTACGGGGAAAAAACAATCTAACAGTGGAGCCATTGCCCATTCGCAAATACCACTGATAGGTTGAGGCACTAGGTAGGGAGACTCGAAAAGACTTCATTAGAAGAAAAACAAGTGGTACACGTGCAAGCCCAACACTAGATGGTGGAAGAATGCGCAGCATGTGAATTTAGAGCACTACATTCCACTAACAGATGCTTACACGGTAAGTGATATTTTCCTTTTCTTGAAATTCAGAGGTCAAGCTTAAAGAAAATGAGATGGTGCACATTTGAAGTGTGTAGGAATGTAATATTGATCTTGGTACAAGAATACCCAGGGTCCCATGTTAGTGTTTATTTTCCTTTAAAAAAAAAAAAAAAATCATAAGCATATCACAGAAAAGGTGGAATGGTTTTACCAAAGAGGAAAATAAATGGGTCACTGAATCTAGATGAAGGTCCCAGTGTGCAACCCATTTGATCAATCAGTGGATTTTACTTCTTCTGAGTAAATTATATTAAGCGAGCAACTGGGTCCTACGTTTGCCACCTATTTGAGCTCTTCTATGTCCCAGAGTCCCCCCTCAACCATGTTTTCAAGTTGTCATAGTTCTCGTTCATGATTTGTACAAGCTATTGCTCAAATAGGTAGAGTCTCCTGCTAATTGCGTATCGTTTTATTCTAGATATTGCCTGTTATTCATCACTGCTACATTACTTTCTTTGTTTGACGTCTTCACCGTAATTCCATCAATCTTTTAATTCTTTGCTTCATTGTGAAATTGTGTTTCCTCTTCTTCACTTTCCGTGCGTATTTGTTTTTTTGAGATCCTTATCGCCAAATCATGATGCAACTCAATATGATTACAAGGAAACATGGGATGCAATCATGGATTAATTTTAGGCCACTGTGTGTTGAGTGCTTTATCGCTTCTCCCCACTTCAGATTCTTATCACTTTGTTACTATTATAACTGCAGTTGATCCATTAGATTGCCTTCGGACACAGGATACCCTAGTTCAGTGTCTGTTCGTAGGTTTTGCTCTTTCAAATCCTGCCCCTTTATGGCACCTTTGGGTCAAACTGTCAGGAAAACATGTACAGGTGTATTTGTCGAACATATTTGAAGAATTCAATTCTGGTTGTCACATAATACTGTGCTTTGGTGGGGTGAGGTCAGTTCTAATTTCAAAATAATTTCATGTTCCTTGGTCAGTTTCACTGGTGAAAACTAGATAGCTTATCCTCTTGTTGTGTGTTTTGCCAGGTAACATTTGTGGAAAATGTATTTTGTTCTTGTGGCCACTGCTTAGTCTTCTTTCCAGTAGTTTTTCAACTACTGTTTGGTATACAACATGGCTTCTGCCTTATCATTTGTTACTCATTTAAAATAAATCATGCCTAGTATGTGGCTCAACTTTGAAGAGCCTTTTTCATGTGTTTTTATCTGATACTTGTTTTCCTTTGTCACCATTATTTTGTACAGTGGTGCATCTTAATTTGTGAATCGGCGTGACTCTTGATTGTACAAGTTCCATCTTTTTTATAGCCATTCTTAGCTCTGATAAATTTGTTTCATCATTTCATTTTGGCTCTATTTTTAGTTTTCTTGAAGATCTCGACCAGATGTCTGTCTTGCTCATTTTCATTGAAGTTCTCCCCTGTATAATGCCAGCTTTTTTGAGGAACATCTTGTGGTGTGGCTGTATGCTTTATCACAGTTTGTAGCATTGTTCCGTGCTCATGCCACTCTGCAAGTACTAACAATTTCAGATCTGCCTTTGGTGTGAGGTGGTTGCCTCCTACCATCAGTTTGACCTCCTTCAGTGTTACCACTTGATTGACTCTGAATTGCATGGTTTCTTTGAAGTTAAAACCTCCATTTCCCCCCTGATGATGTTGCCCTTTGTTGGTAAGTTAACTGCTACTTGTTTCAGTTGTATTTGGTTTTTTAAAAAGCTCCCAATTGCTTCAAATGCAATTATGTGTACCTTGCTTTAAACAAAAATCCTTAGAAAGGGACTTTTAGCCCTCCCATTACTTAGCATTGGTTGGCTTCATTGTCTCTATTTTTTTCTTACTTTTCGTTGGTGAGCGCGTTAGAGCCTGTCTGCTTAACTTTGTTTCTTTGTTTGTTTTCTTGTTCTTTATAGCATGGATAAGTACTGATTTATTGATTAGTGTTCTTCCGTCCTGCTTGCGCTGAGGTTGTGGTATTTATTTTGTTATTTACTTTTTTTGCTTGCAAGACAACTTGAAACCATCACAGTTGAAACATGTGCTTCCCGGTGTTTCCAAGAGATGACTGCAAACGTATAGCAATAACAAAACTTTGTGGCATGTGAGCAATTTCCAAAACATACATTTTGGCTGCCTCTTGCTTTTATTGATGATGAAGCTGTAAACGTAGTCCTTTCATTTGATTGTTGCCATACACTATCTGTTTTTCTGAAATTCAACTCAACATACTATAATGCAAATGGGGAAAATCAAAAAATGAAACAAATAAAAGTCCCCCGTGGCACTACAACAGAGCTTGCCAACGAGACATTAGAACAACAAAAAGACACCACTAATCCACACCACAGCTGGAGCAGACTACTTTTGCAATGAACTCCATAAAATTCTAACAGCATTCCACAATTAAGAGGGCGTACAACAAAATCACAAGACTCTTGTGACAAAATCTCCAACTAATTGTTCTAAAATAATTGCATAGACTGAAAATTTCCTGAAGGAGAACAGACAACACCACAACAATGCATGATCTAACACCACAGAAAGAGACATCAATAACCATCCATCAATGCATACCTTCAAGACCCTGTCACAATTGGATTTCCTTGATATTATCATTGCAGCCAGACCATCAGGGTCACAATCAGACCCAGCACTACCAAGAATCTTTACATGTATCCTTCACTCAAACTGTGCAGGACAGGTAGCCTGATCCCTGCAGTACAGGTAGCCTAATGCCTATCTAGCAGGTCCCTATAACCAGATAGAAACATCTACTGAAAAAGAAAAACCTCAACCCCTAAGATTCAGAAAACTACAGGCCCATGTCAAATGGACCATTCTTGTGAAAAAATGTTTTGAGAGTGCAGTATTTGCTCAGCTCTCTAATGTTAATTAACACGGCTTACTGTAATACCAAAAGTCTAGTTTTAGACCATGGCGAGCCAGCCATCATATCCATCTGGGTTGATCTGAATCTCACAGTAGACAAAAACATAGTAGCTGCCTTATTATAGCCTTAGAACCCGCAGTAGTGGGCTCTACCGGCTATTAAAGGCCCGCTCCCGCGTTAAAGGCCCGAGCCAAAAGTGAGGGCCTTTAACAAGGGAGAGGGTCTTTTAATAGCCGGTAGAGCCCGCTACTGCGGGTTCTAAGGCTATTAGAACATTCTGCCACTCAGGGCAGAATGTTCTATTAAATAAAACAAATTCCTCACAGAGCCCGAGGGGATTAAAATCCCCTCGGGCTCCGTGAGGCTTTTTTCACAGCTGTTGCTGTGAACAAAGCGAACATTGGAATGTTGGCGCTGTGGGCTTTTACTGGCCAGTAAAAGCCCGGAGCACTCCATTGTTTTCAATGGAGCTGCCAATGTTCTAATGTCCTAATACGTATTAATTTATAGATTGTATTTGGCACTGTCCACCACCATACACTACTGCAAAGACTTCACAATTTCGGAATCCGGAAAGATGCTTTAAAATGGATTACTTATTATCTCACAAAGTGTAGTATACCTACCCCCTTTCAAGTACTCTTCACAAACAATTCTGTGCCGTTCCTCAGGGGTCCATCACATCCCCTCTATTATTAACTTCTACTTTACACCCTTACCAAATCGGGTTGGATCATGCAACCCCACCTATTACAGCTATGCAGAGGACACTCTGTATTGCATGGTTTCCTTGAAGTGAGAGCCTCCTCTTTTACCTGATGTTGCCCATTGTTGGTAAGTTAACTGCTACTTGTTTCTGTTGGTTTCTTTTTAAAAGCTCCCAATTGCTTCAACTGCAATTATGTGTACCTACAGTCAATAGTTCATGCTTAGGCCTCTAACATTTTTTCCACAAAAGCTATCCACTCCAAATATGCTTCCTTGTTTCTGACAGTTGGGATTCTAAAGGTACCCAGGGTTTAAGTATTCCCCTGGAGGGGACTGAGAAATTAGCCAAAATATAGCTAAACCTTGTTTTATTTTTTTGGGGGAAAAGGTGGCAAAGATGCTGCAGAAGAGTGTTTTTTCCTGGAAATGATATCAACAAAAGGTTTGTTGTGATACAATCACCATCTTTCAGGAACAGGCATACTTCAGAAAAACACATTTTTACCCAAGTATTGCCATTTTACTTGGAGATAGACCATTATTCCTGTTTTTTTATGCTTTTAACATCCTTCCAGTTTGTGGTGGAAACTTGAGTGAAACCCATGGTGGATTCGGGGAAGCTATACATTTCTGAAAACTTTCAAGGGGTCATTTGTGTGGATCCTTCAAGGTTTTCCCAAAGAAACTGTGTTGAAACAAATATTTTATTTTGTAACTTCTTGTCACAATGGCCGATTTACAAAAGCAATATAACGTTACATCTGCCAGACCCTTCGGGTTGTGGGGATCTTTGAAATTTGTGGGTTTTCCAAGAACTCTAAGTGCCCAGAACCAATAACTGGGCTGCACCTTGCACTGTTTTTTTCATTGTGTACAGGGCATAGAGCAATGTGTTTGGTAAAATATAAAAATTGAAAAAGAGGTATAAAGGAAACCTATGTATTTCCAAAATGGGCACAAGATATGGACTTTAGAAGCAGTGGTTAATTGCACATCTCCAAATTTGTGGGTACCTATACTAGCATGTGAATTAGAGGGCATTTCTCAAAATGTCTTCTTTCTTACACACTGGCTTACATTTGGAAGGCACAAGTTCAGAACAATATAGTTGGGAACACTTATTCTACTACTTTTTGTGTTCCACTATATCTCTCAATAAAAATGGTATCACACTTGTGTGGGTGGGATTTAGCTCCCGGTAAAAGAATGAGCCCAAAACACAACATTGACACATTACATTTTTCACTCAAAACTGACCTTGTTTTTGCAATGTGAGTAGCTGTGAAATCTGGGCCCTAGCTCAGCTGGCACCCAAGGAAGGAAACCTATCAAATCTGCACCCTTTTGAAAACTAGACACCCACGGGGATCCCGCATGGGGTGACTTGCATTGCTTTCACCAAGGTTTCTTACCCGTAAGCCCTTGCAGATGTCACACTTTAACTAAAAACACACTTTCCTCATATTTCTGTGATGGAAAGGTCTGGAATCTGCGGGGAGCAATCAATTTCCTCCCACCTACCATTCCTCCAAGTCTCCTGAAAAAAATGGTACCTCACTTGTGTAGGTAGGGTTAGTGGCTGCAACAGGTAAGACGCCAGAACTCAACATGGACACATTAGGGGGCATCTTTAAGAAAAGTGGCCCTGCACTGTGTGCAGGGCCACTTTTCTTGCGCGTCTTTTCCACCCCTCCGCCGCCACCATGTGTGCTCTGTATTTAACATATGGCGCAGGGTAGAGGGCAATAGTGTCATTTTTCATGATGCTATTGATGTCCTCTGCAGGAGTAGCACCAAAATATTGAGTAAATAGGGGACCTGTATTATTAATGGATGCCCCCTTTTTAATGCCTGCTCTGAGCATGCGTTAAAAGTGCCATAGAAAATGATGCAAGGAAATCTCCTAGATTTCCTTGTGCCATTTTTTTCAGCCCCCCTAAAAGGGTAACGCCTCCTTTGTATATATTATGACTGCCGCAGGCATAATATGTCACAAAGGTTTACATCTTGGCGCAATGCCTGCATCCTGTGGTGCGAGAATTTTGGCCTCAGTGGGCCTCATTAGCATAGAAAAATGACACTAATGTGCGCTACGGGCTCATAAAAATGCCCCTATATTTTTCAACTGAAATCTGACCCTTTTTTCCAATGTGCTTAGCTATGGGTTTTGGCCCTAACTCAGCTGGCACCTAGGGAAACCTAGCAAACCTGTACATGTTTTTAAAACTAGGACACCTAGAAGAATCTAGGGTGTGGTGACTTGTGTGGCTCCTACTAGGTATTGCTACCCAAAAGCCCTTGCAAACCTCAAACTTTGCCTAATATTCCCATGCATTTCTGTGTGGAGTCAGCAGGAATCCACAAATTTTCTTTCATCCCAAATTTTCCCACTTATCCCAATAAAAATGCTTCCTCACTTGTGTGGCTGGACTTAGAGCTCCCGACAGAACAGATCAAATTGAGGTCAATGAGTGCCTCTTTGCGAGGACTCCCACTGATGTTAGTTTGATCAGTTCCTGTCAAGGGCACTATGCCCGTCCACACAAGTGGGTGAGCATTTTTAATGGGTAGGATTTTTGTGGTATTTCTTCTGATTCTGGAAGAATTTGTTGCAGAAATGCAAGGAAAATATGCAATTGTAGTCAAGTTTTTTTTTTAGGTTTTCAAGGTATTGTAAGTAAACAAACTTTATGGGATACATGGGAGGCGCATCACCCTATAGTCTCTGTGGGTGTCTAGTTTTCAGAAATGCCTGGGTTTTCCTGGGCTGCTGCCGAACCCAGTCCCAAAAACACTGCAGCTACCCCTTTTGTTGAAGTTGCCATATTGCATCATGGTCCCTTCACTTTTAGGCCCACTCACACAGGTGAAGTACCATTTTTTTTCAGGAGATATGTGGGAACGCTGGGTGGCAGGAAGTTTGAGGCTCCCAGCAGATTGCAATACTTTGAGGAATCCACACAAGCCACCCTGGTGCCCCAACCCCAGCCCCCCCAGCAGAGAAAGACAGATAGTACTTTACATCCATCTATTTCTCAAGTACACACACTGGTTTCATTTGGCACAAGGGGGAGTGAAAAGTAAAATGTTTTGCATTTTATTAACAAGAGATTTCACAAAAATGAAATACACTGTTAATAATAAGCACAAGAAGGCACCAACCACTCCACAGGCCATTCGCACCTCTTTCATGCGTGACATACGCAAAACCATTCACATCATCAGCTGCAGGCCCAGCACATTGCAACACATAACAATAAACAGTCCCATTCAAAGGCCCATTACTTTCGTACGCCTACAGGGCTAATACAGCAGTCACACCATCTGGCAGTTGATGGAGTGTGTGTTTGGCTGGCAATGTGTTTGTGACTAGCAGAAGTTGCTACACACACAGCGAGCCAAATGCCATCTCACATAGCCAGCCAAGCACCAGTCCCTACATTCCGGCAGCCAAGTGTCAGCCCCCCCCACACCACACCACCATCACATTTTACTTTTTTAACAGAAAACACAAATTAGAAACAAAGGAAAAAACAACCATGACTACAAACACAACAGGTCTAACTAAATACATCACCACAACGTGAAACTGAACACAAAATGTAAAACAATACAGTGCAGTCAGTTCACTTTCACTCTCAAGGTAGCTCCCATTTGTGTGTTGCCTGTGGTACAATTTAAAACATGCAGGCACACATAGCCCAGGATTAGGACACTTCGGACAGTACATTCGGTTTCCTCATGCACACCTCTTTATACACAAACTCAAGGAAGGTCTTTTTTAAGGTGTTGGAGTTATGCAATCAGGAAAGTGGCGATATTTCTATTTAGCCACACCCTCCACCACTCCAGCTCTAGGAACACTTGCCTGCTTAACTACAATAAGGCTGCTTTTTACAGACTGCTGATAAAGTAATCTTTGAATCTGGAGAACAGTGTTTAAATACAACAAAAGTATTGAAGGTAGCCAAATGAAACAAAAGCACAGCCAACTTTTTGTCCAAATGTATGACTTATGAACAGAACTGTAAGGCTCCTTTGATCTACTCTTTCTACACCAACCGTGTGCTTATTGTGGTCTAAATGCACACAGGTTTGCGTGCTTCAGTAATCTGACCCCAAACAGTCACAGGTGAACTAATTTAATCATGACTGGTTGTCGGCATGTGGACATCTCTTCTGTCTGAAAATTTCACTGCAGGACGTTCACCACTACGGAAGGCTCTGCAGTGTACCCTGAGAGGTATCTATGTATAAATGGTGACCTTTGATAAAACGTCCTTTACCAAGTTCCCAAACATTTTTCTTGCTGATTCCAAAATTGTACAATGAACCGGGGTGGGGAGGGGGTTGGAGGGTCTATAGAAGAATCCCTACCAGTGTACACCCAGAAATTAGACATATCCAGTACTACTCTGACAGCATATACATCTTAATTCCATAACATGCCCTCTTGCTAGGAATGTACTGCCTAAAAACCAAACAGTCCTTGAACAGGACCAAAGACTCATCCGCAGTTATTTCTTTCCATGAAACATAGATCTCTGAAAAGCAGTCTACAAATCGATCAAGGACCGGCTGAGTCTTGAAGAGATGGTCACATTAAGAGTGATCTCATGCGGAAGCATTATCAACAAAATGCAGCATCTGAAGCAGAAGAAAATAACAGTCATGACACACAGTTGCAGGAACTATAGCGGTTTCTAGTAGACTGATAGGAAGACACAGGCTGCTTCCTTATCAATCCCATCAAAAAAGTTAAACTTCAACTCATCCAGATTTGTGATTGTCCACCAGCTAGCTCTAGAGTGGGGCTTACATTTTGGCCTGTTGTCTCTCAATTACTGTTCAGCATACAGATTAGTCTGGTCAACAATCTCATCCAAAAACACATCATCTATAAACAATTGAAATAAATGTATAGGTTAAAAGCTTTCATTATTGGCTCTACACCCTGCAACGCCACTAAAAGCAGGCAACATAGGCTGCCCCATATGTGGGGCAACCTAGAGATCAGTACTTCCTATGGGAAGCCTTTCAGCCCCAGACCGCAATCCAGATTCCTCTTGCTGCACTATCGACATATCAGTGTCGTCCTCCAAAACAGACACTTCCTCCACACTGATAGTCGCTTCATCAGATGATTCCTCTCAGACAGAAAATTCACTGCCAGAATCTTGGACTTCCTCCCCTGCCTCAGATGCAGTCTTAGTCTCTTAACCATGGTCCAAGGAAGATTTGAAAAGCAAACCAACAACCTACTGAGCGGTAATCCTGGGGTTAGCCGTTATTCTTGCTAATAAAAGTAACACAACAAATAAATTAACCGTAACCAACACTATGTAAAATAAGTAATAAATGGTTGCTTTATGGTACAGAAAGTAAAAGTACTGGCATGTAGTAATCTGGAAGGAAAAGTCAATCAATACAAAGCACACAAAGACCTACATACTCAAAAACAATACCTCTCACTTGCCAGAGATAGCAAGACTGAGGATTAACTGCACCTACTCTGCACAGACACAGCAAACACCAAATAAGTCCCACTTGAAAGGAAAAAAAACACATTGCACATATCACAAGGCAGTATAGGACATGCACAAATCAATGTGTTACTTTGAAAGACAGTCACACAAAAAGCTAAAGATTCAAACATGATTAGTGTATCATTCCTCACCAACCGACCCATTCTCCCTGCTCTGTGGATAGATTTCTAGGATTAGTCTGACACCTGCAGAAATTCAAAGGTAAGGAATCTGCGGTTAGATAATGTCTTTACCAGACAAGGTGTTACCAAAGGTAAGTAACTTGTTTGTTACAAATAGATAGGGAGGGTTCAAAAGATAGAGAGGCTTGCATAGATAGTGTTATATAAATAGATAGTGTAGCATAAGTAGATGGATAGGTAGATAGCTGCAAAGCTGGAGATGGTTGCATCGATAAGTAGAGAGGGTTGCATACATATGGAATATTTCCTGGCTAGAGTTCAAAAGACAGTGATGGGGAGACAGTTGCATAGATAAAGATGGTTGCATAGTGTTGGAAATGGACGTTTTTGATGGATTATCCCGAAACATTTTCCTCTGACTTCCTGTTTTTGACTGTGTGCTGCATTTTTATTTTTTCTGGCTTTAGGAATCTGGTAACTTTACCACAGCTGGCTAAAGTGCAAGTGCTCCCTGTCTGTGATTGGTTTATCCATGATTGGCATATTTGATTTACTAACAAGTCCCTAGAAGAGTGCACCAGGTGCACCCAGGGCCAGTTAAGTAAATGCTACTAGTGGAACTGCAACAGATTGTGCCACCCACTGCAGTGTCTGTGTGTGCAGTTTTAAGCAGCCCGTTCGACCTGGCAAGTGCACCCACTTGCCAGGCCCAATCGTTCCCTTTTACTACATGTGAGTCACTCTTCCTTAAGGTAGGCCAAAGGCAGCCCCATGGGCGGGGCACAGTATATTTAAAAGGTAGGACATGTATTGGTGTGTTTTATATGCCCTAGTAGTGAAATACTGCTCATTTCGTATTTCACTATTGCAAGGCCTATCTCTCCCATAGGGTAACACAGGGATTGCCTTGAAATATCTTTAAGTGTAATTTCTAATTGGGAGCAGATAGAGATATGGAATTTGGGGTCTCTGAACTGACAAATTAAAAATACATCTTTGGGTGAAGTTGGTTTCTGAACTTTTGAGTTTGAAAATGCCACTTTTAGAAAGTGGGCATTGTGTAACCGTTCTGTGCTTCTGCCTGTCTGCTGAATACATGTCTGGGTCAGGATGACAGTTGGGCTGTTTGTGCATTCACTCTAGGCAGTCACACAAAGGGAGCCGAGGTGTGTCCTGCATGTCATGAGGGCCCATAACCAGGCTGATAGATTATCCTGAGCTAGAGGTGAGGGAGGAGCAGAAACTTGCACCTGAATATGATGCTCCTGTCCTCAAACAAAGCAGTCTCCAACCCCCTAGAGTGTGCCTGGGGCTAGTGAAGGGCAGGGTCTTGTGCACTAAAAAGACTTATCTTTGAATTAATGAACAGGAACTACTGTACAAGAGTGTCACAGCACTAGATAATGAAAGAATGGAGATACCAGGGCATCAAGACCAAATTTACTTATTGGTTGAACAGGAGTGTTTGCAACTTTTTAATTTTTTTTTTTTATTTCTTCCAACATAAAGTACCTTAAATGAGTGGTAAGTTGATTCCACAGCTTAAAAGAACCTCCATGATGCTGCTTTTTGAAATGTGGGACTACAATTTAACCAGAGTTGCTGGACCCAAGTGGTCTTGCTGGGTGATATTTCTTCATCCTCTAATTGAGATAGCTGGATGGACCATTGTCAGATCCTAGAGTGCTATGCATTGCTGCACTGGCAGCCAGTGAAGCTTTTCCCTATATGGGTCAGAGCAGAGCATCTGGAAATTTTAAACAAAAGGCGGACTGCCATGTTCTGCATTACCTGTAAACGTAGGGACAGGTAATCTGGCAGACCCAAATAGAGAATGTTGGCATAGTCCAGTCTAGAGAGAATCAAATATCTCATCACCATCACCTGAGCAGAGAAAGGAAGGCAATAGAGATAGTTTTTCAACAAATCCAAAAACAGGATATAACTGCAGCTGACACCTAGACCCAGAAATGAAAGTTTGGTGTCAAACATAGCCCTTAAATTCCTGGCCACTGTCCTAGGTGGGGGTGGAGGAGAAGCAGTCCTGGGCCATGCTACAGACCACCTTGGCAAAGGATCACAACCAAACAATAGAATTTCAGTCTTCTTGGTTTACATTGCAATGTGTTATCCCTGAGCCATACTGATTCTGCCTCCATAGAGACAGCTAAAGTGTCCTTGGCCTCTGATGAGTCCCCATCATATGTGAACCGGAGTTTGGTGTTCTCTCCATAAGAGATGAATCTGATCTTAAAGGATGGCACCAAATTTGCAAGGGGCGACATATAGATATTATAAAGTGTAGGGCTGAGGGAAGAGCCTTGGGGAACTCCCCACCTCAGTTTCTTAGCCTCTGCAGCATATAGCTTCATCTAGACCACCTGTTCCCGGTGTGCCAAGAATGAACTCAACCAGCCCAATGGAGAGCCCATCACTCATGTGATCCAGCCTGTGCCGCAAGATGTTATGATCGACGTGTTGAAAGCTGCAGGCAGGTCAAGTGGCACCAGTGTGTCACTGAGGCCAAAGTCCAAGCTAAACTTAATGGACTCCAAGACCTCTAGAAGGGCCAATTTGGTGCTGTGCTGGGCTCTAAATGTTTTATTTAGATTGAGAGGGGTGAAGCAAGTTGTTCTCCTGTAGGAAGGCGGTAGGTTGTTGATTAACCAATCCTTCCAGGACCTTTGCCGCTGCTAGGAGTAAGAAGACAGATCTAAAGTTGGCCAGGGACTCTGGGTCCGCATTGGCCTTTTTCAGGAGATGGATGACATTAGCGTGCTTCCAATCCTCCAATAATGTACCCGCCTAAAATGGTAGTAAACAGCTCATGACCGACTGTGCCAATAATAATTGCTATCGATTTCAAAATGTGGTGAGGAATGGGGTCCAAAAGAGATTCTACTTTACATCTTGAGAAGGAAGAAACCACACAAGTTGACAGTTCAGGACAACGGGGGAGTGGGAGGTGACAGCTACCATAGCAGATTCAGGTTTTCTTGATGAATTATTTGTACCAGTAATGTGAACCTGAACTTTGAGGATTTTGTCCTCAAAATAAATCACTAAGGCGGGCACTGCGTGCCTGATTAGGCTCTAACTGGGGAGAGTCACCCATTTCAATGGGGCATTCAGTTAAAATACCGTCAAAGGCATTACCAGCTATGTGTGTGGGATCCGTGGCAGCTCAGAACAGGCTAAACGAGGCCAGGGTTTCCGCCAAAAGGTTCAACAAGGAATCTTCAGACTTCTCTAGATATATATTAAAATCACCAAGTAAGGTGACATTTACATAAGAAAAATACAATTAGAAGCTAGTGAGGCTAGGAACTCTCCAGGATGCCCTGGGGGTGGTGGTGGTGGGGGGGGGGGGGGTAAACAAGCACCCCTGAAAAGGAGTGTTGCCCACAAATTGATATATTAAAACCCTGGGCTTCTGCTCCACACAGCTCATTTATTTTGACAGTATTGCATCTAAAAATCTTTTTGTAAAAAAAAATGGCTACACCTCTACCCATTTTTTCAAGCCTGTCTAAATGGGCACAGGTATATGCCTCCAGTAAAGCCACATGCGGGTCCAGGCAGGAGGCCTCATTCAGCCAAGTTTCAGTTAAAAAAGAGAAGGTCAATGCTCTCATCCTTTAAGAAAGTCAAAATTATACAGGGCATGTTTATGCAAGCAGCGCACATTCACTAATATCACTTTCATTTCACTCATGCACATTTTCAAGTAGGACAACCTACTAGCAGGTTGGAATAAGATGTGAAAACTAGCCCTGCACTTATAACAGGAGGTGGGGCCTGCACAGTGTATGACACAGGGGTAACATCCCATAGTATCCCCCCACCCACTCATACCTTTTAGGACAGCCGCAGAGTAGGACCTTATAGCTGCTTCCTCATACACCAAACCTCCATAATAGCTGGCGCTGGCCGCGTACGCGTGCAGACAGGCTTATCTTAAACTCTTTGAGGTTTGCCTATTTCAAAGACAGAAATGGGTATAAGTACTGGACGTCTGACACAACATAGAATCCTTCTGGACTGGTGACTTTCTGCTAGGAAGAATAGCTGGATACTGTAGGAGGGACTGCCACTCTGCTTATTGCTTCGCTGTGCTGGCCTGCTGCTTGCTGCTCCTGTCCTGGGAGTGAAAGGACCGGACTTGGCTTTCTACATCCTGCTTCCAAAGGTTCTCCATGGACTTGGACTGAGCTTGCCTCCTGTTAAGAAGTATCAGGGACATCAAAGACTTTGCCTGCTAGTGCCTGGGCTATCTTGCAGAGAGTCCTGACTTGCCACATGGTGCCAAATTCAGTTCTTGGGCTCTTGGGAGTGAGTTCTGGTGTAACAAGGAAGAAACAAGTGGATCAACCTCCAGAACGACTTTGGAACTGCCGCCGCTCTCTGACCCTAAATGCTGCCTGCACTGGAGCTGTGGTCCCTGCTGAGTATCGCGACCAATGCCCCAGGCCCAACACTGCCGCAGTACCTCTGAAGTCCCGCCACAGTGCAAGTGCATGTCACCAATGTCCATGGCACCCGACTGACTGCCACAGCACTCATGGCCCCATGGTGTGACCGTGACACCGCAAAGTTGAAGCCTCACGTCTTGACCTGCTGGATTCATCAGCACTGCCTTGTCGTAAGGAACTGCCACCTCACCGCCAATTCTGCATCTCATCCCCTGCAACTGTGAGGAACCAATGCCGCCCCTCCCCTGCCTACCAGAAAGGAACCAACACCCCACCTCCACAGTGGCAGTGATGAACTGATGCCGCAAAAACCCCAGTGACACCTCACCTCCCCGACTCCGTGCAATGTCTTTATTTCCTCATTGTCTACCCTTGAGGGTGGCGCTCGACTGTTGGAAACGACTCCGTCAAGACGTTGGAGCTATTGTGTTTCCAAGCAGTATACTTTGAAAATTTGTGTTTTTACTTGTGTATGTTGGATTTTTGCCGTTTTGGGTTTGTTTTACCCAGGTAAATATTGGCTATTTTTCTAAAGTGGTACTTTTGTGGTGTTTTCACTGTTACTATGTGTGTGTCTACAAATACTTTACACATTGCTTCTGAGATAAGCCAGACTGCTCGGTTAACAAGGGGGTGAGCAGGGGGATCATCTTACCTGTGACTCCCTTACCCGGACTAGAGTGAGGGTCCCTACTTGGACAGGGTGCAAACTACTCTCAACTAGATACCCCATTCTAACACATTGATAGCTAAGACGTGGCTTGTGAATATAGACAAAGTTGCCTAGATAGAGCGGCAATGATAGGGTTGCAATTAGTTATTTAAAGTGTGTTGCACAATTAGCGACTGTTTCATAGACAGATTGTATAGACAGATGGATAGCATATTGGAGTACACTGCACAACTTCAATTAGTAATATATTATTTGTACGTTAAAGGAGAGGGAAGCACTCCTTGAGGACTGGTGGTTCTAGTAGATATTCTGACTGGATGTTTCTTCAGTCTGTATTCGTGGATTAATGTGAAATGTAGTTCAAGTTTCTTATATAATGACCTTTGTTAAGGTTGCTGGATTAAAGAAATGCATAATCCTCTCCTCGAGTCCTGATATGGAATCTCATATTTTCTTTAAAACGATTCTCCAGTGATGATGCTCAGAATTCTGAGAAGTGAGCAAGACTTCTAGGGTAGGGCAGCCCCTTGTTTCCTATTCAAGGCAGGGGTGTCAATCTAATAATGTGGTTTAAACTGAAGATTCCTGGACCTGTGTGAGTCATAATAAAGTATTCATCCTATCACTTCCGGCATTTTCCCTAAAACTGTCTGTAGGTTTAAAACTTATTTCAGAAATGTGACATTAAAGTTGTGGAACTAGCACTATTCTCACGCTGTCCCCCGTCAGATTTTGATCTAAGGAAAAAAATAAGTTTCTAAGGCAGACTTTTCAGTCGAGATTTTTCAATTAACCAGATTCTGTCATTGAATAGCCTCTGCAGATGGGAGTGGGGGGGGGGTGGGTGGGGGGTTGGTGTTAGATCTACAAGAAACGTACCTCTGTATCTACATTTGTACAACCATTGCATGTATCAGACCAGTTTTCCTGTGCCTGTACAAATCAGGGTCACTTTGAAAGTTTTATTTTTTTTAAAGTTTTTTTTTAGTTAACAAGTAAGGAGGTTTGAACCTGGAAGTCCACCGAATTGCCAAGTACTGCTATTTTTGACCTTTAGATGATGGCAAGGTCGAGACACGAAGGTGGGTTATAACCTAGGTATAACAAGTGCTTAATTTGAGGCAGTGGGGGCCACCAGCACGCCATAGAAAATGTATCATAGGAAATCTGAAGCCCCATTAAAAAGTATTAATAGAACACAACTCTTAGTTCGCTGAGGAAGACACAAAACCTTTTTCTGAGCTGTTTGGGTTACATTGTATGGAGGCACATTGCCTGGGCACTAGTCTAAACAAGGAGCGGTTTGCGGTATGTGTAAGGGGCAGGGCGGTGCGCTTTGGGGTGGGGGGTGATGGAAGTAAATAAAGATTTTAATTAAAGAAAATTACACATACCTGTCGTGCCGAACCGCTCCATACGCACCTTCTCTGTTGGCTGCAGGCACAGGCCTCCAGCCAGGCAGTGTCAGGATTGGCTTGGAGCTCCAAGCCAGGGTGCTCCCAGGCAGACTGTAAACCTGTGCAGGCTCTCTCCAGCCTGAGAGAGCCTTTTGCGCATGTGCGTTGGGCCGGCCCGAGACGGCAGGCCAAACATACATGCGCAGTGAGGGGAGTGCATGTCACCCAATGACCTCGTCCCTTCAAAAGGAAACATTAATAAATAAAGTTTATTATCGTTTTCTTTTAACCCCTTTAGCTGCCAGGCCTTTTCCCCTCCTGTGCCGAGCCTTTTTTTTGGCTATTTGGGGCAGTTCGCGATTAGGCCAAATTTGCGTCCTTTTTTTCCAACATCCTAGGGATTCTAGAGGTACCCAGACTTTGTGGGTTCCCCTGAAGGAGACCAAGAAATTAGCCAAAATACAGTGAAAATGTAGTTTGTTTCACACAAATGAGAAAAAGGGCTGCAGAAGAAGGCTTGTGGTTTTTCCCTGAGAATGGCATCAACAAAGGGTTTGTGGTGCTAAATTACCATCTTCCCAGCTTTCAGGAACAGGCAGACTTGAATCACAAAACCCAATTTTTCAACATCATTTTGTCATTTTACTGGGGCATACCCCATTTTTACTATTTGATGTGCTTTCAGCCCCCTTCCAGTTAGTGACAAATGGGTGTGAAACCAATGCTGGATCCCAGAAAGCTAAACAGTTCTGAACAATAGACATAATTCTGAATTCAGCAAGGGGTCATTTGTGTAGATCCTACAAGGGTTTACTACAGAAAGTAACAGCTGAAATAAAAAAATATTGAAATTGAGGTGAAAAACAGCCATTGTTCTCCATGTTTTACTCTAACTTTTTCCTGCAATGTCATATTTTCAAAAGCAATATACTGTTACGTCTGCTGGACTCTTCTGGTGCGGGGATATATAGGGCTTGTAGGTTCGTCATCAATAATTCTAGGTACCCAGAGCCAATAAAGGAGCTGCACCTTGCAACCGGTTTTCATTGTATACCGGGCACACAGCAATTAATTTGGTGAAATATAAAAAGTGAGAAATAGGAATCAAGAAAACCTTTGTATTTCCAAAATGGGCACAAGATAAGGTGTTGAGAAGCAGTGGTTATTTGCACATCTCTGAATTCCAGGGTTCCCATACTAGCATGTGAATTACAGGGCATTTCTCAAATAGATGTCTTTTTTACACACTCTTACATTTGGAAGGAAAAATGGTAAAGAACGACAAAGGGCAATAACACTTGTTTTGCTATTCTGTGTTCCCCCAAGTCTCCTGATAAAAATGGTAACTCATTTGCGTTGGTAGGCCTAATGCTTGCGACAGGAAATGCAACATGGACACCTCACATTTTTACATTGAAATCTGATGTGTTTCTTGCAAAGTGCCTAGCTGTATAATTTGGTCTCTAGCTCAGCCGGCACCTAGGGAAACCTAACAAACCTGCACATTTTTTTAAACTAGACACCTAGGGGAATCCAAGATGGGGTGACTTGTGGGGCTCTCACCAGGTTCTGTTACCCAGAATCCTTTGCAAACCTCAAAATGTGGCCAAAAAAACACTTTTTCCTCACATTTCGTTGACAGAAAGTTCTGGAATCTGAGAGGAGCCACAAATTTTCTTCCATCCAGCGTCCCCCCAAGTCTCCCGATAAAAATGGTACCTCACTTGTGTGGGTAGGCCTAGCGCCCGCGACAGTATCTGCCCCAAAATACAACGTGGACACATCACATTTTCCCAAAGAAAACATACCTGTTTTTTGCAAAGTGCCTAGCTGTGGATTTTGGCCTCTAGCTCAGCCGGCACATAGGGAAACCTACCAAACCTGCGCATTTTTGAAAACTAGACACCTAGGGGGATCCAAGATAGGGTGACTTGTGGGGCTCTCACCAAGTTCTGTTACCCAGAATCCTTTTCAAACCTCAAAATATGGCCAAAAAGCACTTTTTCCTCACATTTCGGTGACAGAAAGTTCTGGAATCTGAGAGGAGCCACAGATTTCCACCCAGCGTTCCCCCAAGTCTCCCGATAAAAATGGTACCTCACTTGTGTAGGTGGGCCAAGTGCTTGTGACAGGGAAGAGCCAAAAACATGTTGAAATTGAGGGGAAACCAAAGCGGGTACAAAAGGGCAGTTTGAAAAAAAAAAAAAATTAGGCTGACAAGTGCAGCAGAATTTTTATCAGTATAGATGAGACAATGCTGGGTGGTAGGAATTTTGTGGATCCCTGCAGACTCTGGAAGGTTCCATCACAAAAATGTGGGAAAAATGTGCGATTTCCAGCAAAGTTGGAGGTTTGCAGGGCATTGTGGGTAAGAAAGTGGTGCAGGTGCCTGTGAAGCACACCACCCTGGAATCACCTAGATGTTTAGTTTTCAGATATGTCTAGGTCTTGTGGATTTTTCTACATGGCAGCGTCCCAAAGTCCATAAAGTGCAGCCCTCACCATTCCAAGTGGGACGATTTTGAGAGTTAGCCAAGCTCTCATGGCCCAAATGTAAAACGAAAAACCAAAATATTCAAATGTCCACTTGCTTGCTGTGGGATAGGATGTTTTAGTGTGCGGGGGAGAGCAGAAAGACTGTTACCCCCTTCAGTTGGGGTGGGGCAATAACCAGGCCCATACTGGTTGGTAGCCACCAGCCCACTATTTTTTTTTAATTTTTTTTTTTTAATTCCCTGGCATCTAGTAGACTTTCTGCCCCCCCCTCCCTCCCCCCCCCCGGGTGTGGATCGGGGGTAATTGCCCCATCTGCCCACTGGTGGGCAGAACAACTTTGTCCCCATTTATTTGGGGGTGGGGGTATGGCCATACCCCCTCCCTCTTATTTTGAAAAAAAATCTTCCCTGGTCTCTGGTGGGCTTTCTGCCCCCCTTGGGGGCAGATGGGCCTTCCAAAAATAAGCCAATCTACCCCCAAGGGGGGCAGATATGGCAAACAGTAATGTGCCCCCATGGGGAGCGACCCTTGCCCAAGGGGCTGCCTCCCCAAACAAAATACGCACATACACACACACCAATCCCTGTGCCTAAGTGGTTTCTGCCCCCCCCCTGGGAGCAGATCGGCTTAATAGAAATAGGCTGATATGCCCCCAAGGGGAGGAGAAATGGGCTAAAATAAATTTGATTCCCCCCCCCCACCCCCAGGGGAGCGACCATTGCCTAAGGGGTCGCTCCCCTTGAGTGAAATTGGCGCAAAAAAAAAAAATCCCCGGTGCCTAGTGGTTTCTGCCACCCTTGGGGGCAGATCGGCCTAATAAAAATAGGCCGATCTACCTCCAAGGGGGGCAGTAATGTCCTAAAATAAATTTGCCCCCCAGGGGAACAACCCTTGCCTAAGGGGTCGCTCCCCTTGTGTGAAATAGATGCAAAAAAATAAAGCTCCCTGGTGTCTGGTGGTTTCTGCCCCCTTGCGGTCGATCTGCCCCCAAAGAGGGCCGAAATGGCCTAAATACAATTTGCCCCTCCCCCCCCAAGGTGAGCGACCCTTGCCTAAGGGGTTGCTCCCAGTCTGCAAAACAACAACAAAAATCCCTGGTGCCTAGTGGTTTCTGACCCCCCTTGGGGGCGGATCGGCCTAATTAAAATAGGCTGATCTGCCCCCCAGGGGGGCAGAAATGGCCTATAATAAATTTGCCCCCCAGGGGAGTGACCCTTGCCTAAGGGGTCGCTCCCCTTGTGTGAAATTTGCGTTAAGAAAAACAAAACTCCCTGGGGTATAGTGTTTTCTGCCCCCCTTGGGGGCAGATTGGCATCATAAAAATAGGCCAATCTGCCCCAAAGGGGGGCGGAAATGGCCTAATTAAAATTTGCCCCCCAGGGGAGCGATCCTTGCCTAAGGGGTCGCTCCCCAACTCTAAAGAAACAAAAGAAAGAAAAAAAAAGATCCCTCCCGCCTAGAGGTTTCTGGCCCCAGGGGGATAGAAAAGGCCTTGAAAAAAAAATGCCTCCCTGCGGAGCGACCCCTGCTCAAGGGGCGCTCCCCTTATGCCAATTTCCTAAAAAAAAATATCCCTGCTGTCTAGTGGGCATTTTAGCAGCCGGATCGCTTCACAATCCGGCTGCTAAAATGCTCTGAGAGACTTCAAAGGGAAGGAAATTCCTTTCCTTCCCTTTGAAGCCTCTCAGGCCCCCATCACATGATTGGAAGAGAACTGCTTTTGCATTTCTCTTCCGATCGTGCTGGAAGCTGAGCTTCCAGCGCAATGGGAGGCAGCCTCCGTGAGGTTAGCGCGCGATTGCGCACTGATGTCACTGGGGTATCGGGGGTAGAAGGGGAAGGGCTTCCCCTTCCATCCCTGCCTTGGGGGTGGGGGGTGGGAGGGAAACCCCACGGAGGGAGCGCTAGCGTTCCCTCTGGGCTCCAGGTCGAGGACGTAATAGTTACGTCCTCGGCACAGGAGCACTGTGCCGCAGGACGTAACCATTACGTCCACGGCACAGAAGCAGTTAAAGGTTTTGCCTTTGCTGGTGGGGGTGGGGAGGGGGGGGGGGACACTCCTCTGCCCTAACTGAGAAGCCACCCCTGGTCGGAACAGATTTGTAGTGAGGATTAGCTGAACTGCAGTGATTCACCAGGAGGAGCCAGCTTTCACAGTATAATTTTACTCAGTCAGGGGTCATGCATAGGGTATGGTGTTGGAGCTAACCGGCTGCAGAGCACAAGGTGCTTCCGGGGCGCTGCAAGCTGTTTGAGGGAACTGTGTATGGTGTGCATGCAGCAGGTGAACTTTGAGAGACCTTATTGTCTTGTGCTGGAGCTGGCACAAGTCTCAAATGTTGCTAAAGACCGCTGCACACTCAGAGGTCGTGAAATCTTAAGGTCTGCAGGCTGCAGCAGTGAAGTCGGCTACATCACATCGGTTACATCACACAAGGATGTTTTTAGGCACGGGAGATTAAGTGATTTACCAAGAACCACAGGTTGTTGAGCTGACTCAAACGAGGTTCTTCAGTTACAAAGTCTGCCACTCTGGCCGCTTCGAGTCCTGGAATATATATTCGTTACTTGTTCAGGGAAGACAGCCAGGTTTTCCTGCTCTCGTCCTGCCCATTTTTTGTGCTAGTGAACCAAACTCCAGATGTAATGGGGAGCCTTGAAAGGGCTCTCAAGTTATGCATGTACTCAGAAATATTAGCGGTTGGGTCTAGTCAACAAACCGCTCAAATTCCAAGCTGTCCCACAAGCTTTTGTATGGTATTACATTAATTTCGTTATAGATATAACCATAGAAGCACAAAATACATTAAAAAAAAAAATACAGACTACATTATAATTACAAATAAATAAACCTAGAATTTCATCATAAATTGTAAAAAGTAATTGTGAAAATGAACAGCAGATTCAAAAAAGGTTCCCACTGCAAATCAAACATCTATATCGAATGGCACCTGTAAACGCATCAACACAAGTCTATTTCTGTTAAAACCTCTTTTTTCTGAGAGAGAGAGAGAGAGAGAGAGAGAGAGAGAGAGAGAGAGAGAGAGAGAGAGAGAAAACACACACACACACACACACACGAAAAAAAAAAAAAAAAAACTCAGTAGTAGGTGTGTGTGTGTGAGAGAGACTGACTGACTTGGGGTGGGGGGAATAGACATTAATTTACTTTTTTTTAATTTTTTTTAAACACCTTCCCTCACCTCCATTGCAGTCACAGGCTCCCAGCCTGCCCTGCAGCCAATCCTGACGCTGCTCAGAGCAGCGTCTGTATTGGCTGTGCAGGCTCGCTCCAGCTCTGCAACTGTGTTGATGGGTTGGAGAGAGCCTACTGCGCATGTGTGTTTGGCCAGCCCGAGACAGCTGGCCAAACTTACATGCGCAGTAAGGGGGAGTGCTGTGCACTCCCCCTCACTGCTAGTCACCCCCATGGCCTGCCCCTTTACCAGAAAACGATAATAAACTCAGTTTATTATCGTTTTCTGGTAAAGTTTTGCAGCTGCCGCTGCTGGCAGGTAGGGGAAACACTGCTCTGCCCTAACGGAGATCCACCCCTGTCCATTCTTATTGAGTTCTGCAAAATAACATAACTTCTCAGAGAAGGTTCCACCACTTCACAAAGTTAATTTCTGCTATCCTGAATGATTTTGAAATACACTCATGGCAGAAAAATGTGGAGGGCCTACCCACCTCAATACAAAGAAATGTAGAAACAGATGTAGTATTTTAGCTAAAGATTTTCCAAGCCCTTGGAGCGATTGAGTCCTTGATAATGGCTCTGTGGAGTAAGGCCTTGGGACTGTCCCAGATGGAAATAAAGAGTAATAGTAGGGCATATCTAACATAAGATAGACACAATACCTCATGAGAATATTTTGAAAGGAGCTGGAAGGGCGGAAGTAACCAATAGCAGAAACGATTTTCTTCAAATTGAGGATATTCTTAATCAGATATCTCCAAATGCATGCACCATCACATGAGAGTTAGGACACTTTGCATTTTGTATATTTCTAATACATTTTTTAAGGGAAAAACAAAAATGTTGTATATTTGAAGTAAAGAATTATGTCCAGTCTCGTCAGAAAGCTGGATACAGCACTGACTGACCGGACAAACATTTGACGTCTTCAGTCCAGACAAGAGCTATCTGAGTCAAAAATGACCCCCTAAATGTGGAAAATAATGAATTTCTCAATAATGTTGTTTTTCACAGTCTCAGTCCTAGAATTTAATGAACGGGTCAGAGACTACTGTATGTTTTTGAAAGGTTTATATAAGTGTTGGGATCGTACACAAAAGAACCAAAAGCATAAATAAGCTGTCAGTTGGAAGTATGCAATAACAATACAGCACCGTCAGCATGAGGCAGAGTGGGGATTGGTCTGTGGTTGACAAGTGGCATGCATTGGCTAATGGATTCAAACTCAGATTGCTTATATGCAAAATAAATAGAATTGTGGCAAGAACAAAGCCCCAATGAACGCCCCAGTTTAACTGGAAAAGTAAGTACATTCCCACTGCGCACAAAACTTAACAGTAGCTGACAAACATGTAGGCTCTAAAGGAAATCAACATGGCCCATCATCATCAAATTTTGACAGTTTTGATCTGTTGACCCAATCTAATGCACTACTTAAGTCCATGGAAGCCAAGTGGACAGTGGCCTCTTTGGCCACTGTATACGTACTTATAGTAAGGTGCAGATTAAGACTTTGTTCCATACTGACTAGTACCATACTGCTACTATGTTATTGTACTCGGTCTGAAATTCTTTCTTTAAAAAAAAAAGAGAGATTAGTGGTGTATTTAAAGCTTTTTTTTACAAAGTGTTTTTGCACTATAAGAGAAAACTAGCCAGATTCCTTTTTATACTCATTTATGTTTCTGCTCAGTAAGCTTCCATATTAACTTGCAAAATCCTTATATCCCTTAAATATTTTTTGACATTTTATAAGAGTTTCTTGCCACTTCATAAAACATACCCCCTTCAGGGTATTCATGTATGTGCAGATCAAATATATATTTTTCTGCCTCTGCTGATGGCATTTTAGTTACACGCGACAGTAGGTTTAAGTGGGTCTTTGCACATACGTTGATATAATGCATCGAGGTTTGTAAATGTTCAACAAGAATGTACATATAATTTAATCCACACTAATAGCTACCTTGGCACGACCGGACGATGGTCCCTTCACAAACCAGGCTATAGCAGTCGAAAGGTCCACACTTGTTTTTTGACAGAATATATTCTAAGAATGTTGACTGTATAACTGCTAGTTTGCAGTAATACAAAAAGTTGGTTGTTTTCACTTTATTGTTTACTTGGTTACTTTCACCCCCTTTGTCACTGAACACCGCAATTTCACCTGTTTTGTTTTTCTTGTATTGATTGTGCCCAGTCTGACAATGTAATATCTTTATACCAAGGAATTGCTAATATCAATAAACCAGATTATATCATTTGGTGAGATGTTATACTTTGTACTCCCGCCACAGCAACTAAATTAAAAAAACAAAACATTTGAAAACTCTTTCTCTATGTATGCAACATAAAAGGGGACCAACACCTACATTTTTATTTAAACCCCGCATAGAACTTTATTGATAGTAAACATTTGGAAGAATTGTGGATGTTTGCAAGAGAAAAACTCTGTACATCCTTAGGTCTCTCTCTGGACTAGCAGGATTTATTGTAGAAATTTGTTTCACCCTTTCTCAAGTTGGTTGTAAAGTAAGCAAATCATATGTTTTTTCACATAGCAAAGTGAGACGTTAGCTGAATACCCCAATTGTTATTTTCATTGGTATGTTTTTCGATAGGTATCTGGATTTAAGTAGTGAAGACATGACACTCCCATGTTAGGCAGCCAAAGAAATTCCTCTTTCAGCCAAAGTATGTTGGAAAGAGCGCAGTTAGTTAAGTGCAGACTGCTCTAACTTGCAAGTTATTAGTTCAAATCCCAAGGTAAACACAGCCTTCCACCCTTTCCAAGGTCTGTAAATAAAGTACTGTTAGCTTGGGCAACAGTAATACCAGCTGTTTTTAGAGCTTGCTGGTAAAAAAACAAACTAATATGAATTGCTGAATAAATAAATACTTCTCCAAATGGGTACTCCTTATAAGCAAGCACCCTTCAAGTCACACTTAGGCGTTAGTATTTATTAAAATCAGGACTGACTGTCTAATGTCTGGTTGCCTTATTCCCTAGTGATGTTGACTTTTTTGCATCGCTCCCCTAGAATACTGAAAGAATGAACAATTAGAAAGAATTGGGTCCACAAAAAGCAATCTCCAGTATAAATTCTACTTTGATAAACTCAAAATACGAACATGCGCTCCAATTTTTTTTAATCGTGTATACATTTATGGGAGATAGCAGCATCAAGATTCTGTTATATGGAAACAACATACAGCTCCATCGGAAAGCCTCCTCTACTTCAGACATCAAACACTACTTACAACTCATCCAGACCTGTACTTCCAATGCGTATCTCAGACTTAAATCATTCAAAATAAGAATTTCTTCTGTTTGCCAAGAACAACAAGCAAGAAATATTACAAATCTGGCTTAATGACGTGACACTTGATGACTCTGAATGCCATGTCACTTTGATTCACCTTGGACACTGAACTCCCCCTCAAAGAACACAATGCCGAAAAAACTAAGCTGGCTGGATACCACCTTCCTCTTCTAAAGTAATTCTGTTTCTCCTTGAAAGCAACATCAAAACTGCTGATTAAGCCCTCAAACTCTTGCAACTGGATGAAGGTAAAGCCCTGTCCAATGCCTCTCAAATTCCACAAGGGGGCATCCTACATGCTACAGGCAGGTCTCATCTGGGCCTGAAAAAGATTACATCATCATCTCTCTTCCAGTGGACCTCCATTAGCTCTCCTTGCTGGCCTGCACCAATTCAAAATTAGTTATCTCATTTACTAAGTCATCAGTATACTTACAAAGAATGCAGAGGCTGTCACAACACTGCAACAAGTAGCCAATTCGAAGGACCATCTTATTGAATTCCCCCTTATTCATCCAGGTGAATCTGCAACCCAGGAGCCTTTTCTCCCTCACAGCACTGCTGGATCACTGGCTGAGGGGGTTGGGCAGGGGCAGTGGGGGGGAGACACTGTGGCTGATGTGGGGCCTGCTCACATAGATAATACAAGCCTGTCAGCAGGATTACCCGCTCATGCTCAGCACTGTCTAGGCAATGCAAGGGGCTGTTCAGAAGATGAGCTCTATTTCTGGGCCTAACTCGGGTAAGGAGGGCTTTCATTCTACCCTAGGCAACAATTTCAGTCAGGATGGTGTGGTGGTGACCTCAAAGCTAACTCCTGAGCATTTCCCCCAGAATCTGGAACAGCACGCCCATATCCATACCGACTGCCCCCAATGCTGATCCAGTTTAGGAAAGTGCACATCTCTTCAGAGAGCACTACATCGCAAGAAAAATCCGATGTCCAGCTACAACTCTCATCAATCATTTACTGTGTGCTTCACTTTGCCCCTATTGAGTGCTCTGTTGCCTTTATTGTTTGGCTTGCACATAAATACAGGGGCGGTTCCTCCTCAAAGGTGGAGGAGTATCATCCTGTCTGCTGTGAGTGCAGCAGGCAAACATAAATAAATAAAATGGCACCGTAATGTCATTTTAATTTGCCTCCGGCTCATCGGGGCAGGGGGCAGGGCTGAATCCTGCAATTGCAGGATGACTGGTGGGTCTACAGTGCGCAGGTCGAATTGGTTGGCTGTCTTACCCCGGCCAGCCAGACTAGTGCACTGTAGACCCATCAATCCCTGGGCTGTGAAACAGCGGGGGATTATCTGGCACAGGCCCCCAGCCTCACAATGAGCGCTGGGTTAGCCTGCTCCAACCAATCCTGAAGCTGCTCTCTTGCTGAAAACCGCATGCAAGGAGCTCCAGGATTGGTCCAATTTGGGTTCCACTGAGCAGGAATAAAGTCCTTCCCTTTCCTGCTCGTGGGCACCAGTATCTGGGGAGAGCAGTGCCACACCGGGTGGTAGCAGCATTAATGGTGAATTGTGTGCCGTTGTGTTCCACCATATTTTTGAATTGCAAGCCACCACTGTATAAATACATACACATTCAGTATGTGTTGATTAACAAATTAATAAATCCACATGTGTTTCTTTGAGAATGCTGTGGTAAAGAGACCTGCAAATGTTGGTGAACACCCATACATCCTGACGTTCTAGGGTACTTTAAAAAACTTGCATGTAGTTTTTCACAATACAAAATATTGGAGATTTACTCTCATTAATGGCAGCAGTGAAGCTGTTTCCGGAGCGTTGGGAAGGAGTATGCATGCCCCTTAATTCAAACCCTCAAAATTTGGTGGGAGTCTAAGGAAGGATTTTCTTTATATGGGAAAAATGCATTCCTCGGGTAGAAAAACAAAATTAACAAGGGCAACTAAAGTCATGTATTACATGATCCAGTTTGGAAATCAATCTGTTACTCTTCCTATTCCATTAATGCTTATGCACATGACTGTTCCTCTTCTTGCAATCCTTGTTCTCTATTGAACCGAAAATTCAAATAGTGCTTACAATGCCTTTGTCAGGTGTGATGACTACTGATGCACGGTTGTTGTGTTACGGAATGCAGCGCTTAGCAGTGATGGATGAGTAAGTGTGAGAGAGAGGTGCATGGTTAATGGTTTCCTGATAGCGTTGAACAGCTCTACAGCTACATAGTGTAGAGATCAGCTGGGATGGACTTTGGTTATATCATCCCATATTTGATTGCCATTGTGGCATGTCATGAGGCTGATCTCTATAGGTATTCTTGCTTGTTAAGTTGGTGATAGGCGGTTTAGTGCTGAGGGCTGGCACAATAATGTCTGATGGACATGGCCTACAGTAGTTTTGTTCTATGTGAGGGTGAGAGTTTCAAGCCATGTAGGGGAAATTATTAGGCATTATGTATGAACTACAATCAACTGTCCCAACCGTATTGAAATTGATTTACACAGTGCTTAGAACCCCCTGATGAGGCATTGAAGCCCTTAATGGGATTAGTCATGAATTCTTAAAGAACCAATTACATGCATATACACCACTTTCTCTGTCGTATTTATATGTTTAAGGTGTAATCTTTAGTGGGTATGAGGTGTGTGAAGTCATGCAAATCGTTGGCGGTATTAGATGAGCTAGGAGATTACGTATAGTTAGATTGCAAGTATGCCTTTCAAAGGAAAAGTTGTGATATTTGAGAAGAGGTGGTAAATTTACAGAAGTATTATAGCAGGGGTTGAAGTGAACATGATTGTGATTCAAAGTAGGCTATATGCAGAAAGAGAAGGCACGCAGTGGATAAAAGAAGAGGAGGTTCATTTGAAAGGAAAAAGTTGAGGCAACAATCTGAAGTTTTAAGTCAATGTCAGTCAGTCATATAACCTTTATTTGGATTTTGCCTGAATCCATAAAAGCATAAGATTAAAACAATCTCACATTTCATTAAAAGAAACATTTATACATTTAAATAAAAAAATAGGCAAATAAAATACCCGCACAAACAGATGTCATCATGGGCGGTCATAAATGTTTTGAATTATATTTTCTAAAATATGTTCAATGGCTGCAACTTATAAAAACAAGGGGGTTAATACTCGGGTTTGTCAACTCCTCAGATCTCTAACTTGCAAGGTTTTATGCTTGCCTGAAGAGTTAAACCAGGACAACCTGTTCTTATTTCTTTCTAATTGCCACAGGCAACTTCATTTCCCAGCTACTGCAAATAACGTAAGCCATCCAGATGGACTCTAATGTTTGGTTTCCGCAGTATGGGTATTAAAAACTTAGGCCTTGAAAGCTCATATAAGAAGCAAAAAAGAAGAAAATTGCATTTATTTTGTATCGACAATTGGTCACACCTACGCAATGGTAAATTACTGATGCAACAATATTGAATAGGGAAGGCAACTACAAAATGGATCATAGAGAATCTAAAGAGATAAGTACTGACAATAAAGAAGGTCAGAAATGGCTCCATGTCGTTAGTTGATGACAAAGTGACATATCTTACCAATGCCGCATGTGCTTTCCTTAGCCTAGTATTAGAACAGTGGTTTAAAAAGTTTTCTTTTATTATATCTTTTGTCTTCGCAGTAATAATGAATGGATTATTGCACAGTTCTTTTAAGTCCGATCACTTCAAAATACTTTTTTAAGTAAAGCAACCGGGGACTATCAGCCACCCTTGTTAGGCCAAAACAGTCAGATATAAATGCACGAACTAAGTAGGCCTTGGAATTTGAACCCATACAGTTAAGGGGCAAGGCTTAGAGAATCCACCAAGAAGGGAAGCTCAAGTTCTTTGTGGCAAATCACATTTGCCATACCCTGAGGATCTGCAATAATCTCCTCAGAAAGGAATTTTCCACTATTTGTAAAGACTCTGTATTTGCATAACCCATAAGCCGGCTCCGTATGACCCTATTGAGATGCATTTTATTTTATACAAATGTATCATCTCTTTAACTGTTTTTTTTTTTTTTACCTAAAATCTGGTTTAAACTAAAAATAGCTTTGATGCTGCTTTTAAAACCATTTATCTGAACAGTTAAAAGGTACTTTAAAGTCAGGAAGGGCTAAGCAGAATATTAAATAATGTAAATGATGGACTTTCTGCAGTACTGTAGGAATAACAATTGCCTGAACAACTAATTTTAAGGTAAGGGTTTCCTTTTGGTTTTTATGGTTTATTAGTTGTTTAGAATATATATATATATATATATATATATATATATTAGTTGTTCAGGCAATTGTTATTCAGACACAGTAGTTGTTCAGACAGTAGTTGTTCAGTACTTAGTTGTAGAGACTTTTTAGTTGTTTAGCAGTAGTGGTTTAGGCTATAGTTGTTTAGGACCTAGTTGTTCTGTCACATATTCGCACGGCATAGTCCGCGTATAGTAAAATAGGGATTTACTGTGAGCAAAAGACATGGGAAAGTCAGGGAAGAGAAAAACTAAAAAGCGTCACAAAGGGAGAAAGCAGAAAGCTGTAGGGGCAGGGAGTGGCTGTAAGTGGATTAAAGAGGCCTGAGATGGCTTCAGGATTACGCTGCCTCAGTATTCCGTGCTCACACATTTAATTGCAGCAGGCACGTGTTTAAGAGGAGGGCTTTGGGCACTGGCATGTTTTTATTTACAAATTAAGCACTGATTAAATCTGATGCTTACATTATTAAGCAGTCTTTTCTGGTATGGGTGTGTCATTCAAGCTGTAAAGCCTGACCAAGGTCCATGCCTGTTTACCATCCACAAGGTACAGGACAACCTTTTTCGAATTTTTTTTTTTTTTTTTTTTTTACCCATATTCTATTTAAATAACATTCTCATACAACCACTAGTGGATGGAATTGAGCGAGCTGGCAAACATGGTTGGAGCACAGCTGGAAGAGGATTTTTGTGTCATCTATGCAGAAGAATACTCTGTGCTTATCATTCACAGGTGGCTGAAAACAGATGTCGGACTGGGTGAAAAGGCAGCGGTTGTGGGTAATCCATCAAAAAACAGTGTAAAAAAGATGCACAAAATGGGTGAAGAGCAAAGAATTGGAAGCATAAAAATAGGGAAGACCGCAAAGTGGCCAGAGCCTTGCCTCTAGTCCAGGTGGAGGCTTGTCGATCCACGATGATGTCAGGTGTGACCGTGTTGACATCTGAAATTAAGTGGGATAACAACATAGCCACAGTATTACCTAAATATAGGATAAGCCAGAATTTACCCAAAGCGCAGGGGTGTAGCTTCCACTTGTGCAGCAGGTGCAGTGGTATCGGGGCCCAGAGGCCTGTGGGGCCTACTCAATCCCTATTATTGCCGTATTGTATAGTCCCAACAGCAGCCACGAGACCCATTTCCTTCTGTACACTAGGGCCTATGATATGCTGGCTACTTTACTGCCAAAGCAAATACCACAACATATTCCCTGTGTCTAGCCAGCTGGAAGCTGATCTGCGTTGACTCCTGGTGGATCCTAAGTGGTTAAGCCACTGCATTTTTTATATATATTTTCAATCACACATGGGTCTATAATCATTGCTGTGGGCAGCGCTGGGCAGAGGCTTGCGAGGGGCCCCTGAGAAAAGGGGGACACTGGTGAAAGTTTCAAAATAGGCTGCTGGAAGCTCTTATAACGTAGTTAGAGAACTTCTAGCTTTGGGGGGGAGCTACAGCATTTGCAGATGATGGGAATTGACCACAAATGTTAGTGATTTTGCTAATCAGGGTGTAAGTGATGTTGGCCCCTGGAACTTGAGTTGTGGAGAGGATAACGTCTCCACAACCTAAGAGGTGTACCACATTTGCAGAATTTGAAACACGTATGCCGGGACAGCTAAGATGGAATTTCAACTACAAAATGTTTTATACATGGCTTCTCTTTTTGCTTGTTTAAGGTGTGACCTGACAGCCCAGTTCTCTTCTATACCCTTTGTTACTAACTCTTTAAAATATACAAAGAGTGGTGGACATTCCCAAGAGACCCCAAATGTATCCTCCTCCAGAGCAGTAATGGACTGAAGGGAAACAGATAGAACGGCTACTCCTGTTTCTGGGCCTAACGCTTGCCAAAAGAGACATAGCCAGGCAGAGGCTCCCCCTTCCCTAGCAGCGTGGAAAAGTGGTGTTGATCACTGAATGGGATAAAAGCTGTGGTTTACCTTGTAAGGGGATGGCCCCAAAGGCACTACAAAATTTAGCAGATGTTGGCAGATTATAGTGGTATCGTGTTGAACCTTCTCGCCCCGTCATATCGTGTATTGATGATGAAATTCAAGGATATGGTACAGACAGATGGGGCGATGGCACATAGGTTTGTGGTTAAAAGAATTGCAAACATTGTTGATTGCTGTTGGGTGTCGGGGTGGGATGGGTGGGTTGCACTGTGCAAGTTGTTGGCCTCTGTTATTTGGTATGCTACTTTCAATATCCGATGTATAATTCCTGGCCAACATGGCCGTGTCTATTTGCTAAAACCTAAAAAATGTGTTATGAAAAAAATATATACATAGAGTGCAATTTGGGTCCACCCAGAGGAGTATATTTATCACCCCATGCTACTGGCTGTTTCTTGTATCATTCCGCCATGGTACTGGCTGTTTCTTGTATCATTCCACACTTGAGGAAGTGCTAGTAGTGGAATGGATAAGGGACTATTTTGCATTAGAAAAGTATACAGTCTTCATTGAGTATGTCACATTCAATTCTTTACCGCCTTTATGTATTCGATATAGAAAGCAATCATTTTATGCAATTTTTCATATCATTGGCAAACGCAATAGGGTTTTAATATTCAAACATCAATAGGGCATGCTTGCGCTCGCAAGTTTAAAACATAAAAGCTAGCCCAGTGGCTTTGCCAGTGTTTGCTTTTTCAGTCCTCTTGTAGCAGAGAGGCCTGGAGATCAACCAATCATTTAGGACAAGCGTCTTTCTGCTACAGCTACACTTGACTGGAAATGCTGCGCCATCTTGTGGCTAACTTGCGGCATTGTCCCAGTTTCACAATTTGAGGCTCAAGTCTTTTTCAATGTTCAACGACCCATTTTGATGTGTGTTTGAGGAGGGCAGGCGGGAAGTACGCACACACACACACACACACACACACTCATTCTTTCACACACTCACGCACATCTATTAACAACACTCATAACATTCAAACATGCATGCATGCACCAAACATTCATTTTAAAAGAACACCCCTTCAGCCTCGGAGGTCCCAGGGTGGTTGGGATTGCTGCCTTCCCTGGTCAGCCAATGAGGGAAGGCAGCAGTCCGAGCCTCGTCCTAGAGTAGGATGGGGTCAGTGAGACTGCTGACCCCACCCCACTCGGTGATGAGGTGTCACTGATTGACCCTCGCCCTGGGCGCTTCAAGGCTTAAACCTGAAGCGCCCAGGTCAAAGTCAATGGGTGGTGCTTCCCCTCGTCACCGAGGGGGAGGGCCTTGAGGCACCTTTGCTGAGCCGAGGAGGTCATGTTCATAGGAGCTGTGACCTCCTCAGCCCTGCAAAGTTCAGCTCAGGTAGTAGGAATCTGCGCATGTCTGCTCCTGGCTGCCTGACCTAAACATGAAGAGTGTATGTCAGGTTGACCTTTGTTCAGCCTGACAGACACTCTTCATGAGGGGCAAAAGGTGGGGGGGCGTGGCCCCTCCGCCCTAAAGGATGGACCGCGCCTGATGAATAGTTGCTACTGCTTCCGATAATACCCTTTAAACATTTTTATATCCAAAATCAGAATTATTCCCAAAGTGGCCGACGTCAACTATATTCTCCCTTAAATAACTTTCTGATTTCCTCGTCTCACTCGCTGTTCCCGAATTGAGACTCGCACAAGACACCACCCATCCGCACAGATCACCTGGCACCTGCCACGTCTTTTCTCACACCAAAACCATCCAAACACGACTCAACCTGCCTAACCAACAGATGCACCAGATAAAACGCAATACTCTAAACACCAGCGGCGGCTCCTCCCCTGTGGCAGAGGAACATCTCCCCCCACGAGCATTAGCCGCTGCAAACCTTTAACAATAAAACGATAATAAGCTGTTTATTATAATTTTATTGTTAAAGAGGCAGGGCCACAGGGGATGACAGAGACAAAAGGGGAGTGCACAGCACTCCCCTCAGTACACATGTATGTCTAGCCAGTCGTCTTTGGCCGACCAAACACACATTCACACTGTGCTCTCTCCCACCAGGCACTGTGTTGCCGGGCTGAAGAGAGTCAGCACAGGCTCCCAGTTTGCCTAGGAGCGGTTAGTCAGGGATCTCCAGCCAATCCTAACTCTGCTTTCATGCAGTGTTAGGATTGGTCACAGGGCAGGGTGGGAGCCTGTGCGTCCAGACACCAGGAAAGAGGAGCAGCTCGTGGTGAGACAGTTACGTTTTTATTTGTATTTTTTGTAATTGTATGTTTATTTTGTTCTGGACCCCACCATGCGCCGTCCTGCCCCTTCACCACAAAGTGAGCTGCTACTGCTAAACACCACCACCTATGCGAAAAGATTACTATCAACATATTAATGTGGGCTATATGAGCCTCGAGAGTCCATCCTGAGCAACATAAGCTACAGTTTCATAAACTGCGTTGTAAAGTTATTAATAGTGTTCACTTCACCAGTCCAACAATTTTTACATTTATGGCCTAGGATCTGTAAAATTCTCAGTTGTAAGAACTCTGTTTTACTTACTTGTAGATTAATTTTGCATACCTTTGACCCATTATATCTTTTCAAACTTGTTTCAGTGCAGATATATATTTTTCAACAGTAAAGGAATATTGCTGGAGTTTTGAAAATATGATCTACCAGTTTTTGTATCTTAGAAAATTATATTTTAATAGATTTTTGCTACATATTACATTACCCAGTGTCAGTCATCACTAGGTAGTTATAGTTAAGAACATGTTTTGATAGGAAATCAATTTTTGGTTTGCTTTAACTTTTGTGAAACTATCTCATTCATAACTCAAAAGGTTCTGCTGCACGGCGCAAGAGCGCCCAAGAATTTACCACTTGTGGTGACCCTCGTATGCCGTATTTAGGAGCGCACAGTATGTGGGGTGCAGCACAGAGAGCCTTTGCCCCGGTCCCTGAAATATGGCATATCAGACACTTTGCACGAATAGCTGATACTATGTCAGTGGCTAGGTGACAAACTGGTGGGTGCACGACATTAGCAGATCCCTATCTGTCTGGCCGATTTATTACCCTTCCTGAGGTAATCACTACTTTTGGGGCGGCAGAGGACACCTTCTCCAATATACTAAAATTTCAGCCTCGGCACGGGAGATCTGTCACGACTTTCTCGATGCCCTGACGCCTACGCTCATTTTGGTTGCACTATGATCACTGACGGGCAGTTTGAAACCTATTACTCACATTACATTCTGCCTTGTGAGCAGACATACCTAGGATCCCCCTTCGAATAGAAGACACCTGGCAGTAATTGTGTGACAGCCTCACTACAACAGCGGAGTGGACTAGAATACATAGAGGGGTACAAAAGGTCTCAACGATTGAGCGCTTCAAACTCACACACTATAATGTGATTCCTTCCTCTTATCTCACACTACAACATTTACACAGGATACACACCTCAAAAGGGCAGACTGCCTGTCCTGCGGGTGATGCCGGCAGATTTCATTCATATGATGTGGACCTGTCCTCCCGTTGGGACTGAGATATTATTTTGGCACACTTACACAGGGTGACTGGGAGTCCTCAGGCATGAGGCATTAAACGTTGTCTATTAGGGTTGATACCGGACCAGAAAAACAGATGGTTAAACAACAAATTCACACTACTGGGCATGACCCTGGCCAAGAGAAGGCTAGCCATTGGATGGCTCAGCCTGACGCCCCAGTGGTGACTGATTGGCCCTGGGACATGACGGAATGGGCCGGGGCGGAGGAGGAGAATCATACGAAAAAGGTCAGGCGTGATGACAAGTTGGTGGACGATCTTATGGCCTGCGCAGCCATCATTCACGACTTAACGGACGACGAACATACTATCACTGCAGATTTCCATGTTGATCAGACGAGGAGCTCTGCAGAGTCATAACCTCATAGACACTCGTAATGGAGGGGGACGACCTCACTGATGCTCAGAAACGGTGATACTGAAATGCAGCTCAACATGCTATATCAACCCAGTGCTGGCATTGAGAGCTAAGGACATCCTTCTGTTACCCTCAAGGATCATGGGCTAAGCACGGGGTGAATGTTTATAGTTGATATGTTCATGTATATCTAAGTTAAAGTTTGTGATGGCTGTCGCATTGTTTTATTCCTTTCAAGGAGTAATAACTGAGACTAAACTACTGCTACACATATCCTTCGATGTATTCAAATGTCAAAATATATATACAAAAATAACTCAAAAGGCGATTTTAATTGTAAAAATAAACTTATTGCTAATTAGCATACAAAGTATGACCTATACATAAATACATACAAAACAACAAGACAAGCAAAGCAATTGTGTGTGGTGTCCCAAGTGAAAAAGCACACAAATGTAAGCAAAATCAGGGAAAGTATTGGAATTAGGAAGGGCTAGATGTACCAATCAAATTTCTAATTTTTTTTTTAATACCTAACAACATACAAATATTACACATATTCAAAATAAAAAATGCATTATAAATAAATAAAATGAAATGTACTTAAAAAATAAATACTACAAAATAATTTAACTTTAACCAATATAAAACAAAATGAATACATTTCAAATAAATGCACTTCATACCCTTATACCTAAAACACACAAACCAAAGAAAACGCTAAAATACGTTATATGTAATAAGATAACATTAACACAGTATTTAAATAAAGAAGAACATTTTAAAAATAAGTATAACATTATTTGTTGTTGTTTCATTAAATACATTTATCAATGAACAATTAATTATGTAAAATACAATAAATAACAGATATAACAAATATGAAATGCTTATTATGAAAAAGTAATTTAAAAAAGCAAAAATGTATAAGTTAAATAACTTTTCATCCTACTCCCCTTCAAACCCAACAGCCCTTTACTAAATTATAAATGAAAAGTTAAAGATATTAAAATTACACATTAGAAATAAAAAATGCTTAAATAATTAAAACAACAATTAATCAATTGAATATTTTACCTAATTAATTTCCAAGAAACTTTTAAACTAACAAAAGAAATGTAAACAAAAAAACAGCTACTTATACTTTAAATGTAAATGGCTTCCCACCCTATACCTCTGCAACCCCAACAGATCACTACTAAATTATAAATTACTAATTAAAAATAACAAATATTTACACATTAAACTTCCAAACAATAATAAAAATAACTGCAAATAATATAGTAACTCCTATATATTAAATTAATAAACTTGATATTTACTAGAGCCATGTTAAAGTAAACATTATTATGTACAGCTGTATTTAACAAATTATATTGTATACATAAAGAAAGATTCTTAGCTTCTATATTTTATTCGGTGATATTTTTGACATGACAATATTTTTGGCCTGATATTCTTGCAACTCAATGTTTTTCAAACGATATTCTTGTAATTCACTGCCTTTTCTTCCCTGGACGAAGCTCAGTGCAAGCTTGATTTAAGTACTACTCCTCTGTATTAGGCACATGTCAGCTCTGAGCAGTCCCACTTCCTAACTGAATTTAGCTGCTAAACTTGCGCTAATGAGGTGAAACTTTTGCCCTGACAATATTGTGTGTTAAAAGGAGAAAACCATAAAATAATAATGACACAAATTGCGCCGCATTAATTAGTCAATGGTGCTACATAATGTGGGCCTTCTTTGCTGCACAAGTCCAGGTTCCCAAACTATAGGTGTATGAGGGAGGCTTCAGCAGTAGAGCGCTAGACAAAACCAAAGACCATCCTGAGCAGCACATTTCAACATGTATGGATATGGTAAAGAAAATACTTCAGATGGGGATGAAATTCCCCTGCTGCTGAGCATTAGGAACTAAGGTGGCCTTTGCTCCAATATCAGCCTTTCTAAGCTGTCCATTAATAAAGGTGCGCATGGGCGCCAGGTAGGGGAATCCCCAAAAATCAGGACAATGTCAAAATGCAGCTTTTCTGTGTTTTTTGAGCAATGTGACCAAGTGCTGGTTAAGACACATGAACCAATGCTGTTAGTAAGACTATTCCGCTGGGTTTAGGGACATCCTGAGATCTTTCTTAGGAGAGGCACCAATAGTTAGGGAGTGCTTCCGCTGATGACTGAGAACTTAGAGAGGTTTCTACTGAGGCATGTGACTTGGGCCCGAGAGAGAATAGGTGCCCAGACATCTCTCTTCTGCTTCTGTGTGACCTTGACCTCGCCTTGCCCTTCTAACTCGTTTTGATGTCTATCTTCTGCTGTTTCCCCTGTTAGCTGCTTGTTCTGCCCCTGACCAGGTAACTACTCTTTCTTTGTTTGTGCTGTCTCTGTCTCTATTTGTCTGCTTCTTTTTGCAAACAAGGTCATCAGTCACTCCTATTGAGTCTAACAGCACCCCAAGCTGCTGCTGGAAGAAAGTTACAGAAACAGAATAGCTCAGTGCTCTCCAACTACACTACGCAAACCCCACCCATAACTTGATCAATGACACAAACAACTTCAATAACTGGATTACCACCTGCACCAATATCCTAGTGCCCCTTAAAAACAAGCTAACTGCTACAACTCTACCTCAGAGAGTCCAACAGAGTTTGCAAACATCTTGAATGGAAATGGAGAACCACCCGATGAAATACCGCAAGAAGCACCTACAAAGGCGCACTCAGACACTATCACCATCAAGTAAAGGAGACCAAAGAAAAAGGCCCTGAACCTGTGAATCGAATATAGCTCCAGCAATGGAAAGGACATTTTCCCCCATTATCAAGGAATTCACCCACCCAACAGCCACAGCCCCATCACTCTTACACAAGAACTCTGCAACAACCTCTCTGACTTCTTCCATGAAAACAACACCAGAATCTACAGCAACGTCGAACCCCAGGCACCCACCATCAACCTTCCCAGCCTGCTAACCTCATCAACCAAAGACTGCTAACTGGCAGCATGGAACCATCTATCTATTGTGAACACTTCCGCAATAATGAAGACAGCCCACTTAAGGGTGCCCACAGACCTCTGTCCCCAACATATCTGGGAAGAGCCACAATCAGTGCTGCAATCAAATCCATCATCACACCTCCCTCAAGACAGCCACTTACTCAGATAGCTGGACACATGCCAAAGTCACAGCCCTAGTTAAAAAAAAAAAACAGAAGTCGAAGTATTCAGCAACTACAGACCCATCTCATTGCTCCCCTTACCTGCCAAAGTCATTGAAAAGACCATCAACAGGCAACTTTCTTGCCACCTAGAATGCCACAAACTCCTGGGTGACTCACAATCTGAATTCTGAAACAACCACAGCACTGAAACAGCCCTCAGCCTCCGCTGTGGACAGACCACTGCCTTCATCATCCTCGACCTCTCTGCCACTTTTGACACCATCTCCTACCACAAATTAATTGCCTCACTACACACAGGGAGAATGCATCACATCAGAACCCCCTGACCTCATCTGCTGATTCCACCAGAGATTCTCACGATGCCCCACACTTTTCAACATGTACATAACTCCTCTGACAAACATCATGAGATTCCGTGGAATCAACATCATCTCCTATGCCAACGACATCCAGCTCATTTTTTCCCGTCTCAGGCGACACTATCACCACCAAGACAAACTTTAAACAATGCATAGCCAGCATGGCCAATTGGATGGAAGAGAACTGCCCCATGCTCAACACTGACAAAACAGAATTGCTGATCTTTGGGAATAAGAGCTCACCTTGGGACTCCACCTTGTGGCCTGCCGAACTTCGCCCCACACACACCCCAAACAACCACGATAGGAACCGAGGCCTCATCCTAGACACCATCCTCACCATGAAATCCCATGCCAACGCCGTAACCTCTGCATGCTTCCACATCTTCGGCATGCTACGTAAAATCTTCAGGTTGTTCCCACTGGACACCACATGTACCATCACACAGACCCTAATGAGAAGCAGATTGGTCTGTGGCAATGCACTGAATGCTGGTATCCCACTGCATCTTCTACACAGACTTCAAACCATCCGAAGGCTGCCGCCAGACCCGTCCTCAACCTCCGCATGCTGATTCCGCACCACACCACTCCTCTAAGAGCTCCAATGGCTCCCCAATCAAAAGTGCTACCAGTTCAAACTTCTCACACACACATTCAAGTCACTACACAACACGGAACCCGCATATCTCAACCACCGGCTTCACATCTACTAACCCGCCAGACAACTTTGCTCAGCATCACTCTCAGTTGTGCACCCACCCTGCATCCACCGAAGCAGAAGGGGAGGTTGAATGTTCTCCTAACAAGCTGCCAAATTCTGGAACTACATCCCCCAGCACATCAGGCCTCCTCCTCACTTCTGGAATTCTGCAATCTGAAGACCTGGCTTTTCAGTCTTCTTTCAGGATGATACAGAATGCCTTTACTCAGGCCCAGCCTCAACACACACGTGTGAACATCCTCATCAATTGAGAAAATACATAAGCATGTTGGAACAGCCTTCTGGCCTCACTCACCAAAGTTTCGTTACGCCACTGGTGCAGTGATTTGCACGTGTCTGAATTGTACAAGCGCTCATATTTGATATTTTCGACACACAAATGCTTGCTGGAGAAGTGGACGCAGCCGGCATTGGTATATCCGTTCGAGATCACTTCTGTAAATCCAGAAATGTTTAAATGTTTTTTTCCACTGGATGGGGTGAGGGCAGGGGACGTTTGGAAAACGTAGCCATAAATAGCGATTATAAAAACATTATTTTTTATTTTTTGTTTACATCGGGTTGTAAAGGATACAGCAATATTACTAACACGTAAGAAGACTATACATGATCATCAGCTTCCTTAAATGGTAGGTTGTTTGACAATTTTCCGAAAAATTGCCGCAATTATAAAGTTATGCAATCAAATTCTAGTCTACTACTTTCACAAACAAATCCCCAGGAAATATACTTGAAAATAGCCAAATAATCAAAAAGACAAATAAAATAAAGAATGAACTAAAAAAAGAACAAAACCCTATTAGGAAAGCAAAACCAGGATCGTAGCAGCATTCACCCGTTCCATCTCTCCGATTGGCTGAAAGGCTCTCGGGGTTTTATTTCGTTAATGCTATTTGAAAATTGTTTTAGCTGACGCAGACCGGCACCCCCTCTGCCACCACCGCCCTCCCGCCCAATTGGAGGCCATAAGCAGATTGATGCTACTGCCCACACGTCCTCCATTACTCCGACGCGCTCATTCAGCCACAGCACACACACTGGCAAACACTGAAGTCAAATGCGCTTAGCGGATCCTGCTGCTGCACTCAAAAGTAATTTCTTTTTCTCCACTGCCTATTTTAAACCCTGCCGATTTTGCAAACGAAAGGAAAGAGATTGGTCGTACCATTGAAACTCAAACGTACACGGACAGTGCAGTGCTGCTCGTCCTGTTGCCTAGCAACTGGAAGCAGGCCAACCAGAGGGTAAAAACATCCATGAGTCGAGTCCTGATTTATACAGACAAGGGGCGCTTTCCTGCTATTATTCTTCCCGTCCCTTCGTTGAGAGATTCAAGGTCAACAAAGGACAAATATTGGAATATTCTTTCTTTCATTCAAGCCATTCAAAGAGCTAATCTTTTACCATTGTTGAATATGGTACTCCTGCCATCAAAATGCTGGTGGAGAACAGGTGCAGGGGGCCACTGGTGGGGACCCCTGCGGATGGGCAGTGCAGGGGTCCTCCTACCCAGCACCTCTGCTCAATTATGAGCTGGCGACAATGCTGCTGCCACTTTCCCGCTGAGCAGACTGCAGCTCAGCAGGAAAATCTTAATGGGCCTGGCGGGAGGTCGCCAGCATGGCTGTGACCACCCCGTCTGGAGTTTGGCAGACGGGTGTTCTCGTCCGCCAAACTTGTAATAGGGCTCATAGTCTGGTATTACTTAAATCTACATTTTGGAAGCACCATTTAATCGTAAAACTATTTGTACATTTTGTAGCAGTCTATCTTATACTGTGTGTAATGCAAGTATAAAATAATGACTTACATATTCTTAGTGATTTCTGTCACAGGCTGTGAACGTGTAGCACAAAAAATACACAAGTCACTATTGCACCAACCAAGATTCATTTCTGTGGTTGTCGGGCAGACCTCTGCAGTGCATCAACTAATAGAGGTTTTATAATGTACTACAGTGCATTTCCCACTGAGTAACACATTTTATTTATTTTTCATTTAAGCTGGCTGTTATTTTATATGTAGCTATCTGACGGTGAAAGACCTAAAAAGATTTACAGAATATTTTGGGGCCTATTTATGAGAGGCTTGGGCTGCTGGAACATCACTTTTTTTGGCGCTCCGGCGGCACAAACCTTTCAATCATACATATGAGGCTACGCAAAGCCACCCTGAGTGGATGGCCTCATGGATATGGAGTAAGGCAAAGCAGCATAAACCACCGGGTTACCTTACTCTGCATCAAGGAGGCGCTCCAGGGGTGTTGCGGTGGGTGTTCCCACACAACACCCATGGATTGTGATGTTGCCCCAGTTTTACAAAATCATGTAAAACTGGGGCAGTGCCAAGACCTTGTGCTTTCCCAGAGCAGGCATAATGAATAGAAATGTTTTTATTTCTCCTAGTTTTTTCTTCTTTCCGTGTATGCTGCATTCTGCAGCACACATAGAAAGAGAAAAATGCATCTTGGGACTGTTTTTGTGAAAAACAATCCTGCCAAACGTTGGCGCTAAGCAGCAATTTGTCCGCCAGGGAAAAGGACAGGAATGTCCTGTATTTCATAAATACGGTGCATTCCTGCCCTTTTTATATTGGCGTAGGGCAGTGTAGTAAGAGGACATGTGGCACTGTTCTACTCGAATTCCTCATAAATGAGGACCTTTGTTTTTAGCCACACCTTTGACCATGCCTGACACTCATTGACCTTTGGTTTGCTAAAAACAGTTTAATATTATTTCCTCACTGTAAAAACGATTTGCTGTGGGAATTGGGGATGTTTATGGTTGTTGATGATGAGGAGTACCAGGTTCTAGAAATTTGAGTCAGAAGGGGGTCCTTACACCTAATAATTTTAAGAGGGGGTTCCAGCATCAAAACGTTTGAAGACTTCTGCTCTAACACAACCGTTCAGACATACAAACATTTTTCAATCTTAATTTCTAAAGAACTACTGAACAAATTTACAACAAATCACAAAAAGCAAGCTTTCTGGACCAAGATCTAGCTTTCTGCCAAATTTGGTGTAGTTCCATTCAGACATCTTAGATCAAAAATCCAGAAGGACATTGCGTGAGGATTTTGAATTTTGGGACCCTCTCTTTTTCTCATCCCCCGCTCACCCCCAAATGTATCATGAAGGAGCATAAAGTTCTCTTTTTTCAAAGTTTTGTGAAGATTCGTCAAATGACTCCAAAGATATTAGCAGACCAAAACAGGAAGCTCCTATGGAAACACAAACCTAGTTATACCTACTCAGTGGCGACCAGCATTGGGATATATATATTCACTAATAAAAGAGTTAAAGAGACATTACAGTGAGGTGTTGAAATGAGATGAGAGCTAACTTTAAAAAAATGAAAAACCACTGAAATTCACCAGCTATTGTTTATTGAACGAACTATACCCTGCGCAACCTCATGCACTGCTTATGACCTCACATACTACATCACCCGTGTCATGTTATAAGACATCATTGATGATATCACTGATGACACCTCAAATTACATCACCAACAGTACTGCTGTTCACAACCTTCAGTTGTGTACAGGGATTCACCCCGGCTCACAACTGCTGAATGCAGCCAGTCACCACTGCTCATGGCCTATAACCCATAGAATGGCAGTTGGCCGCAGGGTTTAGTTTATGAGCGGACTCTTCTCATTTTTTTAATGATTTTTCAGCACCCAGGTAGTGGTACTATGGTATCTTATGAGGGGCATTTCTGGGTACGATGTGCAGGCACTATAGTTCCAGGCTTTGCCACAGGGGATTGTTTCTATCCAGGCTGTGCACCTAACTCCCTGTGGGTGTCCAACCTCACACCAGTCTATGCACCAACCCTTAGGGTGTGCCCAACCACTACTGCACGTGACTGAGGGTTGGACTTAGAACCTGCCTCTGGCCATCAAAGCCCCACCTAACCCCTGTGGGTACCTAACCACATTTGGGGGTGAGGCATCCGTGGTGTGTTGGACTGGCCCTGTGGCAGGCAGTGGGTTGGCTCTGAGTCCAACCCACTACAGGTGGCCAAAACCTACTGTGCATATCCTATGACTTTCATACTGTTAGTTGGCCACAGGATCTGGTCTGTGACCAGTATGACTAAACACTTCGCTTTTTTACATTTTTGTTTTCTGATACCTCAGTACAACAGCACATCTTATTGGAACCACAGGCGGCACCTTGCTGGGTACCAGGCGCCAATAAAGCAGTACCCAGAACCTGTTTTTTTTTGTTTTACTTAAGTGAGGTACCTTTAGGATATGCCCACATGGATCTGGGGATCAGGGTGTGTCTACCCAGATCCTTTATGTGCTTATGTGGCTTTTGACATTTTGTGCAAGACTCAGGGACACAGTCCCTGAGTTCTGTAACAGCAGGCACTACATATTCTCCTTGTTATAACCAGCCAATCAGGACCTGCTCATCCACGTTGAATGGGTCACTCAAAGCATATCTGGACATTCACGGTCCACATAATGCTAACATTTACCAGGGTTAACCAGGTAATGCCTACACGAGCACCTTTTCAAATACTAATTTCTGGAAAATGGCTACAATGATTTACAAAAAATAACAAACAACATGCTTTCTAAGTTAAGGTGTATTTTTTTGACTACTTTGGTATATTTATGTTTAAGTATTTTTTTCTGTATCAGAGATCAAACTTTCTTCTGGAAATTAACAAGGAAAATTAGAATTTTGAGAACTCTCCCTTTTTCTTGGCCTCCTCTTAACAGATTGCGGTCATGTGGCCAAAGTGAATGAACATTTTGGGCTCTCTTCATCAGATGCGTAAAGTTATTAAACAAAAATGCCTTTCCTGTGGAAACTCTGACATAGCTATAACTAAATATTATATAGATATGCTGTGCGCCAGGGGGAGGACAGGACAAGGGAACCGACTCTCCAGGAGGCACTGTCTGAGATCCTGGGAGTCCTACCAACATTCCAAGAATACAGTGGGCCAGATTCTTGATAATGTTCAGGAGAACAGGCGGCGGCAGGAGGAACAGTATCAGGGAGGACTTGCAGGCCATTAACACCACCCTGATCTCCATAGCAGGGGTGCTGGCAGACTTGGCCAGCATCATGAGGGAGGCAACAGCACACCAGTGGGCCCCTACCACTAGCCAGTCCATTGGCCAGCCCTCGACTTCCTCTGCTGCTAGTGCGCAGGAAGCCCTGCCACCGGACCCACAGGCCACCAGCATCCCTCCCCCTGCTGAAGGTTACCACCCCGCAAACGTTCCCTGTGACCCAGACAGAAGCCAGAGACACTTGCTAAGACCAACGCCAGGAAATTAGACTCTCCCGATTGTCCCTCTTGTGTCCCACTCAGTCACCTTGTCCACTTTGAACTTCCGTTGTTCCCCTTCCAGTGGCCCCATGGATACTGCACCTGTGCAACAAACAGACTGGAAAAGTATCCTGGACATTCCTCCATCATCACCCCATTTCATTGCACTTTCACCTCAATTTCTTAGCACTACAATAAACACCCTTGAACACAACTCGACTACTAGTTTTTTATGTGTTGAAAATGTGTATTTATGGAAACAGTCACATCCATTGCAAATTAACTGTACACTGTGAGAGCATAGAAATAATGACTTCTAGCTGGCTTTAGTCAGTACATCAGTACACAGTTGTTATATCACCAACATCTGTAAAATGATAAACCATAGGTGACAGTAAGTAGAAATAAAAGGAAGTTAATGCCATCATGCTACAGCCACACAGAACACACCAATAGTCATAGAAATGTGCAGTTGCACTGTCTCACCTGTGTGTCATTGGAAGTACTGACGGATAACTGATGTTCTATTGTCCGCATCCTCATCGTCAGCCTCTTCATCCTCACTGTCATCAGGGTCTACTGCTGCCACAGGGGCATCGCCTGTCTCCTCCTCCTGCAGAAAGGGTACATGGCGTCTGAGGGCCAGGTTGTGCAACATGCAGCATGCCACTACTATCTGGCAGACCTTCTCGGGTGAGTAGCACAGGGATCCACCTGTCAGATGGAGGCACCTGAACCTGGCCTTCAGGAGGCCAAAAGTCCTTTCGATGATCCATCTGTTTCACCCATGGGCCTCATTATAAGGTTCCTCTGACCCTGTCCTGGCATTCCTCACAGGGGTTAGCAGCGACAATAGGTTTGGGTAGCCAGAGTCACCTGCAAGTATTGAGGGAGCACATTTAGCCTCACACAATCCTATGGGGTTAACACCAGAGGCATACACTAACATACAATGGGAGGGGACCAAGACTCACCTATTAGCCACACCCTGTGCCTCTGTAGTTGGGCTTTCACATTTGGGATGCTGCTATTCCTCAGAACGAAGGCATCATGCACCGACCCAGGATACTTAGCATTGACGTGGGAGATGTACTGGTCATCCAGGCACACCATCTGCACATTCAGTGAGTGGAAACTCTTATGATTCCTGAACACCTGTTCATTCTGGCAGGGCGCGGGCAAACACAATATGTGTACTGTCAATCGCCACAATAATATTGGGAATATATCCCATTGCAGAGTATCCGGCCATCACAGTGGCCAAATCATCCATCTGGGGGAAAGCAATGTAGCTGCACATGTGTTTTACCAGGGCAGAAAACACTCTTGCCAGCACGATTGAGAATATTCCTGTGACATTCCTGCTGCCAAGCCCACTGTCACTTGGAAAGAACCTGTTGCCAGGAAATGGAGCACTGATAGCACTTGCACAGGAGGGGGGATCCCAGTTGGATGACAGATAGCTGAGATCAGGTCAGGCTCCAATTAGGCACACAGCTCTGTGATTGTGGCCCTGTCCAGTCTATAGGTGAGGATAATGTGCCTGTCCTCCAGTGTAGTCAAGTCCACCAGGAGTCTGTACACTGGGGTATGTCTCCACCTACTATTCATCCGCTCCGGTAGGTATCTAAGGGACACAAGAGTGAGTAGGCTGTCACAATTGGAACAATGGAATCACAACTGCAGTCCAGATGGTGCACTTATGTATTGGGAAAGTGTTAATGGCGAAGTGTGTGCCAATCTAATCTGTGACGCAGTAATTGTCAATATGATTGTTCCCCCCCATGAAGTGGCGGATGTAGGGTAATTCCGCCGACGGTGGGCATCATGGCGGAAGGCGGTCTTGCACCACCGGGCAATTCCTCATTGGGTAATATGGGGCTCTATGGAGTACAGTGGCCAATGGGGATCTATGCCTGCAGTGACGGTGTACACCACTGCGGACGTGACCACCATTTTCTATCTGATTCCCCACTTGTTTCCTGACCTTCAACAGGAGAACACATACACTGCATGTGCTGCTGTGACCTGTGTCTGGAACCTACCATGACCCATGTGACCGGGGAAAGGGCCCCAGCCTTCACTTTGGAGGAGTTTGGGCGACTGGTGGATGGGGTCCTGCCCCAGTACGGCCAACTGTATGGCCCTCCAGACCAACAGGTGAGTACACTTTGGACACGATGCGTGTGGGAAGGATTCATGGAGATGTGTGTACAAGCACTGTGTAAAGGAGGTGGGGGAATGTCTTGTGGCGGTGTACATGGTGTGCGCTGGGCTATGTGTGTGCCACTTGTGATGGAAACAGGTATGGTGGACCATTTGTGTGACAGGCTGGACTGTTTGTTTAATGGTGTTCTCCTATCTGTATTGCCTCTGCAGATCAGCGCCCATCAAAAGAAGGGATTATGGCGTGCCATCGCCAAGGACGTGCGGACCCTCGGGGTCTATGGCAGGCGGAGCACCCACTGACGGAAACGGTGGGAGGACCTGAGATGCTGGGCACGGAAGACCACGGAAGCCCAGCTGGGGGTGGCCTCCCAACGAGGACCATGAACCCCCTGATGGCCTGCATACTGGCGGTGGCCTACCCTGAGCTGGATGGGCACTTGAGGGAACCACAGCAGCCACAAGGGAGTGAGTACAGTGGGTTTCATTACATATTTTGGCTGTTGGGGTGGTATCCGGGTGGTGGATGTGTGTTAGTGGGTGCCCCTAAGGCCAGGCCAGACATTTCAGCGTGGGTCATCCGAAGGGTAATGGGTGTATGGCAAATACAGGTAACCTAGCTTGTTAGCAGTCCATTTCAGCCAGGGCATTGTGGGTCTCAGGAGTGCTGCACTTGGCGGTGTGTGGTCCTCATCTTGCCTTAGTGACTAGCCATATCACTAGTAGTACAATGCATAGTGCTTAAGCCTGTTCCCTGTGTGTGACGGTGATGTGTATGCCAATAGTGGTGTTGGTGAGGTCATTGACCCAGCGTATCCTTTGTCTCTCTCCCCCCCTTTCTTGTTTAGTCATCATGTCCTTGTGTGCATTAGCATCATCTGGCGGAGGAGCAGGGGCACCGGCGACAGAGGGAGCTGCATCCTACAGGACCCAGGAGGCAGAGTCCACCGAAGCCACGGGATCCAGTGGGAAAGAGGGTGAGGGGAGCACCACGGCGGAGACTGGAGGAGACAACACAGACTCAGATACCTCCTCCAATGGGAGCTCCCTGGTGGTGGCGGACACCTCTGTGACCACCCCAGCTGCAGGTACAGCTGCACACCCCGTACCAGCACCGCCCTCCCAGTAGCCCCTCGGTGAGTTGCCTGTGCCCGCTCACCCAGGAGGGTGGGCATCTCCTTCACCCCAGGCACCTCAGGCCCTGCCCCAGTGAGCCCTGCAGCCATGAGTGAGGAGGCTATTGACCTCCTGAGATCCATCTCTGTAGGGCAGTCAACCATTGTGAATGCCATCCTGGGGCTGGCATCCCAGATGCAGCAATGCAGTGCATTCCTGGAGGGCATTCACAGTGGACTGATGGCCCAACAGAGATTGATTCAGGCTCTGGCCTCCTCTCTGATGGCAGCCATTGTCCCTGTTTTTACCGTCCCCCCTCCAACTACCACTTCCCAGTCTTATTCTCCTCAACCTCAACCCACCCCAGGCACACATACAGACTAGCATGCATACAAGATAACACCCAAGAGTGGCACAGGCAAACACAAGCACCACACTTCATCACACAGGCACCCACGCAAACACCATACAGTTGCAGACACGAAAACATCCACTGCCTCCACTGTCTCCCCTCCCTCCTCCACCTCCCTCCCAGTCATGTCCACACTCACACCTGCATGCACTAAATCAACATCCGCCACCAGCATCACCACACCAAGCAGCACACACACCTCACTTGCAGACACCTCCACAACAGCCATGCACACGTCCCCTCTGTCCTCTCTCATCCTGTCTGTCCCCCCTCCTAAAGGTCACAAATGATAACACTCAGACACCGAACAGCCATCTACCTCACATCAGCATACAGCCCATGCACCTGCACCAAAATCCAGCAGACATACATCTTCTACACCTACTCCCTCTACCTCCACTCCCATCACTCCTACCTCCTCCCGCCCCACTGTACCTAAAAAGCTTTTCCTTGCCCAACTTGACCTCTTCCCTCCCCCTCCCCCCTTTCCAGCCCAGCACCTCAGCCAAACAGTCCACGGGGACAGTAGTGGCACCACCTACTCGTAGTGGTAAGGATACCACACCTCCATCAGAGAGGGGAAGGAGCCTGCACCTCCATCAAAGAAGGGGAAGGAGTCTGCACCCCCATCGAAGAAGGGGAAGGAGCCTTACCTCCATCGAAGAAGGGGAAGGAGCCTGCACATCCATGCAAGAAAAGGAAGTAGCCTACAACTTCATCCAAGAAAGGGAAGAAGCCATCCACCCCGCCAGGAAGGGTAAGGAATCCACTCACCACGTAATCAAGGATACGAAGCCCTCTACTCCAGCGGAGGCTGTCGGGTGACACCTCCACCACCACCAGCTGCCACAGGGCCCCCACCGCCAGCTGAGGAAGTGCAGCCATCACCAACTGCAGAGGCTTCCCATGAGGCACCTCCATTCACCACCACACTGCAGCCCTCAGCAACTGCAGAGGTTGCCCAGGAGGCACCTACATCCATTACCGCACTGCACCCATCACCAACTCCAGAGTCTGCCGAGGAGGCACCCCCATCCACCAACACACTGCAGCCGTCACCACCAGCAGGTGCCATGTAGGCCACCCTCCAGTCCCTGCTGTATGAGGGGCCCCCTCCAGAACCAGTGGGAAAGTTACCCGCCTGAGAGATTGTGACCTTGCACTCCCTGGACAGAGCAGCAATGGGCATGTTGCCCCATCCAGAACCAGTGGGGAAAGTTACCCACTTCAGAGACCGTGGCATTGCACTCCCCAGGACAAAGCAATGGGCATGTTGCCCCATCCAGAACCAGTGGGAAAGTCACCCACCTGAAAGACTGTAGCCTTGCACTCCCCAGGACAGAGCAAGAGGCACGGAGCCCCATCCAGAACGAGTGGGCTTGTTCCCGCATTCCGGCTGAAGTGCCCCCCCCTCCTCCTGAGGTGCCTTCCAATTTGCAAACTGATGCCCCTGCAGAGTTCTATCCAGATGAAGTCAGGATTCAGGTTGGGCTTTAGACTGTGCCCTGTGGCCATGTGGGCCCTTTGAACATTGGACTAGGCAGTGTCCCTTTGTGTACATGTGTACATATCCGTTTCATTGACAAATCAATAAATTTTTTAGATGTTGATTTGAATACAATCACTTTTGTCCATTCCTGTTGTTCTTGCATTATTCTGCCATGTATCGGGGGAAATTGTTTTTCGTGTGCAGCTGGTTGTGTGTATGGTGTGTGTGTCTCAGGTGTGTGTTGTGCATGTGTGTGTCACTCACGTTTTCCTCCCTTCCTCCCTTGTGTGCTAGGCGGCTGTACTCACCGTCTTTGTCTTCGTCAGCATTGGTGTTCCAGGTGGAGCATAACGTAGAAGATCATCGGGAAAACTTGCAGTACAGGTTCCATGGCGGCATTCTTCTTCCCTGTGTCTCCAATGGTGAGTCATTTCTTTTCTGTGATGCATTTCCGCCAGGCTTTTGATGGCGTTGTTACCGCCCCAGAAAAGGTGGCGGTTTGCAGTGTCCTAATATGGTGGGCGGTACATTATCTCCCGCCTGGCTGTGCCGGCTACCGCTGTGGTGAGTGTTGTTTCCGCCCTGGCGGTTGGTGTGGTACATTGGCTGTCTAAGGGAGTTGTCACTGCCATGGTCATAATTTGAAGGTAATTACCACCAGCGTGTTTGCGGTATTACCGCCACTTTATCACTCACCGCCAGGGTCGTAATGAGGGCCTAAATCTTCACATACAAATGTGCACATAGGAACATTCAAACTGATCTTGCTTACTTTGGGCTGCATTATGAGTTTGGCAGACGGTTTAGACCATCCTCTGAACGTCCAATAGGGAGGTTGCTGCCATAGTGGCTCCCTCCCTGCCGGGCCCGTTAAGACCTTCCCACCAGGTCAGCGGGCGGAAACCTGAGTTTCTGCCTGCTGGCCTAGCGGGAAACACCCTACAGCATTGACTCCGGCTCTAATTGACCTGGCAGCAACGCTGTAGGATGCAGGGTGCACCAGCACACTCACAATGTTCACTGTCTGCAAAGCCCATGTCAATGCTATCCCATGAAATCTCTGGTGGAGAACGAGGTCATAATCCCCTAGGCAGCACTGCCCTTGTGGATTAGGACCGTAGCAACCACCAGACCTCTGGGATCTCCAATCCTGGCAGTGCTGACGGTCCCACCGCAGCACAAACACCGTGGACTTAATAGGGCGCTTGGGCTACCTCATTGGTGGTGGTTTGACAGCCATTGCGAGTCTGGTGGTCTAGTCACTTCCAGACTCGTGGTCAGGGCCTTAGTCACCAAACGTGTAACACCATGCCTTGAGCGAACATCTCATACTTGGATCTTGTATGCTAGGAAACATGCCACAGGATGGCATTCTCTAGTTTGGCATCTCTGGTATCCTAGAGAGACTCCCTTTTTGTCTGCACCATTTGAATAAATATAATTTGGTAGGGTTTTGGTCCCTGTTCAAGTGGGCATGCCTTTGACACAAAGAATATGACAGGGGTCCCACAACATGGTACTGTGTATTAAATCTAACGCAGCCTCCACTAGAATGAGTTTGTTTTTGAAACACAAAATGTGAGAATGTTTTACAATGGCATGTCCTATCTCAGGGAGAATGCCATAAGTATAGAAAAGTGATTGAGCCTCAAGCAATAGTCAGCCCCCCAACTCCACTTGAGTGGTCATGATCCCGGTACGCAGCATGTTAGGGGTCGACATTTTGGAGCAACCTTCCGAGTGTTGGCATGCTGTGAGTACAAAGCGTGTGATGTGATTAAAAAAAATTAGAAGCCCCGCAGGGAGCCAGCTGTGAGTAAAGTGTATGTAGAAGAGTTCTAGAGCATAGAGGGGTCCCTCTAGGATATTCCTGCTGTGAATGGGCAGTATACAATAAGGCAGCAGTCTTCAAACTTTTAATGCCACGCTCCCCGAATGGGGGAAAAAAGTAATTAGGCCCCCACTAACAATTTCTCACAGTTGTCCTACTAAGTTGGCAATGTTTAACTAAGTCTAGACTTATTTAAATATTACAGTTACGTTCTTTTACATTTTTTAAAATACAATCAAATACATGATTGCCAAACATACTATTCTGGTCAGGCAGGCCTTACTAATGTGTAAACGTATCCACAGTGTAATTGTTAGAAGCGGGGTGGGGTTTTTGAAGAGTATTTGGAGATCCTTCCCTTTTGACACATACTCCCAGCCAGAATATAAATGAGAAAATATGTTAGTGATGGCCTATTACAGAGCGGTTTACTGCCTTTCATTTTTGATCCCTTAAAACAAAGCACTGTTATCAGCATAATGCTTCTTTTGGCCTTGCACCCCCCCCTGGGATCACTTGAGGCACCCCTTCTGGGGCCCACCCCCCAGATTGAAGACCTCTGCAATAAGGTCTTAGACAACCGATAGACCCCACAGGGATGGTATGATGTGATTGCACAGCAGATGAAAGCATATTATACTCTAGCAGGCTACAGTATTGTCAGCTATGCCAGTGTTGATGGTGTCCCTTGGTCGCATGAACAACACGTAATTCTAAGGATAGGGTATTATAGATTTACCATTCAATCAGTAACTGTGAACAGAAGTCACGTCAAACAGTTTTCTGGCGGGTTGGTGGAAGGTCTCACAGTGGTTAATGAGCTTGGATCCAATGTTGTGGAGGGTTTTGTTAGCGAGGGTCAAAATCTTAAACTTGCACCTCTTATGCACGGCAGCCAGTGGAGGCTTCTGAGGTGAGGGGTGATGCTGGTATGCTTGGGGAGGTCTTGGATGAGTCTGGCTGCGGAGTATAGTTTTTAAGCGCTGAGGATTTGGGTGGTGACTCCGGCGTAGAATGCCTTTTCGTAGTGTAGCCTGCTGTTAATGAGGGCTTGGGTTACTGTTTTTCTGGTGCAGACGGGGATCCATCTGAAAATCTTTTGTAGCATGCAGAGAAGGAGGAAGCAGGAAGATGTGACTGTTTGTCACTTAAAGGTGAGTTTACTGTTGATGATGATGCTGAGTTTGTAGGCGTGGTCTGTCGGAGTACAGGTGGGCCACCAGGTGTCATCCAAGGGGGAGGAGTTATTTCTGAAAAATGTTCACTTCTGTCTTGTGCGTAACAATCTGCTAGGAATCATGAAAAGTAATAGCTGGTCCCCAAAAATGAGTGCCATGAGGCACGCTGCGGATCCAGGGTGCAATATTTTTTACTTAAAATCTAGGGCTCACCACCCATGGGGCACACCGTGGGCCGGGGGGGAATTATTTTATGCAGAAAAGCAAAATAAAGTGCTGCAAAATATATTCAGCACACAAAGAAAGCACCTAGGGCCAGATGTACATACCATTTTTCTTGTCACAAACGGCCCGATTCACAGAATCGGGATATTTGTGACAGGAAAAAAACATTTTGGGGTGTTCAGACCCATTTTTGCGATTCCGTAATCTATTTACTGAATTGCAAAAAGGGTTTGTGAGTCGCAATTAAGAAGGGGCGCTCGATCGCAGTGCGATGTAGGATTGTTTTGTGACCGTGAATGCGGTCACAAAACAATTGCAGTTAGCACCAGTTTTCCAATTGGTGCTAACCTATACACAAACGGGAAGAGGTCCCAGGGGACCCCTTCCTCTTTGTGAATGGTAGCGAAAAAAAAATTCAGAGCACTCTGAAAAACATGAAAAGAAAACTTTTCATTTTCGTTTTGAAATGTATCCCGCTTTCCTTCAACGAAACAGGCTGGATTTAAAAAAAACAAAAAAACTGCTTTATTTAAAAGCAGTCACAGACGTAGTGGTTTTCTGTCCCCAGCAGGCCACCACCCCTGTGAGGGTGGCTATTCTCAAAGGGGTTGCAAATTGTGACCTACCTCATGAATAATTATGAGGTAGGTCATTTGCAACCCCATTGGGAATTGCAAATAGCGTCAATGACACTGTTGTGCATCATGGTTTGCGACATGCACATTGTGAGTCGCTAAGACTCGCAATTTCCGAGTCGCAAAACCTAAAATCTGTACATGTGGCACCAAAGCCCAATTCCAGGAGATGCCATGTGATTAAATGTGTGATAAATAAAGGCAGCAGATCTTTCCTGACCTGTTTTGACTCCCACAATAGCCTTGATTACAGCTGCAAAGAATTATTGATCAGGGATATTATGTGAGCCAAAACACTTAGCTTCTCCTAGAATTGGGTTTCAGTGTTTTCTTTGTGTGCTGAATTTGTTTACGGGATGCTTGTTCCAGTCTGCTGATGCCGCCCTGTAGGGTTGGGAACTCCCATCAACGAAGACAGGTTTGTTTTATATATGTAAATATACACACACACACATCTACATAGGGCTTTAAGGAGAGCAGCAGACCCGACAGTAAATCAACACTGACTTTGAAATGAGCTATACATTGATGTCCTTTACAGGCAAAAACGCGGATTAATTTCTCAAAATATATTATGTCAGCAATGACTGCAAAAATCATTAGGGTAATCCATGCCAATGAAGTAGTTTCTGTTTACATTGACGTTTTATTTAATTTACTTCTCCATGGGTATTTGCTTTTCCAGGGTGCTTTTTTTCTGTCTTTTTTCACGTAGCATATTAATCTTGTATTATGCATACTGTAAACGAGATCGCCAGTAGGGATCTTTGTGAGTTCAGGTTGTGGCCGGGTGTTCTTCACAGGTCATGATTGAGAGCTGGGCATTCGAGGCGGAAGGCTGTGCGAATTTCTCAAAGTGCCAGCCAGTGGGTCATAAAGGTGCATAGAATACATGTCCATCCAATCCTTGGCCTCTCTGCTGAACAGCTCACAGCAATGATCACAAGTGCCAATAGTAATTGTGATTTTATGCAAGAGTGTGTACAGGATCTACAAACCTGATGAAATATTGATAGAGCAAAAGTAAAAAATATATGTGTTTCCATGTGAATGGGCAAATAGTGAATATGGTAAATAAGATGCAAGGAATTTGCTGCAGAAAGAGAGATTGAAAAGAGGGTGTGAAAGAGGAACGAGATGAGGAGTGAAATATGGGAATGAAGGGCTTGAGAAAGACATGAGAATGCACTGACTGGAGTGCGCGCTTGCAAACACACACACACACACACACTCACTCTCTCTCTCTCTCTCTCTCTCCTTCTCTCTCTCACTCACACTCTCTCATATATATTACAACACACTGTGTGTTCGGATCCATACCCATTTTAAATGAGCAGAAAATAAGGGTTTACATTGAAAAATCAAACATATTTTGAATGAGCATTGTATAGATCTACTCCAATGGATTATTCATTAGCTCAAAAACTAATTAAAATGTTTGTTTTATACGTTGACAGTTTTTCCAGTCTGTAAATGAGCAAAAAGAATGAAACATCATATTTTTTTTATATTTTTTTTAAACATAGTGTTACAACAATGTACAGAATGCCCTGATATTTTAATAAAATGCTACAAATGCAAATCATTGTGGAGTAATATCAAAATACATTCATTAATTACACACTTTATATTCGTATTGTTGTATATCAGTACAGACATACATTATCTTCAGTATTAGTTTAACAAAACTATTCAATGGCACCCACAAGAGCAGAAGACAAAAGACAAAGTCATAGGTGGCGCAAACAACACAAAAGACTAATTTAAAAATCAATAGTCCTTTCAACATTGTGTCACATCAGACTAACTTGAAAATTGACGTTTTTTGCAATATGGCATTGCCTGCAACATAATTGTGCATACAATATTCTGATGTGATAAAAGTTATGGAAAAAATGCATTTTTGTTTATGTAATGATTTGTTGTCTTTATGGAGATGGATACACAATAGGGTGTTCAAACTAAGTACAGCACTCAATTTTGTAGATATATATGTTTTTATTATCCGTCAATTTAATACTGAAATGTATTATAAGCATGACTGATTTATCCACATTTGAGGTAGATATGAAGATTAAAATAGACTAGCTGAAGAGCAAAAAAGAAGCATAAAGATTAAAATAGTTTGTGCAAATCTTAGAAGAAAAAGCATACATATGTGATTTGATAGGATACATTGCATTCCGAATGTAGATGAAACTCTGCCTCAGCTACTGCTTGAAGTCTGCTGATCCAGAGGCACTCTTATTGCCTCAAATTCAAAACTTTCGAAGTTGAGGCAAAGAGAGTACCTCTGGATCAACAGATGTTTATCCTTCTAATGATTGAAGCCTGTTTCAGTGACTTTAAAATCCATCTGATTCAAATGTTACTCTATCATATCTTTAGCTAACAAAGGTTTAGGATTTCTAAACCAAGCTTCTGCACCTCCTTAATGGATAAATCATTTTACAGGCATACATTTTGCCACATAGGAATCCACATAGTTGTAGAAAAAATCAAGTTTCATGATTTATTAAATGCTTTCCGGTATATTGCTCTTTGAATTATAATTGAATATCTTGTGGGCACAGCAAATATGCTAGTAAAAAATCCATTCAGGGCAATGATAACTATGTGATATATTTGGATAACAGCTGATAATGCCAAGGCTTAGTAATTGTTTTAAATTCTTGGCCATGTAAAAGTCTTTGGTTTATCAGTAAGTATGTATATTCAGTATTTAGAATATTCTATTGGATCTGACCGAATATCATGTACTAAATCTTATATGTTAATTAGATTTAAAACTCTTTGTCTTAGGGCCTCATTATGACTTTGGCGGCCAGACCAGCTGACCGCTAAATCGGGTGGGAGGCTGTCGTCAAGCCGGCGGCCTTCCCGCTCAGTCATATTATGATGTTTCCACCAGGCTGACTGGTGGGAACATTATATTATGACGTTTCCGCTGGTCAGCCCGGTGGAAACAGTGCCATTGCAAATTGGAGCCGAGGCCAATGCAGTTCCACAACAGCACCCTTGGAATGCAGCGCAGACCGTGCACATTCCAAGGGTGTGACTGCCATGGAAAGGCTGGCAAAAAGTGGACTTGTGATCAGCAAGGTGGTGCTGCCATGGCAACCGCCATGACTGACTGCGACTCCGAAAGCTGCCACCCTGTCGGGATCCATATCCAGGAGGTGGCGGCAGACCCCTGGCAGTCCAACCACCAGGGTTATAATCTGTCAGTCTGACCAGCAGGAGTGCGGCGGTCCGACCAACATTATGAGTTTGGCGGTCGCACGACCGCCAAACCCGTAATAAGGCCTTTAATAGTTAATAATTTGATCCTATATTGTGCAGATGCCAATTACTTTAGTCAACAACCTTTGATATTCTTTTACAAAATCAGTTGTAGGATTGCAGTTGTGTTTCATAAATAAAAAATCCCCCATAAGAAAATAGTACGGTTTCGAAATGCCAAAGTGATTCTTGGCACTAAGTATGTATTTTACTGCAATATTATTTCTGTTTTGTTTAGATTATAGCTCACCTTTAGCAATAATTACATTGATGTGTGAAAAGTTTTATTAAATTTTATGTCACAGTTCTTCTTGTACAAATATCCTATGCTTCATTTTAATATAAAATGAATAACACCCCAAACCATCACACATCAGCAATGTATTGGTATACAGTACTATGCGCTGAGTAATTCTGTCAGTCTTTATTCTCCTTATGCCCACGTCAGCACAATAATGAGCAATAAGGTACCACTAAAAGGTTTACATTGGACCCTTTTCAAACATTGCTGTTCAAAATGAAGGAAATCATATCTAATAAAATCAAGAATACAGAAAAGGTCTATGTGGGAAAAAAGTTTAATAGTTTTCTGACCTTGCTAATGGTTTATCACAGTTTTTAAATGTCCACCGTAATTTAATGGTTTATCACAGTTTTTAAATTTCCACAGAAATTAAAACGTACTGTGAAGGCTCTGGTTTTCATTGAATAGTTTCAGAAAATTAATCAAGTCTTTGATGTATTGCAGTCATTTTCTGCAAACATCAAGCAAAAAGATATCTATAAAATGTGCAAATATTTCCTTAGGGAGACAATATCACCTATATTGGGATGACGTGGGGGTGGCCAATTATGTATTTTAGGAAATGGATACAGGATTGGTAAAGTAGGGCTAAGCACAGGCAGGTAGCTTACTTGTCCCTGATTGAGTGATTCTTGTTGATGCCAGGGCCCATACTTATGAAATATTCATGCAAAGCAGCACAACACCTTGCTGCACTCTGTGAAAAAGCAGGAATGTACTGTATTATCATTATACAGAGGATTCCTTCCTCTCCTAGCACTAGCGCACGTTTGGCTGCAAGGGTGCCTGTGTTGCAGGCAGGATTGTTTTTGAGTAGGAAAGGGGCACCTTCCTGCACAAAAACAATCCTTATAGGCATTTTCCTCTTTCTATGTATGCTGTAGAAAGAGGTAGAAAGAAGGAGAAATAAAGTTATTTTTCCTTCTTACGCTGCTAGCGGGGAGGCATACTGTTCTGATGCATTCCCAGGTCTAGCAGTGTTGGTAAATCTGGGAATGCACCAAAATTCATGTGTGGATGCTTGAGAACAGACATGCTGCACCCATAGCACGCCTCCCTCTGCAGAGTAATGCAAGCAGTAATTTGCGCCGCTTTGTGTTACTCTAGACTTATCAAGGCACGCAGGGCCATGCAAGGTGGCCTTGCCTGGCTTGATAAATCTCATGTAGGTTTTGCATTGCCCTTGCATCCCCTTGCATGGTACAAGGGCGATGTAAAACCTTGATCAGTATGCCTCAGATAAGAAGATGCTCATCCAAAACAGACCTAAGATCTTTCATGAGATCATCCTGTAATCTATGGTTACATTTAGTGCTACATGCCAATGTTACAGTGAAACAACAAGAGGAGTATTTCATTTGAAGTGTGTAATACAGATGGAGAACTGTCTTACCTTGTCACACATGCACTTGGATGCTGGAACCCTTAAAGCAAGTCTAGTCCTTGGATTGAACTAAATTGTACCTTATAATCCAAAGGATAAGGCAAGCTCAGATGTATCATAGATGTAGCATACGCGAGCCTGGTAATGATGTGGCCTATGTTTTCCTGGAGTCTGCAGACTGAGTGGTGTTCAGTGGCTTTATTTTGTAGTAAACCTGCCCTAGTGCTCATCTGTAAAGAAATGTTAATGTTGCCCAATGTTTATGTAGGTAAGGGGATTTATAAAGTACAGACTGAGTTAAGAACCTATGAAGTGTTATGCAAGGTGGGGTCGAGAAGTGAGGGTGTGCCGAGCAGAGAAACAGGATGCAGGCATGATGGAGGAGGCAGCAGCAACCATATCCCGAGATTTACTTGTAAATGTGGTGTGTTATGTAGCTTGATGGATTTGGTGGAAGATAAAGTTCCCAATCATAGGGGTCTGTCAGGAAAAGGCCTACCATGATGTTTTCTCCTTCCCACATATTGATAATGTTGAGGCTGCAGATGTCACATTGTCTACTGGAGGTCTTGATCTTGAATGCCAAATTTGATCGTGTGTGCTTATTCAAGTCTTTACAGGCGACCAACAGACTTCGAAGGTGATGATGGTAGAAACCGGAGCCAATGTAGTTAAAGTTGCCTGTCAAATGTCAGGGGTTCATTGATAGGTTTGGCATTGGTACAAAGGAAGCCCTTCACAGGGTCTAGGTTACCAGTGAGATAGAGTGTTGCCGCTGTGAAGGAGAGATAGAACTAGTGCTGGGACATCTAGTCTATAATCGTCCTTGGAGAGTGTAGTCTTCCTGTTACATAGCATGAATAAATCTTGCCACACAGTTTATACCTTTTTTAAATGTGCTTTTGTAGTTGATGTGTTGTTGATTTAGAATGCCAGTGGGATGACACCATCACTAAAACCCGACCTGAATGTGTTTCTGTCGGTTACTGCTTTCATTCAGCATTAACTCAGTCTTCAGAAGGTTGAACTTCAGTTATGTCTTAGACATCTAGGTTTGCATAAGATTGGATCAAGAAGTACTCATCTGGACAAACTGGTATCTGTGTTTTTTACAAAGCATAAAAAGCATTGAAGCCTGTTCTCCTAAAGTGTGTATTCAGTGGGGGTTGGACCAGAGGATGTGTTTTGTGCTAATAAAATATGACTAAATGCAACAGAACATGAACAGCTGCTGGTCGAGCTTGCTAAGTGCATTATTCCTCTCTTCTTGCGGTACTCACAATTGCACAATTACACATACTCACGTACTTTTTGGTAATTTCATATCAAAGGAGTACAAAATTACTTTGATTACTCTGGCGTAATTAAAATTCTGCCCAGGCCTAGTTAAAGGCTGCCAAAAACTCTAGCACTGTGAGAAGTCATGGGTTGATGTTAGCATCAGGAGTACATTGTCAACCTGTTTAATGGGGTCTATTACCATTCTGTGTAGAGGACTAACCTCTGTGGGTCCTCATGGGAGGTGTTCTTGACTTTTTCATGGAAGTAGTGGTGACTGAGTTTTCAATGATCTTATCCAGAAACAGTAATTGCGTGATGGGACAGTCATTTGTAAAACTGTTGGGGACCATATTAGAAGAAACTCACAAATAGTCATGTTCATTACACATGTGACAAAGACCTAATGCTATTTAACTTGTTGTTTACCTAAAACTTACGGCTTTCTTCAGCCTTCACCTATTTCAAGTAGAGAGCGTGACACTCTAGAGAGAATTGGCTTAATGGGCAAAACACTTTTGCAAAACGTAAGGTCTGATAGATGTCTGTATTACACAGAAGAGGAATAAAGTATGACCTGAGATGGTTGTTCTCCAACTTTAAGAGTGGACTTTGGTTTAAGTCATTGATGACTTCTCTTGCGATGGTGAACAGATTATGGTGAAAGGCCGTTCTTCATAATGTATGTCAATTGGCACAGTCCCCAGGCACCCACCACTGGATACTTGTGAGGGTAAAGCAACTGCTCTGTGTGGATGAGCGATGCCCTGGTGTCTTCCAACCTCCTCGATGGTTGGCCTTGATTCAGGGTAGCAGAATACACACGTCTCAATGGGTTCTGGTGTGCCACTAACAGAACTTTCGCTGCAGCTTCCTCCAGTGGTCACAACATTTACAAGACGGTCTGTAATAAGAGAAAAGAGCAACAGTTCATTCACACCAAATTACCATAGTAGTCTCTGTAAATTTATGTGCTGAATGCCATCAGCCTTCAGCTTCTTAGCATCACAAACATACCATGAATAACAATGAATCACTATAAAAATAGTAGTTCAGCATTCAAGATAATGCCAATAGAGATTTGTATTCTAAAGGCAATATCTATTAGAAAGTAAGCATGCAACTTTTGAGGCTGAACTAAAGATTGCTAATTGTCACTCTGTCTCAGAAATCGAGGACTGTTATTTCATAAATTGACCCCTGGTGAAGGCTGTTTCAAGAACACAAATATTGAGTGGCTATCAGTTTACTTTCCGTAGCTGATTTTAGGGCTAGGTGCACCTACCATAAGATAAATCTAAAGCCTTGTATAAGCTCTTTGCCTGAAATAGTTATTTTTGTTTTTTTACTATATAGGTTGCGTGGCACTGTGAATAAGTATGAAGATGTTATCTTCTTCAAGTTGGTCAAAAGACAGGAATCCCAACTCAGAGAGGCTGGAATTCTTCATCATGACAACGGCTTTGTCTAAATGGCCGATTGAATTTTTTATTTTATTTTAAAGTAGTTAAAAGCATCAACATTTTAAACTAATCAAAAGCAAAAAGGTGACAGAAGTTGACTGTAAAGAAAAGGTCAGAGGCGAGATGAAGAGGAACCATAAATTTACTGGAGTAAATGAGTAGGGCAGGACTCCAAACCTCACCGACCGATATGCCTCCAACAACTCAGCTGCTATCCGTCAAATCCCTGAACTTCATGCAGTTTAGGCCATCACAAGAATTACACACCACAGTAAGGGGGTCATTCTGACCCCGGCGGTCTTAGACCGCCGGGGCCAGGGTCGGCGGGAGTACCGCCGACAGGCCGGCGGTGCCCCGCAGGGCATTCTGACCGCGGCGGTAAAGCCGCGGTCGGACCGGCAACACTGGCGGTCTCCCGCCAGTGTACCGCCGCCCTTTGGAATCCTCCAAGGCGGCGCAGCTAGCTGCGCCGCCGAGGGGATTCCGACCCCCCCTACCGCCATCCAGTTCCCGCCGGTCCGCCCGCCGGGAACCGGATGGCGGTAGGGGGGGTCGCGGGGCCCCTGGGGGCCCCTGCAGTGCCCATGCCACTGGCATGGGCACTGCAGGGGCCCCCGTAAGAGGGCCCCTACAAGTATTTCACTGTCTGCTTGGCAGACAGTGAAATACGCGACGGGTGCAGTAGCACCCGTCGCACCTTCCTACTCCGCCGGCTCGATTACGAGCCGGCTTCATCGTGGGAAGGACGTTTTCCCCTGGGCTGGCGGGCGGCCTTTTGGAGGCCGCCCGCCAGCCCAGGGGAAACCTCAAAATACCCACCGCGGTCTTCCGACCGCGGTACGGTATTTTGGCGGCTCCCGCCGGGCGCGCGGTGACCGCGTCCGGCGGGAGTCAGAATGACCCCCTAAGTATGTTCCTGGGACCACATCAACATATGAGAATATATAAACACAAGAAATTGGCTCTTGAGATATAGGGCTACATATACAAAGAATTCTGTTTGTGACTTCCTAATTGTGAATTATTGCGATTCACAATTAGGAAATCGCAAACAGTGATGTACTAATATGGCTCAGACACATTTAGCGATTCCCAGTGGGTTGCAAATGGACCTACCTCATCAATATTCATGAGGTAGGTCACGATCTCTAGCGGATCCCTTCCCATTTGCGAATGGGTTACCACCAACTTGAAGTTAGTGGTGAACTGCAAATGCTTTGCGACCGCATTCCCATTGCAAAACATTCATACATCCCCCTGCAAGACGCTATTAAAAAGGGACGCCCTTAACACGTCCCTTCCTAATACCGAAACACAAACCTATTTTATGATTCGATAATAGATTACTGAATCATAGAATAGGCTTTGTACATCCCAAAATGGTTTTTAGTGGTCTCAAACGGCCTCGTTCAGCGAATCAGACTGTTTGCGACCACTAAAAACCTACATGTGGCCCATAGATTCCACACATCATGGATATTACATGCCCTTCCTCTGAATAACATCACAGGGATGACATTGCATTATATATGACCCTAATGCCTTTACAAGAAGTAACACCGCAAAACCTGTTACTTTCACGCGAAAGGAATTTCAAAATCATACTATAATTGTAAAAATAATAAATAACTTTCAAATATTCCAGAAGCTTATGGAAGGCACACATGTCACATGTTGTAGCTTAAAGGGCACATACGCAAGCCTGGATGAACCCTGAATGATGCCCTGCATGTCATTTATTTTACCACCGAATGTCTAGACAGGGCCGGCTTTAGGACTGGTGGTGCCCTGTGTGACAGTTTATTGTGGCGCCCCTCTCCCCATGACCACCTCCTCGGTTTCACTCACTACCACCGGCAAATGTGCTCCTCATCCCTCCATCGCTCCCCTTTCACAGACATTCATGTGTTTTAAAGCACTTGTAAAGGCTGGCTTTACTAATCCACTCAGCTAGCCTCATAAAATATAGGGGCATATTTAAGAGCCCTTAGCGCCATTCTAAAGCCACATTAGCATTATTTTTCTACGCTAATGTGGCGTTAGAAGGCCAAAAACACCGTGCCATATTTACAAAGTGGCGCAATGCATGTATTGTGCCACTTTGTATCCCTTTGCGTTACATTATGCCTGCGCCCAGCGTAATGTATGCAAAGGTGGCATACCCCCATTAGGACGGGCCTGAAAAATGTGCAAAGAAATGTGACAGATTTCTTTGCGCTTTTTTTCCCTGCACTTTTAACACCAGCTCAGAGCAGGTGTTAAAAGGAGGCTTCTGTTGGTTACAATGGGTGTCTGGGTGCGTTGCAGGATTAGCATCAAAACAGTTTTACGCTAATCCTGAAAAGCGCTGGACTAGCGTAAAACATTTTGACACTGGTCCCCTAACTACTGCCATGTTGCGCCAAATTTTAAATACAGCGCACACATGGTGGCATATTTAAGAGCCCCTAGTGCCATTCTAACGCCACATTAGTGTAATTTTTTTTCAAGCTAGTGTGGCGTTAGAAGGCCAAAATCGCTTCGCCATATTTACAAAGTGGCGCAATGCATGCATTGCGCCACTTTGTAACCCTTTGCACTACATTATACCTGTGCCAGGCATAATGTATGCAAAGGGGGCATTCCCCCGTTAGGGGTGCCAAAAAAATGGCGCAAAGAAATGTGACAGATTTATTTGCGTAATTGTTTTATGCCACTTTTACCGCCTGCTCAGAGCAGGCATTAAAAGGAAGCTTCCATTGGTTAGAATGGGCCTCTGGGTGCTTTGCAGGATTAGCGTCAACATTTTTAATGCTAACCCTGCAAAGTACCAGACTAGCATAAAAAATTCTGATGCTAGTCCCTTAACTACCGCCATGGTGTGCTGTATTTTAAATATGACGCACACATGGTGGCTTTAGGGGGGGTGCTATGTGGCACAAGAAAAGTGGCGCGGCAATGTGTCCAGTGCCACTTTTTTCAAATATGCCCCATAGGGCAGTGCTTAATTTGTAAATAAAAAGGTGCCGGGACTCAAAGCCCTCCTGTTAAACATGAGCCTGCTGTAATTAAATGTGTGAACACGGAATACAGAGGCAGCGTCATCCTGAAGCCATCTCGGGCCTCTTCAATCCATTTACAGGCACTCCCTGCCCCTTCAGCTCACTCTTGCAGATTTTTGCTTTTTTCCATTGTTCTTCCTCCGTCTTTCCCATATGTGTCTTTTTCTTGCAGTAAATGCTTGAGGCAGAAAAAAAGGCGCCGTCCCTCAAAAATAAGTGCCAGTGCTCCGCACCGGAAACAAGCACAAATTAAGCACTGCCATAGGGCATATTTAAGAGCCCCTAGTGCCATTCTAACACCACATTAGTGTCATTTCTTTACACTAATGTAGTATTAGAAGGCCAAAAACGCTGCGCCATATTTACAAAGAGGCGCAATGCATGCATTGCACAATTTTGTAACCCTTTGTGCTACATTATGCCTGCGCCAGGCATAATGCATGCAAAGGGGGCATCCCGCTAAGGGGGCCTAAAAAATGACGCAAAGAAATCTCTCAGAGCAGGCATTAAAAGGAGAATTCCATTGATCACAATGGGCCTCTGGGTGCTTTGCAAGATTAGTGTCAACATTTTTTACGCTAATCCTGCAAAGCGCTGGTCTAGCGTAAAAAATTCTAACGCTAGTCCCCTAACTGCTGCCATGGTGCACCGTATTTTAAATATGACGCACACATGATGGCATTAGGGAATATGATGCACACATGGTGGCGTTAGCGGGGGCGCTAAGGGGTGACTTTTCTTAAATATGCCCCATAGTTCTGTTTTTAGCAGCAGGCATTTTAACCCTCTATGCTACTTTATGTTGAGTCAAAGCTGCCACTAGGCAAAACTCCCATCTCTCTCTCTAGCAGGAACATTAATCACAAGAGCTATCTTGACATTTTAATTGTTTCTTGAAGGCTAAACGCCCAAGCAACTTTTCAGCAGGTGCTTTTAAATCGCAAGTTTTGAAAGTTATTGTTAAACACAGCGCCCCCTTGAGGTCAGCGCCCGGTAGCCGGCCTGGTGTCTAGACATGAGGCCTCTGCTGCCTGATGAGTTCTGCATCACTCTTCCCATTAGAACTGGTGACTACTTAACTTTTTTACATCGTTCCTTTGCACCAAGAATGCATTAGCCCTTTTTACCGGGAACATAAAGCAGATGCAATTAGTAGCAGATTTTGTAATCGTATTACAAGGTAACCATGGGAACATATATATCAGAATCAGTTTATAGCAACATCATCTTAAGAATCAGCTCAGATGACTGTGAAACAGATGTTTTTTAACAGTTCCCTGAAAGAGGAGCAATTAAGATCCCAGATTGACAGGTAGTAGGTTTCATAAGTTTCTTTACACTCTTGTGAATGGCTCATTTTAAATTGCTAGAATTTATGTTTTATGTTTCCAGATGGAGAACGTTATTAATCCTGAGGTGGCGAAGTCTGCCAGAGAAGTGTAGCGGGATGGCGAGGTAGTTTGGTATGTTTGGGTGGTTAGCTTTGAAATAAGGCTAAATTGTTTGATTAGATCCTTGCCCTACTGGGAAGGCAATGCAGTTGTTTAAGTATGGTGGAGAGATGATCACATTTTGTCCTTGATGAAATGAGTCAAGCCATTGAATGTGGGAAGCCATATACACTTCAAGAACCCCCACCCAATATAATAGTGCTTGCAAAGTTCAGAAATCAAATGATTTAAGCATGCACTGCTGGTTACAGTTGGATATGTCTTAATATGTGTTTGAACTTCACTATAGAGTGAAGGTGGAGGCTAGTCGATAGAGGTAGCCATGTAATCGAACCAGCAGCCATGCAGTAGCCTGCAGGGTGTAACAGCAAGGCAAACAGTGAAAATGGAGAGGGTGCTGGCCGGGGGGACCCCTGCACTGCCCATGCCAAGTGCAAGGGCAGTGCACAGGCCCCCCTGTGGCCCCTTGCACTTGTTTTCCGCCTGTCTGGCTGGTGGAGAACGAAGTCATAATCTGCCGGGCTGCCCTGACAGATTACGATCTCTGCCACCGTCAGGATCATGGATCCTGGTGGTGGTGGGGGAGCCCTCGCGGTCTGACCACCAAAGTCTTAATGTGTCGGTCCTGTCCGCCTCTGCGAGGCTGGTGGTCTCAAGACTCACTGTCTCGTTAAGAGACCTTTTGTCTGCCATGAATTCCTTTAGAAGAATAAGATAATATTTTATGCTTGGTGATGATGAGGAGGATTTTTTAATGCTTGACATTAAGAAGTAGATGTAAATTTCATGTTGTTTTCTCAGTCATGGACCTTTTACAGTCTAAACATAGCAAAATATTCCCATGGGTTAGATTGTAAGTCCATTCTTTTCATTGAAGAAATAGCTAGACTACTTCTTCATCCCCTGAATATTGCATTCTCCTTCTTGATGATATCAGCATATTGTAGCCAGAATATCGCCCGACATTCCATAATATCTGACAGGAAAAGCAAGTTAGAGAGAGAAGGTACCAACAGTCAACAGTGGCAGTTTTACCTGTTCAACTGTCGATCATTACTGAAACATAGTGTCGATCTGTTCACTCTCTCACAAGAAAACACACCAGCAGCTACGCTCCTCACTGAAACTTGGCTTTGAGAAGAATTTATGCTGGACATTGCAGTGTCCCTTCCCGGGTTATGCTATCACCAGGCTTGACTGGGAAGGAAGGTAAAGAGGAGGGGACTTAGCCATAATTTATAAAGAGAAGCTCAAAATTAAATCCGACCCTATGGCACTACCGGGGTGTGAATGTTTGTCACTTGCCTTAGAACTTTCTTCTACATTCACATTCTCCAGCCTTTTAATATACTGCCCTGGGGTCCCTCCCACTCAAAGCATGCAAACACAAGATCACAAACGCAGTTTTGTATCAAAACTTTTTGCACCGGCTTACACCATTCTTGAGCTCCAGTTGGGCACCATATTTATAGAATGGTGCAAGCTAGTGCAAAGGGTAGGCTAGCGTAAAAACAAAATGACGTTAGCTGGGTGGGGGTGGCGGTATGGGAGAAGGGGCTGTTGCACCAAAATATGACATTAGGCAGGGTAGACTAAATAAAAATGACTCTAACCAGCCTAGCGTCATTTACTGACGCAAAACCATCCATACCACATGACTCCTGTCTTAGAAAAGACAGGAGTCATGCCCACCACCCAAATGGCCAGTACAGGGGACCAGGGTCCCCTGGGTATGGCCATTGCACCCAGTGTGATGAAGGGAGGCCCATTACAGGGCCCCCAATGGCACTTGAAAAAAAAAAATACTTACCTGGGATGGAGTCCCCCATCCTCCCCTGTCCCTCTGGTGTGGGTGTCCCTGGGGCCTGGGAAGGGCACCTGTGGGTTTATTCCATGGTGTTCCACCATGGAAATAGGCCCACAGCTCCCCTAAAGCCTGCCCTGACCCAGGCAGTAAATAATGGTGCAAAGCCAGCTTTGCACCATTATTTGACCCCTCCTCCCCCGTACGTGATTTTAGCACGGGGATAAATATGGCGCTAAGGCCATGGAGTAATATTTTGCACGAAAACACTTACCTTGCATCTCATTGAAGCAAGGTAGGTTTCCCTGTCCAAAAAATAAATGTAACTCCATAACTTTGGCACTAGACGTGTCTAGCGCCAAAGAATACATATGGATTTCGTTTTGCACCGAATTTGCTTAAACAAAATGACGCAAATTTGCCGCAAAACAAGTAAAATACGCCCCACAATAACTATTAACTTTACTGTGCTGGGTGATTTAAATCTCCACCTAGAAAACACTATCTGTGAAATATCCAAGAGCTACATAATGGACTTAGAAGCAGTCCAGTTGACCCAACAGGTCAAAGCCTCTACCCACCAACCAAGGCCATTTGTTAGATCCAATATTTTCTGACCTTCCAGAATTAATCACAAAAGACTCTTTAGAAATCGTACGGTCAGATCATAACCTTATACCATTCCGTGTGGATAACTTAAGTGGTAAAAGCAAAACACCCCATCAGCTCAAATGTAGGCGAAACTGGTCTAAGTTGGACACAGATGCATGGGAGAAAATACTTACCAACTCCATTCCCAAAATGACTGAAGATATAGCCAGCAGAACCAAGAGTTTTGAGCTCTGGATTGAAAATTCGGCAAACAACTTGGCCCCCCTAAGGTAACAAAACGTTGCTCACCTTGCAGAGAGACCTGCAGAGAGAGCACCTTGGTTCTCACCAGAACACATAGAGCGGAAAAACGAATCCAAAAAACTAGAATGGGCATGGAGAACAAACTATGATGCAAGCCGAAAGAAATATAAGAAGACAATAAAAAATGTCATTACACCGTCAGGAATGCTATAGTTAATTAGTTCGCCTTGAAAATTAATAGCGGAGGTAACTCCTCCAAAGAACTGTTGAATTTGGTAAGCAGCCTGATGAAACCAGCCTTTCTTGAGAAAGTAAAAAGCATCCTTCGTACTTTGGGAAGGGGTGAATAAGACCCAAGGCCCCTCAATTACAGGAGGACAAACTAAACACTTCTCTAGAGATTATGCACAACTACACAGAGGAATTACTGAAGTCCTTAAAATCGAGCTCCCACAAAACTCTGTCCCCTCCCCAATATTATACTGAAAGGTGGAAAAGTAGTAATCACCATGTTGACAGACAAGTTAAATTGCTCACTTAACTCAGGAAATGTCCCAGCAACATTGAAACATGCATTTGCCAAGCCTCTATTAAAAAAGCCATTAGCCAACACTCTAAAGTGTGAAAATTATCAACCTAGCTCCCGTCTTCCTGGACCACAAAGCAATTTGGAAACATTTGTCAATAAGAATCTATTGTCATATCTGGAAAAAACGGCGTACTACACCCTTCCCAAACCGATTGAGATCAGGTAGCACTGAAACGTCCTTGCTCGCAGCCACGGAGGAGCTTAAAAAAATCCTGGATCAAGGTGGGTCCGCAGCCTTGATCCTTTTGGATCTCAGCGCGGCGTTTGACGCTGTCTCCCACACAGCACTAGAATAGGCTAAAAGAAGCCGGGATACCAGGACAGCACTTAAATGGCTTACCTTCCAAGTCTGGAGGAAGCATCCTGTCAAAGACTCACCATTTAACTTGTGTGGTCCACCTCAGGGTTCATCTTTGTGCCCCACCCTATTCAATCTGTATGGCATCCCAATGGCAGACATCAGAAAGAGCCATGGCCTCTCTGCAATACTTTATGTGGATGACACACAGATTATCATCTCCCTCTCCAAGCAAACTGTCAAGACGCAGAATGTATGACAGAGGGCAATTTGAAATTAAATGGAGAGAAAACCAAGGTGATGGTGGCTGGAAACAATCCCACTAGGTGGATGGAACTGAACTGGCCTGAGTTTCGGGGCAGTCAACCCACGCCCAAAACAGAGGTCAAAAGTCTGGGCATTTGGCTAGACAATAAATGGCAACTCAAGTAAAAAAAACTGTAGACACTTTGCTTCAGCATACTAAGAACCCTAAGAAAGCCCCTGAGATGGCTACCCGGACTATCACACAGGATGGTGGTATAATGCTTAGTCACATTGCGGCTTGACTACGGGAACTCTCTATACTTGGGAAATCCCACAGCATTCATAAAAAGGCTCCAAGTTATCCAAAATTCCACAGCCCGGATACTGCTGAAAATCCCAAAACTCCACTCAGCAATTGGGGCGCTGACCTACACTGGATGCCAGTGCTTAAGAGGATACAATTCAAAGCACTCTGCCTGGCCCATGGAGAGATGCATAAAAAGGGTCCTAAACGGATCCAAAAATGACTTCCCTCCAGATCGCTGCAGTCCACAAATCATCAACTGTTTATAGCCCCCGGGATAAGTAGAGCTAGGAGTGGAGGCCGGTCCTTTGCTTACCTAGTCCCTAAGCTCTGGAATGCTCTCCCACAGCAGATAAGACAGACCGAGTCAGAATCAGCATTCAGGAAACTGTTCAAAACCGCTTTGTGCTAACTGGAATGGCTAGCATTGACATCCTTCCTTAGCCGTTGCAGTGGTGGAGCCCGTTCTGGGTATCCATGCCCTTTATACGTTCCCAAGTATAGTATAGTATAAATATCATCTCCTAAATATCATTTACAAAAATATCACCCTATTGGATTTAACAATTTAAATCTACATTCACTAGGAGGCTATTTCTGCAACCTAAGTTGCTGCGCTGAATTGTGCTGGGAGGGAGGTCTGTGCAGAGCCATATCTACTAAAACATGGCACCGCTGCTCTCTTCATCAGCCCTCGTGCATCAGAAGGAGTTCTAGTGCCTCACACCTTTGTAACATGGAGCAAAAGTGTGTGTGTGATGTCTAGCATAGGTTATGTACTGGAAAGGTACCCTACAGGCTTCAAGATGGATTCCATTCCTTGTGGTGTGTGAGTTATAATGGTAAAGTTAAGGGATATTTCTGATTTCTTATGAGGCATAAGAACACCTCACTCTGCTGTATTGTTTAGTATGGGCAGTGACTGCAGTGCTTCAAATGTCTTTTCAGCTGGGCATGTATAATGCTCCCAGGGCCTGTGATAGATATGAAAGAATTGGATTACAAGATAACCCCGTATTTTGAATACTTCCAGAATCATAGCATCTTAGCCAATATATCTGGAAATGTTTGCTTCAAATGAAGCACATCTGTGGTTGGTTGTCTTGTTCAGTAGGCAAAGTGGCCTGACATAGACACTGCTCCTTTGGGGCGAGACTGGACATATTTGTAGAAGATCTGAAATGGCAGCAGACAATCTAAACATTTTGCAACAAGGTGCCCTAAAAATCCCAAGCTTTCTATAAGGGTTAGCTCGAGCACAGATATCAGTTTCATTTTTGTTGTTTGTGCTTCAAAATGTATCTTTGATTTTGTTTTGTTTTTTTGCAAATTCTATTTGGTGTGGCAACCTTCATAAAGCACTTCTTGTAGAAGCTGGTCACTCTGTGACTTCACAATACAAAGATTTGAGGTGAAATAACTCTGCTTTAGTCGCCTTAGTCACTATCCATCCAAGTAGACATCATCATTGGAGACCTGGAGTCTACAACTTATGTGATCACCAAAGAGTTTCTTGGATCATGGAGCTTAGGTTGGTCCTCCCCCTTGAGCTAAGCATCTGCCTTGTGTCATCTCCCAGAACCACCGCTCTACACTTACCTTTCAGTGATCCATCTTCGTTGCCCTGCACAATGGGAGGTTTGCAGGCACACTTGGCAGTCTCATTCTTGACAAAGCACCTCAGGATCAACAGGAGCGAACTGATGGTTAATAAAAAGGAAATTCCTAGCAGCGTGTAGATTAAAACCGTCTGGTCTTGGCTCAGGCTTAGCCTGTGTTCTGGAACTTCACTGAGGGAAGCTGCAAGGTAACATCACAACATAACTAATATTATAGCATGATGAAGGTGAAGTTTATTTAAACAGTGTTAGTCAAAGGTAAAGTTTATTTAAACAGTGTTAGTCAAAGGTAAAGTTTATTTAAACAGTGTTAGTCTAGTCAAGAAATCCAAGCCCTCCAGGTGTGAATAGCTTTTTGTTGAAGAAAAAGAAGCTAAAGATGGGCAATGGTTCAATGCATTAACCCATAGTACACATCAGACAGATCGTTGCACATGCACACACCCAAGCACACATACCCAATTCAGGGCCTCATCAAAATGCCAGGGCAATACCAGGATCAGGAGCATCTTACCTTGGTCCTGGTATTATAAGATGTGTAAAATTACAACGCAACTTAGAGTTTTCCTGGTGCACATGTTGCCAGAAAACAATTGTTGAAATGTGCACAGTGGAAACTGTAAAAAAAAAAGATAAAATGGGCGCAAATCTGGTGCAGTATCTCAAATTCTACTTTATATCTTTCATTCTGAGCAGAAGATCACAGAAGCATGAGCTCATTTCGCAAAAGATTAAAATCAGAGGGTGTGGTATTTTTCACAGTGTAGAATGACCAAATGGCAATTCCACAAATGTCAGGGGGAGGTCCATAGTTAGGTACCACCAAGTTTCCAATAATATGCATCAGTCATAACATGCCAAACAAAACACGCAACAGTGCATGTTATAAATAACACTGCACACATGTCCAACACACAACTGACCCATCATTTAGTTAGATATCACTTTTCGCACAACAGCACTGTTCACCAAGAAATACCATACGCTTCCCAAATTCAAAAGAGCATGTGCTTCTAACAATCATCCATTACAGAGGCATCACAAGTTCTCCTCGTCAATACAAGAGAAAAATTGTCCACTATATCATTCAGTGCTGTCTAGGTCCCATGTCTCCACTCCGATGGGTAGGAAGCAAGACGGCATGGAACTGCTTCGACACTACAGTTTGAAGGAGAAAACTGATCACAGGAAGCCGAGCGACATATTTGCAGTTGATGGGTATCAATGAATCAGAATGAGTCATGGCAAGGTCATAATTGTGATTGTGACCTTGACTAGATATAACATAGAGGCTATCCATACCAATGTGATTGGGGTAAAAGTAAATGTGGGTGGCCTAGCTTTCAAGGGAGACGGGCAGGCAGAGGTATTAAAGATGAAGGGAAAATCTGCCAATAGCTTACAAGTATGTTGTACAATTGATAATTCTTTAGATAGTATAACTGGCTATTGGGGATTGGTGTGTTACCATGAACAACTTTAGCAATTTACTGCATCTTCAGGTAATTGAAAATATAGTAAAATTGCATTCCTTGTCACTATTGACAAGTGGGAATAGGGACCACTATACTAACGAGGAAGTATTCCATGCCACTATTGCTGAAAATGTAACTGGTATTAATTTTCCTTCATCCCTTAAGCTAATGAATGCATTATTTGAGAACACTTTCCATAATCTATTGCTGCATACAAGGAGCACTATCTCTTCTCAGTCATAAAATCACTCTTGACCGGGCATTGGTCACAACCTCTCTGGATTACTGCACCAGCTCCCACGTCGTGCTCCAAAAAAAGCCACTTGCCCACGTGTCCTACACATGCCAGGCATCCAGGTGTCAATGGTCGGCAAACTTAAACCTATTCTCCACCTTCCCATCCAGATGTTAGCAATCATGTGGTAGATTTCTTTACGAGCAGGGATCCACTTTCAGGAAGATCCATGCAAAACTAGAGATGGAGTTACATAAATTCAGGAGAGGCCTGAAAAAACACTTCTATATCAGACTTGCGAAGATGGTAGAACATCTGTGTTTTTTCACTTCATCCCCAGTACAGACTACTTATGCTCATCCTGATGGTCAGAAACCTATGTCTGGTCCCAATATATGCTCAGACCATGAGCAATGCAAAGACTCTGGGTTTCCCTTTCTAAATCTTATACCTCAATCAATTACACACAAGGAGGAATGCTGAAGTCATCAGAAGCCATCGTGAGCCAGCAGAAACCATCTTAAGCCATCAGAAGCCATGTTGAGTCAATAAAAGTAGTCATTTTCAGCCGGCAGAAGCCCTTTTTTGCCAGCAGAATACTTTTTGAACCAACAGATGACATTTGATGCTGGCAAAAACCTATGGGCTCTGCACTCCGGCCAAACGGATAGCTACACTGATTTCCTCTTTTGTCTTTTAACACCACCCCAATGAGGTCAAAGGCAGCAAGTAATGCTTTACAAAATCCCAAAATAAAGTTAAAACAAATACCTATAGCCCTTTGACATTACACTCTACATGACTTTAAAAATCTCAAGTTGTTGGCCAGTGGTATACAACTGATTAATTGCTGCTTTAATTATATAAATCCAGTGCAAAATAAGGCATGTGTGGACAGTTAATGCTTAGTAAGTAAAAGTATGGCATTGAGTCTTGCTCAGAAGTAGCAATCTGCTAATGCTGGCAAATAGCCCTGATGTCCCAGTGTCACTCTGAATGTTGTTTACTAATGTTTGTGCGGATGCTCACATCGCGCAAAGCGGCACAAAGTATTGCGCTAATTTATTTACTATTAACAAGACACTGCAAATTTGTGCAGTAGTGCTACACAAGCACTTATGCAACCCGTAGTAAATCTAGGCCTTCATGTTCAGACATAACATTGCAAAAGGTTTTGCAGATTTTTTATTCTTTATTGTTTTCATGTAGGGTTTAAGGAAATAGCACTCAATATTTTTTCTAGTTTACAGATGAGTCATTTATGCCATGGAGAAACATTCACCCAAAATCACAGATTATGTCATTTTGTTACTATGCTAAAATGTACAAGTGAAAACAGTGATGCTAAAAATCACCCAGGTTTATCCATCGAAATCGAGTTTATTTTTATTAAGGGGAAGGGAGTAATTTTCCCACTTTATTTTTATTTGGGCCCTCCAACCTTTCTCGTGTCCGATTCTTAGTTGTCGTTTGTACTTTAGGTGCATATTTATCAATCATTGCACTAGAACAAGTAACGAATGCCCCTGCAAAATAAGGTGAGGTACCCTCGGATTCCAGCCACCATTACCTGCCATGGACTGGGTAGGGGAGGGGTACTGAGGAACCAATCTACCCATGAAGAGAATCTAGCACACCTTTGAAGAAGAATGATTAACCACAATAATTTTGAGAAGCACAATCAGTCCTAAAGACACAAGCAAGCCACGTTGGTGTCACGCAAAGCCTTGGCCTGCTGAAGGCCTCTATATGCTGAAACGTTTCATCCCTGCACCATGCTTTTTTGTGCTTCTAGTGTTATTCCCTATCCTAATATCGCAGATTAGCTTTAGAAATACCTTTCTGCACCACATGTAAATGGCATGGCACACTACTTTGCTGTGTTATAAACAAGATGACAAAATTGTAATTCCATATGCATGACAAACGCTGTGTTTTTGTAATCATTCCATGGAGAAGCGTGCTGCCTGCCTGAAAAGTGCTTTAGCAAATCTTCAGGGGAAGTATGGGCATAGGGGCGTAATGCAGGCCACTGCTGCGGAATGGGGTCCCACACCTCCATGGGCCTCTATCTTTTTTGGTGCCTTTATTCAACCAATGCCCAACGGAGATCTGCCAGATATGGGAGACTGTTGGGGCCCTCATCAAATTCTGCAGATATGCCCCCTTATTTCGTGTTACGCTCTGGTAAAGGCTATATTAGTGCCACTACAATACAAGGCATCCCAGTTCACTCAGACATTAAACTGCTCATACACAGCCAGTGCTCCCCTGTGAAAGGTTAAGACATTACAGTGACATGCATTCCCTGAGTGCTTTGGGACATGCATCTGGAACCCCAACAGCTGAGGACTTACTTTGGCAGAATGAGACACACTGCGTGGGGTGCTGCCCACACACATCTGAACAGCTGATGCAGCTCGACAGAAGCTTGTCGTAGTAGAAGCCTGTTTGCTTGCTGCATTTCATGGATTCTGGAAAAAAACAGAAAAACATAATGCTGCAGTTATTATAAAGCAACTAGCGGAAATCTGCCCCTTCACAGACACTAGCAGGATTCTTCTGAGTGCAGAATACCTGTGGACCTGACTATCCATAATGCAGCAGAGTGCCCCCAACGTCCAAGCTTGTGGTGGGCTCAATGCATGAGGTGAAGGCTGCCTTGACTATCTACCCAAGGTATAGGGGACATTTCATTAGGCTAGATTGCAACCTTGCTTCCCCGCTCAGAATATCTAGGCCTAGATTTACAAAGACTTTGTGTCAAGTATGCATTCTTTTTTAAATGCAGACCCAACGCAAAGTCTAGTGGTCTGATTTACAATCCAACGCAAATGGTGATTTGCATTAAATTGTAACCCAAAATAACACAACGCAGCACAAAGGGATGACTTTTGTTAAGTTGGGACAAGGGGCAGCGCATTGGCGTTCCAATGTAGCCACCCATGGGTTTTGACGCAAATCCCTAACTACAAAGAATTGCAGACAGGGATTGGTGCCAAATTCCTCCACCTCCCTGGGGTAGGCGTAATGAGGAGAATCATTTTGTATATTTTCTATTGTTTTCACTTTGAATGTCTGCTGCATTGTACAGCAAATATGCCAAGAGGAGAATGCCTTGTACCATAGTTTTTGCACATGAATGGACCACTTCCTGCACAAAAACTATGGCGACCAGACGAGTGCTTGGTGTTTTGTCGAGCTTTGTTTTGAATCACTTTAAATAGTAGGAAAAAATGGCATCCTTTGTTGAAATCCTAACCGCTTGTGCCAGAGATTAGCGAACAGACCATCCGAGCTCCAGGTGAATTATTATTTAAAATGGATTATTCTTGTCATATTCTTAATGTTACCTGATAGTATTTTTGGTTATTCTCCTGCCTACAAATACCAACTGTGGGGCAGCTAACTGGTTACAAACAACGATTGAAACCATTTTTGGTATGAATACTCTATGAATTAATACACAAATTTCTTTTTTTGAAATAACAATTTGGGATTATTCCCTTGACTGTTTTTATCAGGATAGTTTATGGAGATTTCTGTGTCTATAAATCACAATTTCAGAGGTATTCTGCAAAAGTATAAATTATTGTAAACTGTCTCTTTAGGCTAAGAATTTATATCTTTTGAACTAGTAATATATTCTTGATTTTGATACACTATTGGGCACATTTACAAGCCCCTTGCGCTGCCGTAACGTACTTTTAATGATGCTACAGCAGCGCAGAACTGTCCCCCACCCCTTATTTACAAACGGGCACAATGGTCATTGCACCAGTTTGTAAACCCTTGCGCCAAATTATACCTGCGCCAGGTATAATGTATGCAAGGGAGGCGTTTCACCGCAAGGAGAACCTTTGGAATGGCACAGTAAAATCTACAAAGTTTCACTGCATCACTCTAGCATCATTTTTTAATGCCTGCTGAGTGCAGGCATTAGTTAAAGTGATGCTGTGCTTTGTTCTATGAATCTCCCCACACTTTGCTAGACTAGCGTCAAAACATTTGATGCTAATCCAGCAAAGCGCCAAAACTGCATCAGAAAGTTTGACTCAACTGTGCTAGGGAGCATCATGGTGCGCTGTATTGTAAATACAGCGCTACCATGGTGACGTTAGGGGGCGCAGGGCAGTGCAAGCAAACTGGCACATCATGAGGGATGCACCAGCTTGTAGTAAATGAGGTCCAATGTACCTTTCCATGTACTGAGGTTGAAAATACTTTGAAACAATATTTGTTTCACATTTGGAAACCTATCTTCAATTGTGAATAAATCTAAGGTGAGAGATATATCTGTAGCTTCTCCCAACCCTGTATTATATGTAAGAATGTCATGTATAGTAAAGTAGTACTAGAAAGATACATTAAATGGTTTGAGTAGCTCCTATAAGTGTATTATACATATGAGTTTAGTAACATTGAAAGGCATTGGCAAACAGCAAACCTGAAAAAGCTCATTCTTTAGGACACTTGGACCCATATTTATACTTTTTTAGCGCCGCATTTGCGTCGTTTTTTGATGCACAAACAGGGCAAACTAACAAAATACACTTGTATTTTGTATGTTTGCACCGATTTTGCGTAAAAAAAAACGACGCAAATGCGGCGCTAAAAAAGTATAAATATGGGTCCAAGTGTCCTAAAGAATTAGAGGCAAAGGCTGAATTTTGTGATACGGTGAAAACCAGAGATGTTGATGATAGAAGGGTGTGGAAGGGCTTTGGTTCTACTGGAGAGGGGTCTGATGCATTTAAAGGGGTATTTTATCCTTGAGAGGGTGGGTTGTGGCTGCCCTGTCACACCAGTGTGAGATGGCCATTCAGTGTGTAATTTGGGAGCCAAAACAACGTTGGGCTAGTCCCCAGGAGTAATTGTTAACCCATACTGCCACCTGGAGAATGGCTTCAGAATAGGAGAAAGTTGTCAGAAAGGCTTTGCTGGCAGCTGCAGCCTGAAATCCTGGGATAAATTTAAAACCATTCTCAAGGGACACTGGGAGTTATGCATGCGCAACTTCTCACTCATAAGTGCTTGCCAGTGGATGTTGCAGGGTTATTAAGCATATTTAATGAAATGCTTAGGGGTATATTTAAAAGCCCCTTATGCCACATTAGCAGCGCCATAGCATCATTTTTTTACGCTGAGGTGGCTCTTCTGCTGCGCCTTGCGCCACTTTGTAACCCCTTGCGCCACATTATGCCTGCATCAGGCATAATGTATGCAAGGGGGTGGGGCGTTCTGGCACAGAGAGGCCGGACAAATGGTGCAGTGAAATGTGCAACATTTCACAGTACCATTTTTTCCATCATTTTTAGTGCCTGCTCAGAGCAGGCGTTAAAATGACGCACCCATTGTATTCAATGGGCCTCCCTGTGCACCATAAATTTTGACGTTATTATGCGAAGACCGTCATGGAACGCCGTATTGTAAATACGGTGTACAAATGGTGTTTTTAGGAGCCAGCGGGTGGGGGTGGGGCGGCGCAAGAAAAGTGGTACATCATCTGTGATGCACCACTTTCTTGTAACTATGTCCCTCAGTTCCTCAGAACCAGGCCATGATAAATAAGGAAACCGTCACCAATAAGTAAGTTGTATGATAATTAAAAAAAGGGAATTTACATTTCACATATCACAGAGGAATCATAAAAGAATCAAAAACAATGGTACTAGCAACATAAAAGACAGAACTATAAAATATGGACCCCAATAATGACAACAAGTAACATATTCACACCACCCACAAACGAATGCCTATTGGGTAAGGCAGCAGGAAGTACGCCAGGTAAGGTAATAAAACGTAATAAACAGAAAACATTTTCTGAACAATCTGCGAATTGCGAGTAGATGGCTGAAAGGAAAATGACATATTATTTACAAACAAAGATTCCAAGGGCAGTAGGCATGTGTATTTATTTTGAAGCGCCCATTGCTAGCATGAAGGGATGTTTTGACAATGTGGGTGCGGCTCTATTACCTTTGCATTTTCCTCAAAATACTGCAATTACAAAGAATTTGAAAGCACATAATACATTTTATTTTGTATCTTTTAAGTATGTTTATGTTCCCTTCTTCTACCACCTTGAGGATTTTTGTGGAAAATATTTGAAAAATGGTGCATTGTAAAGAGTGTTATAGTTTAAGGCAGTGGTTCCAAACCTTTTGACCTCTATGGACCCTCACTTTATCAATACTGGAACCCAGGGACCCCCCTGAATAATTAGTGGAATCCGGTGACCCCCACCACTGAGTCATTACTGAAACCTGGGGACCTAATCTGTTAATTTTATTTAATTTTCTAAACAGTCATGGATCCCCTGAGGAGGCTTCGTGGACCCCCACGGTGTCCCCGGACCAAAGGATGGGAACCACTGTTTTAAGGCAACCTTGCATGGAGCATTCCCAGAGGTATTATTTGAAAAATATTTGTATAGATCAGTAATTCTGGTCAAAACTGGATAAAATTTGAAGATTATTTAAAAGTGGTCAAGGGGAATTTCCATTGTTTTTATTCTAAGGTTGTGTGAGATTGTAGGTTGGCCATCACAAATACATTGCAGCAGTAACATTAGTCAAAACTAGATATAATGAGATTACAATTACAAGGGGCTTTCTCCTGCTTTTGGCACAAGTAAATCTGTGTTTTCAGAGAAGGGAACTGTCTGCAAAAGGTGTTTGAATACCAATTAATTGTCAGGTTTTGGAGTGTGACCATGTTTTTCACACATCACTTTCCAGGAACAGCCACACCATGCCTCTCTGAGATTCATACACTTAGAATTATACTATGATAAGATAGTTTTATGAGGGAGCAAATCAATCTACTGCTGTAATATTTAGCAAATCCCAAACCTTAATGTGCACAAATAAATTATAACATTTTCCCATCTAAATATCATCAATGTGAACACAAAACTTTGTGAAGTCACGACCCTTGTGATCAGGGATGTGCCTTACAGGCCCTGGCAAAGCCAGTGTAATTAGCATCCTTTTTGGGAATTTAGAATTATGCTATTTACAGGAACATCCTGAAATTATGCAATTACACCAAGTAGGCAAAGACATTTTACTACGGGAACAACTCCAACTACTGTAATGCGAGTGGCTGCTGTTCACAGGAGTTGTGTATTTCACACATTTATTTAGCTCAAAGTGAGCCCTTGTGTCAGTGCCCATTTTCTGTGCAAAAATATAGCACTAAGGGCCAGATGTACGAAATTCCTATTTTTCATTTCCTAAATAGAGGATCCATAAGAAATTGCTATTTAGGAAATGCAAAATGGAAAGTACAAAAATAGAAATGTCCTAATAGTGATTCCTACAGAATAGGAATCGCTATTAGGAAATGGCTATTTAAGAAATGCTACTCCATTCGATCCAGGTACAGAATGGCTTTGCATTTCTAAATTTATGATTTCTTAATTGAAAATCGCAAATTAGGAAATGCAAAAGCAAGGGTGCCTAGGGGCATTTGCGCTACATTGCACTTTAGAAAATGCATTTTAAATACATTATTTAAACTTGCACATGATTACCATCGACTTGGAGCTGATGGTAATAGCATTTCCTAAATGCCCATTTCGCATTTAGAAAATGATTTGTACATGTGCTTAGGAAATCGCAAGTAGGAAATGGCACTTTGCGATTCCCTATTTGCCTTTGTACATTTGCAAAGGCAATTTAGTATTTTGAAACGGACTGAAATTGCGATTTGGTCTGTTATGAAATGCTAAATCTCATCATACATCTGGCCCCAAATTACAGAATTGCTTGTATTACTTGTAATCATCCCAAACTTTTGCATCAGTATGCAAAAACATTTTACACAAATTTTGCACACCCCTAGTGCCTGATCACTTTTCCAAAAATTAAGGCAACACTCTTTCAGGCTTAGAGTGCCGAATGAATTTTGCAAAAAAGGAAGTTGGAAATCCTGGGCAGCTCCTAAGTTTTAGGCAGAGAGCAACCCTTCATAAGGAACACTCTACAACACCACCAACACTCTAAAACTGCTCACCTCAATTGTCTGTTATTGTAGCCCAGGTTTTAAGCATTGTATTAGCGTAGTGCCACTCACGCTGAGCTAGACAAGTGACAATTCATCCAGCAAAGTCTTGAAGCCTGGGGTTGCCTAGTGCTTGAAAATGCATGTCACCAGCCCTCAGCCAAGTCCTTTAGGTTTGATCATCTGGTGAGCACTTGGTCTTGGAGGAAACAAGTTATCTGTGCCACTAATGATCTTCCATTACTGATATATTCCTTTTCCATGTCCCTTTCTCATAAAGTGACCAAGTCCCTTTCCAATAAAGTGTCCAAGAGAGTGTCCAGCTTATCCATAAAAAGATAACCCAGTGCAAGGCTAATCGTCCAGTCATTTTCAGACGATTCCACACACCAAAATTAAGGATTAGCCTCCAACACACAGTGCAGCAACAATAAAAATTGCAAAAGTTGCATACCACATTTCTTGAACACTATCAACCAAAGTTCCACTATTCTGGCAGCCCCAAATAAAAAAAATAAAAAAACATGCATTTCCCGGGCTTCCAGGCAGTCACTGGACAGAAAAGGATCAAACTTACATAGTTTTATAAGAGTGATATGTATGCCCAGTGCAGGATCTTGAACTGAATTAATTTGTGCCAGACATCATGACACTTTTTTGATATAAAAACCTAAATCCAAATTTCTTCTGTCCAGGGGTGAAGAACCCATTTTGGAAGTAACATCCTTAATGATGGTATACAGTGATAGAACCATTGCCTTAGATTTAGACATGGCATTGAAGGTGTAGAGTAAAGCACTATCAAGCCCATTTCTTAAGAAGTGTCTCAGTTTGATGTACTTGGGCGTGTGCTTTTCTATCAAAACAGATCCCTTAAACGTCTCATCATTTAAAAGCTCACCCACTGTCACTAGCTCACCATCCTTACAGCATTGGAGTGTCCTACTTCTTGTGTCAAGGGAAATATGATAACTGTTTCAAGAACATTAAGTACAATATGAGCTTTTTATCGACAATCGCTCCTTAACATCTTCCCATTTGGGACAATTGCAGATCTAACCGTCTAGTTTTCAATCTGTTCGATGAAGATAGGTGTTTTTATCAGAACCAGCCTCGTATATGTCAATTTGTTTAGCCCAGTAATATTGAAGCACTTTAGGGACTGCTAAGCCACCTAAGTCATATGTTCCTTGAAGCACTTGCTATTTAACCCAAGGTGTCTGCCGGCCTGGGTATAACTCCCAATACCCTATGTATGCTTTTAGGGAATAATTGGTGGTACTAGTAAAACCACACAATACTTGGGTCCGTCTTACCATCTTGAATACTGTTATCCTACCTGTGATTGAAAGAGGCAATTGTTTCAAAAGACTACACACAATTATATAATTAAAATCCTTGCTTGCAACCTCCTCTCTTCTAACGCTCTTATGTCCATGTCTCTCTGTATACAAAACAGGTAATAAGGGGGTCAATTACTAAGGCGAGTAGATAGTAGAGTTAGTGTAGATAGTGGCAATCCCTGCATCATACCCTGAATAGATAAAAGAGGGCGGGTGACAAACACTTATTAGTACAGATAGTTACAACAGCTGATCATACAAAGTTCTAATCCAGGGAAGCATACATGGAACAAAAACGAGGGTCCCAAAAGAACACATTTGCAGGAACATTAGGGGCCTGTGCTTTATATTGAAACACAAATTATCAATGTTTTGGGTTGGAGGTTTCAGTTCCCCCTCAATTGGGCTGCTCTGCATGTAAACAATACTCCCAGAATCCCTGCTTAGCCCCTGATTCTGAGTCAGGTGGAGTGAAATTAGCGGGTGGAATTTCACACCACCTGATTCAAAGTAGGTGGATTTTTCAATACCTCCTATCTATTTTTCTGGTGTGGAAGAACTTTTCCAGATTTCTCCAGCTAGTAATTCCACATGAAAAAATAGCATGAGGCTTTTCCCGCAGCTGTTTCAAGACTCATTCCTTTTCTTTTGATGAGGGGAGCATGCTAGAAAAAAACTGCCCCCACAGTCCCACAGGTCTCCACATACACATACCACTGACTCAGAGCAAGTGGTAAATATATGCTTTAAGCCATTAAAACATCATTGAGTTTTATTCTTAAGGTCACGTTACTGGTGAGGATTTACTGCACCTCAGCATTAAACTCAAATGAAATGTTACCATTGCCCGAGTACTGTGCAGTTTATAATTATAACACCGGCACCCTTACATGTAGGTGCAACATACAAAGGCCCTCAGACATATACACCTGCAAGCACCTAAACCCATATACCGGTGGCGCTGCACACATTCCTTTGCTGGTGGTACAGCACAGACCCAGGTATGGGAACTGAATAAGCAAATAGAGAAATCCCCTTTGGGCAGCAAGCAACCCTCCTGGCACCCCATTGCTTCCAATGAATTGTGCAACAGCCAGATAGAAAGTCCCCCACCCTGGCTGCATGCAAGACAACACAGTAAAGAATTTCACAGTAAAAAAACTTCTAGCTATCGCGTCAAGAATTTTCAATTCTATTAAGGACACGGAGGCGAGGATTATGCTTTCTCTTTCTTTACTGACTTAAACAGCAGCCAATCAAATACAAGTAACAGAAAAAACTACAACACCCAGGATACCTAACATCCTGTCACATGGTCCAATCACCGTCCATGTCCTCTGCTATGAGTTCTTTGACCTATGAAGTCACTTCCTCTTTCTTTGTTCAAAACAGATAAGATCAACTTGAAATCGAACTTCTTACGCCATCCCGAAATCCGGAGTCATGAACTTCTTCTCCAAACTGAAGAACCGAAACTTGGATGGCTCCATGCAGGAGAAACAACCAGTTAGAACATATAATCCAAACTTCTTTGAGGTTGCGAAATTCAGGCGTTCTTCTGATCAGAAGCTGTAACAATAAACAGGTAGGTAATATCTCATAAAGTATACATAATCTCAAACTTTATAATTTAAAATAATGGGAGGGTTAAATAATAATATATCATCAGATATGTACAATAATTGATAGTAAATATTCCATATTTATAACAAGGGAGGGATAATCCTCGCCTCCGTGTCCTTAATAGAATTGAAAATTCTTGACACGATAGCTAGAATTTATTTTATTCTATGTCAGGACCGGAGGCTCCGATTATGCTAGTTCAAAGCTGTTCCATCACCACACTAGCTACATCCAATACAGGTTTATGATAAAACTTACGAAAAGTATTTTCTGAAGACCAATCTGCAGCTTTCATTATGTCCTCTAAACGAGAACCTAAGGCAAATGATTTTGAAGCCATAGCCCCTCTAGCAGAATGGGCCCCGAAAATCGAGGTATCAATACCTGCTTCACTCATCAACCATCTCATCCATCTAGCCAAAGTAGCTGAGGAAACTGGTTTAAAAGGTTTTTGCAAAGCAATTAACAATTGACCTTTAGCATCCTGACGAAATTCTGCTGTGACAACTTCATAATCCTTTAAACACTGAACAACACATAATTTCGAATTTTCCGTATAAACTGGATAGGATACTGACCTGCAATTTGTTTTAGTTCTTCTTGTCACCGAAAAAGAGACTCCTTCTGGCGAAAAAGTTCTACCTGCTAAATCTAAGGCTCCGACGTCCGATACTCTTTTGCAAGAGACAAGGCATAACAGCATGGTTAGCTTAGCTGAAAGTTGCTTACGCGACAAATATCTGTTGGCAGGCCAAGAATCCTGGAATTTTAAAATAATATTAACATCCCATAAAACAGTATATTTAGCATGAGGAGGATTTGAAAGACGTATACCCCTCAAAAGCTTGCAAATTAATGGATGTTCTCCAATGGGCTTACCTTCTAACTGCGAGTGTCCTGCTGAAATGGCAGATCTAAAATTGTTCACCGTCCGATAAGCCAAACCCGAGCTAGCTAGTTCTGCTAGAAAGTTAACAATCAAGCCAATATGTGTTTCCACTGGATTGGCACCCCTTCCATCACACCAACTAGACCATCTGCGCCAGGCTGAATTATATCTCTTATGGGTACTACTGGCCCAGGCCTGTTTAATGAACTCCGCAGCTTGTTGCGAAACATCTGTGGTACTCCATCTCGACCTGAAATTAACCAGGCCAGAAGTGTTAACTTCCCTGACAAGATCAGAGGATGTTGAAGGCCCTCTGGACTCAAGAGAAGATTTGGATGAGGAGGAAGCAGAAGAGGAGAGGCACAGGCTAAAAGTAGAGCACTGGGGAACCAAGGCTGTGCTCTCCAAAACAGAGTCACCAGAACAATCTCTGTTTTCTGTCTCCGCACTTGAGCCAGAACTCTGGCAATCATCAGAAAAGGAGGAAACGCATAACCTCGAAACTGCGACCAGTCCTGAAGAAAGGCATCTGTCTTTAATGCATAAGGGTCTGGACGCCAACTGTAACATTTTTTAATTTGGCAATTGAGACATGATGCAAACAGGTCCACTTCGCAATAGCCCCATTCCTTGACTATCTGAGCAAAAATCCGAGGATGTAACTTCCAATCGCTGGAGTCTGATAGGTATCTGGAGTTCCAGTCTGCTATGATATTCTGGTCCCCAGGCAGGTATTCCGCTATGACTACTAGACGCTGAGACAGGCAATAATGCCAGAAGTCCTTGGCAATCTCCGCCAGGATTCTGGACTTCGTGCCTCCCAGTTTGTTGACATACCTCACTGCTGATATATTGTCCATCCGTAATAGTTTGCAACAATCTGTTTTCTGCGGGGAGAGACTCTTTATGGCAAATGAACCCGCTAGAAGTTCCAGACAATTGATGTGAAGGGATTGTTCCCATTCTGACCATCTGCCCCACGTCACTAGGGAGTTGCAACGAGCTCCCCAACCCCATCTGCTGGCATCTGATTCTATCACTTCCTCCGGGCGAGAGCCGAAAATCGCCCTGCCATTCCAAGCTTCCATATGATGAAGCCACCATTGAATCTCCGATCTTACTTCAGCAGTCAATGGGATTTGTTCTGAATAACTCAGACCCTGCTGTAAGTGTCTGATCTTGAGCCTTTGAAGTGCCCGGTAATGTAGGGGAGCAGGGAATATCGCCTGAATAGATGAGGCTAATAAGACCACTATTCTGGCTATATTCCTCAATTATACGGTCTGACAGGTTAAAACCGATCTCAATTCTCTCTTGATGTTGCGTATGTTCTGAGATGGAAGGAGAAGTTGACATAACGTGGAATTTATCTGGAAGCCCAGAAACTCTATTATCTGTGAGGGTTTCAACAATGACTTCTGTACATTGATCAGGAAACCTAAATCTTGTAGGAGACTGATGGTCCAAACCAAGTGCGATACTAGAACTTGAGGGGACTGAGCCATCAGCAGAATATCGTCCAGATCTATAATCAATCTGACACCCTTGGTTCTGAGACATTCCATCACTGGTCTCAGTAGCTTTGTGAAGCACCAAGGGGCTGACGATAGACCGAATGGGAGTGCCAGGAACTCCAGGCATTGACCCCTCCACTGAAATTGTAGAAATCTTCTGTGGGGAGGAAAAATTGGAATCGACAAATAGGCATCTTTTAGATCCAGACGCACCATCCAATCCCCTTCTAACAGGATGTCCCTTAACATGTGGATACCTTCCATCTTGAAATGTCTGTACAGAATCCACTGTTTGAAATCTCTTATGTTTAAGACTAAGCGGTGACCTCCTCCCTTCTTCTCTAATACAAAAATAGGGCTGAGGAAACCGAGAGGATGAGGGGTAGCAAATTGTACAGCTCCTTTGTCTAAGAGAGCTTGCACTTCTTTGTCTATAAAATCTTGATTTACTTGGGAAAAACACATTAGTACAGGAGGGGAGAGTTGTTTGGGGGTACTGACAAACTCCAGTCGAAATCCCTCTACTGTTTGGAGAACCCATGGATCTCCTGATATTCGTTTCCAATTTGCTAAGCAAGATGCAATTCTGCCCCCAAGTCTGACCTGAGAAAAATGAATAATGCTTACCTGTGAAACTTGGGTCTTGAATGGCTCCTTGTTGTCCCCTGCGATGACCCCTGTGGAAGCGGGGTCGACCCCCTCTGGGTCGCGTGGGGTAAAAGGTGGAGTCTTGATCTCTGTACCAACCACCTCTGCCTCTTGGGTAGTAGTTTTGGGGACTGGAAAAGGAGCTGCGGCCGGACATGCGTCCCCCGTAATGACCGGCCCTGCCAAAAAGGCCTCGCTTGAACACCTTTTTAAGTGGCATTTGTGCTTTGTCAAGGGGAGAAAAAGTGGCGCAAAACTTAGCTAGGTCATTAATGAATGATGATCCTAAGAGGAGTCCTTCGGCCGAAGGTCCCGCTTCTGAAGACGCAAGATCTGATAATTTGGGATCAATGCGCATAAGCACTGATTTCCTTTGTTCAGCTGAAATGGCACAGTTAGAGTTACCTAAAAGACACACAGCTCTTTGTGCCCACCCGATAAGAACATCGGTGTCCACCGGAGAACCAGATTCTTTGGCTACATATGCCAGTTCTAGGACCTTAGTCAAGGGTCCTGAAAGGTCCAATAGTTTGTCTTGGCAGCTGCACCATGAGCGGTCTAAGCCTTTTTTGGGATCTTTAGCAAATTTTTTCATAAAGGTGACCATGGTGGGGTCTATCTCTGGGGTTTCAGATACCTTGCCTTCCAGATCAGGTCTGGGGCATTCCGCCTTCAGGCGTGACCTAACGTCTTTATCAAAGCTTTTTCGCAAATTGGCTTGAACATATTGCGCTACTTCGGGAGGGGGAATCCAATTGGAGGACCTGGGATGAATAATTTCTGTAGGATCAAAGTCCAGAACCTGGAGGGGGAGGGGCGTTTTCTTACTTTTCTTGCTCGGTAGAGGAGGAAGTCTTATCAGAGGAAGAGGAAGAAAGGGGAATTCCTTTTTTCGAACTGTAACTGTGTTCGCCACTGTGTTTTTTCTGCAGTTTCTCTAAAGCGTCAGCATGAATAGCACTGACCTCTGCTCCTGGTTCCAGATTTTTGGCTTTATCTTTTACTTTTTTGGGTTCTTGTTGTCCCTGCGACCAACCCTGGGATCGGGCGAGGTCAAATATTTGCCCAGAAAAAGGGCCCAGAGCTTTCAGTAGGGCATCATTAACTGATTGTTGGACCCTGGTATCAAGGGCTTCCACCAGATCAACCTCAAGTTGATTACTCAACTCCTCAGTGTAGTACTCGGTTTCTTGCTCATCCCATTGAGCCATGGTTCAAGGATAGTAAAAATATTGAGGAGGAAAATTATTATAAATCAAGAGTTCAATTGGGGGAGCGCAAAAACCCCAAGTTCAGGCCAGGAAAAGGAGCCCTTAATTAAAGTGTGGAGGGAGCGACCTGAAGAGCACTCTAGGCAGAAGCCTGTTCTTTATTTTATAACCCAGTCAGTCTTTAATAACTGCTGGGCGTCAGGGAGCAATATTTGGCTGAGGGAATTGGTCACAGATGAACACGCAGCATACACGAGCCGATCGATTTCCAATCTGGAAAGAGATCGGCTCGATAATGCGTGCGCGCGCATGTGCGCGCTAAAAATAGAAAAAAGACTGCCCGAGGGCAGGCGAGCTCCCGCTCCTGCTCCACCAAAAACAGGCTACAAAAATTGGTAAAACGCCACAAATATTAAGCGCGAGGGCGCTTACATCAATAACTGAAAGCGCGCAGAATCGCGATGCTTATTTAAACAAATTACACACATAAAATCACTCATAATACATTCAAATACGGGAGAGAAAATAATCGTGTACTTATCTGCTGCGAAGCAGCAAAGAAAGACGAAGTGACTTCATAGGTCAAAGGACTCATAGCAGAGGACATGGACGGTGATTGGACCATGTGACAGGATGTTAGGTATCCTGGGTGTTGTAGTTTTTTCTGTTACTTGTATTTGATTGGCTGCTGTTTAAGTCAGTAAAGAAAGAGAAAGCATAATCGGAGCCTCCGGTCCTGACATAGAATTTCCTATCCTGAACTGCATGCAAGGGCATGACTATGAGTAATTCAATCTAGACTGCTTTCAAATATGGGAGTAACTCATCTCAGAAGTCATGTAGGAAAAGCAGTTTACATTAAAGGGCACCCATTCCCTCGTGCATAAATTAATACTTTTATAGCACAGCTGACATATCTCAGCGCACACGGCATTCTTAGTCATTGCTTTGTTTAGCCCATTCCAGAGTGTATGTATGTCTGTAAATTATATGAACATTATCAGGCAGTGTTCATTAAAAATGCATTCACATTGAACAACAGTCCTGTGATGTAACCTACACAGAATACATGTTATTTAAATCACAGAAATCCCATTTTTCTCTACATCATCAAAAATAGCTTTATACTCTATGCCACTCATCTCCATGCTACATCCAAAAGCAGTTATGTGTAATCCACTATACAATGCATGCAAGAAAATAATTTTACAATATTGATAGATTATCTCTGACCACATGCAGGAAATATAGTTAAAGTAAAGTTTTTCTATTTAAAAAAAAACATGCATTAAATGTTGCAATAGAATTACAATAGCCCATTCTACAAGCATTAAAATACTTCCACATCCCAGAAAACAATGTAAATCATTTCAGGGTGCATACGTGAACATTGACGGGCAACAGACCATCTTAATTTCTGGATACTCATGTGAATGTCCTAACCAATGGAGTAAAAGTTCCTTAGGCGAACACTACCCACTTTGGGTATTTTTTAAGATTGCAAAAGTCTTTCAGCACACTAAACCTGGGCTTTGAGGGCTATGTGTGTGTGGGGGGAGTGTAATCCTAGTATTCGCCCACATTTAACACTAAAATTATTTTTGAGGCAACCACTGTAACCACAATAAACCCAGATAAATACTTCTGGTAGGACATAAGCAGAGATCTTCAACTACCAGATAGTAGATCCAGAAGAATTGTCTAGGCATCCTGTTCTATCTCCTTTCAAGCGTGCCCCAAAGGTTATATCTAAACCCAGAGTCAAATGTCTGGTAGGTCAAATGTCTGGTAGGACTAGGTGGGCCTTATTATGACTTCGGCGGATGGAAAAGCCAGTCTGCCGAAGTCCCGAGGGGTAGTTTGCCGCCACTGTGGCAGCCTCCCTGCTGGGCCCGTTACAAGTTTCCCGCTAGGTCAGCGGGCGGACTGTCAGTTTCCGCCTGCTGGCCCAGTGGGAAACGGCCTATAGCATTGTCACTGTCTCGTAATAGAGCCGGTGGAAATGCTGAAGTGTGTAGGGTGCACTAGCACCCATCACAATGTTCACTGTCTGCAAAGCAGACAGTGAACATTGTGACGCTAATGGCCTGGGGGGCCTGCACTGCCCATGCCAAATGCATGGGCAGTGCGGGGGCCCCCTGCACCCTGTCTCTGCCAGCCTTTTTATGGCAGTGTTACCGCCATGAAATCACTGGCAGAGAAGGGGATCATAATCCCCAGGGCAGCGCGGCCCTGGCGGATTAGGACTGCCATCACCACCAGTTCGTCGTGAAGTTGTCATTTGGCGGTGCTGGCGGTCTGACTGCCACTGCGAACCTGACAGTCTAATGAGACCGAGAGTCCTTTAGAAACCAGACAGTGAATCCATAAGAATTGTCTTGACATCCTGTTCTCTACCCTTTCAACAGTGTCCCAAGTGTTATATGTGAACACAACAGAGCTCTAAAGGTGGGCTTGACACTCAAGCAGGATTTGACACTGTACTGTCAAAAAGGATGCCCAAAGCCACCACCCAGCATATTCTGGGGAGTTCAGAGGAGTCACCCCTGCCATTCAGGTAAGCCTACTGATTGTTCATGGGAGGTATTTCATACCTATTTACACATATTCAAGACTAATCACTGTCTGTGAGCTGGCAGGGTCTTATGTTAATCACAGTTTCAAGGAAGGATAAGGTAATAGTTCTAGAGTTAGGCTGACTAGTATTGGCTCGTTGGCAGTATTGATTGCTTAATCAATGAGGGCAATACCCCCATGCCCACAATTATGAAAACTATTTAAGTAACATAAACAGAAACATTTGTGGCTTTGTATAGAAACATTTTAGTAATTTCATCATAGGAAGGACATAAAACATTATATATACAAATACAGTACAAATATAGGCCCTCATTTTGACATTGGTGGTAAATCCCACTTACCGCCACACTGACTGCTGCCAACATACCGCTGCGGCAGCAGATATCCATTCACCATATTATGACACACACACACCAATCCATCACTATCCTGCCACATACACAATTCCTCCAGCCCAAAGGTCAGTGTTAAACTGACGGTATCAAACCCAGCACCGTTACGCCAACAGAACTACCACCACAACCACACACCCACACCACTATAAAACACACACCCACATTACCCACAACCCTTTACGACTACAAACCATTGCCAACAGACTGACAGCACAACTACAGACAAGATCAGACCCACACACCACCATCACCTATACACCACCCATGCACCTTACATCACACACCCCAACACATCACCCTACACACCCTCACCCACACCACTCACACAACACCCATGGCACCACAACGACACCTCAGAATCTCTGAAAAGGAGCTAAGGGTCATGGTGGATGAAATCATCCGGGTAAAGCCACAGCTATTTGGAGCACAGGTGCAGCAAATATCCATTGCTAGGAAGATGGAGCTATGGCAGAGGATCGTGGACAGGGTCAACGCAGTGGGACAGCATCCCAGAACCAGGGATGACATCAAGAAGAGGTGGAACGACCTACGGGAGAAGGTACATTCCATTGCAGCAAGACACCAACTTGCTGTACAGAGGACTGGCGGTGGACCCCCCACCTCTTCCCCCACAACTAACAACATGGGAGAAGCAAGTCTTGGCAATCATGCATCCTGAGAGCCTGGCCGGAGTAGCAGGAGGACTGGACTCTGGTAAGTCAACTCTCTATTTCTATCACCCCCCTACCAGCAGGCCATCACATACCCTCACCCTCACTCCCATCACATCACATCACCACATCCCACAACCCCTACCATCACATCTCACGCATCCCAATGCCAAGCCCTGCATGCTATACCAATGCATGGATACCACTCACAGACCTGCATGGACACCTATCACTAAAGCATGCACACTAGAGAGAATCAGCTAGCCCACCACATACCAACTAACACAAGTGAAAGATCCCAGGGCAAATACAACCAAAGGGGGCAAGCCACCCATGCACCATATGAACTGCATTTACATCCCCACAGGTATCCCAGCCAATGTCAGCGGAGAAGAGGTGCCAGCAACTTCCAGTCCCCCCACAGAAGAAGACCACAGTGATGACAGCAACTCTGGATCTGGATGACCAACCTGGCCCATCAGGGACCTCTGGACAGTCGGTTACCCAGCCACAGTCACACACCACCACAGAGCCTCCCCCTCAGGAAACACCACCACACCCACCCAATGTACCCATACCTCTGTCCCCCGTAAACATCAATCAGCAGTGTGTCTACCACTACAGGGACCCCAGGGCACACCTCATACCCAAGACAATCAGGGACCTGGGGTCAGTGGGCACATGGTTCATGGGACAGAGGCACAGGACAACAGGGAAACTGGGAAGAGTGCTGTGCGCCAGGGGGAGGACAAGCCCGGGGAACCGACTCTCCAGGAGGCACTCACTGAGATCTTAGGAACATGCCAACATTCCCAGGATACGCTGGGCCAGATCCTGGACAACGTGCAGGAGAACAGGCGGCTGCAGGAGGGACAGTATCAGGGGATCAGGAAGGACTTGCAGGCCATCAACACCACCCTGGTCTCCATAGCAGGGGTGCTGGCAGACATGGCCCACATTATGAGGGAGGCAATCTAACAACACCGGGCTCCTGCCACTAGCCAGACTACTGAACTGCCCTCCACCTCTGCTACCGTTAGTGGACAGGGCGCCCCGCCACAGGACCAACCGGCCACCATCACCCCTCCCCCTGCAGAAGGAGAACCACCCCGCAAATGTTCCCTGCGACCCAGGCAGAAGTCATAGACTATTGCCAACCCCGCCTGGAAATAAGACTCTCCTGATTGTCACTCTTGTGTCCCACTCTGTCACCCTGTCCACCTTGAGCTGCCATTGCTCCACTGCCTATGTCCCCTTGGGCAATGCACCTGTGCTACAAATAGGCTGGAACTATACCCTGGACTTTCCTCCATCATCACCCCAGCACATTGCACTACCCCCTTTTCTTCATAGCACTTCAATAAACACACTTTGAAAAAATACAAGTATGGAGTATGTCAAATGATTTAAATATGTATTCGTTTAACATGGTTCAAACATTGGAATTCAACTGTACAGTAATTTGCACATAGGATAGACCAGTAGTTGGCTGCAGTGAACACACCAGGAGTGATAGTGGGGCAACAACATCTGCAAAAAGAGTGCCCAAGGGTACAGTGAGTGGGCATAGAATTGGGAAATCACAGCCTGCCAGTGACAATGTGAAACAAACTAGTGACAATGAATTGTGAAGTTACACTGTCTTACCTGTGTGTCATTGGAAGTATTGTCGAATCACTGCAGTTCTCTTGTCCTCATCCTCTGCCTCCTCATCCTCATTGTCCACAGGGTCCACTGCTGCCAAACGGCCATCTCCAGCCTCCTCCTCCAGCAGAAAAGGCACATGGCGTCTTAAGGCAAGTTTATGGAACATGCAGCATGCCACGAATATCTGGCAGACCTTCTTGAGTGAGAAGCACAGGTATTCACCTGTTAGATGGAGGCACCGAAACCTGGCCTTCAGGAGGCCAAAGGTACGTTCAATAATCCTTCTTGTTCGCCCATGTGCCTCATTCTCACGTTCCTCTGCCCTTGTCCTGGGATTCCTCACAGGGGTCAGTAGCCATGATAGGTTGGGGTAACCTGAGTCAACTGCAAATATTGAGGGACAACATTTAGCCACACACTATCCCATATGGCCCACACCATACCCATACACCAACATCCACTGGGTGGGAACCAGGGCTCACCTATTAGCCACACCCTGTGCCTCTGCAGTTGGGCCATCACATTTGGAATGCTGCTATTTCTCAGAATAAAGGCATCATGCACAGATCCAGGATACCTAGCACTGATGTGGGAGATGTACTGGTCCGCCAGGCACACCATCTGGACATCCATTGAGTGAAAACTCTTCCGATTTCTGAACACCTGTTCATTTTGCCATGGGGGAAAAATGCAATATGTGTGCTATCAATTGCCCCAATGATGTTGGGGATATGTCCCATTGCATAGAAGTCAGCCTTCACTGTGGCCAAATCCTCCACCTGGGGGAAAACAATGTAGCTGCACATGTGTTTAATCAGGGCAGACAACACTCTGGTCAGCACTATTGAGAACATTGGCTGTGACATTCCTGCTGCCAAGCCCACTGTCACTTGGAAAGAACCATTTGCCAAGAAATGGAGCACAGATAGGACTTGCACAAGAGGGGGGATCCCAGTGGGGTGACGGATAACAGATATCAGGTGAGGCTCCAATTGGGCTCACAGCTCTGTCATTGTGGCCGTGTCAAGTCTATAGGTGAGGATAATGTGCCTGTCCTCCATTGTTGCCAAGCCCACCAGTGGTCTGTACACGGGGGTATGTCTCCATCTCCTATTCATCTGCAGCGGTAGCAATCTATGGGGAAAAAGAGTGAGGAGCCGGTCACAAACTGTACATTGGAGCCACAACAGTACAATGCATGAAGTTACTTTGAAATTTATAAGTGGCATCTGTCCTGTATGTACAATTGTGAACTGTGACGCAGTTATAATAAAGGGCCTCCCCCCCCTGAAATGGTGTCCGCCTGTCCTGTGTGGAGGGACAGGTGGAAGTGAGATAATTCCGCTGACATTGTGCACCGTTGCGGGAGGCGGTCGGGAACCGCCATGCAACATCTCATTGGATAATATTGGGCCCTATGGGGTACAGTGGCCAATGGTGATGTACGCCAGCGGTGACGGTATGCACCACCGCGGTCGTCACCGCCATTTTCTATTCATTCACTCACTTACTACCTAACCTTCAACAGGAGAGAACCTACCTACACTGCATATGCTGCTGTGACCTGTGTCTGGAACCTACCATGGCGTGTGTGACTGGGGAAAGGGCCCCTGCCTTCACCCCAGCGGAGTTGGAGAGACTGGTGGATGGGGTTCTACCCCAGTACCGACTGCTGCATGTGCCTCCAGACAAACAGGTGAGTACACTGTGAGCACGATGCATGGGGCATGAATGCATGGAGTGGTGTGTGTGAAGGCCTCGTGTAGGGGGGGGTTGGTGGATGTTCCTTGGGCTGCGTGCTGCTTGTGTGCTGGGCCAGGTCTGTGCAAATAGGGATGGGAAGGGGTATGGTGGGCTATGAGTGTAACAGGCAGGACGGTCTGACTAATACCTTTCCATGTGTGTATTTCCTCTGCAGGTCATCGCCCATCAAAAGAAGGTTATATCTCGTGCCATCGCCAAGGACGTGTGGACCCTGGGGGTCTACGGCAGGAGAAGCGCCCACTGTCGGAAACAGTGGGAGGACCTGAGACGCTGGGTACGGAAGATGGCGGAGGCCCAGCTGGGGATGGCCTCCCAACGAGGATGGGGTGACCGTCGAACCCTGACACCCCTGATGACCTGCATACTGGCAGTGGCCTATCCGGAGCTGGTTGGGCGCTTGAGGGCGTCACAGCAGCTACAAGGGGGTGAGTACAGTGCCCATCATTACTACTTACGTCTGGTGGGATAGTATCCGGGTGGGGGATGTGTGTCTGTGGGTGCCCCTAGGCCAGGCCTGACATTGCAGAGTAGGTCCGATGTTATGTTGGCCATGGTTCTGATGTGATAGTCCTCCTACCTAGCTTGTAGGCATCCACTACTGGGCAGGGCTGTGTGGGTCCCAGGTATGCTGCAGTTGGTGGTATGTATCCCTCCCCATGCCCTGGTGACTGGCATTGTTACTGGTAGTGCATTGCATAGTGCGTAGGCCTGTTCCCTGTGTGTGAGGGTGCTGTGTACACCAACGGTGGTGTTGGTGCAGCCATTGACCAAGTGTATCCTTTGTCCCCCCCCCCCTTTTTCTCCTGTCCTTATGTGCATTAGCATCATCTGGCAGAGGAGCAGAGGCACCAGCGACGGAGGGAGCGGCATCCCACAGGACCCAGTAGGCAGAGTCCCCCGACGCTGAGGGCACCAGTGGGATGGAGGGCGAGGGGAGCACCATGGCGGGGACAGTTTGGACACAGATACCTCCTCTGATAGAAGCTCCATGGTGGTGGCGGACACCTCTGTGCCTACCCCAGCTACAGGTACATCCGCCACCCCCGTACCAGCACTGCCCACCCAGCAGCCCCTCATCGAGTTGCCCGTGCCCGCTCGCCCAAGAGGGTGGGCATCTCCTTCGCCCCATGCACCTTAGGCCCTGCCACAGTTAGCCCTGCTGCCCTGAGTGAGGAGGCTATTGACCTCCTGAGATCCATCTCTGTTGGGCAGTCAACCATTGTGAACGAAATCCAGGGGCTGGCAGCCCAAATGCAAAAGACCAATGTATTTCTGGAGGGCATTCACAATGGCTTGGCGGCCCTACAGAGATCAATCCAGGCTCTGGCCTCCTATCTGATGGCAGCCATTGTCTCTTTTTCCACCCTCTCCCCTCCATCTTCCTCTACCCAATCCCATTCCCCTGAACCCCAACCTATCCCTAGCACACAGGCAGACGAGCATGCACACAAGACTACCCACATGAGTGGCACAGGCAAACACAAGCACCACACATCATCTCCTAGGCACTCACACAAACACCATCCAGATGCAGACATACCAACATCCACAGCCTCCACTGTGTCCCTGACCTCCTCCTTCTCCACCTCCCTGACAGTTGCGTCTACACTCACACCTGCATGCACTACATCCACATCCACTACCGCCATCACCAGCACACCTATCAGAAACCACACCTCACTGGCAGACACCTCCACAACAGCCATGCACACGTCTCCTGTGTCCTCTCCCACTGTGTCTACCCCCCCCCAAGATACACAAATGCAAGCACTCGGACACCCAACAGCCATCCACCTCACAACAGCATCCAGGCCATACACCTGCATCCAAACACAGCAGAAAGACACCTGCCACAACCACTCCTTCTTCCTACACTCCCATACCTTCTCCCTCTCCCCGCCCCAATGCCCCTAAGCAGCTTTTCCTCTCCACCATTGACTTCTTCCCTAGCCCGACCCCTCCCCCCGTTGTTCACGTCTGGTCAGGGTGGGTAAAACCCAGGAATTACCTCAGCCACCCAGTCCCTGGGCCCAGTAGTGTCCATACCCACTCATGGTGGGAAAGGATCCAGGGCACCAGGCTGCCTCACGGAAAGGGTGCCTGCCCCAAGTGCTGCTAGAAAGGACAAGGAGTCTTCCCCAGCTGCTGCCAGGAAGGGCAAGGAGCCAGCCCCAGCTCCTGCCAGGAAGGGAAAGGAGCCAGCCCCAGCTGCTGCCAGGAAGGGCAAGGAGCCAGCCCCAGCTGCTGCCAGGAAGGGCAAGGGGCCTGCACCAGTAGGCAGGAAGAACAATGGGCCTGGTGCTGGGACTCAGTCGGAGCCCCCACCACCAACCATGGTTGTGCAGCCATCTGAGGCTGCAGGGAATGGGCAGGAGCTTCCCCCCACAACCACTGCCAGCAGCAGCACTGCCACCAGCAGTGGGCAGCAGTCCGAGGCTGCAGGGGATGGGCAGGAGCTTCCCCCCACAACCACCACCAGCAGCAGCACCACCACCACCAGCAGTGAGCAGCCATCCGAGGCTGCAGGGGATGGGCAGGAGCTTCCTCCAGCAACCACCGTCAGCAGCAGCAGCACCACCACCACCACTGCCACCACTGAACAGCTGTCACCGCTGGCGGACATTCTGTAGACCTGCATCCATGGGCTGTTGTGCGGCCTGCCCCCTGAAAATCCTGTGGGAATGACACCCACTTGAGAGACTGTGACCTTGCACTCCCCAAGATCTGCATCACAGGGCACGTTGCCCCCTCCAGAACCAGTGGGTATGGCCCCCACTCACCCCATCCTCCCCAGGATGAAGATCACAGGGCACGATGCCCCCTCCAGAACCAGTGGGGAAGCCACCCACTCACCCCATCCTCCCCAGGATGAAGTTCACAGGGCACTATGCCCCTCCAGAACCAGTGGGGAACCCACTCACTGACCCCATCCTCCCCAGGATGAAGATCACAGGGCACGATGCTCCCTCGAGAACGAGTGGGGAAGCCACCCACTCACCTCATCCTCCACAGGATGAAGGTCACAGGGCACGATGCCCCCTCCAGAACCAGTGGGCAAGTCACCCACTTGAGAGACTGTGGCCTTGCACTCCCCAGGACAGAGCACAGGGCATGTTGCCCCCTCCAGAGCATGTGGGCACGTCTCCCACTTGAGAGACTGTGGACTTGCAATCCCCAGGCCCAAGCAGTGGGCAAGTCACCCACTTGAGACACTGTGGCCTTGCACTCACCAAGATCAGGCACGGGCATGTTGTCCCCTCCGGAGTCAGTGGGCAAGTCACCCACTTGAGAGACTGTGGCCTTGCACTCCCCAGGACATAGCAATGGGCATGTTGCCCCCACCCGGACCAGTGGTGTTGTTCCATCTGCCGGCAGAGGTGCCCCCGACCCCCATCCCCCTGAGGTGCCTGCCTATTTTCCAAATTATGCTCTTGCAGTGTTCTCTCCATGTTGTGGCAGGAGACAAGTGGGGCCTTGGACTTTGCCATGCGGCCCACGCACATTGAGGACTGGGCATTGTCCCTTGAATTGTATATATCTATATACTTTTAGATTGGATGTACGTATTTCTACTGTATTTATATTATTACACTAGCTTTCATACATTCCTGTAGTCCTTGCATTATTCCTGAGGGGTACGGGGTAAATATGTTTTCTTACAGCATCTGATTGTGTGTATGGTGGTGTTGGGGGGTGTGTTGTGCGTGTATCTGTCACTCTCTTTTTCCTCCCCCCTACCCTGTGTGCTAGGCGGCTGTACTCACCGTGGTCGTCTTTGCCATTGTTGGTGTTCGTGGTGGAGCAGGACATAAAAAAATCATCGGAAATATTTGCAGCTCCATGGCGGCTTGGTTGTTGCCTGTGTCTCCGATGGTGAGTCCTTTCCCTTCTGTGCAGTGTTTCCGCCAGGCTTTTGATGTTGTTGGTACCCCCCCTGGAAATGGTGGCGGATTGGGCTGTCATAATACGATGGGCGGAACATTGTCTTCCGCCTGGCTGTAGGCGGTTGCCGCCGTGGTTGCTGTTGTATCCGCCCTAGAGGTCGGTGTAGTAAAGTGGCTGTCTATCTGAGCTCTTTCCGCCATGGTCATAATTTAGCGGTAATTACTGCCGGCCTGTTGTCGATATTACTGCCACTTTAGCACCGACCGCCAGGGTTGTAATGAGGGCCATAGTATTGCATATCGTGTTCTTGAGAAAGTATTAGAGGTAATGGTACAGAAATTGTGGTAGCATGTATGGTAAAGAATTTGTTTCTAGTAGTAACTGCAAATCCTTGCTATAGGGGAAATAACTAATTCTCTTTGAATAAGGAGACCTAACCCCAATCAGATAGAGGTTTCTGCTACCAAACTTCAGGTGAGCTTGTATTTTCATAGCGGTTTCAAGCTGTTTCGGGAAACAGAAGCTATTGCGGGGCGAAACACGTGTTGGCTTTGCCTCCTTTTTCTGCTGCCTCGCAATTGAATAGAGGCTTTCATTTGATTTCAACTGCATTAAAATAAATGTATGTGACGATTAGCATGTAATCTCTGACCACTATTTTACTTAAGGAATACCAAACCACATGTGTATTATTATTATTATTGAGAATTGCTTACTCTACCTTACTTAAATATATCTTATGTTAATTAGACTTTTGACAGTTTAGGGAGATAAAGGGCACCTCTCCAAAAGTTATCTTTCCTGAATATTTCTTAAAAATCCAGCTGCACTATTGAATTGGAGTTTGGTAACTATTAAAAATGGTTGTTTCATTATTGTTCTTGCTGGTCCCTTTCCTGAGATGAAGTATTAGGATTTTTATCTGTATTCAGTTTTTCTACATAAGATAGCTAAGCCTGCCACACTAAAGATAGCCTTAGGGTGCTAGTCACTGTAAGGACATGTTCACATAAAATGTATACATGCCCTACTTTTAAATACCATAAACCCTACCAAATGGACTACACAGCTTTCACAGGGTTGACTTACTAAAATTTAAAATGTAGGTTTTGACTTTTCATATTTACGTATTGTGACAAGTCTAAATGCAGTTTTTACACTGTTATAGTCAGGCTACAATGGTAATCCTGAATCCATGTTTGTCCTGCCACTGTTGTTGATGACACAGAAGGTTCTGCAATCCATTAGTGGCATTTAACTTCCAGGCCCTGTGTGTACATTTTGTACCATAAACTAGTGTCTTATAGGCAAGTTAAATATGCCAATTAGGAATCCACTATTTCAACCATGTATGAAGGGGGAGCACTGGCACTTTATTACCAGCGGTGTACCTTCGGGGTGTGCTATTTGGAGTGTTACACCCCTCTAAAAAATGGATTTTGTAGTTTGGTATGTGTTTTCAATCAGGAATTGTGAACTGTCTGTCGGATTTCTCCTGGGATTTTTACATGCCCACACTGACAAAAACACAGACAAACACTCTTGTCAGTGTTTTAAAGGCCTTCAAAAATGTTAATCAGTTTGCAAAATATCAAGTTTTAAGTACCCCTAACAATCCACACACCTTTCAACTGCCCCTTAAACCACCTCTCATGATGTGCTTCTCATATAATGTATGTTAACAAGATATGTCAGTGAGATTTTGGGGAAAACTGAAGGTCACCCCCCCCTCAATCTTACTGATCAAGCTATGTCTCCGTTTATTACTGGTTAGCATGGGTAAAGCGCACAGAGTTCTAAAGCCAGCAAAAATATAGTGTCCAGCAACAGGCAACAAATCTAGGGTGACACAGAAAAGGTGGGTTTCCTACAGTCACTGAATAACATCTGGGGGAAAAGACCACACTTTCTGTGTCTGAAACTCTCATAATCATATTCTCGAGTCTGTCCTCCAACTCAGCCACTTTTTGTGTAACCTGTCCGGGAAAACCATAAACACTATCTGATTATGAGGCAGGGTTGGAGGGGGAACACCTTTATTTTTATGCACCCTTTAATCTATATAATTGATTATGTCACTTACTAACATTATTTGACTGATATTTTCAACTTGTATCATTCTTATCTTGTACCCGTAGATTGAGTAATTATATATCTTGTATGTGTGTACCTTTCATGAGTGCACCCCGAGGGGTCTCATCTGATACAGGGCTCCTCTGTCTCCCCCTCCTCTCCATCCATCTGCATATCTTCCCAAAGCTCTTACATTTTTCACCTTGACCTTTGGAACACTTATCTCAGCTGGACAGACCAGAGAGATTCACTTATATTGTCTATTGCCCTGTTCAAAATATGGGTGCAAGGACAGATACCACCAGCAGATCTTCCATCCAGTCAACATAGGCAGACTGAGAGCCTGCAAGGGGGGCAACAAGTGTTGCAGTGCGGCTTTGGATGTCATCAAAGGAAGTGACCAGGTACTTCACAGGACAGCACCCTCAGTAGGTTGGGTATCTACTTGAGGCACTGGTCCAGAGAGACAGCGATACATGGTAGGCCTCACCAAGACATATAATGAAAATGAAAGGGAGACTGGATAGTCCACCTCAGTTGGCTTGTTGTGGGTGCCACGGGGCCCTCCTATCATAACAAGAGAAACCCAGAGCAATTAGTCTAGGACGAGGTAGCTCCCTGAGTTACCACTGACATCAATTGACAAAGAAGCCTGCCTTCCTCTATGACTTCTTGTTACTCCTACAAACCACCTTGGAGACAGTGTGATATGGAGAGGCTCTCTGTCATTGCAAAGGGATCCATCCAGAGGGCAAGAGATGCGGCTCTGCTGTTTGTCTATGGACTTGATGACGTTACTTCTGCTTCAGGTCCAGAAGCTTGATGAGTGCCTGAGGAGGAGAGGGGCCCTTTTGAATTTGGTGTAACAATTGTCACTGAACATTCTTATGCTCTTAAATTCCGTGTTTGGTGGTTTATGCTACCTTTGGTGTGTTGCTGTGAATGTTGGTCTTAAAATCAGTCTTACATCCAGTGGCTGAGTCAAGCTGCGGATTGTTTTGCATTGTAAGTGCTTTTATATTGTGCGTACTACCCCTGTCAAGGCGTCGAGGATCAGATCATCCAGCAACTATAGGAATTCTCAATTTTCCTTCTGCTTTACCAGAAAGAGCCCAGATGGAAGGCCTAGCCTGTAGCATAAAGAGAGGAGGACACTCTATCCTGTGACAGAAACCAAACCAGAGGTTACAAAACTTGGGCTTGGCCCCTGAACATTATTTGAAGGCTCACTGATGACCAGACTGTTGAGCCTCATTTATCCTCACTTTGGATTACCACCGAGAGAGACTATTGTTCATGATATTCTGTGGCCTTTCTATCTGGTGCACATGCTCAACCTGGCCTTCATTCCGCCCTGTTAGCTCATGGAGGTTCTGAACTATAAGGCGAGGAACGCAGACCTCACACAGAACTAACTACAGGGGCCGTACTGCATGCAGTGCCCCTGGGCCCAATGGGCATGTACACTCATTTTCTGCACCCCCACAGCCCTGCGGTATTATAGAAGAGGCTGAGAAGTGTTTATGCAGACCCTTCTGCAGTGCAGGAAGCACTGGCGTACATATTGCACCAGCGCTTTCTTAAGGAGGTGTTCGCCCTTTGGCATGGTGGTGTGGCCCCATGCTAATTAGGAAAGCACTTTGCCACTTGGCCGTGTCATATTATGGATGTGGGTGCAGAATCAAAGAGACCATTAGGAGGTACACTAACCGTGCTCCCCAGAGGGCACACCTTGAAAGGGTGTAAAGGGGCAGAGACATTCCACTGCAGGCTGGTGCAGTCACTTGCTGCACCCACCTGCAGGGGTATTTCTGTTTCTCCTAAAAGCACAGGGGTCATATCAAAGTAAGCCTCACTGCCCCGATTGTGCCGCGGAGAACCTTTATTAGGTGCACCGGGTGCAAACAGGCCGCTGTCTTGTAAATGATATAAGCACTGTACCATTCTGAATTGTTCACAATATACCTGCAGCTTCACATTAAAATAAACTCAGCTACATTACAAAGCACAGAATACTTATGTTTGCAGCAACATGCATGCTGTGTGGCCAAACCTCCAAAACGTTCAGAGAAGTTTTTAAAGAGCATTAAAAGTAAAAGTGAGATTGTTAAAATGAAAATACTTCTATCCCTTCCACTCCCCCCACCTCTATTCCTAAGGCAGGTGTTATACTCCTCTCCAATTTAATTGTAATGGATTTCTGTGCAATAAATTCTTACACAACCTTCGGAATAAACTCCGAGCATTCACCAGAAGGGGGGGACCCAACATCTTAAATACATTTCTTATAATACAGATGGTCTTGCCGTCCCTCATTTGCTAGAATACCACTGGGCGGCACACTTGCACTACTCATCAGAATGGTGGCACAAGCGAGTGGGAATCCTGGCATCTATACGGGCCACGCAGTTGCGTGTCATCCTCGGTGGGACTTGGGTTCCACTCCATCCTCACCCTGAAAGCACGTACATTGCTTCCCCCACCAAAAGAGTGCCAAAAATGTGGGGCCAAGCAGCGACCAAGAGAGGTTTCACATCCTTTCCCTCCGCTAACACACAGATAGCAAGGGACCCTGACTTCCCACCTGCAGCACCCCTGCGTCAACCCATGAGTGGGAGCAAGGTGATCGCAGAACGCCGAGGGACTTCTCCAAGGAATGGCACATTAAGTCCATTGAGCAATGTGAAAAAGATTTCCTCGTTTCACAAAAGCACTATTGCCAACTAGACATTGTGCTCTTAAAAATCCCTCCACCACCATCGCAGCCATTTAACAACAAACACATTTTGAGAAGCTAATTCGTTCTTTCGAAGGCACGAAAGGTCTCATATCGAAACTTATTGTGCCATTCACAACTCAAAATCCCGAGCTAAATGCCCATACCAAACCCCTCGGGAGACTGACTTGGGTCTGCAGATCTCAGATAAACAATAAGAAGGTATCTGGTGGGATATTCCTAAAATCCACAGAAGCATCCACCGTTGAGAATCTGCTACTAAAGTGAAGTACCAATGGTACCTTAGCCCAGTGCGACTGAGCAAAATATACACTACATCCTCCACAATATGCTGGCGCTGCTACCACTCCACTGGTGACATTTTACACATTTGGTGGTCCTGCGCGGTCACTCAAACCTTTTTGAAAGAGATTCCGTGTCATGTGAAAGGGGCCCTAGGCAGTGGCATAACAAAACCTGAGGAGGTCCCCTTGCAAAGTACATGGAGGGCTTCCCCCCAGACCCCAGACTTACCCAGGAGCTGTGCTGAGAGGGCCCACTGGTGCTCAGGGGACCCCCAAACCACGGGGGCTGCAGGGGCCTTTGTTACACCAATGACCCTAGGATATATATCATACTGGCTGACACTTCTGAGTCTGGGGCTACAATGATGACACTGGAAGGCATGACACGAGCTGTCTGGAAGTTAGCACGCGATATGTCGGGAACAGCCAAACAACTCATTGTCCTGTTCTGGAACAAGAAGGAGGTGCCCTCAATGTTCTTTAGGTTTCATAGAATGTAACAAGCACACTAGTGATGTCACAAATATCTCACCAACTTTTGCTCTAAAAAAAAATCAGTTACCGTTGGCAACCTCTTATTCATTACATGTCAATACTTGAACTCTTCTGTTTCACACGGACAGAACTGAGAGCCCTCCTGCTTTTTAACTGAGACATGGGACGGCGATGAGGGAGATGATACCCCCTCCAAGTACTTTTGTTTGTAGTGTGCGGCGATGGTGCAGAACAATACTTCCCTGATCCTGCATTGCTTCAGATGGAGGCCTCTCGCAAGACATTCCCCTGTGGCCCTTCATGCCTTCCAGAACAATCAAACACCACACCCACGCTCCCCCTGGCCTTCTGCTCTTCACGTCCCTCCAAATGTCTGTTATTACTAGTCCCGGGAAATAGGTTAGTGGTGGGGGGACATTAGATGGGATATGATTTGTCTAGTGTCCATATTGCTATTTCCAAGTCACTGGGGCGTTGAATGACTTAGGTGATACACTGGAATGTAGACATAGCATCTGCCTGGTTGGCGTGCCTCCGCTGCTTATCGTTTGTTACCATGGCAACCTTCAGAGGACGGCATGATGCTTCCTTTCCTTTAACTGAAAACCTGCAGTAAAAAGATTTTGGAAAAAAAATCTAAAACTGAGGAAGTGATTACCACCAACCACCTGTTAGTACAAATAAGACGAGGCCCGTGGCAACACTCACCGCAGAAAGTGGAGCATTTGTTGAATCCAGAGTTGTGACACCTCTGCTTGCAGGGCATGCACTTATTCACAAGAACGTCCCAGTATTCCGGTTCTGAGCAGTTCCTCATGGTCACAAATTCGGGTATTTAATTAGGTGAGATCTGCAGAAATGATTTAATGGTGCAATTAGTCACCAATAAACAGGAAAACAGAATTGCACGGTACTCTAGGAGTTGTAATCCTAGAACTACTTATGTTTTTCTTCTCCCACAATCTGATTAATTTTTGTCGGAATCCACTATAAATTTACAGGATATCATTCAGATCAACCAATGACGGAGATGACTCCTTTAATATACATTGGAAAAAAATCCAGGGAACCTAGTATCATGGTTTTTATGCAACATACAAACCTACCTGCCAGAAATAGACTTTGGAACCACCATTCAAGCCTTGGCCCATTCCTAACTTGATTTGGTGTTTGCCAGTGTCCAAGACCAGTGATCCATAACCTTTTGACTTCTGTGGGTCCCACTTAATCATTACTGGAACAAAGGGACCCCACACTGAATCCTTATTGGAATCCAGGAATCCCCACTAAATCATTATTGGAATCCGGGAATCCCCACTGAGTCATTGCTGGAATCCGGAGACCCCAACCTATGCATTATCAATGAGTTAAACCGCTTAAACAATACACAAAAAAATTATAGACACAAGCATTTATCAAACAAATGTACAGATTATTACATATCTGATTTGATTTACAAACAAATATACAAAAATCGTAATTTTAATGGAAAGGTTGGAGCTTTTCTAAATTCAGTACAGTCCAATCATAATCCATTCTGTATTCTGATTGATATACTTGCTCTGCTCCCAAGAATCAATCAGGGATACTAACTTAATTTTTAGCCTCCAATTTCAAGTTTCTTCACGTTTACAGAATGCTTTAACATTTTAAATTTTACTTCTTTTTGTACACTTTATTAATCTCTTAATGTCATTTAATTTTTCGGAGCAGTCATTGACTCCCTGAGTAGGCGTCTAGGATGCCTTGAGGTCCCTGGACCACAGGTTAAGAACCACTGCCCTAGACTCTTCACTGGTGCCACTAAAAGCTGCCCTACATGCATCTGCCGAACTCGTCAAAGGCTTGACGAAATATTGATACATCATTCTCACCTTGGTGGACCAGGCCACCGCCATCTTCAAATTCTGCTGCATCACCTACTAGGACATATCAACCTAGCAAACTCAGCAAAACCCTGCCAGACCAGAAATCAACACCAAAGATCAAAAACTGCTAAGACCAAGAACCATAGCACGGAAACTTTGCCTTGCAATAAAGAATAAATAAATAAATAAATAAGGGGCACGCTCATTTGCACAATTGTTTTACTTTGTGTGGCATACCGTGGACCAAATGGTATTTGACTCAAACTAAACTTTTATACTGGGGCAAGACATGGTTCAAACAGTTTTTACAATATTTTTACTGTCTTTACATAATAAAAAACGATAGAGTAATGTTATCCTCTTTTCAAATGTAACATATCGGACTAGATTTGGGGCAAAATACGTGTTCATTTTTTATTAAGTAATTACATAAAAGAGTGCATTATCCACTTGATCTATTCCATTTTTTTAAAGGCTGTTCAGTGACTCAGATTTCTTTGTTTACATCTTAATTACATTTTTAAAATGGTTTCTTAGCAATGCACATGCGCTGTACGTTTAACAAATGTTCCATAGTCAGTTTCCTCCATGTTTGGTCTCGGGGAAAAATCATTCTCTTATCTGGGGTGCAAAAAAAACTGTTTGCCCTTGGAAGTCTTACAAACGCAGCAACTATGGTGTAAGTCGATCTGTTTCATTTTTTTGCACCAGTGAACTTTTTCTGTGATATGACCTTAAGAGACAACCATTGTTATTTTCTGTACCCGTTATCTCCAAAATCGTCTGCAAGCATATCAGGCTTGCGTTACTCCCCTAGAGAAGAGGGGGCAACGGCTGTACCCAAGTAAGCCCTCCCTGGTAAAATCAGTTTTTACTCTCGAAACAAGGGTCCTTTGTATCTATCTGCATCTGATTACGTGTTGTGACTATATCAGCGGGGTACTTGGGTGTAGCGCCACTGGGAGCCCGTTTCCGGTTGGTGACGTAAGTAGGCATCAATAATCTTGCAAGAAGTAGAGGTTCACAAACAGTTGTCTTCTTCTTTGTGGATGACACCTGCACGCTGCTGTCCCCGGCCTGCACTTTATAGACCCACAGCCATCTGTATTAGGGGCGTTGCTCCTCTGGGGGTGTTTGGGGAGTAACACCACCCTGAAAATGTATTCTCTAGTAAATAGTTGGGTATAAGTACTTTCAGTCGGGTAATGTAGTGCCTTTTGGTTTCCACCAGGCTTTTTGCATGTCCACACTGACAAAAAACACACACACACTCTGGCCCTCATTATGAGTGTGGTGGTCTCGCAGTGACGGTCTGGACCGCCACATTAAAACCCTGGCAGTCGGACCACCAGGGAACCGCCAGCTCGGCCAGGATCTTGGGTCCCAGCGGTCTGGCGGTGGCAGAGATCCTGCAAGCAGCACTGCCCTTGGGATAATGACTTAGTTCTCCGCCAGCCTTTTCATGGTGGTAACACCGTCATGAACCGGCTGGCGGAGAACAGGTGCAGGGGGCCACAGGGGGGCCACTGCACTGCCCATGCACTTGGCAGTACCATGAACTTTCCCAGCACCCTCGCAATGTTCGCTGTATGCTTTGAAAACAGTGAACATTGCGAGGGTGCTGGTGCACCCTGCTGGCTACAGCATTGCTGCTGGCTTGATTTTGAGCCGTAGACAATGCTGTAGCCTGTCTCCCACTAGGCTGGTGGGTGGAAACCAACATTTCCGCCTGCCAGCCTAGCGGGAAACTCTTAATGGGTTCGGCAGATGGTGAAAAACGTCCGCTGAACTCCTATTGAGGCCCTCTGTCTCTCCGTTTTAAATCCATTAAAATGCTGATTAGTTTGAACAATATTGTGTTTAAGCACCTCTCACAATCCGCACTCTTCTGTATTTCCACTAACCCTTACGCCCACCCCATACATGCCCCGCTTCTCATGTAATGTGTTTTAACAAGATGTTCCAGCGTGACTGTTGGGAAATCTGAAGCTTACAGCCCCCAATCATACTGACCAAGCTACGCCCCTAGTCTAGATAAACAAGGAAATCACCATCTACCACTTGCCAGGCCTAGAACTTGTTCCCAGGAACATCACCTGAGCCGTGCCCTCCCCACCACCCTTTCCCCTGGGTTGTGCTCTGCTTTACTAGCAATGGAGATAACCCTGATTGAGGTATCTGGATAATCTGGCCTTCCCAGAGTCCACTTCCTTTGACAAGCGCTTAAAGCAAATGCATTTATTCAGGAGCACTCTTCGCCAACAAACTCTGAGGCCACAGAGCTGCACTGGATGATGGAAAACTCTTGAGGGTCTACAAATGGTAGTAAATTCATGTGGTTTTCTTACTGGGTGACGCGCAGACTGGTGATCTCCTGCTACATTCAAATTATGGTTTCTATAATTGCAGTTACATTACTGTACCTTTGTTGATGCTGCAGAATCCCACCATTCTGTACTTCGACAATTTAATACCTAAGCAACTTTGGGACTGAAGAGCAACCCGGTGTATGGTACTGCAATACTACATATTCACACTAGGTGGCACTAGCGCATTTGAAGAAAGTCTGTCTTTTTGTTGTTGTTTTTTTACATATAAACCAAGGTGGTGGAGATTGAGTGATACTGACATGGGCACTGAAGCTCAGTAATTAGACAAGTAGGCATTACGCATTTATAATGTCGTTTTCATTTTCATAAAATAAATTCTTTAACTAGAATAAGAGTGGCTCTTCACAGATCCCAAATGTGATAAAAGGCATACAAACTTCCAGTTCCTACTTGAATTATCAGGAAAAAAGTATATTTTCTACTAAACTTACATTTTTCTGTAAAAAGCTTTATTCTCGTTCTAAATAAATTGATGACTGAAAACGTTAAAAGCCTCCTTTATAATAGCAGTGCTTTGTTTCAGCCAAAATGATATGAGAATCTGTTTAACATTTAAGATGTATACAAGAACGTTCTTACATTCTTTGTTTCCACAACTTATTTAAAATCATTTACATTTTAAAGAAAATTATAAGAGTAATTAGCCAAGGGTGATTTTAGGAAAAGCCTGCTGATGTTTCAGCTACGAGCTGGACAAGAGGAAATGCATAAGTTACACAAAAGGTTGCGCCCATCCAGTCCCAAAACAGATAGATATTTCACAGTTCAGTGACTGCCCTCTAATGAAATCATAAACATGCAGGACACAATCCCATAATGTTTTTTCCAAATAACCCTAAAGTACAAATCTAACAGGAAAGCCGGACTAATGCAGAGCTGCTTTTAAGAAAAGTTTTTTAAAAACGTATGCGAAATTAGACGTTTTGATTCCAAATCTAATTGTGCTTTGAAAGTGGTTCAGCGGGAGTTGCCACTGGACAACTGAACGTTTTAAACTTGGCCGTGCAGATTTTTGAGTATGGCAAAACGTGGACCAGAATGAAAAAGGTACTTCGTGTGATTGTGGCAGTGCTTGAAAAGGAAAAGGTCCAGGTGCTCACTATCTCAGAACATCTGTTTAATGATCAGAAGTGTCGGTACCCTGCCCCCCCGCTGAGAAGTGTGGGAACTCTCTCAATAATAGTGTTGCGTCCTTGCTGGGAGTAACGTGTACTCTACCATTAAAAGTGCCGTATCCCCGCGGTGAAGTGTAGGTACTTTCCATTAACAGTGTCACACCCCTGCAGAGAAGTGTTGGTTAGTGGCGAGATGCTCTCATGGGATTTGGGGCTTTATTTTCCTTTTGTCTGCTGTCCCTTTTTGACTATACCAATTGTGAAAAATACCGCGTTATTTGCTATTGGGGCAACTAAAAAATGCCCCAATCGTCAGGGTGACCAGCAGCATGTGACTGTGACATCTGTGTGATGGCTGGTGTGGGAGCATGAAGGCACCTGCACCAGCAATCCAACAGATTGTTAAGGGCTGGCAGAGTTCCATCCCCAGCCTCAGAGTCCCACAAAGCCTCAGTGCCTCTCTACCTGTAATGAACTGCAGTGTTACTGCTAAAAGAAGCAGTGTAAGCCTAAGCCCTGCAGGGCCCAGGACTACATGCCAACTAGCCCGTCAGCCCACCATCTCCCAACTCATCACAGAATTAGAAAACGGTGGGGGGGGGAAGCAAGAGACTAGGGAGCATACTTATGAGAGGGTGTGTCACATTTACACCACACAGCGTGGTACATGTGAGACGCAAACCCCTAAGTCAGGTTTTTGAAGCCACACAAAGCCACTTCGCGTGGCCTTAAGTTGCTTAAAAAATATGGAGTAAGTCAACGCAGCAGAAATCGCTGCGTTGCCTTACTCCGCCCTGGATAGGCGTTCCATGGGCATTCCAGTGGGTGTTCTCACGTAGCTCCCAAGGACTTGTAAGCCTGGGAATCCGTCAAAATCTTTCACCTCCCCAGAAGAGGTGAATCTTTATTTCTCCTCATTTTTTCCTCTTCCTATATGTGCTTCATTAAAGGAATATGCCTCTGAGGATTTTGTTTGTGCAGGAAGGTGCCCCTTCTAAGACAAAAACATTCCTGCATGAAACATAGGCACCCTTGCACCATGGTGCAAGGGCACCTGGTTAGTGCTAGGCAGCCCATTGTGTGCCAGCACAGGGAAAACTCAGGAATGCACCATATGCTTAAAATAGCATGCATTCCTGCCCTTTTCTAGTGACGCAGTGCAGCACAACCGGACCGGAGGAATAGATTTACAAGACTGTATATAGTGCTAATTGGTAGCGACTGCAGATTAAAGCAATCAGGTGGTTACCACTCTTCTGAAGAGACCTGTAGATCGCTTCCACTTGGGTCATAATGACGGCATACCCAGTGGGTTATCCCATCGACAGAATTAGGAACACTGATATACTCAGACTGGAGTTGAGACTTACTGTGGTACCTCATCATAATAGGATGTACATATATAAATATATTCACTGAAAAAAATAGGTTACAGGGACGTTATAGTTAGGCTCACAATTTTACTCGTACAAAACCAGTGAAATTCAGCAGTTATAGTTACCTGAGCTAACTATAAATTACGCCCTGCAAAGCCTATTATCTCACATATTACATCACTCATGGGCTAGTGAGTGGATGTGTGAGGAAGTGTATTGGTAATTGAGCGGATCAGTGAGTGACTGTATGGGTGAGTGAGTAAGTGGGCGTGTGAGTGGGTGTATGGGTGTGTCTGGGTGTGTAAGTGATTGTATATGTGAGTAAGTGGGTGTGATGGTGGTATGGTTCTGTTAATTGATATGTGAATGGTTGTATGGGTCGGTGTCTGAGTGGCTGTATGCAGATGTGAGTGGGTGTGTGAGTACTAGTACAAGTGTGTTAATAGCTGAGTTACTGATGTATTCCTGACTGACTGGTTATGTTCATGGTTGGGTAACTGAGTCAGTAGGTGTGTAGCAGTAGTTATATTGGTTTGTGATTGAGAATTTCAGTAGTTGTATGTATAACGATGTATGAGTGTTTGTATGAGAATGTGAGTGGTTGTGTGGATGATGTCATCAGTGATGTAATTTGAGATGTAATCAGTGATGTCATCAGTGATGCCACTTACCATGTCATGAGTGATGTGATATGTGAGGTGATAAGCAGTACATTACAGGGGGCGCACGTTATAGTTAGCTTATGTAGCTATAACTGCTGAATTTCTCTGGTTTTGTGCAAATAAATTCAGAACCTAACTATAATGTCCCTGTAACCTTTTTTTTCTGTGAATTTCTATGTTTCTTTCATTCTAATTCCTAGCTATAACATCCTTGTAACCTTTGTTTTTTTCAGTAAATTTCTATGGGTTTTTAAATTTTATTTAGTAACTGTAACATCCCTGTATGGTTTTATGTTTTTTTGTGATTTTTTTAGTTTATTAGGGTTGCTGGAACTGTTTATATTAATATAGTTTTTAAAAATATCTATTATTTTACTGTATGAGTACATCTACAGGCGACTGAATAATTGCAAGAGTGGTGTATGCATGAATTTATTAACTTCATAGCATACTACATTATAGTTAGGTGTTGTGTGAGTGTATATATGAATGTATAAATTGGTTTAGTTCACTGTTCTGGTGTCTATCAGTGCTGTATTATTTTCTTCAGATAGATTGCAGTATACATAGCAAAGTTCATATGTACACGGGTATTTTGGTATACAAGTAGAGACATAACTCATTTAAACTCACTTACTCAAAATTTACCTTCTATTCAGTGAGTATTGTGCTCTATATCTGTGCATAATATTCCTCATGTGTAACTTTCATCTACTAAAATAGAAGTATAATTCCTATTAAATGGGTTAACTAACTTAAAGTATATGTGACAGCAAATCTGCACATGAATGTTCACCACTAGTTGGCTGAAAACATGGTTAAATGACTGATTATTTTAAGCAATAAGTAGGGAATAAGAGGTTTTGTCTTCTTATGACAGTGCCTGTATGAGTGGCTAAGTATGTATGATACTACAGGATACATAGTTTCTGTCTGTATCTTATTAGTAATAATAAATTAAATATAGATATGTATTGTTTATTAGTAATATTATTTTTTATTATTTTCCGGGTCTGCGGATCCGGGTCCACGGTGCTCGAAAACGAAGAGGGACATTCGTTATGGATTTTGGTCCGCTCATGTGATCGGAATGGAACCATGGTTACGGAACCACAGCTTTTGCGACTTTTTTAATAAAGTTAGTTTTACTATATAGAGATGTGTATTTTATATTGGAGTCAGGCTGCACCTATATGTAAGTAGATAACACTTATGCTATAATTGTTTTATATTTAATTATGTGATTTTATGTGTTATCAGGAGCGGCGGCTCCATGAAGGGATCTGCGGATCATGCCCAATTATGGGTGTGTGAGTGGGTGTGCGAGTGTCTATCTGGGTGCGAGCGTGTGTGTGAGAGTGTGCCTAGGTGTGAAAGTGCATTCAAGAGTGTCTGCCTCAATGTGAGAGTGGGTGTGAGAGTGTCTCTCTAGGCTTAAGAGTGTGTATGAGATGGTGTCTCTGCCTCTGAGAGTGGGTGTGACACTGTCTGTCTGGTGTGAGATTGACTATCAGAGTGCCTGAGTGTGAAAGTGGGTGTAAGAGTTTCTTTCTGTGTTAGAGTGAGTGTGACAGTGTTTGTGTAAGAGTGAATGTAACAACATCTCTCTGGGTGTGAGAGTTGATATGACAGTGTCTATCTTGCTGTGAGAGTTGGTGCCAGAGTGTCTGTCTGGGTGTGAGAGTGAGTGTCAGAGTGTGTCTCTGGGGGGAGACTAGGTGTGAGAGCGTCTCTCTGGGTGTGAGAGTGAGTGTGAGAATGGCTGTCTGGGTGTGAGACTAGGTGTGAGGGTGTCTGTGGGTGTGACAGTGAGTGTCAGAGTGTCTGTCTGTGTGTGACAATGAGCATGACAGTGTCTGCCTGGATGTGAGGCTGGGTGTGAGAGTGTCTCTCTGAGTGTGAGAGTGAGTGTGAGAGTGCCTGGTGAGCGTGAAAGTATGTGTCAAAGTGTCTATCTTGCTGTTAGAGTGGGTGTTAGAGTGTGTGCCTGGGTGTTAGAGTGAGTGTCAGAGTGTGCCTCTGGGTGTGAGATGAGGTGTGAGAGCTTTTCTCTGGGTGTGAGAGTGTGTGTGTGTGTGTGTGAGTGTCTGTCTGGTTGTGAGAGTGAGTGTGACAGTATCTGCCTGGATGTTAGAGTGGGTGTAAGAGTGACTGTCTGAGTGTGAGAATGAGCGTGAGAGTGCCTATGTGGGTGTGAGAGTAGATATGACAGTGTCTATCTTGCTGTGAGAGTGGGTGTGAGAGTGTCTGTCTGGGTGTGAGAGTGAGTGTCAGAGTGTGTCTCTGGGGTGAGACTAGATGTGAGAGCGTCTCTCTGGGTGTGAGAGTGAGTGTGAGAGTGGCTGTCTGGGTGTGAGAGTAAGTGTGACAGTGTCTGCCTGGATGTGAAAGTGTGTCTCTGGGTGTAAGACTAGGTGTGAGAGAGTCTCTCTGGGTGTGAGAGTGAGTGTGAGAGTGTCTGTCTGGAAGTGAGAGTGAGTGTGACAGTGTCTGCCTGGATGTGAGAGTGGATGTAAGGGTGTTTGTCTGGGTGGTTGAGTAGGAGTATGAATATATATATATTTTTTGTTTTACGTTTCCTGAGATCCGTGGATCCACCTGTGGATTTATACCGTGGGCTGCGCTAAACCCCTCGGGTGGATCTGCAGATCTTTCAAAACATTAAAAAATATGTTTCCAGGCATTTCAAGCCCATTACTTACTGCTTCGTCACAACTATATCACCCCATGGGGTCGGGAAATCTCTGCCCTGAGCCCATCAGCTCCATTGCCCCCCATATTTTAGCCCCAGGGACCATTTCCTAACAAAATAAAATGGCGGCTACAACATTTCTATCGGGTTGCAGCCAGGTAAACAAATTCTTCCTGTGGAGTGTGGATCAGCGGATTGACCCGCGGTGGATCTGCGGATGATCCACGTCCCTATATATCTATATTTTTTGTCCTTAAATTACTCCAAAACTACTGAACAGATTTGCACCAAACCAGAAAAAGCCTAATGTGTGTAACAGGGTCTAGCTTCCTGCTAGATTTGGTGTAATTCCGTTCAGCAGTTTGGGCTATTTGTGTGTCTAAAGACCCTTTGGAAAAATGAATGGGGAAAATGCATTTTGGGACCCGCTTTTTCTCGGCCCCTGCTTGACAAATCACCCGAAATTTTCAAGACAGCATCTGAACTGACCAAAGTATAAGTTTTAAAGTCATGAAGATTCGTCAAGTGGTGCCAAATTTATAGGCAAAAAAAACGCTCCGTCTATAGAAATTAGGTCCTAACTATAACTACCTACTGGTGATCGCCACTAGGTAACATATATATGTGTGTGTGTGTCTGTGTGTGTGTGCGCCTTGCGCCATCCACACTGATTGATCTACTTCGAGATTATGACGTTAAGAGATTATATATCATGCTGACATCATGCTTTGGTCCCTGAATCTAATTTTTTGATACACTGTCATATCCATTGTGGATCTGGTACCGTTGGTGTAATAGATCTGTGGTTTAACGGTGACCGAAAGGATCACTGTTCTTTTGTTTTATAAGTTGACCCAAGTTCTGGTCTCGGTATAGCGATCGGTCCTTGTGTTTGGGTATCTAAGTGTCAATGGGGCTCTAGGAGTTGAAACAGGAATCTGTGTTGGCAGCAATTTACGTAAAAAGCTGTTTTTAAAAGCTGTGCATGCGTGTGAGAATCTGTGTGTATGTATGAGCAGGTGTATATGTTTATGCCTGTATGAGTGATAGTAAGTAACAGAGAGTGAGTGATTGTGAGTGTCAGAGTGAGAATGAGTGAGAATAAAAGAAAGTACAAGCAAGAGTGAATACGAACGAATGAGAGATTGAGATTAAAAGTGAGTGCAAGTGAGTGAGTAGCAAAGACTGAGTCAGAATGAATGTGAAAGACTAAGAATGAGGGAGCATGAGTGAGTGTAACTGTGAGTGAGAATGTGTCAGTGAAAATAAGTGAAACTGAACATAACTGAGTGAGAATAAGTGATTCAGAAAAAGTGAGGCTGAGAAAGTATTAAATAATAGTGAGTGCAAGTGAGTTTTACTGGGCGAAAACTATGAGTGGATATAAGAGAGTCAAGTGAATGTGAGTAGGTGTGACTGAATGAGTGAGAGTAAGATTGAGTGCAAAGGAGTGTAAGTGAGACATAGTGCAAATGAATGAGTGAGAATAAGTGAGAGGTAATTATAATGAATGAGTGAAATTAAGTGAGTGGAAGGTAGTGTGTGTGACTGAGGGGAGTGAGTCCAAGTGAGTGAGTGAGAGTGGATGGGTGAGAATGAGGGTGAGAAGAGTGAGTGAGAATAGGTGAAATTGAGTGAGAATGAAAGTGAGCGAATGAGTGCGTACGTGAGCAGGAGAGACCAAGAATGTAGTGTTATCCTTGCACGTCTGCACTGTTTGCCTCGGCATACTGAAAGTAATTCTTGGCTTACAGAGGAATCCATGACAAATGCTGGAACTGGCACACCAGAGGTATTTCTTAGCATAGCTCGCACCTGTGACAAAATACTGGGACTGGCATACTACAAGTAATACTTCACATACAGACACCCAAGACAAAATTCTGGTGTTGGTTGCTTCAGGTATTTATTGGCATAAGGGGCACCTGAAGTAAAATATTGGCACTTGCATAGGAGAGGTAATTTTTGGCTTACAGGCGTCTGTGGAAAAATACTGGCTTTGGCATTTTAAAGGAAATTCTTTGCATACGGGGCACCCATGGAGAAATGCTGGCCTGGCCCTCTGAAAATAGTTCTTGGCATATGGGGGAACAACCATTTCAAATGAGAGTGGGCAACCATAAAAAAATGACCGTTACTGACATACTAGATGTAAATTTAATTTCGAAATAAGGGTCACCCATGGTATATGGACAGTAACAATGGCAAAATCTGACACTGGCATATTGTGTGTAATTTTCAGCATAATATGGGTCACCCATGTCATGTGAGGCAGACCTCATGAAGAAATGTTGGCCCTTGCACAGTAGAGGTCATTTTTAACACATGGGGGGAAATTCGAATTAACTCAAGAGCGTCATGCACCATTAGCTTAACTCACGTTAAATGGACCTGAATATTTATTGACTGTCGTTAGAGAACCTACAGCTTCTAGGAAAATTTCAGTGACAACTGTGCTTTGAAGTCCTCTATTTGACCTGATGTTTTATGTACTTTGGGGGAGAGTTTCCCTTTAAATCTTCTAGAAGAATGTGAGCTTGCTTCTCTCACTCACTAGAATTCAGGGCAACTATTACACCCCTCCACTTTCAAAGATCACCAGCTGCCACTGCCTGGGACTCTCCTTTCAAATTATTAACGTACAGGGATCAGTACCTAAGAGTAGATCCCCAATAAAAACACCACATTTTGAGTTAAATATAGGTCTAGATACCTCTCTGACCTAACATTAATGGGACCAAGACAGATTTGATAGTCCTTCACCGAAGAGACTCCCTCTTGTCTGCACAGTGCCAGCAGTATGGCTGCATCAATTACAGCGCGCAGGGTCTGAAAATAGAAGCCCTGAGCAGGGAAAAGTGCAACGAGATGCAACCTTTGCCAGTGTGGCAGGAAGCTTCCGATGGCAGAGGTTAGGGTGGTGGCTTTAGGTATGGAAATGCAGTGAAGAGGCGGGATCCTGGGTGCACGGCCATGAAGCTGGAATCTTAGGTAATCACAGAGCTTAATTTGTGATGGGGGTTGGAGGCGCTGGGCACCTACACTCAGTTTGGGAACCCGGGCTTCTTTTCCATCATCAGACTTTGACCAAGAGCAAGACAGATTAAGGAAGAAAAGTGAAAAAGAAGGAGAGAAGCGGAAGACAGGAAAACAGTGACAAAGGGAGAACGCAGGGATGAAAAGGGGTTAGTGCACTTATTCTATTATTTTTTTTTTTACTAATTAAGCATTGGAAGCGAACTGTGAAATACCACCTGGCTGTGCCAAATGCTAGCACCATCAATGAGTGCCCATTGATGCACGAGGTAGCTCAGCGAGCACACTCTCCAGTATGCTGTGGAGACACTGAGGCCCATTTTTATACTTTTTTTGCACCGCATTTACGTCACTTTTTGACGCAAAAGCGGCGCAAACTTGCAAAATATAATTGTGTTTTGTAAGTTTGCTCCGCTTTTGCATCAAAAAGTGCCACAAATGCGGCGCGAAAAAGTATAAATATGGGCCTGAATATCATGTAAGGTAACAGGTTTGATTGCTCAAAACTCATGAGTTGTGTGATTTTGTGAGGTCCTGTGACCCAGGTACATAACGCATGTTTTTCTGTGTCAGAAGGAGAACCTACATGAGCCAATCTGTGAACACGTTGTGCCTAGCATATCACACCTCGGACCGGGTTACCAGTCTACCAGTAACTGTGCGGAACAGAATCATGTCACGTGATCGGCCTACCAGGTATATTTCATCCGCCATTATGAAAACATCTTTGTGATTCCCGGTAGGTGAAACGGTAATAGCGGGATCAGAGACGGTTTAAAGCATGGACTAAGTGGGAAATTGCCAGCGCCCCCGTTTTCAAAGGGCCCCCATGGAAAGTGATCTTTTTTTTATTTGCACCTCTGTCTATTTCATTATCACAACCACTCTCCTTCTCTCTGCCTACCTTACCTCTATCGCTCCATCTCTCCCTCTCTGTCCAGTGTCATCCTAAAAATGTTGGGACTCTGTGCAAGACAAATTTCAGCTTTGTGACCCAATTTTAGAAAGTTCAAGTACAATTCAATATTGGCTAGGATCACGCAGACTTGAAGTAGCATAACGTGTAATGCAATTCAAGGTTGTTTTGAACAGTGGGTCACAAAATATGTCTTGCCCAGGGTCCCCAAAATCTGAGCACTGAGCAGGATATGGTCAAGTAATGCCACTGCATTTCCAAGATCTAAATGCCCTGGAAGCATCAGTGGGTAATGGAGTTACACTCTGCCACCGTATTTGCTGGCCCCGTTTATGAGCAGGGCCATAGCCAATAAAATGTCTCCGTGAACTAAATTCTTCACTCTGACATTTGTATTAACCAGCAGGTTGAGTTTGAGTTCTCGCAAGAAGAAGTCGGGCTTTCATCCTTCTGAGGTTGGTAACTCAAGCACCACTATAATGGGCAAGTGCGAAACTGCGCTAGGAAGCTGTGCATAAGAAAAGTTAACATTTCTAGCCTCTGCTAAGTGCAAAGTAAGCAATTCAAAAGTGTTTGTTTCTGATGTTTGGCAATCCCAACATTGATTTATTCCCTGGCGTAGCTCTCAATGGCATGCATGTGCAGTGGCACCGGGCACCAAGTGCCCTAAGGACCCTGCTGCACCCTGAGTATGGATATTTTTAAACAATCTAACACGGGTTCTGGTATTCATTTTCCTTCAGTGCACTAGGGCCCATGTGTCCCTGGGAGGCCCATTGATCTGTTCTTGTAGAAGTCTATGATCACAGAAAGTAGCACATTTTAATTTGAATTGAAACCTAAAGCCAGTCATGACTTTGCAAGCAGGATCTCCCCGAGGGCGAAGATATGCTTCAGTGATGTCTGAGTTAAAGTGTTCTGGGAACTGACTGTTCGAACTGAACACGGAAGCTAAAGGAATGAAAAAAACGCCCGAAGAGGACATTGGCTAAAACGTCTTCTACAGCTCGGTTCCACTTTTGTGTTGAGGAGAAACTGCCGTTCAGCCATAACATATGCAGAACATATAAGAAGGTATAGTCCGAAAATTGGCTTTGTGGGTCACCTTACCCCCAGGAGACTCATGTCTTCCTGTAAAAGACCGGCCAGCAGCGTCCCCTAACAGGTTAGAGATTTCCTCGGGTGGTTCTGGGCTCACATCTTAACAAAACAGTCAAAACAACAGCAAAGTGGTCAGAATGTGTGGGAAACGCCCGCTCTGGAGTCACGGATGAACGCATGCCGTCAGAGTGGAAGCCTCACATACCTGAAAGTGGGCGGTAAGCGCCCTTGTAAAGCCACCGCGACCGCAAGCGCGTTTTTTCCATAACAAGATGTATTAAAAGATGTTTGCACTTTACAATCAAACGTACCAACATTCATCACTTTAAACCCGTTGGCGAACAATAATTGCAAAATCAGGCATCGCATCGCCCATATCCTACGATCATCCGTGTCAATTTTAGAAGGAAAGTTGGAGGGATTATAGAAACACCTAACCTTTCATTACAGAATTTGTGTGGAAAAGTAAATACAATACTTTACACACTGTTTTACAGAATTGGAGACCAAGGGCCTTACTTAGAGCTGATGGGTGGGGTGCTCTATTACAAACGTGGTGGATGACTTTCCTGCCGTATTACAAGTGCCTTCAGCTGTAATGCATTCCCAATAAAGAGGAGGAGATACCAGTCATGTTTGTGATGGAGTGTCTAATCTGCCAGCTTTAAACACATTGAAATCACACAGATATAAAATTGTCAAAAACAAGACTTCTAGCTGTAAACGTTTAGATGTTCCAGAGACGTACAACCAAACATAGAAGGTAGGTCTCTAACATGGAATGCCACTCTTTCCAAGGAGGACAACTGTGACATCTCCTCAAGCAATTCCTAGGTTTTGAATCATGCACCAATATTTGCTATATAACTCAAAGATTTCCGGACCTAAAGCGACAACCAATAGAATAAAAAAAAAAAAAAAAAAAAGTAGCAGGGAGAACCCTCTCTAGAATGGCACAGCAGCATTCATGCAGACCATCCACTCAGCGGTCCCAGTAGAACCATGCCACCACTACATCTCCAACCTGGGAACATCACCATTCAACACCACCCTGACTCACATCAGTAACACCTCCATTACGTCCGCCAATTTTCCAGAAGAATGGAAACATGGAGAAATCAACGCCATCCTCGAGAAGCCTACAGCTGACCCGAATCAACTGAGCAACTTCCGACCCATCTCCCTGCTCCCCTATTCACCCAAAATGATTGAGAAGACCATCAACAAGCAGCCCACAACCCACCTCAAACTTCATCATCTTCTAGACAACACTCAATTAGGATCCGAAAAGAACCACAGCCCGAAACAGCACTCATTGTGACCAATGAGGTTTGAATTATCCTGGACTGAGGAGAAACAGCTGCCCTCATCCTGCTCGGCCTCTCTGCAGCCTTCGCCACTGTCTCCCATAACACCCTCATCAGAAAACTCCACAAGATTAGCATACAAGCATCTGCCCTCAAACGGATATGTTCCATTCTCATGGGTAGAAACAAAAGGGTCAAGCTGCAACCTTTCACATCAGAGACCAAGAGACTGGTATGCGGAGTCCCACAAGGATCTTCTCTCAGCCACACCCTTTCAACAGATACATGACACCGCTCGCCAACATCATCTGATCGCAAGACTTCACTGTCATTTCATCCTCTCCCTGACTGACAATCATCACCAGAACTAACTTCCCCAACTACATGACCATGGTAGCAGACTAAGGGCCATATTTATACTTTTTGACGCAAAACTGTGCTAACGCAGTTTTGCGTCAAAAAAATTAGCGCCGGCTAACGCCATTCTGAAGCGCCATGCGGGCGCCGTATTTATTCAATGACGTTAGCTGGCGTTAGCCGCCGGCACTGCCTGGTGTGCGTGAAAAAAAATGACGTACACCAGGCAGCGCCGGCGTAGGGGAATATGGAGCTTGGGCGCCAAAAAATGGGGCAAGTCAGGCTGAGGCAAATTTTTCGCCTCAACCCGATTTGCGCCATTTTTTTCGACTCCCAACCCCCATTGAAATGACTCCTGTCTTAGCAAAGACAGGAGTCATGCCCCCTTGCCCAATGGCCATGCCCAGGGGACTTCTGTCCCCTGGGCATGGTCATTGGGCATAGTGGCATGTAGGGGGGCACAAATCAGGCCCCCCTATGCCACAAAAAAAAAAAAATACTTACCTGAACTTACCTTAATGTCCCTGGGATGGGTCCCTCCAGCCTTGGGCGTCCTCCTGGGGTGGGCAAGGGTGACAGGGGGGGTCCCTGGGGGCATGGGAGGGCACCTCTGGGCTCCTTCCGAGCCCACAGGTCCCTTAACGCCTGCCCTGACCAGGCGCTAAAAAACGGCGCAAAAGCGGCTGGACGTCATTTTTTTTGACCCGCCCACTCCCGGGCGTGAATTTTGCCCGGGAGTGTAAATACGGCGCACATGCCTCGGAGTCAATTTTTTAGACGGGAACGCCTACCTTGCATATCATTAACGCAAAGTAGGTGTCCACGCAAAAAAATGACGCAAACTCCATGGACTTTGGCGCTAGACGCGTCTAACGCCAAAGTATAAATATGGAGTTAGTTTTGCGTCGGAATTGCGTAAAAAAAAACGACGCAATTCCGGCGCAAACAGAGAATAAATATGCCCCTAAATGCGTAACAACTTCCAGAAGCTCAACTCTGACAAGCTGGAAGTAAGAATTCCACATGGGACTTTATCTGGTGGCTATCAAAGCTAGAACCAACACCCACACCAAAAGTCCTTGCAAAAATTTAGAGATCATCCTAGGTGACAAGCTTAACATGATGGCTCAAGTCAACACAGTGTACACCTCCTTCTTTCACATCTTACGCATGATACTAAAAGTCTTCAACTTTTTGCCTCGGAACACCAGCTGGACTGTCACGCAAGCACTTATCACCAGCAGACTAGACTACGGCAACACTCTGCACGCCAGAATCTCCATACAATTTCTACCCAGACACCAGGACATCCGGAACACTGCTGCAAGACTCATACTCTCCCTTCCACACACCATCACACCACACCGCTTCACTTGCTCCCCATTCACAAGCGCAGCCAGTTCAAACTCCTCACAAACACAGACAAAACCCTACAGACACAGGACCAGAATACCTGAAAACCTGCATCCACTTTCACCAACCCACTAGATACCTATGCTCTGCCTCCCTTTCACTTGCATACTTTCCACGCATCGGGAAAAGCAAAACTGGAGGTCGCTCATTCTCCTACATTACGCCCAGACATAGAACAACCTCCTTTAACACATCAGAGCATCCTCCTCACTTCTTGAGGTTCTCAAGAAGCTGAAGACCTGGCTCTTCTCATAAACACCGCTGGGACCAAACTCCTACACACTTGCCCAAGTGCCTGGATGCCTTTTCAGGTGATTAGTGCACTGTACAAATCAATATAACATATTGCTCCTCGGGGCATATTATTTAGAGAGTCTATCCCGTGTATATTTATATCCAAGACTTCTCTTTGTCCATGTTGTTCATTATAATGTGATGCAAAAGGGTAGTTCGTATTGTGTGTTCTGATGGCTCTCAGATGCTCCTGGATTCTCTCCTTGAGAGGGCGGATGGTGCTGCCTACATAAATGAGTCCACAGACGCATACAATGCAATACACCACATGGCTGGTATTGCAATTAATGAAGTTTTTGATTTTATGTTCGACCTGGGTGTTGTACCGAAATTTAAAGAAGTTTACTATAATTGCTTTATTGTTCAAACAATGGGGTATCGCCTTTCTGGTCGAATATTCGTGTATTCTAAAGGGTTCATCCCTCGTGCAAAAATGTGTATCCATGTGACAGATCCTCATACATTGTATCATCTCATGTATAAGAATTGCCATCTGTTTATGTTTCAGCCTTGAAAAAGTCCGCTAGGACGAAACACGTGTTGGCTGTTGTCTGTTCTTGGATATTCATAATAATGTTAGACACATCTGACAGAAGACTCAATTCAAAACTCCAGTTAAGAGGACATTCATCAAAGAAATGTCTACTTTTCGTGCAAATGCCCAGAACAACTGTTTAAACTCTCTAGCCACAGTTATGTGTTACTTGAGGGATAGCTCCATAGTGGTAGAACTGAGCCTTCAATATCTGTGATCCAGAGATATAACTCTTCTATTAAACACTAACTGCAGCATACAGACTAGGGTTCTTTGCCAAATGGGTTGGGTACTTTCAAATCCTGCAGCAGAGGTTTTTGCAAAATGGAAATGAAGCGCCAAAGTCGTGGAGAAGCTCAGATGGGGATTTATATTCAAAAGGGACGAAATGAGTGATCCAGGAAATAACTGTCTGGTAAAGCATGACCTCAATTACAGATAACAATTTCTGCAGGTAATTATGGAAATATACCAAAGCACTGGGAAAATGGGTTAGTAACACAAATAAATCATGTCAAACAAATGTGAAAACTTTAGATAAAATACCAACTATGCTAACTATAGTAGATGCTGGGACCTTAATTGAGTTTTGTTTATCAAAAGACAAAGTAAGAGTAATTTGTTAAAAACTTCTCAGGGTATGAAAATCAGTGTATAAATCAATAATTGGCAGTAGTAATAGTAAACATAATGTTGCATAAAATGAAATAGTACTGGCAAAAGTAATGGTAAATGGATCAAAGTTTAATGTTGAGATTGGTGCTTTATCTGTGTGGGTTGTATACAGAAACCCTTTTTTTAAATAAATAAAGTACCTACAACCCGATGTTTAATGGAAAGGTAAAGTACACCCCTATACCTCTATTATATCATAAAGACTGGCAGTGTCTTCCTTTCTCTCTCTTTCTGCTCAATCAAATATGAAACCTCTGAATTTGGGATAAACAATATTCCTATTTATAAAATGAAGGATGTTTATTTCAGGATTGTCACTGACAAATATAAAAGACCAAACCAAACAACACTATGGAGGAGGATGTCCGCCAAACTAATTTGCACGGAAGACCGTCACGACGGTCTTCCGCCCGCCGGCCCCATTAGGACTTGCCCGCTGGGCCGGTGGTTGGAAACAGTGTCCCCCGCACCCCTTATCCATCAGCCTTTGCATGGCGCGGCTACCGCCAAGCAAAGACTGGCGGAAAGGGGACTCGTAATCTCCAGGACGCTGCTCTGGCTGACTGAGACCTCCGGCACCGCAAGGCTGTTGGCTAGTGGCAACCTGGTGGTGCCGGCTGTCGGACCTTAGCGGCTCCGCCACGGTCATAATAGGGCAGTCGGACCGCCCCTTTCGGCGGCATTCCAAGAGCCACCACGAGTCTGGCAGTCAATGGTACACCAAACTCGTATTGAGGCCTTAAATGTTTAATACCATAATGTCAAATAGATCCAGACAAATATGGAAGTTTAAGCAAAAGGGTTGGGCTAAATTGCACAGAGAAACATGCCTGATCATAAATAATGCAGTCTAGCAACTACTCCATCCTGTTGTGCAAACCAGTTAATATCAGTGTCCAAGCCACTGTGGTTCTTGAGTGAAAGGTACAGATGGGAGCGGTGATGCTCCCAAACAGTACCAGTATGTGTTAGAAATGGGGTCTCTAGTTGGCAGTCGGTTTGCAACCTGTCCAAGTAGGGACCCTCACTCTAGTCAGGATAAGGGAGATACCCGCTTAGATAACCCCTACTCACCCCCTTGGTAGCTCGGCACGAGCAGTCAGGCTTATCTCAGAAGCAATGTGTAAAGCATTTGCACAAAACACAGAGTAATAAGTGAAAACACTACAAAAGGACCCCACACCAGTTTTAGAAAAATAGCCAATATTTATCTATATAAAACAAGACCAAATACGATAAAAATCCAACATACAGTAAGAAAAATATAAATTCTGCAAGATTTACTCAAATCTACAGTTCCTTGAAGTCGATAGCTCCACCTGGGGCTATCACGGCGTTGTGATCAACAAAACCAACAGTTCAGGCCGGCTGCGGCGTTGCAGGCCAGCTATACAGTAGTGTCAGGAAGAACCGCAAACAGTACCTTGGATTTGCAGAGCGTCGTGATCCTCGTGGTGAGCTCCGGAGAGTGGCGTCACTGACGTCGCGGTGTCGGTTCCGGAGTCATTGGGCCCTTCAAGTCACACGCGTTGCAGATCGAACTCCAGGCTGATGAAGTCAGGTGCGCCAGCGTGGATGGCGTCGGGGCTGCGGTGCGAAGCGGGACGATGCAACGTGCGATGCCCCCAGATCACGGTGCAGGCAGCGGGTCTGTGACTGTGTCCAGCGGCGTCGGTGAGACCATGGCTGTGGTGTGAAGTGGGGCGGTGTGAAGTGCGGTGTCCACAGGTCACGGTGCAGGCAGCGGCGTCGTCGTTGTGGAAGCGCTGTCGTCGGTAGGCCCAAGCCAGCGGTGCAGGACAGTACGGTGCTTTGTGACCTTCACAAGCGGTGTCCACATGCCACGGTTCAGGCAGGATGCCTGGTGACAACACAGGAGTCGATGGTGCTGGCGTCGGTGGACCGGGGCTGCGGTGTGGGACGGGACGGTGCTTCGTGTACCTCACGACCAGTGTCCACAGGCCACGGTGCAGGCAGCGGCGCCGGTGTCAGCAGGAGTGGAGTCGTCGGGGATGCCCAGGCTGCGGTGTGAGCAGGTGATGCCGGAGTGCGGGGCCCACAGGTCGCGGTGCGAGCAGCGGCTCGGTGAAGTCATCCAATGACGGCGTCGGTGAGACCAGGGTTGCAGTGCGAAACGGGGCAATGCGACTCTGTGTGGCGTCGGCAGGTCACGGTGCAGGCCAGCAGCGTCGCTGGAGGCGTCAAAGTGGTTTCTCCTCTTGAACAGCACAAAACACACAGTTCCCAGTGCTGCAGGTCGAGGAAAATGAAGTGTTTGGTGTCCCTGAGACTTCCAACAGGAGGCAAGCTCTACTCCAAGCCCTTGGAGAATTTTCTCAAGCAGGACACACAGCAAAGTTCACCCTTTGCACTCTTTTCAGGCAGACGCAGCAACTGCAGGCCAGTCCAGCAAAGCAACACAGCAAAGGGACAGTACTCCTCCTTCAGCTCTTCAGCTCTTCTCCTGGGCAGAGGATCCTCTTGATTCCAGAAAGATTCTAAAAGTCTGGGGTTTTGTGTCTGCTTCTTATACCCAGTTCTGCCTTTGAATTTTGCAAACTTCAAAGCAAAGTCTCAAGTGTTTGCAAGATCCTTCCTTGTCCAGGCCAGGCCCCCGACACTCACCAGGGGGTCAGAGACGACATTGTGTGAGGGCAGGCACAGTCCTTTCAGGTGTGAGTGACCACTCCTCCCCTCCCCTCCCCTCCCCTCCAGCACAGATGACTAATCAAGATATGCAGGCTACACCCCAGCCCCCTTTGTGTCACTGTCTAGGGGAGAGGTGTGAACAGCCCAACTGTCAAACTGACCCAGACAGGGAATCCACAAACAGGCAGAGTCACAGAATGGATTAAGCAAGAAAATGCCTACTTTCTTAAAGTGGCATTTTCAAACGCTCAATCTTAAAATCAACTTTACTAAAAGATGTATTTTTAAATTGTGAGCTCAGAGACCCCAAACTCCACATGCCCGTCCGCTCCCAAAAGGAATCTACACTTTAATCATATTTAAAGGTAGCCCCCATGTTAACCTATGAGAGGGACAGGCCTTGCAACAGTGAAAAACGAATTTAGCAATAATTCACTGTCAGGACATACAAAACACATTTCTATATGTCCTATCTTAACCATACACTGCACCCTGCCCTTGGGGCTCGCTACGGCCTACCTTAGGGGTGCCTTACATGTAAGAAAAGGGAAGGTTTAAGCCTGGCAAGTGGGTACACTTGCCAAGTCGAAGTTACAGTCAAAACTGCACACACAGACACTGCAGTGGCAGGTCTGAGACATGATTACAGAGCTACGTATGTGGGTGGCACAACCAGTGCTGCAGGCCCACTAGTATCATTTGATTTACAGGCCCTGGGCACCTCTAGTGCACTTTACTAGGGACTTACCAGTAAATCAAATATGCCAATCATGGATAAATCAATCAACAGTACAATTTCTATAGGGAGCAGTTGCACTTTAGCACTGATTAGCAGTGGTAAAGTTCGCAGAGACAATAAACCAGCAAAAACAGAACTGAAAAAATTGGAGGAAGAAGGCAAAAAGTTTGGGGATAACCCTGCAAAAAGGGCCATTTCCAACAGTATGAATGAGAGTAACATTGATTTATTAATGCACTGTATGAAAGTCTTCTAACTTTTCAAAAGACGAAGTATTTACAAACATAAGCAAGTAGTGTTGGTTTGCAGCAGATGAGATGCCTGTAGAGGACTCTCCGACCCTCATGAGAGGAGAACAGCTGGAAGGGGATGCCTTTCACTGCTAGATGCTGAGAGATGCAGATTACATGCTTAGAGTGTGGCAGTGGCTTGTGCTACATTAACTGAAACAATTGCACCTACCAGGGTCTTAAAGTTCCCTCTAGCTATACCTGGCAATTGCACTAACTGAGAAAACTCATTTACATACCTCAGGTCTCTTCGTCGTTTGACTGACCAGTGTGCAAAATTATGAAGGGTACTGACCCACAGCTACATCCCGCAGCTTTTCCATTCGAGTAATCTGCCCATCTAAGGCACAGGCCAGAGGGCCACGGGCTTAGCCTTAATTGTGGCCACACTCAATCGAAACAGCAATGAACTTACATCTAGTGTGTGCCATAAATAAAACCTCATTGTACTGTGGTCGATTTTTCTCTTGCGTTTTCCATTTCAGTTTTCATTCTTCATTGCAGCCTTTAAGCTACTGGTCGGTTTTCAATGTGGGCATCTCCTTTCATTTAAGCAGTTAGTCCAGTTCAGTTTTCATTGTGGTAATCAATCTCCCTCAATTCTAATCTTTGATTTCTTTAAAGCTCTTCGTAGGAGTTTAAACTGGTTAGGCGGGACTGGGTTTGAATTCTACAGAACAGTTCTAATGTCAAAAAAACATGCACCAGTTTATAGAAAGGGGGGAACCCCTTGGTGCAGACCTATGTCTCAGAGGCCGGACATTTCTGAGACATTAACAGAGATTGCAGTCATACCCAGTGAACAGGGACTTCCTGGCATTTGAAATCTATTGTGGAGGTATCTGAAAAGGATGCAAATAAATACTTAGAAAGGAGGACATTTTATTTGTAACCGATGTCAGTAATATTAGCACAAGTTCCCTAAACTCAGAGGCTCCGAACAAGACTGTATCTGAAACATACATGCACAATGGCCTACGAGTATCCCTTACCGGACTACTAAAGGTTTTTTTTCAAGAAGAGAAGGCAAACTAATTTGCAAAATAACAACAACAGCAGGTTAGTGAAGAACGAGCACTTGTGAAGCAAGCACCACAAGAAACAAGGAAGCAGAGCCAAGCTATAAATCTGGTACCCATCGTGTAATGTTTAGGAAGGTTATGAAATATCTCAGATGTATAGGCATGAACATTACAGATCATGTCAAAGTTGCCAGAAAGGCAACTGCAAATTCGCATAAACTTCTAGAATGAGGAAGGTATCAGAAGTAAACTGCAATGAGTAACATTGCAACAAGCTTGCCAGAAAGTCAGGACAAACAGCACCTTTCAGAGAACACATAGAAACTGCTTGAAAGGGCAACATGAGAAAAATAAATGCAGTACTAAGAGCTCAGCTGGCGTTGGTGAAGACTCACTGCAACATCGGTAAATAGTAAATCGTTATTAAGATGTGGAATTGTGACATTCTCAGAACTGAGATACATGGCTCATAGAAACATATACCAGGTCTGGCTACTAGGAAGCATACACTGGGCCACCAACGTTATGCTTTCAGCAGTACAATGTCCCCATTTGGCAAATGTGAATGGGAACAGTGCACAGATTTGGGCTAACTAATGTTGCCCGAAATGATCCATGAAGCTTAAATAGAGAGCCAAACATTGGTTTTAGGGTTTGGCACTTTTTGGCCAGTGTTCAGTGTTGAAATTAATGTCAGACTCTCTAATGCCTATACAACTGTAAAGGACCTCAAGCCAATGTCTTTAATGCTTATTATTTTTGAAAAAATAAACTGATCTCGTTATTTGAGTCTAGCTTTAAATGCGTGTGGTCTAGTCACTCAAGCACTACACCATGGTCCATTTTCGTGGTGATGGGAAGGGGATTTTCTTATAGATTCAGATATATTTCAGAATGGGGAGAATAAATTAATGACTGTAAGAGGGAGTTGGAGGTTTCGTTGTGCCAAATTACGCCACTGGGTATTAAAACTGTGTTGGAAAGAAGCCACAACTCAAGATCCCCCACCTTTTGAAAGGTTCGTATTGCAAGCCAGGGGATTGTAAGATATGTCATTGCAGCTTTATCCTCTCCTTTTGGATTCACAACATGCCAAAGGCATGCAGCATAGACTTAAGTGGCATGACAGATTAGGCACGACACTAAGCGGAGTCCAACGGCTTGACATTTGGAAGGATCTCTACCGAAATGTTCACCGCATTCTAGGAGGAGAGGCTCACTTTAAAGTCCTCTTGCATTGGTACAGATATCCCTCTATGCTTCATAAATTCTATCCTTGTGTGAGCCTCAACAGTTGGAGGGAATGTGTGGAAGTGAGAGATGCTTGGCACATATGGTGGGACTGTCCACGCATAGCCACGGTTTGCTCAGCGATCATAGAGGCACTCCGTAATATCTTAGGTTGACTCGTCCCTCGAGACATATCTACTGTCCTACTGGGGTGTGACCACAGTCGCTGAGATTCCACTCTAAGTTGGATAGAGTGATCATGTGCAATAGCTTCGGGCTGCCAAGATTATGAAAGCTGCCCACTGGAAAAGGGTGGGTGGCTGAAGGCCCTTCCTATTGCTTTGTGCTACACCCAACTTTGGAACTTCCTAACAATGGAAAAACCACCTAATACCTTGCTAGTTTGGAGGCTGGATGTTGAGGCAACGTAGAACCGGTGCTTGCCTCCAGGCAGAAGCTGAGCCTTTGGCTCTATTCCGCCTTAGACTCAGGGCCCTCAATCTATTCAGTATGTGATAATAGGGAAGGGAAATGTCATAATGCTATCTAACGTGAGCTTGATAGGAACACGACTTGTGGAACATTGAGTGATAGACAGCTGATCTTCACCAGCCCAGAAGCAGTATGATGCTTATACAAATAAATGCTCTATATGTCTCTATGGGGAGTAGAGGGGGTTTAATGTTTTCTCCTTCATCTTCCTCTTTTCTTTCTTCCATGTCTGATTACATGATTCACTGTATCTCAGATTCGAAGACTTTTAACATTGAGTGACCAGCTTATATGTTCTGTATAGTCACTGCTGAATAATTCTTTGTCACTGTCACGTCAAGATAATATGGTGTCATGTACTGTCACTTGCCTTTATACAATTGCCACTGTTAACAAAACATTTGTGTGGCAATGATTTTGTTAAATTATATTTTGTCAAAGTTAATCTGCCAATTTTTCGAATCAGTAAAAGTCTAAGGACATTTTTGAAATAGATAGAAATTTTACGTCATGTTTGTGTATTGAAGTTTAGATACCAAAACACGAGTCATCTCTAGATGACTTGTTGAAAGGATTATTCTGAACCATTGAAATATTTTCCAAACGGTTGATCTCTGCGATTCATCTCACCCATGCTGAATTGTGTCATAGCAAGTAAATGCCTGGTATGTATGCATTAATATTTGTGGAGCACAGATCTAGCTCAAGAGCAACAGAGCACTGAACATGAGTTACAGTTCCCAGGAAGAGACAATTGCTGGGAGAACAAGGGTAGTGTCAGGTCGTGGGTATTAGTCATTGCAATTGGTGTTTCTTCAGCTGTTTTTTAATTGCAGTCTGGTTGCACTCATGCTTCTGGTTTGGCATTGCCCCACAGACTGCTCTGTTTGCCAGGTAAGCTGAGGACTTGTAGAAGGCACTGTAGGTGATACAGCCAATCTTGAAGGTGATTCAGGTTAGAGATGGGAGCCAGTGTAGCAGGGGAGATGTTGTTGAATTGTTTTGAGCCCTGATAAGCCATACCACTACATGTAACATACCTTTTCGAGGTAGTGGGGTGGTGTTTGTGAGACCGCTGAGCAGGCATTCCTTCCATCCAGATAGGAGGAGACTAGAGCTCGTGTGATGGTACTGAAATCGTATTCCATGAGAAACAGCTTCAATTTCTTCTAGAGGGAGAGTTGGAACCAAGCTGTCTTTTTCTTGCTGGCGATTTGTTGCTTGAATGTCTGGGTCAAAGGTGGATTTGAAGTTAAGAGGGAAGAAATTGCCATGTACTGCATGTCACATACCACTTCACTGAGTCTCTCCAGTTCAAGAAAGTTAGCACATGCTTGACGAAGGACTCTTTGTTGGTGATTTACCCAAAAATCTCACAGCCAATTTTCTGCGAAGTAAAGGCCTATTAAAATGTATGAAAATTGACAATTAAATTATTCTCAAAATTACGATTATGAGCAGAAAATTCAGGGCCTCATTTACGAGGTCCTACGGGCACACTATGCCACTGGGGCATAACATTTTTTTACGCTCTGGTAGCGCAGTGTGCCAACCCATATATTCAAGTCCATGCAAAGCCAGCTTCCGTGACTTTTCAAGGCTTGGTAAATATGGACCCCTTTCACGCATAACATGGGTGCTGCTTGAGGCATTCCCACGTAACACCCAGGATCCCAAAGGGATCTGATGCATTTCCAGAATTACAAGTCTGTGAATGTGTCAAATTCCTACGCCACCTCAGGTGTGGTGTATGAGTGACACACAGGGAGAAATATCTTTATTCCTCCCTGTTTTGTATTTTCCCCATTTTTTCTCTTTCTATGGGTGCTGCATTATGCATCACCCATAGAAAGAGGAAACCAATTCTTGTGATTGTTTTTGTGCAGGAAGGTGTTCCTTCTTGTACAAAAATAATCATCCCCACAACACAGGCACCCTTGCACCGTGGCACATGGCAACATTTTATGTGCCAGCGCAGGGGGAGAGGACAGAGATATGCTGTATCTTGTAGATACGGCGCATTTCTGCCCGTTTCCGGTGAAACAGGGTGGCACAGCAAGGCACTTGCTGCGCCATGGGCCTTGTAAATGAGGCCCTCCATTTTTAACCCCATTAACATTCGAGCCTCTAAACCAATCTTCATCAATACAATGACTGGTTGTTTAAATTAGGCAGGTTTTCTGAGCATCGACAGAGGAAGTCAGAAGTAACAGGGGGGAATTATAAATGGTGATTTCACATTAATGTTCTTACTATATCTGATCCTAACTTTTCAGTGGCTATTTTTCTGATACATAAATAATAACTTTCAGAAAAACAATTTTACAGAATTGTTACTTTTTAAAAACTAATTCATGGTTTTGATTGCACGTTTTTTCGGGTGATGGTAGGTGCTTTCGTATTGCCCTGCTTCTTTTACTAGTTTACAGAAGGTGCCCTTAGCAGGTTTGAGATATTTGCATTATTGAATAAATCTGCACCTTCTCTGTAGCACAAATATCTAGAAGCTATGTTTAGGTCTCTCTTCTAGACTATCCATGCACTGTCAGTTGCAAGATGTATTGTCAGCTTACAGTGGGCTTAGATCCCACACAGTGCTTGCCATTAATTGGCTTCATTGTCACTCTCATTTGCTTTCTTCTTATTTGCTAGCTTGTTTGGGTTTTTCTTCCTCATCATGTGTTTTCCTTCTCTGGAGCATGGTTGCATTACTTGTGTCCTTCCACTGCTCACTCTTCAGGCACTACTTTTTCTTTTCGTTTAAGCACTTCACAAGTGTGCATGTGTTTTCCAGCTGTCCCTCTTGTGTACTTCTGCCCTCAGTGTGCTCATATTGCCTTTTCTCTACCATTATGCATTTGTCCTTGTGTGTTCTTCCCCATGTTGCTTCTGCCCACTGCCATGTTGCTTTTTCCACCTTTCTGTTGCTTTCCCACCCTTCATGATTCCAACTCCACATTCATGTTCCTTTCCCCACTCACTTCTGCTACTTTTTTCTTTTTGTTTATCAATCCAACTAAGATTGGTAAGAAAAAAAGCACTTGCGTCTTTTGTAGGCACGCATATGCTTGGTGTGCATGCCTAAAAAAGGACTTTTTTATTTGCTGCACAACATCATCACAACCAGTGACAAAGCCAATAGGTCCCAAAGGATCACTTTTTTCATGCTCATGCACCAATGCGTTAAAGTGATACAATGTCTGGAAAGAAAATACCACTGTAAAGAGTTGAGAGATTGTACACTAAGGAAATATGTCTATTTTCAGGTAGTTTCAGTACCTTGTATGCTCTGCTTGAAAGTGGAAACACAATGGGTGAGAGTTTGACTGACATGTCATGGGTGTGGAGAGAACTTACCCCATACCACTTGTCTTTCTCCTTCTTCCAGGGAAGGATAACATTGAAGGAAGAAAGACCTAGACCTGGCCAAGAGCAGAGGTTGGAGCCCCATTTTTAGCACTTAATGCTTTAACATGTGCAGTACCAGTGCAAAGACATTATACCAGTGATCTAAGAGCTTCTTACCAAATAGAAGGTACGATTTTTAGGCACTTCAAAGTTTATAAAATATTTTTCTAAAAGAGTCAACATAGCTAAGGTTGTGCATCATCAAACACTCCTCTTCAGCAGGCATAATAATAAGAGATGCAGATTGTACAATACTCTCTTCACAGTAGATCTGACTTGGTGTTCAAGGACATATCTGTGTTGTAAATGTCTCCCAACTTGAACACATTCTCCAGTGGCATAACGGAGTTCTCCTAGTTGGAGGTCATTTAAATGAAAACAAATAGTGATTCACAAGCAGACATATTTGACTCATTTTTCAAATTATTGAGATACAGCTGTTTAACTTGAATTGAACTCAAAACATGATGTAGAATCTACTACACTAGAACACTGTTGGCCAGGATCGACAGGGCAGACAGTGACGAGTGCCTCCAGGACTGTGGGCAGAGTGGAATGTTTTTGCACAAGATGTAGGATTGTCCTGCATTGCAGCCCTACTCGAGGGAAGTGGTATGTACCTTGACGAGGGCCACTGGACTGCCACTGACCCCAGGCAGAAAGGCTCTGCATCCTTGGCATAGTGGGCAACCTGGAGGATCATGAAACCAGAGCTTGTTTTGTAAATTTAGGTTGGTGGTGGCCCGGCGTAAAGGTGCGCAATTATGGGGCACCCCAATACTCCACATGTAACAATGGACTATGGACATGGACTTCTGCAAGGGTGATGAATGATTTGTGTATGAAGGGAGAGGATACTCCATACAGTTTGAAAATCTTAGGATCTGTCGTTTTTTAGGCCTATTGCAATTGTAAATACGCAATGACAATTTGGTGGCAAGTACATTAGCTCCCTGTTCCCTTTGGGAACTTGAGGGATATGTCACGAATGCATTCTGCCATATGGGTGTTTTTGTTTATGATTGCTCACTGTCGAAATGGAGCATGCACTGCATTTAGAAGTATGTAATGTCAATTGTTTTACTTGTGCTGATACTAAAAAGAACTTATTAAAAATGATATCTGATTCTTATCTCTATACATGTGACTTCTCATTGGGTGCTGATGAAGATGGAGTTCCAAAGTGGATATATAAATACCCAGTTGTATTGGCCGTGGAGCGCTGGTGCACCTGCAGGTGATTTGGGTGGGTGAGGAGAGGACTTTGTCCACCTTCACCTGATGGATTTGATTTGACTAGAATGATATAAACAAATAAAATTTTATGTCAAGACAGGTTGCTAGCATAATGCATTAACATTTATTTCACTTCTTCTGAGCAGCAAACCCATTAAGTATCCATTAGAAGATTAACAACATCATAATAGAAACAGAATGTTCAATTCCATATAAACTGTGTGTCCTCCATTTTTTTCCTCTTTTGTTTGCTGCTTCTGAGCAGATAAGTATATGTTTCTAGTTGTTATGAGTTTTATTTGTTGGTATATGTGTTTATTTTAAGTAGGCTTTACCCAGTTTATGGGTAGAATTAGCTTTGGATAGTTATATTTCTAGGACTTTAAGGGCAATATAGAAAAAAAGATGTAGTTTCTTCTACTAGAATTATTGTTCGGGTACATATCGTTCGGTTTATGGTTTTGCTGACTGTTTATTTAGGCCCATATTTATACTTTTTGACGCAAAACTGCGCCAACGCAGTTTTGCGTCAAAAACATTAGCGCCGGCCAACGCCATTCTGAAGCGCCATGCGGGCGCCGTATTTATTGAATGACGTTAGCCGGCGTTAGCCGCCGGCGCTGTCTGGTGTGCGTTAAAAAAAACGACGTACACCAGGCAGCGCCGGCGTAGGGGGAAAATGGCGTATGGGCGTCCAGAAATGGTGCAAGTCAGGCTGAGGCAAAAAAATCGCCTCAACCCGATTTGCGCCATCTTTTTACGACGCCCATCCCCCATTGAAATGACTCCTGTCTTAGCAAAGACAGGAGTCATGCCCCCTTGCCCAATGGCCATGCCCAGGGGACTTCTGTCCCCTGGGCATGGTCATTGGGCATAGTGGCATGTAGGGGGGCACAAATCAGGCCCCCCTATGCCACAAAAAAAAATAAAAAAAAATACCTACCTGGACTTACCTTAATGTCCCTGGGGTGGGTCCCTCCATCCTTGGGTGTCCTCCTGGGGTGGGCAAGGGTGGCAGGGGGTGTCCCTGGGGGCAGGGGAGGGCACCTCTGGGCTCATTCTGAGCCCACAGGTCCCTTAACGCCTGCCCTGACCCAGGCGCTAAAATCCGGCGCAAATGTGGGTTTTTTAGACCCGCCCACTCCCGGGCGTCATTTTTGCCCAGGAGTATAAATCCGACGCAATAGCATCGGAGTCATTTTTTAAGACGGGAACGCCTACCTTGCATATCATTAACGCAAGGAAGGTGTTCACGCAAAAAAATTACGCTAACTCCATGAACTTTGGCGCTAGACGCGTCTAACGGCAAAGTATAAATATGGAGTTAGTTTTGCGTCGAATTTGCGTCGAAAAAAACGACGCAAATTCGGCGCAAACGGAGTATAAATATGCCCCTCAATGTTTATATGGTTGAAGGGAAGGAAGGTGGTCTTACCTTTAACTGTCTTTTGGTAGCGCGTACTTCAGCGAGAGGCCTTTCTCGCGGGTAGTGCTCGTGCGGGCTATGTAAGAAGACGGCCTCATCTTTTACTGTCTTTTGGTAGCGCGCTTAGCACGAGACAAGGGCTTCAGCAGGAGGCATTCACGAGGTGGTGCTTGTGAGGGCTATGAAAGCAGACGCGTTCGTCTGCTCTGAAATATTAGAGGAATGAACGTATAGGCATTCATTTCTCTACTTTGGGACGCGCTGACATGACAGAGCATCTGCTTCACTAATAGGAAGCGGTTAGGAGTTCTTTTTTATAGGCATTGGAGCATGATCCCACATATGTTTATAGCGGATTGCTGTTACTGTGGCTTCCATGGTAATGGATCACCGTTGGTGGTTCGTTACGAGAACATTTTTGTCGGAGAGAGATTTTTAAGACGTGTAGGCATCACTAAAGTATTTTTGGAAAATAAATAAGTATATTTCAAGTTTTTAGGAGAGGGTATCTGAAATAAAAAAGGAGAAAGAAGGAAATCAGGAGGATTCCATTCAGAAAATTGTTAATGATGAGTTAAAAGCGGTAGTTCAGGAGTCTGTCATGCAGATCTTGGGAAAACAGAAAGGTGAGGAGCAATTTTTCTTGTTGACTGAGGATGAGGACCGTTTTAGGGGTCCGGGGGAAAGTGTTTAACTAAGAGAAAACATTTGCAGGCGATGCAGGACAGATTTGGATTCCCAAACGGCTTGAAAAAGAGAGATACAAAGGAGAGTCAGCTTGACGCTGATAGAGATTATATAGGTGAAGAATTGGATAATGATAATGATTTGGACGAATATATTTTAGATCTAGAGTAGAAAGATGGTCTTGAGGACGAGTTGGGAGGTAATTTAACAACTAAGAGTAGCGAGAATTTATTAGACCCGTTGGGTGAGAAGTTATTTGAGCCTAAGGATATAAGACATCCGCGAGGTAAGGAATGGTGGCCTTTGGATCATATGGCCAGTTTCATTAAAGCAAGGTTACGTAAACCTCTGGAGAAAGATGAAAGAAATGTAACGAGGCAGAGTGTTCGAGGCCTGTCATTGAAGATAAGGTGTGTTGAACACAAAATTTGGATTCAGAGATGATTACTTACTTATTTAAGTTGGGTAGAGATCCAAGGAAGGGATTGGAAAAGTCATTGAAGCACGTTCAAAATAAACTGCTTGATGTGCTGGGTCCTTTGGGTAGAATAATTGATACGGTAGAGGATGCATAGTTGAAGGGGAAATATTTGGATGTGTATCTTTTACATGGATGGTGTCAGCGAGCCATTTGTTTTGTTGGGAATGCAAATGCAGGACTTTTAGCAGAGAGCAGGAAAACTCTGTTAATGCATATAAATCCTAAATTATCAGATATGGCTAATAAAGAGTCTTCTGAAGAGGCTCGAGGACTTCTATTTGGTGATGGGATGGTCAAGGCCTTGCCAAAATGTGTGTGTATACTTACTAGCCTAAATAAAGTGCATTTCTCTGTGAAAAGAGTGTTTTCAAACAGTAATTTATATGGAAGGGCTGGTAGGAGAGGGTAGCTTATCAGCCGAGCAAAGTTTAGAGCCCATTATCAAAATCAAGGATCAGGTTTCTTCCGAGGGAACCAAGGAGGTTCACAATTCTATTGCCACAGAGGGAGAGGGGACGTGGTCGTGTTACCAGAGCAAGAGGTAACAACCTTGGACATTTACAGAGTCAGGGTGAGTATGAAGATTATTTCTACTTCTATCCCTATAGGTATAGAAGGAATATTGAAGTATTTCAAAGACAATTGGGAAATAATCACTCAGGATATGTGGGTGTTGCAGACAATACAGGGATATGTAGTAGAGTTCGATCAAGAACCTGTGCAGGAAATGGAACCAGGAGAATTAGAATTTCACAGGGATTTAGAACAGATTGTTTATGTGGAAATAAGACAGATGTTGTCAAAGAATGTGACTGTGAAAATGGAGGAACAGGAGAAAGGTTTTGTAAGCATGTTGTTTTTAGTAGAAAAGAAAAACAAGGGTTGGAGACCGGTGATAAATCTGAGGAACTTGTATCAGTTTGTGTCTTACAATCATTTCAAAATGGAGAGAATTCATCTTTTATGAGATCTTTTACAAGAGCAGGTTTGGATAGTGAAGTTGGATCTCAAGGATGCTTACTTTACAATTCCCATAGCGCAATGCAGTCAGAGGTTTTTACAGTTCATGTGGAAGAGCCAGTTATTTCAGTTTCAAAGTTTGCCTTTTGGTCTTTCCTCAGCACCTTGGTGTTTCACAAAGTTATTGGGACCAGTAGTTGGTTTTCTCAGAGAAAGAGGTGTGAGAATGATAATTTATTTGGACGAAATATTGATTTTAAATCTGGATTTAGGAGACTTGAAGCAACATTTGAGTCTTGTAAAGGATTTATTGGAAAATGTAGGTTTCATTATAAACCTGGAGAAATGTGTGTTGATCCCTATGAAGAGAACGGATTTTTTTGGTTTCATAATGGATATAGAGTTATGTCAGTTACAGTTACCAGTAAGGAAAGTGAAGAAAATAAAACAGGAAGTCCAGTCTTTGATGAAAAAGCAACAGGTGGCATTGAGAGACTTGACACGTGTGATTGGGCTACTGTCTTCATCCATTCAGGTGATATTTCCAGGTCTGTTGCATTACAGAGCATTACAACGTCTAAAGATGTCTGGTTAAAGGAAAGGTTTGTGGTACGGAGATTGGGTGTCAATGTCTCAGGAAGCAGGAGAGGAGTTGATTTGGTGGAAAGAGAATTTGGATGCATGGAATTGTCGAGCGATTTTTGGAACAAAACCAGAGTTTATAGTAGAGACAGATGCGAGCAAACTTGGTTGGGGAGCTCAGTGTCTGGGATTAGAAACAGGTAGAATGTGGACATTTTTAGAGAAAGAGAAACATATAAATTGTTTAGAGTTACAGGCAGGAATGTTTCCTTTGCAAAGTTTCAAAGATGTTCTGGAAGGGAGGTCTGTACTTTTGAAAATGGACAATGTCACTGAGGTGACACACAGAAACAAATTGGGAGGAGCACGTTCCAGGAGTCTGGTGGAACTGCCAAAAGAGTTGTGGGGTTTTTGTTTGGAACACATAATAAGTTTAAGGGCGGGGTATTGGGCAGATGTACAAAATGTTATAGCAGATTAGAATTCTCGTCAGTTGAGGGATTTCAGCGATTGGAAACTAAGGGAGGATTTCTTCCAGGAAATAAATCAGATTATGGGTCCTTTGGAGATAGATCTGTTCGCTTCCAGGATAACCATTCAATTGCCAGTGTATGTCAGTTGGAGAGCGGATCTGGGTGCTTATGCAGTAGATGCATTCATGCAGGATTGGAGCAGAATGAGGGGTTATGCTTTTCCACCTTTCTCGATGATTCAGAGAGAGTTATTACAGGTGAAACGCCAGCAGTGTCAGTTAGTCTTGGTGACCCCTTTTTGGACAACTCAGCTCTGGTTTCCAACGGTGATGGAAATGGCAGTGGAACAACCAATTTTAATAAGGTGTTTCAAAGGTCTATTGTCAGGTGTAGATGGAGAAGAACATCCCTTAGTCGTGTCGGGCAATCAAGAGGATTGACTGAACTTTCGGAATCAGATGCAGGTTTATTGGATGAATCCTGGGCTCCAGGGGCAAAAAAGAGGTATAGGAGAGTTTGGAAAGTTTGGTCTTGTTGGTGCTTACAAAGGAATTTGGATCCCTTGGTGGCTGATGATATTCAAGTAGCAAATTGTTTGGCTGAATTGTTTGATAAGGGTATGTCGTATACAACAGTTAATTGTTACAGATCAGCTATAGCTGCAGGTCAAGTTCTTAAACAGGGAGTATCCATTGGTAAGAGTCCTTTGATATGTAGGGTGATGAAAGGGATTAGTTTAAAATGACCGCCTACTTTGAAATATCATGTTCTTTGGAATGTGAATTTGGTTTTAGAATTATTTCAGAAATGGCCAGCTCATAAGTATTTAAAAGAAAGGGAGCTTTCTTGGAAGTTAGCGACTTTACTCTGTCTGATATCTTTTAGAAGGGTTTCAGATGTAAAGGCTTTAGAAGCCTTGCATATATTTTTCCAGCCAACTGGTGTGTTGCTTGAAGTGTGTAAGCATGCGAAAACGATGTCTGGTACAATATTTTATCAATTTTTTGATGAATATCCAAAGATTTGTGTGGTTCGTTGTTTGAAAGATTATGAGTCTAGGATGCTGGACAGAAGAGGGGCAGGAGTAGAGCAACTACTGATTTCATATGTAAAGCTTTTAAGGGTGTATCAAATGCTACTATTGCAAGGTGGGTAAGAGGTGCTATGAAGGAGGCTGGTGTGGATATTTCAAAGTTCACAGCCCATTCGGTGAGAGGAGCAATGGCAAGTAAGGTTTGTATGATGGGAGGAGGTTTGGCTCATATTATGAAGGCTGCGGATTGGTCCTCAGCAGAAAGGTTTGGGAAATGTTATTTTAAATCCATAGATCATGATTCAAAATGTGTTTTGAATGACTTTAAACATGCATAATGCTAGCCTCCTGTCTTGACATAAAATGGCGATTCTTAAACGTTTACTGTATAAAGGATTGGGATTTTATTAAAGACAAGGAGGCAAGCATTATCCCACCCTCCCTTCCCTAGGAAGTGGTGGAATAATGTTTTTTTGTACTTTATGGTTATAGTAAAAAAAAAAAGAGGAGAGAAAGTTTGATGGTTTTGAGTTATTTATTTATTTAAATATTTTTTGCAGATTCTTAAAAAGGGAAAATTTCAGAAAAAGAGGATCCTGGAGAAGATGAACAATTCAAACAAAAGAGGAACAAAATGGAGGTACACAGTCTATATGGAGTTGAACATTCTGTTTCTATTATGATGTTGTTAATATTCTATTGGATACTTTTAATGGGTTTGCTGCTCAGAAGAAGTGAATAAAAGGTTAATGCATAATGCTAGCCTCCTTGTCTTAAATAAAATCCTGATTCTTTATACAGTAAACCTATAGGAATCGCCATTCTGCTGCATCTATTCTGGAAAACATGTTGAGTTGTTGAAGATGAGTATTGTGATTAGTGGTGTGAAAGGCTGTCAAGCCATGGAGAAGGACCACACTATATGCATGTTACTGATCTTTAATGGTAAGTAGTTGTTCTTTGTTGTTGATGAGGGCAGTGTTTGTGCCTTACAGCAGAAACCGGTCTACTCATCATTTGTGAGGCCTTATAGAATAAAAAGGAAGACGAACATGTGGTGGCTCCCGCAGACAGAAGGAAGCTTTGAGATGGATCTGTAATTCACAAGAATTTCATGATAGCCACTTTAAATTTCCATAATGGGAGTGACTATGGTGTGCTGTAATTGAGCGGGGTAAGGTTGGGAGGCTCATTCTGTCACCCGAAAATTTTAATAATTTATGTGCTGGAACCATAATCTTGATTAAAGACCAAAAAGGTGTGATTTTGGGGGGGTGCTTTTGAGAATGTGCTTGTGAACTGTTCAGCATCCGTTCTGAACGCTACTATTCAATCTACACCCAATGTAACCTCTAAGGTAAAGTACCCTTTCAAAAAGTTCCATGCAGGTAAACCACGGTGCCACCCAAACAGTTTATATTTTTTATAAAATGTATACACCATATCACTATCGCAGGTAGGCTGAGAGCTCACACATCTCCGATTCTTCAGCATCTTCACTGCTATCCAGGTCATATTCCTGTGAAATTCACGATAACGTGAATGGTTCTTAGAGCCTACAATTGACCAAACCACCTGTTCCTGGTTGCAAACTATTGCACTCCTACCCTTCTCGCTTCTTAAGATAGGTCTCTCATGAGCTCCTACAATCTCCAGTCAAGAAGCCAAGTAGCGGGTTTCATTACTTGGCCTAAAATTTGCTACCGGTACCTTTATCAAGAATTGTTCTTGGCTGTTCCTTTCAGTTTCTCATTTCAAGTAGATGCTAGTGACTTTCACCCATTTGACACCATCTAGTACCAACAGGACTAGGCAGCAGCATCCATCTTCATTTATTACAGCAACTGCTTACTGGAAATGTAGATCTCATGCACAATTGAGGATTGCTTAGTTGACAGTCACCTGGACATCTTACATCTGGGAGAGTGGACTGAGGTATCTTACTCCATAGCAAACCTGAAGGGGGTATTTGAGGCTTTAGCAATTCTCAGCTGCATCTTACATCTTGGAGGACCTGACTAGAGTGTCTCAGCCCTTGGGCAAATCTGACAGTAGTATGTAGGGGCTGAGTAATTCTCAGCTATCTCTGCATTTTGCATCTGTGAGGACTTGACTGGAGTATCATACTACTGGTTGAACTTGTGTGGAAATCATCAAGGGCTCAGCAAATCGTAACTGTCTCAAGATCTCTTGATAAACCAGCTATGGGGAATTTGTGGGTTGAGGATTCTCAGCAACCTCAGCATCATAGATCACGCTGGGAATAACGGGAACATCCTGCCCCTGTGGTCTTCAAGACCAGAATAATTAATGGGAGTCTCAATATCTTGTATTCGGTGCACATGACAGAGGCAATGGAAGCCTGTGGTATTCTTCACCACTTCAGTATCTTTCATCTGGTAGGAGTGAAATGGGTAGTTGAGGCCTGAATAAATTTCAGCTGCCTTGTCAACTGCATCAAGGTGGATCTGAAAGGAAAATCCTATTAGTGAGTAATCCTGCCAGTATCTTAGAGGCCAGAGTGCTGTCAGCCCTTTGGATTTGACAGTGATATTTTACTCCTGGATAACCCCCAACAAGGCACTCTGGCATCAAATTCCAGCATTGTCACTGGCTTCTTGCTTTTTCTGCAAAGATCGCTACACACAAATACACATCATCAACACTCACTTAAGATCATCCCCCTTCACATGCTCACTCTTGTCTTCTCTTGTGGGAAAGTTGTTTTCATGACATCCCTTTTCTGCTTCACTCCAGTGTTCTCTCCATTCTCAAATACTTTACCATAAGTCCATATTTACTTCTCTCAATTCCCACACCTTTCCCAAACCTTAACTTATTATTTCCTGATACACTCACCCGTCTTCCTTAGTCCCCTTCATCATGACCTCCTCCAGGCCTCTTGTTCACACCCTACATCCATTCCTCAAGTGCTTCAGCCATTCATCCTATATCCATTTGAATCTGGAAATTGAGGGAAGACCACTCTTTGTGGCAAACTTTTATGTTTTCACTGATCCCATCCTCCAGATTTCGAACAATTTAGTCCTCAGCACTACAACCACTGTGATGGAGGAGACCCTTCTGTCTCAAACATGGTCCCAGGGAGACATTATAGAGGTACATATGATATGGGCACAATTTATAACAATCTAATATACAGCTCGGTGACATCTGGACACCTGCCCAATGCGTGACTGGACCATATCTCTGACCTTCATGCACCACACCCAATTCTTCAAACCTATGACACTGCACCCAAACTTTACAACTATACAGGAAGGCTTCAGCTGGTGTTCTCCCCGAAAAGTCAACAGTGCCACGATGTGACATGAGTTACAGTTTGTGCTATACAAATGACAGATAGCATAACATCGTCAGTGCCTTTAAGTTACTTGTGGAAAAATACCGAGATTTGTGCTCTCAGTCTTATTAATTAATGACAGATATGGTTTGGCAATGGCAACGCTTGAGGCACTAGTGGTTACAGCCTCCACCTGAGCTGTCATAACAGCATCCCTGAACAATATGGTGTCTACTGATTGGTCGAATAATCTGGGCGATTATTCAATATGTGTGAGAAAATGTGGCAGTGCAGAACTACAGATCTGTAGTCGGTTGAAGTTGTGTGCTGTCTATATGCAGCCAATAGAACCTCGAACATGGTCTGAATGTACAGATCGATTGGAGAATGTGTAGTGAGTGGCAACATTTTGGCAGCTAATGCTACACATGATAAACCTGAGAACACAGGCTTCTCTGTGCAATCTCTTTCTTTGATACACTTCTGATAAAGTACAGCCTAGACCTGCCATCAGAGATAGGCAATGAACCCTCTGCTAGCTGTTTGCAGTGCTTAAACTGGAGCTGTCCAGTCACGAGCATGTGACCCATGGTGGGCTGAAAGATGAGGGAAGTCATAGGGACCTGACAGCTTTAAGTCTGTGAAGTGCCTTTGAGTACCTAAGGGTTTGCATTTAGGGAAAGCCCACCTTGGCCTAGTCTGAAGGACAAAAGCCCCTTTGACACCCTGTGGATGAGGATGAGTGACAGTGTTAGTGATTATGCACTAGGATGGCACAGGGAAATCTATAATCTCTAAATGTTTTACTACTTTAGGGGCATAGAAGTACATAAATTGCATTTGTATTTTGTAGTTAATAGATTGCAGGTTAGGTATAGCTGGTACTGTTAATATTTGTGTAAAATCTGTTAATGCTCCTGCATTATCACATGCTGAGCAAATATCACAGTCAGTTGAAATAAAATCTCTTTGTTTGTGGAAAACCATGTATTTGAGCTAACTTTTCTTTGTTAGGGCTGAAGTACATAACAACTAGTCTATGTCGCAGGTTATGAATGTTCTCTGTACTTAAAGTGAATGATCTTCTCTGACCCCTTTCAAGGTCACTGCACAGCAAGCACACCCCATTGTGTTTTGTATTACAATCCTTAACTCCTTTGCTTGTGTACTGAATGTGATGGTGAGTCAGATAGGTTGATCAATATCCTTAGCTGGCAATGTTTTTATTTCTAAACTTTATCTCTAATTTCTGTTAACCAAGGTGTAGGCTTAAATTAAAGTTTCTGTTGTCGTGGGGGTGCTTTCATTGAACCATCTCCTATGCCCCCTTCATATAAACTGAGCAGCGATTTTCAAATATTCCAATGGCAAACCCTCAAGCGTTGATAAATTGCGCCTCGGAAGGGGTGGATATAGTGCTTTTGGCAGGTTTGACTATTGGTTGCACTTGGATCTAAGGGGGTCATTTAGACCCTGGCTGCTGATCTTCCCAGAGAGTGGAGGCTATGACCTCTGCCACCCTCACGAAGAACCCTCCCCTTGCTTTAGAGATCTCTACCCGCGCGGCGGGGACCTCTGTGCTGCTGGGGCACCGCTGCCGTGGGGACTCCCCTCACAGCAGCTGGCGCGTTGAACCACCGACTCAGCAAACGTTTTGTTTCGAGAAAAGAAACTCCCAAAGCAGGGTATGGGAAACACACACACACACACACACCCCTACTCTGGGACTTCCTTGGGGTATTTCCCAAAACCAGTCCCTACTCTTGCGTACCAGTGGTAATGAGCGGCTACAGCTTCTCACGAATCGTGCAAAGGGGGGTCCCAAACCAGGGCTACCTTCTCAGCTGCGGCAGATACTGGAAGTGGGGCTCAATGCTGCCTGCACCCCACTCTTTGTAGCCACTGACACTGCATAGCAATTCTTTTACTGCCATCCTCGTCCATACCAGAACTTGCACTCAGAGGAAGCACTATCGGCGTGATGACTGGCCCTGTGTGAGTCCTAACATGAGCGCATGCGCATTACCAACACACTGAAGACGTTGCAACTCTTTTTAGGGTCGAGCCTGCTTTGCATGCGCTCGCGCATGCGTATAGCAGGGAGACTCTTTAGTATTTAGAAAAAGGCTCCGAGCCCTGTCAACTTAACGTCAGTGCTTTTTATTGGTTCGTGGGCTTCCCTAATTAAATCGGCTTGCTTTCATTAGTCGAAGGCACGCATAGGTCATGCCTTTTCCGGTGGCTAGCCCTCCTCGAGCGCAGCGACCAAGTACAGAAAACATGCGAGGCTCGCTGTTTTCCATCCGGCTGGTGGACTTTTTTTTAAACTAATTTACGAGCCCGATCTCGCTTGGCAGAAGTCGAGCGCTTTACCTACTGGATTTCACTTTTTCGGGTTACGTGCATAAATGCACTTTTGCCCAATAGGTGAAAAGTCGGGTTAGGAGTTTACAACGCGATCGGCTCTAACACGAGCAAACACGAGACCCGATGCATTGTAAATGCTTGTTATTATCTTGCAGCAGGGTTTTGTTTCCTCCTTTTCAGTGTACAATACACACTGTCCTAAAATGGAAATGTTGTCCTGAAGAAAAACATTTTTTGTGTAAAAAAAGAAGGCTGCACTTAGGACGTCATTTAGGGGCCGCAGCTGCGACCCCTGGCTTCAGAGGTGGCAAATTCAGTGCCAGGAGCACAATGGCAGCCCGTCCTTATGGACGTCAGTTGGTCCTTCACTCTCTTTGTTTTCTCTCAATGCTTATTACCCTAATGGTGAATAATAACGTATTATTCACCATTAGGGTAATAAAAATGGAATACAATTAGCTGGGAATAGACCGTTCCATGGCAGCTGAGTAAGTAAAAATGCTTTTGAATGTATGTTGTGTGCATGCTTGCGGTGAGAGTGTGTCTGTGAGAGACTGTGTGTGTAAGGGTGAATGTGTGTGCATGTGTAAGCATGTGTATGTGAGTGAAAGTGGTTGTCGAAGGGCGTGTGATGTCACTTCCGCGTATGATTTAATAACTGCACGTGTGAGGCTATATCTGGGGGTGTAGTGTGTGCCTGACCATGCAAGGTGGTATATCTCAGGAGATAGGGGCCTCTGTGAGCGCATGGGGACATAGCTGAGCATAGGTGGATATAAATTAGCATGTGCTAAGCCTGAGCATCAGAGGCTCAAGCTGAGCACACTGGGTTATACTTGGTCATATAAAAACACAGCAGCGTACACAGGGCGACACAGGACAATGTATTGTTACATGGGGCTATAACTGGTCATCTGAAGCTATACCTACGAGTTATGAAGCTACATTAGACAAATGGGTTTACACCTCGTCATATGAGTCTAACACGTGAACAATACGAGGCTGTACTGGACATAATATCCGTCGCCCTGAGCGTATCAGGCTATACCTGGGGCTGTGACGTTCTACCCATGCTTATGAGGTCATGTGAGGCTACATATATGAGTAATGAGCCGGCACTGACCATGTGAGGATATACCTGAGAACTCAAGGCTGCAAAAACGTAAGGCTTCACCTGGCAAACACATATATGCAGGGCGTGATCGCAGACGGTGCCCTGTGTGTACGCCATAGAAGACCACAGACACTTCCTGTCCTGTGCAAAAGAGGGAAAGTGTGTAGTGCATGCCTGCAAAGTGTGCAGGCCACAGCCTATGTATCGATGATGAGGTTTGTGTGAAGGAATAATGATGCTACTATTAGTATGCTATGAATAGCATTATAATGTTGATATGTATTACATACAAATAAAATACTAGTACCATATTATAATGTTATTCATATTATTAGCATTACTGTTAATATTGTTACTGGTGTTATTTGTGCAGCTTGGCCTCTTCAGGCATAGTTGTTATGTAATTCTATGTCAGGACCGGAGGCTCAGATTATGCTTCTCTTTCCATGCTTTATTTTTACACAGCAGCCAATGAACATCATGGAAAGCAAAAAACTACATGACCCAATATCAGTCATGACACGTGATGAACCATAGAGGAGGAAGCCTATAAAATGCTGAACCACACCAAGTCACTCCTCTTTCTTTGCTGCTTCGCAGCCAGATAAGTGTGATTTTGTCTTACTATTGTTATGTTAAATAATGTTAGGAGCGGGCTTTTCCCCTCCTTATAAGCGCCCATTTGAGCGCTTTTACTTTGTGGAGTGGGAGTAAGGGAGCAGGACTCGCGTTTTTGCGCGTTCCTAGTTACTGCCGTGGAGATGTTTCCCTTCTAGTTTAAAGTTTAAAGTTTTATTTTATGATCCGCGCTCGGCGTGAGCGCGTTTTATGGCCCCACGTCGGTCTGCATCATTTCCTTTCTATCCTAGTCGCGCGTGCGAGACCTCTCTTTGTTTCTTCCCGCACGCGCTTGCCGGTTCAATTTTATCGTATTGAACGCTCGCTTGGAGCGTTTTGTTTGCTCTAAGGATTTCACGATCGGCTGAGCGTGAAAAATCAATAATTCTTTTCTTTCAGTGCCGGCTTTCAGCGCTCGTGCCGAGCGCTCGTTTCAGTCGGGGTTTGTCCTTCCCCCCGGGGCCGCAATTTTGTCAACGCTCACTCGGAGCGTTTCTGGTGATTTGTTCACGCTCAATTGAGCATTGAACAAATAATTTTCTCTCGCTCCGGCTCCGATCCCTTAGCGCTCTTACCAGAGCGCGTTTTCAGTTGATTTCTTTTAGTTTCGATCATTCCCATTTTTTGAGGGCTCTACAGAGGCTCTGCCTCAGCAGCATTCAGCGCATCTGCGCCATTTAACCCCTCTGTTAGAGGATATTATTTGAGAGGCTCTGCCTTGTGTTTAATAAGTGCTACTGCACTTTAAGCCCGGTTTATATACATCTCCATCGGCTCAGCTCCCACTACGGCCCAGTGCTTGGACGCTGGGGTTGAAATAATTTCTATTCAGGCTGGGCCTGGTTTCAAGGACATTAAATCCCATCAGGGAAACTCCCTCCACATCTAAAAAAGTTTAAAACATTTTTTTAAAATTTGTATTGCCTTGATTTGTTATTTTATTGATTATACTGCTCCTCGGGAGCTACCTTTTTTACTGTTTTCAGTATGGCTGGTTATGATGACCAAGCAGAGGACTTGTACTATTTTGATGATAAGACTGGCTATTTTGACCAGGATTTGGTGTATGCTCTAGACGCGGGAATGCGTCGTTCAGTCAATCAGGCCTTAGTTCAGGCCATTCAACCCATTAAGCATCATCTCTTGGGTTTGGCCGACCAGCAAGCCTGGTCAGCGCCGGTGGGCGCCCCCTCCTTGGGAGACCCTTCTTTTTCGGCAGACGCACAATCTGCAAAACAAACATCTAATCCGCATGCTGCAGATTTCCAATCCCTTCTTAGGAATATGGCTAGAGAGCATGATTACAATGCGGGATCGCTAAAGAAAGCTGTGGATGCTCCAGCATCTTCTTCCGCTTCATCCGGTCATTCTTCAGAGCAGGAGGACGCTCCTCCACGTAAGCGCAAGAAGAAAGCCCACCACCAGGAGGCCCCTACTCCTTAGGTGTTGACTTTCGAGCCGGAGGACATCGTGCACCCCAGATCTTCTCTGTGGTTGCCACCCCCTGAGGTGGCGGACTATGTAGAAGCTCATATCAGGCACGGATTTGATAAAGATATTCGATCTAGACTAAGATCTGAGTGCCCCAGACCTGACTTTCCCTCCAAAGTCACAGAGACTCCAGAATTAGATCCTACCCTTGTTACGTTCCTCAAAAAATCAGCCAAGGATCCGAAAAAGGGTATCGATCGCGCCTGGCGTGGATGTCAAGACAAACTTTTAGACGTTTCCGGACCGCTAACTAAGATTCTGGAATTGGCCTTTCAAGCCAAGGAAAGGGTGATCCCATTAACCCGGATATTCTAGTTGGCTGGGCACAGAGAGCGCTATGTTTCTTGGGCAATGCTAATTGCGCTATCTCTTCTGAACGACGCAGATCGGTCTTGATGAAACTAGACCCCAAACTGGCAGACCTAGCTGCATCAGAATCTGGTCCCGTGGCTCAGGGCTTACTTTTTGGTTCTCCTTTCATGAAGGAACTGGCTAAGTTCGTATCCACCTACGCCAGTCTGGACAAGGCACAAGGATCCATTCAGAGAGTGGTGCGTCCACTTTTTCGACGGGCCGGACGCTACAGAGGGCGTGCCTTCGGCCGTTTCAATCAGCAAAGCCCCCATCGTGGATCCTTCCAACAAGGAAGAGGGGGTTTCCAGGGTTACGATTCCTCATCCACCTTCTACCCTTCAAGACCTAGATATGGTCGAGGCAGTTTCCGCAGAGGAAGAGCGAAGGGACAACAATCTTTCTCCCAGGACTCGGGAGCCACAGGTGAGCTTGATTTTGAGTTCAGAAGTAATGTTGGGGGGCAGAACCCAGAGTTTTCTGGAGAATTGGCATCTTATCTCAGCAGATGCCTGGGTCTTAGAGACCGTTCAGGGGTTCAAAGTAGAATTTTACGAGACTCCTTATCAAACATGCCTTCCCAGGCAGGGGTGTTTTTCCCATCAAGAGCACAGTCTTATTTCTGCAGAAATTACAGCTCTGCCCAAGAAGGGTGCGGTTATCAGAGCTCCCCTTCACCCTTCAGGGTTTGTCAGTCCAGTCTTTCTAGTAGACAAGAAAGGGGGGGGATCTCGCCTAGTTCTAATTTTAAAAGACTTCAACGGTTTTTTGCTATATCGTCATTTCAAAATGGAAGGGATCCATTTACTAAGAGATGTTCTCCAAGAGGAAGACTGGTTAGTTCGCCTAGATCTAAAGGATGCTTACTTGACCATTCCTATTTTTCCTCTGCATCGGAGGTTCCTTCAGTTCTTTTTGGGAACCGAATATTACGAGTACGAGGTCCTCCCTTTTGGTCTGTCCTCTGCCCCGTGGTGTTTCACGAAGGTCATGCGTCCAGTAGTAGAATTTCTTCGCTCCCAAGGGGTCAGACTTATCGTGTACCTAGACGACATCTTAATCATGGCTCAAGATCGAGATCTTCTGTTAGATCACCTCAATTGGTCGGTGTCTCTTCTTCAGAGTCTGGGTTTCATAATCAATGCCCAGAAATCTGTCTTGATCCCCTCGCATCAGATAGACTTTCTGGGGTCTCAGATAGACTCTTTACGGTCTCTTCTGATTCTTCCTTCGGGGAAAATCCGGTCAATCAAGAGAGAATTGAAGTCTCTATTATCCAAACAGACTGTTTCCTTGAGAGCGATTGCTCGCATGGTGGGCCTGCTATCTTCTTCGATTCAGGCGATATTTCCGGGTCCTTTGCATTACCGAGCCCTTCAGCGTTTGAAGATTTCTCATCTTCAGAAGGGTCTCAGCTGTGCGGATCAGGTTCCATTGTCGGAGGAGTCACGTGCAGAGATGCATTGGTGGCTCGATCGTATGGAAGCCTGGAACGGCAGAGCCATATTCAGCTCTCTCCCGGATGTAGTGATAGAGTCCGACGCCAGCCGTTGGGGCTGGGGAGCCCGGTGCGGCTCAGTGTCCACGGGAGGCAGATGGTCCAGCTCGGAGTTGAATCTCCACATAAATTGCTTGGAACTCCTAGCAGGCGCATTTGCAATCAAGAGTCTTTCTCCCATCAGAGCGAATTGTTGCATTCTTCTTCGCATGGACAATATCTCGGCAGTGAGATATGTCAACAAGCTGGGGGGAACTCGTTCCCGCATTCTAGCAGAAAAAGCCAAGGAATTCTGGCACTTTTGTCTTCAGCACAGGATTTCTGTGGTGGCGGAGTACCTCCCGGGGACCAGCAACTTGGTGGCAGATTGGAACTCTCGACACCTGAGAGATTTCAGCGATTGGAGGTTACATCCCAGAGTTTTCCCGACTCTGTCTGCGAAATGGGGTCCCTTTTTGATCGATCTGTTTGCATCTCGCCTCAATCGGCAGATGAAACGTTTTTTCAGCTGGAGACCAGATCCGGAGGCATCGAAGACGGATGCGTTTCTTCAGGACTGGTCTCAGGAGCTGAGTTATGCATTTCCTCCTTTCCTGATGATTCCCAGGGTTTTGGCCCAGATCAGACGTCAGCAAGCGGACTTGGTTCTAGTGACGCCCCTTTGGAGATCGCAAGCGTGGTTCCCGATAGCAATGGAACTGAGTTGCGATCATCCGATCCTTCTTCCCTTCCGAGAGAATCTCCTCCAGAACCCTCAGGGCTTGTTTCACCCATTGATTTTGGCAGGCAATTTATCCCTGATGGCATGGCGTCTATCAGGCAGAGATGGGTCATCCCAGGTCTTTCGCAGGAGTCTTCCGATTTCATTGCAGGTTCATGGTCCTCCAGCACTCACAAGAGATACGCTTCGGCGTGGAAGCAATGGAGTGCTTGGTGTAGTTCTAGGAGTGCAGATCCTTCTTCAGCAGGTAGCTGTCTGGTCCTGAATTTCCTCTCCTCCTTAGCTGCGTCAGGTTTGGCGTACCGTTGTATTAATAATTACAGGTTCGCTATTTCAGCAGGCCATTTACCAGTAGAAGGTAAACCCATTGGTGAGTCCCCTATTGTGTGTAAATTAATGAGGGGTATCAGATTAGCTAACCCTCCTCGACCACGTTATTCGTCTCTTTGGGATGTTAATGTGGTTCTTAGGTTTTTAGAATCCTGGCCTGCTAATAGATTTTTGTTTAGAAAACAGTTATCAGCTAAACTCACCATGTTATTGTGTTTAATATCATGTAAGAGAGTGTCAGATGTTAGGGCTCTAGATTTGGCGGGGAGAGTTTTTTCTCCTAATGGAGTCTCTTTTGCCATCTCCCGTAGAACTAAATGCAATTTAAAATCTGTGACTTATCCATGATTTGTGGACAACCCCAAGCTTTGTGTGGTGCAATGTATAAGGCTTACGAGGTAAGTACAGAAGAGTTTCGTTCTGATATGGGGGGTCAGTTACTAATTTCTCTGGTTAAACCATATCATCCTGTTTCATCAGCCACTCTCGCTAGGTGGATGCGTTGGTTGCTGAGTGAAGCAGGTATTGATATTTCTAAGTTTGGTGCGCATTCTGCCAGAGAGGCTATGGCATCAAAGTCTTTGGCTTTAGGTTCTCATTTAGAGGACATTTTAAAGGCAGCAGATTGGTCTTCGCCTTCTACGTTTAAAACTTTTTATTATAAACCTATTGTTGATATAGCCTCTGTAGTAGTGAATCAGCTTTGAACAAGCATAATCTGAGCCTCCGGTCCTGACATAGAATAAAAAAAATTCTAGCTTTCGCGCTAAGAATTTTTCAATTCTATTAAGGACACGGAGGCGAGGATTATCCCACCGCACTGTATATATATGATGTTGGAATGTTATTGTATCTGTTGATATTATGTGCAAATTACTGTACGTTAGTGCTTTCCCACCCTTTTGTTTGGTAATATAAGTATTTCTTATGTTATTCAGTTTTTATGGCCTGGATTTTCTTTTTTCATTTATTCTAGGAAATGATGAGAAGTAGGAGATCAGACGCGATTTCACTCTTCCAGTCAAGTGGGATGCCAGTTCGTCTGCCTTTCGGGATTTCGTTTATAAGTTTTGGATTGAGACTTTTGTTTCTTCTATTGCGAATTTTGGTTTTTGGTTTGAATTTTGAATTTTGAATTGGACAAAGAAAGAGGAGTGACTTGGTGTGGTTCAACATTTTATAGGCTTCCTCCTCTATGGTTCATCACGTGTCATGACTGATATTGGGTCATGTAGTTTTTTGCTTTCCATGATGTTCATTGGCTGCTGTGTAAAAATAAAGCATGGAAAGAGAAGCATAATCCTCGCCTCCGTGTCCTTAATAGAATTGAAAAATTCTTAGCGCGAAAGCTAGAATTTTTTTTATTGCCTCTCACGCCCTGCGAACAGGGAAGCACTATAAGAACCTTAAATAAATATATATTGGCATTTTTATGGTACTTATAGAGGATAGCAGCTTGTTATGTGCGCTATATACTCTCTATACGTAAACTTCACACCTACCGCAGGAAAACATATTAAAGTAGCTCTGCCAATGGATATCATTAGAAACTTATGACATTCACTGAAAATCCCTTAGTCAAAGTGAAGGAAGGGTCTATTAGACACAGCTATACAGCAGTATAAAAACAATGAAATAAAACCAAGTTTGAAGATGTCTTAAGGTTATAGATCCAAGCCTGAAGAAACCTCTGAAATTCGAAAATTAAACTAGGTAAGAAACTTTAGCATTCCTGCCACCGGTACAGATGATCTCACACATGAGATCCCAAATGAGAATTCCCCAAATGGCAACCATCGTGTGGCGTAAGATGCCACTTTTATACACATGAGAGCAAAACACTGATATATACTGAACATTCTGGATTCCCTTACTCATTCTAAGTCTCCTTCTGGCCAACCTGTGCTTCTACTTATCTATCTGCACATTACCTAATCCCTAACTCGCCCAGTAGACTAGAAGTTAGTTCGAGTACAAAGTTATTGACCACATTTTACATTGGCTCTATTTCATACGCTAACCTAGTAACTGTTTCATAGAGTTTCACTTTCCATAGATTTTGTGAACAATAGTTAAATAAAATATGATTACATAACGAAAGATTGGGAAACTAAGCTGTCCCCTGCTGAAAAGTAGGTGCACGTTTATACATAGTACTAAAGGTAGTAGTGGAACCAGTAGTAATGGCATTGATAATATTATTAATGTAATTGTAAGCTTTTGTAGCACCCGATAAAGCAATGGCAGCTGTCCTAAAAAAAGAAGCAGCATCATTTGTAGTGGCACCATGAATATTATCTTTTTTATTTTGTTATTGTGTAAGATGCAGCCTTTTACAAAAAACTTAAGTGATGAAATAGCACATATTTCAGACAAATATAAATAAAACAGAACTTCCAGCTCATACATAGTTTCATAGGGGCCAAATAAACGATCCCAACATTTTGCGAGTTCCTAATTGCCACTTTTTGCGACTCGCAATCAGGAACTCGCAAAATGCGATGTACAACAGTGTCTCAGACACTGTTTGCAATTCCCAAATGGGTCACAAGGGACCTGCCTCAACAATATTGATGAGGCAGGTCACAATTTTTGACCCATTGGGAATGGCCTGCATTCACAGGGATGGTAGCCTGCCTGGGTCAGCCTACCACCATGTCTTTAATTGCATTTTAAATAAACCATTTTTTTTTTAAATACAGCTCGTTGTCCATAAAGGAAAATAGGATTAATTTCAAAATTAAAAATGAAAAGTGTTCTTTTAATTTTTTAAGAGCAGGCAGTGGTCCGTTGGAGTCACGAAAGTATGAATGTTTTACAACCGCATTTCGGTCGCAAATAATTCATACATGCCCCTGCGACTCACCATTAGAGAGGGGCGTCTCCTTCATATGGGCGGAGGAGCGTCACCCCCCACCAGCAGCAGAAGCTGCAAACCTTTCAGAATGAAAGGATATTAAACTATGTCTATTATCCTTTCGTTCTGAAAGGGGCTGGGCCACGGGGTTGACGTGCACTGAAGGAGACTGCTCAGCACTCTCCCTCAGAGCGTATGTGTGTTTAGCTGGCCATCTTGGGCAGTAGGCTATCTCCAGCCCGGCAAGAGCCTGCACAGGCTCCCAGTCTGCCTGGGAGCGCCTTGGCTGGGCGCTCCCAGTCAATCCTGACTCTGCTCTGAGCAGCATCAGGATAGGCACAGGGCAGGCGGAGAGCCTATGCCTCCAGCCTGCAACGGAGGAGCAGCACACGGCGAGTTAAGGTAAGTTTTAATAATATATATTTTGTTTATGTATTCACCCCCCAGCTCCCACCTCCCCCTGTCCCCTTTCCCCTCCCCGTCATGCCCTTTTTAGGAGCTGTGAGCCACGACTACTGTTAGAAAGAGATGGCCTTAACACACCCCTTCCTAATACAGAATCGCAAACCCTATTTGGTGAGTCGGTAATAGGTTACCAGCTCATAAAATATGGTTGGAACATGGCAAAAGGCGATTTAGCGTTGTCAAATGGCCGAATCTGCCGTTTGCAAAAGCTAAATACTTTTGTATATGTAGACGCAGATCTTAGCCCTTTACATATATACATACTGAGCCTGTGGCTTGAGCAATTTGAAAAGAAAGACATTCAATGAGGGCCCAAGTTTTTACCAGATAAAGATAATCATTCCACAAAGCCATTTAATTAAGGCGACTTTAGTAGCTAAAGTGGCGGTGCTCTCACAATTTAATAGCAAAAAGTGCATATTTCAGCATAAAATAAAAAAATGTTTTGTAAATATTCTGTAAACCTTCATTTTTTTGAGGACTACCAATATAGGCACAGTGACCTCAAATTTTGAAATAAGATGGTATTATATTAATTGGGGTGTGATACAAAAAATCCTGCTTACCATTTTCTTCATCTTATTCTCCTACTCTGAAAAAGATGGATTTGTGGGAGACTTCTAATAATACTATCAGTTCTTGTAGCACTAGAGGAAGGATATGTCGTAATAGTGGTAATCGTAGAAGTTTCAGAAGTTCTTGTAGCAGATGAAGTGTTAGACCAGGCATCTTTTGGCGTGTTTCCCCTGTCTTTTACCTTAAGACTTCCTGTTTTCATGGTATGCTGGACTCTGTTTTCGCTGGTTTATTGTCTCTGCACACTTTACTACTGCTGATCAGTGCTAAAGTGCAAGTGCTCCCTATGTAAATTGTATTTGTGATTGGTTTATCCATGATTGGCATATTTGATTTACTCATAAGTCCCTAGTAAAGTGCACTATGCGTGTCCAGGACCTGTAAATAAAATGCTGCTAGTTGGCCTGCAGCACTGATTGTACCACCCACATGAGTAGCCCTGTGAACCTGTATCAGACCTGCCACTGCAGTGTCTGTGTGAGCAGTTTTAAACTGCCAGTTCGACCTAGCAAGTGTATCCACCTGCCAGGCCAAAACCTTCCCTTTTACTACATGTAAGGCACCCTAAGGTGGGCCCTAGGTAGCCCAATGGGTGGGGTACAGTGTATGTAAATTGTAGGACATGTACTGATGTGTTTTACATGTCTTGACAGTGAAATACTGCCAAATTCGTTTTTCACTGTTGGAAGGCTTATCTCTCTCATAGGTTAACATGGGGACTGCCTTTAAATATCTTTTAAGAGCAGTTTCCCATTGGGAGCATATAGAGATGTGGAGTTTTGGGTCTCTGAACTCACAATTCAAAATACACCCTTTGGTAGAGTTGTTTTTTAGATTGTCTGTTTGAAAATACCACTTTTAGAAAGTGGGCATTTTCTTGCTTAAACCAGTCTGTGCCTCTGCCTGCTTGAGTATTCCACGTCTATGTCAGACTGGGCTGTTGTGACTTCCCTCTACACAGTGACAGGCTGTCACTCACACAATGCAGTCTCCTACCCCCTTGAGTGTGTATGGGCCTTTAAAGAGGACAAATACTGAACTTTGCTGTGTATCCTGTTTGTGAAGGTTCTCCAAGGGCTTGGAAGTTTCAGGGATTATCAAAGACATCAGCTTCATTGGCCTACAGCACTGGGAACTGTGTGTTTTGTGCTGCTACAGAAGAAAAACTACTGCGACACCATCAACGACACCACTGCCAGCACCGTGACCTGACGCTGCCACACAGAGCCATGCCCCAAGTCGCACCGCAACCCTGGTCACACCGATGCTGCCACCTGATTTCGTCACTGAGCTGCTGCTTGCACCGTGACCTGTGGGCCCCACACTCCGCATCGCCTTGCTCACACCGCTGCCGTGGCACCCCGATGATGATGCTCCCTGCTGATACTGACACCGCTGCCTGCACACTGGCCTATGGAAACAGCTAGTGAGATGCACAAAGCATCGTCCCGTCCCGCACCACAGCCCCGGTCCATCGACGCCAGCCCCATCGTCTCCAGTGTCGTCAACAGATGGCCCTGTCTGCACTGCAACCAGTGGGCCAGCACAGAGCCCACCCCACGACGCACCCCCGCCTTGGGCCTACCGATGACACCACTTCAGCAACAATGATGCCGCTGCCTGCACCGTGCCCTGGAGACACCACACTTTGCACATGCCCCGATTTAGACCACAGCCCTTGTCTCAATGATGCCGCAGGATGCCGTCACCTAGCAGCTGCCTGCACCGTGACCAGTAGGCACGCACGTCGCATTGCACCCCTTCCCGCCACAGCCCCAACACCATGCACGCCAGCGCTCCTGACTTCGCCATCAACCTGGAGTTCGATCTGCAGTGGGTGTGACTTCAAGGGACTGACGACCCCTGCACCGACCTCCGAAATCAATGCCTGCGACGCCGCACTACGGATCTTATTACGAGGATCACAACGTCTTGTCTTTGCAAGATACTGTTTGCGGGTCTTCCCGAAACTGTAGTTGGCCCGCGACGCTGCGGCCAGCCTGAACTGTTGGATTTGTTGTTCACAACGCCGTGATAACCCAAGACAGAGCTATTGACTTCATGGAACTGTATTTTTAAGTTAATTCTTGCAAGATTCATATCTTTAGTAGTGTATGTTGGATTTTTCTTGTTTTGGTCTTGTTTTACACAGCTAAATGTTGGCTATTGTTCTAAAACTGGTGTGCTGTCATTTTATAGTGTTTTCACTATATTACTGTGTGTTATGTGCAAATGCTTTACACATTGCTTCTGAGATAAGCCTGACTGCTCGTGCCAAGCTACCAAGGGGGCGAGCAGGGGTTATCTGAGCTGGGTATCTCCCTTATACCGACTAGAGTGAGGGTCCCTACTTGGACAGGGTGCAAACCAACTGCCAACTAGAAACCCCATTTCTAAAATTAAGGCCCATATTTATACTTTTTGACGCACAACTGCGCCAACGCAGTTGTGCGTCAAAATTTTAACTGCCGGCTAACGCCATTCCAACGCGCCATGCGGGCGCCTTATTAATGGAATGACGTTAGCCGGCGCTGCGGACTGGTGTGCGTCCAAAAAAATGACTCACACCAGGCAGCGCCGGCATATGGGAAAATGGGGGTTGTGCGTCAAAAAATGGTGCACGTCAGGTCTGAGGCAAAATTCAGGCCTCAAACCGGATTTGCACCATTTTTTTTGACGCCCAACCTCCATTGACATGACTCCTGTCTTAGCAAAGACAGGAGTCATGCCTCCTTGCCCAATGGCCACGCCCAGGGGACTTATGTCCCCTGGGCATGGTCATTGGGCATAGTGGCATGTAGGGGGGCCCAAATCAGGCCACCCTATGCCACAAAAAAAATCGGAAAAAAATACTTACCCGAACTTACCTTTACTTCCCTGGGATGGGTCCCTCCATCCTTGGGTGTCCTCCTGGGGTGGGCAAGGGTGGCAGGGGGTGTCCCTGGGGGCAGGGGAGGGCACCTCTGGGCTCCTTCCGAGCCCACAGGTCCCTTAACGCCTGCCCTGACCAAGGCGTTAAAAAACGGCGCACATCAGGCTGTGCGCCGTTTTTTAAGGCCCACCCCCTCCTGTGAGTCAAAATGACGCCAGAGTATAAATAAGGGGCACAGGCCTTAAAGTAATTTTTTGGAAGGGAAAGCCTACCTTGCATATAATTAACGCAAGGCTGGTTCCCCCTTCCAAAAAATGACGCACATGGTGGAATTTTGACGCCCGAGGGGTCGGACGCCAAAGTATAAATATGGGGCAGGGTTTGCGCCGATTGTGCGTCAAAAAGTTTGACGCACATTCGGCACAAACAGAGTATAAATATGCCCCTAAGTACGTAGTGATATCAATAATTATGGCATTACTAATATGATCAGTTGTAGATCTAATAGAAAGATGTGTCATAGTAGTAGCGATAGTGGTTTCAGAATTTCTTTTAGCAGTATAATTACGTGTAGTATCAGCAACAATAGTAATAGGAGTTGTAGTAATACTAGTACTAGTAATTATACTGGTTTTAGTAATACAAGTAGTAGCAATGAAAATATAAGTAGGCATAGTGATACGGCTAGGAGTAGAACGTAAATTAGCAGCAGTACTTGGTACACTAATTCTAGAGGTAGGACCCAAAGTAGTAACATTTTAAAGTACCCCTGAAGAAGATTATAAATGTTGCTGGGTCTAATTACTTCTCACACAGAAGGACACATTCTGATGCAGGTGGTGAGCAATCGACAAAAGGATAGGTAACACAGCATATAACATAACATGACATGCCATTACATAAGATTACATTATATACCATAGCATACTATAGCTTTAGATAACATAGTAGGAAAGTACCCTCTTTCTGTTTGACTGAGTTCACTTGGATCCTGCTAACCAGTACCCTAGTGACTGTGCTCTCTCCCTTTAAATTTTTGTTCCTTGGACCACACACACCGCACATTTGGCATACTGGTGCCTTCTTGCAAGTCCTTAATATATGGTACCCAGATACTCAGGGCACTGGGGCACCAGGGGTTCCCCATGAGCTGCAACATGTATTATGCTACCCATGGGGAGCCCATGCAAAGTGTATCTGCAGGCCTGCCATTACAGCCTGCGTGAAAGGGTGCATGTACCCTTATCACCACAGGTCACTGCACCAGGTGACTGTAAGCCACCCCTATAGTAGGCCTTCCTAGCCCAAAGGGCAGTGTGCAAGTACCTGTGTGTGAGGGCACCCCTGCATGAGCAGAGGTGCACCAAGAACTCCAGCTCCGTTTCCATGGACTTCGTGAGTGCGGGGACGCCATTTTACGTGTATTCTGGACAAAGGTCACTACCTATGTCCAGCTACATAATGGTAACTCTGAACCTAGGCATGTTTGGTATCAAACATGATGGAATCATACACCAATACTGTTGCCAGTTACCATGCACTCTGGGGGCTCCTTAGAGGACCCGCAGCTATGCTCCTACAAGCCTTATGGGGGTTTCCAGACAGCCCATGCTGCTGCCACCCCTCAGACAGGTGTCTGCCCTCCTGCTGCTTGATCAGCTGCAGCCCAGGAAGGCAGACAAAGGATGTCCTTTGGGAGAGGGGAGCAACACCTCCTCTCTTTGGAAATAGGTGTTGCTTGGCTTGGGACGGGTAGACTCCACAAGCCACTAGTATACTTTGAAGGACACATTTAGTGCCCTACTTGCATAAACCAGTCTGCACCGGTTCAGGGACTTCCAGTCCCTGCTATGGTGCAAAACTGGACAGTGGAAAGGAGCCTGCCACTCCCTTGTCCATCACCACCTCAGGGGTGGTGCCCAGAGCTCCTCCAGAGGATCCCTTGATTCTGCCATCTTGAATCTAAGGTGGGCAGAGGCCTCTGGGAGCATCTGAGTGGACAGGTCAGGCAGGTGACATCACAAAGCCCTCCTAATAGGTGGTCACCTGGCTAGGTGACCAATCCCCCTTTCAGGGCTATTTAGGGGCTCCCTCTTGGGTGAGTCCACAGATTCAGCCTGCAAGATTCCAGTGGGACTCCTCTGCAACCTCTACTTCGACTTCTAGCCACTGGAACGGCAACTGGACCCCCTAGGAACCGACAATCTGTATCCACAATGAAGACTCTGCTTGCAACATTGTTTCCACAGCTCCTTCCAGCTTCTGCATTATTTCCCCAGCTGTGCATCCTCTGAGGGCGGCAAGTCTTCAGCCTGCATGATAAGGAAGAAGGAATCTCCCTTGAAAGGAAGGAGTCACTCCCTTGCATTGGCAGGCACCAACTGCATCACGGTAATCTGGAGTGGTCCCTTTGGTCCTCTCTGCCAGCTATCCAACTTTGGTGGAGGTAAGCACTTGCCTTCCCACGCAGGACAGTACCCCTATGCACCGCGTCTTTGCAGCTACCAAGGCTTGTTGGCTTCTCCTCCAAGGGACCTTCAAGCTCCGTGTAGCCCCAGCCCCCAGCACTCTTCCATGTGATTCACAGCCCATTGCGTGTTTCTCTTGCAGCATGGGACCCTTCTCCAGTTGTGCTGTGTGGGCTCCTCTGTGACTCTTGTTTCCTCTTCCAGTGGGCCTCCTATGGGGACTGCCTTTTCTTCTGTAGACACTCTGCCTTGCTGAGGGTCCCCCGAGGACTCCTGGACCTTGCTGGTCACCGGCAGCTCCACTTTTCGTCCATCGCGACTTCTGCCTTTGCCAGGGCTTGTTTGTGGCTTTTCCATGCCACTGACACACTGCAATCTTCCATCCGGCATGGGATGTCGACTGCATCCTCCAGGAACTCTTCATCGACTCCAGGGCTGCATTGCTGGCCGTCTTCGTTCTACGATCGACCAACTCATGCAACCACAGACCGGTGGGTAGTGGCTCCTGCCACCACCGGACACTCCTACGACTTTTGGTCTTGGTCCCCTTCTTCCACAGGTCTTCCTCTTCAGGAATCCACTGCTGGTTTCTAGTAGTCTTGTCTGGGTGTTGCATCATCTTCTTTTTAGGCATTTGAGTAGTTTGGTGAAAATCCAGTTCCTTACTCCTTTCTTTCTGGTCGCTGGCGGGCACTGTGGTACTTTCCTTTGGGGTTTCTTAGTTGCCCGAGCTCCCCTCTACACATTCCACTTACCTAGGTGGGGGTCCTGCATTCACATTCCATTTTTTAGTATATGGTTTGGGCTCCCCTATGGTCACTATTGTCTATTGCTATTTGCACTGTTTTCTATAAATTTTTATGCCTATTACTGAATACTAGTGTACATATTTGGTGTGTTTACTTACCTCCTATTGGAGTATTGCCTATCTAGTGTTTTGGTACGGCATTACTGTGAGGGGCATATTTATACTCTGTTTGCGCCGAATGTGCGTCAAAATTTTTGAAGCACAATCGGCACAAACCCTGCCCCATATTTATACTTTGACGTCCGACCCCGCGGGCGTCAAAATTCCACCATGCGCGTCATTTTTTGGAAGGGGGAACCAGCATTGCGTTAATTATATGCAAGGTAGGTGTTCCCTTCCAAAAAATGACTTTAAGGCCTGTGCCCCTTATTTATACTCTGGCGTCATTTTGACGCACAGGAGGGGGTGGGCCTTAAAAAACGGCGCACAGCCTGATGTGCGCCGTTTTTTAACGCCTGGGTCAGGGCAGGCGTTAAGGGACCTGTGGGTTCGAAAGGAGCCCAGAGGTGCCCTCCCCTGCCCCCAGGGACACCCCCTGCCACCCTTGCCCACCCCAGGAGGACACCCAAGGATGGAGGGATCCATCCCAGAGAAGTAAAGGTAAGTTCGGGTAAGTATTTTATTCCGATTTTTTTTGTGGCATAGGGGGGCCTGATTTGGGCCCCCCTACATGCCACTATGCCCAATGACCATGCCCAGGGGACATAAGTCCCCTGGGCATGGCCATTGGGCAAGGGGGCATGACTCCTGTCTTTGCTAAGACAGGAGTCATGTCATTGGAGGTTGGGCGTAAAAAAAAATTGTGCAAATCCGGTTTGAGGCCTGAATTTTGCCTCAGACCTGACGTGCACCATTTTTTGACGCACAACCCCCATTTTCCCATACGCCGGCGCTGCCTGGTGTGAGTCATTTTTTTTTACGCACACCAGTCCGCAGCGCCGGCTAACGTCATTCCATTAATAAGGCGCACGCATGGCGCGTTGGAATGGCGTTAGCCGGCGGTAAAATATTTGACGCACAACTGCGTTAGCACAGTTGTGCGTCAAAAAGTATAAATATGGGCCTGAGTGTTTTCTTTCATGTGTGTAAGTGCTGTGTGACTACAGTGGTATTGCTTGATCTTTGCATGTCTCCTAGATAATCCTTGGCTGCTCATCCACAGCTACCTCTAGAGAGCCTGGCTTCTAGACACTGCCTACACAACACTAATAGGGGATACCTGGACCTCGTATACGGTGCAAGTACCTTAGGTGCCCCCCACCACACCCCAGACTAGCTTCCTATAAACATATTTCCATTGTATTAGTTTTTTCTGGTTACACATGTGCTTTCTACATGGTATGGGCTAGTGTATGTTGAAGGTTAAAATGCGGACCTTGGGGAATATTTGGAAATGATAGCTATTCTCAAGGGAGAGGAAACTATAGTTTCAAGTAATATACATTATGTCATGAGTGGTGCAATCCACAATGTCATTGATGTTACCTATTGTGATGTCATCTGTGATGTCACCTAGGAGGTCATGAGCACTATTTCTGGGGGAAGTTGGAATCTAATTAAGGTAGCAATAGTACTCTCCAGAGAAAAGATTTTGTTTTGCTGATCAACATTTTTTCTTGTTCTGGCAACGAAATAGGCCTTTCATTGTAGGTCTCCAATAGGAAGCGATTCACACTGAAACCTCAAAATAGTATGCAGTCTTAGTTGAGACTCCAGCTGTGTGCTCACAGATGTGCTGAAAAGATATCCTGGGCCCATTGTTGAGTTTCAGAGCTATGCACTGAAACAAGTTGGGACTGATCTTGGGTTCTCACAAGCCTGCACCTGGATTGCTGTGAAAGACCCCTTAGTGTCTTACTGTGCACTCCATGTTTAATAGACTTGCAGCTAAAGCCGCCCTGATTTTAAGAAGTTTTATATTCTTGGTTCAAATGTGAATTGGAGATGTTACAGGATATTTCTAGAATTCAAGCAGATGTTGTATAACTTTCAATCTCCCATGACTCGGTACAATTACAAATCTGGGTTTCATGAACATGCAAGCACCTATTTGCCCCTTCTACTGCCACAAACAATTAAGTGGCAGAAAGAATACTTCAGTTAATCTCAACCATTGATGATCACTCAGGGCTGCATTGCAGGCAACAGTTTCTCACCCATTATGCTTCTCTAGACATAGAACAGCCATATACAATTTAGTCTTGGTCCTGCTCCACTAGAACAATCCAGCCTGAAATGCCAGGCCAGGTCCACTCCATATAGCGACACAAGCAACCCCAGACCGGTTTCGATCTACTTAACCCTTGTCTTGAGATACAGTTTGATACCTGAGACACACTGAACATGGAACCTGGCATAAACACCACGCCTACAGCATCTACTGAAAAAAACAACACAGTGATGTAAGGAATGCTTGACTTAATCTCAGCCACTGTTCACTTGGTCTGCATTCCAAACGATCAGTGTTAGGCACTAGTCTACAAAGAGAATAGAACTATGCAAAGCTATCTTTTTCCTGCTACAATAGGAACAGACCACCCCAACCTCCCAGACAAGGATCCCTCCAGACAGAAACACAAGCAAGCCTAGACTAGTTTCCACCTCCTTTCTCGTCATGATTTAGTCTATTATGACACTCAAAGTGTATTCCTAGGCGGAATTTCATGGGTGGAAACGGTGAAGAAACACTCCCTATATTAATGGAGGTGCAAGGCAAGGAATTTCCCTTCTTTAAAAAATATTATCCCTGGAAAGAATAAGGGGGCAAAGGAAAATGCATTTCTGGGCCAACTTTCTGCAAGGTAATGTGTACACTGGTTTAATTTTTGTATGAAAAAACATTTACACATCTGAGCAATCAAATAAATATATGAGTATTGTAGAACTACTTAACTAGTGCAAATCGTAGGGATGTCCAAAAGGTCTAAAAATACAGTTAGCTAGCCTAGCTTTTGTGAACCAAGAGGCAAGATGATAGTGATATCATACGATGAGTTAATGAGGTCCACCATGTAACACTATCAAAGCTTTCTGCTGGCCACGTTGGAATCCCAATTCCCCATGCTTGAGAAACTGTCCCTCTACCAGAACAGGTGACAAGTGGTTCTAAAAGAATTTCTGGTAGACACCTAGGAAATATGCAAGCTCACTTACCTTCTAAATTACAAACTGCTACCGCCCCCTCAACTGCGGATATGTTGATCTAATATTAAAATTGGCTTTTAAAAATTATTATTATTATTATTATTATTATTATTATTGTTGTTGTTGTTGCTGTTATTATTGTTATTATTATTTTTAGGGCACAATTGAACTCCCTACTGGTGGACTGCAAGCTGCTGAATTTGAAGCAATCCATAAGGCAAAGGCTGCATTAAATGAGAAGAAATAATAATTTAATGTACTGTTTATTGTTAATGGACATATGAAACCACATTTGTCAAACAAATGTGAAAAGAAGCTTAGGTTTATAGTCATTTATGGCATTACATATTTTTAAAGGTTGATGAGAGCGATTACTACCTATCTCGAGCATTCCTTGTCCACTTCCGTTTCCTCAGACTATATACTTCCTGTCTGACACATAGAGGGTCATTCTGACCCTGGCGGCCGCCACCGACCACGGGAGCACCGGCGACAGGCTGGCGGTGCTCCAATGAGCATTCTGACCGCGGCGGTTCAGCCGCGGTCAGAAGCGGAAAGTCAGCGGTCTCCCGCTGACTTTCCGCTGCTCATTGGAATCCTCCATGGCTGCGGAGCGCGCTCCGCAGCCATGAGGATTCTGACCCCCCCTACCGCCATCCAGTTCATGGCGGGAAAGCCGCCATGAACAGGATGGCGGTAGGGGGGGTCGCGGGGCCCCTGGGGGCCCCTGCCGTGCCCATGCCAATGGCATGGGCACGGCAGGGGCCCCCGTAAGAGGGCCCCAAAATGTATTTCACTGTCTGCCTTGCAGACAGTGAAATACGCGACGGGTGCAGTAGCACCCGTCGCACCTTCCCACTCCGCCGGCTCGATTACGAGCCGGCATCCTCGTGGGAAGGTCGTTTTCCCCTGGGCTGGCGGGCGGTTTAACTGGAACCGCCCGCCAGCCCAGGGGAAAACTCGTAATACCCGCCGCGGTCTTTTGACCGTGGCGCGGTAATTTGGAGGGCGGGATCCTGGCGGGCGGCCTCCGCCGCCCGCCAGGGTCATAATGAGGCCCATAATTTCTCCTCCCTAAATTTTAAATGGTAACGTTCTGGTACACAAAGAATGGGGGTTTGGTCACTCATCCTTTTGAATATAAAGCGGAGCAGAAATGAATACTTTAGTGCTCAAACTGAGTTGCTATTTGGCTATTTCATTTTTCTTTTGACTTCTACTATTTTCCATTTAGTACCTTAGTTTTGCACCTCTCTGCATGAATGTGAACTTGTTCAAAAATCATTTTATTATGAGGAAAGTGTAAGGAAATTATTAAACAAATTTTAAAATATTTACATTTATTGTCTATATAAACATCGAGTTATGATTTGAAGACAGCTACATTCAAAGTTAATTAGTTGTAACGTATTATATTTGGTGAATTCGAGCTCTTTAATCATGCAGCAATACAATTTCCTGCACTACTCAATCACAGCCATAAGACTGAAGTGCAGAAATCCAGTTAACATGCTTTAAAAAACAATTCTACTAGTTTGTAAGGTAAAAGAATAGTCCTCCTTCCTTTCTGTTGGTATTTTATAGGAACCTGTACATGTTGAAATCTTCTTTGTAATATTACAAATTGTATTTTAACTTCTGGTGTGGTACAGGTTTGTGATTCACACTACTTTCACATGTTCATAAAGAATAAATGTTGAACTTTCTCTAGTTGTTAAATACTAAAGAATGTTCAAACTGGAAAGCCTTACAGGAACTTGGTTGTATACAATGATTGAATGAATGAAAGAATGGCGGTATGTCTAAAGTGCACAGTTTCTCCGAAGGGCGTCCTGGCGCTAAGTGGAAAGTAATAGGGCATGGAGAGACGTGTTAGAGAGTGAAAAGCTAGGTCTTGAGTTGCTTTCAAAAAGGTAATTCATTTTTATGGGCGAGCGCAAAGCGCTCAGTCCATTCAGTAATCTCTCTTTGGGCTTGAAACCACGCCCATGCCACGTCAGTCACTTACATTGGTTCGTGGGCTTGCCTTTTAAAATCCGCTTGCTTTCATTTGTGAAAGGCATGCATACATCTTGCCTTTTCCGTTGTTTAGCCCACCTACACAGCACCGGTAAACTACTAGAAACAGACGAGGCTCAATATTTTGAGCCTGGGTCCGGACTACTTTATCTGTTTATTTTCCACGCAGCGCCATCGTGCTGCATTTTACATAGCGCGATTGCGCTGCATTTTACATAGCGCGATCGGGCTGCATTTATTTTCTTTACACTGCTAATAGCTCTAACTCGAGCAAATGCGAGACCCGTTGCATTGAAAATGCTTGTTTAATTTGGCGTAGTTCAGCAGGCATGCTGTTCCAAGCTTGAGAGGACAAAAGGGAGAAGGATCCGCCTCCCGTTTGTTGCTCGCCTGACCCTCGGAACTTTAGCATAGTGGCCAAGGGAAGAGCGCAGACTTCTGTGGGGAAGAGTAGAACTGAAGCCTGGAGGACAGATATTCAGGTCCAGACTGGTTCAAAGCCCTATTCATGAGGACCAAGGTCTCGAATATGATCCTTTCTTAACAGGTAGCAAATGCAGATTCTTCAAGTCAGATGAGGTCGAGGCTCGTCTAGGTAATCTGGGAGACAGGCAGGCTGCTGGGTTCTGAATGGCTTGTATTTTCTGCAGCAGGTGTTTTGGAAGTCCTGCATCAAGGACATTGGCATCAGTGGCGTAGCGTGGGTTGTCAGCACCCGGGGCAAGGCAAGTAATTTGCGCCCCCTAACCCGTGGATTTTAGCACTCGCGAGTGCGAGCGCGCCCCCCCCCAGATGTTGCGCCCGGTGCGGCCGGCCCCCCTGCACCCCCCACGCTACGCCACTGATTGGCATATTCCAATCTGGGCACAATCAAGGGCAAGGAACGGTCACATCTTGCGGGCAGACTACCATTTCCCAATTTGTAAAATGTTTAGACCAGTAATAGGGCGGACTATTTTATTAAAAAAACTGTAACTAATCACTTTATTAACATTACAAACATCTTTCTTGTGTGCTTATCCAAACAATGGGGCAACTATTGTAAAGCACAGGTCAAGGTTTACACTGTTTAAAACCAAACAGTTTTCTATGGATTGGGAGCACTCTAAATGTAAAAGGCAACCCAAAGCAAAAATAAAGAATGTTTTTTGGGACTCCTTCCTTTCTAGCAGCTGAAATGATAATCGTTTTTATGCAAATGTTTAGTCCTTTGTAGACAAAGCTGAGAAATTCGACCGGAATGTAAGGCACATGTGGGCCTTGGCTTTGAGTATTTGCCAAAAGACAGAGCACTGATTTATGATGATTCATAAGACTATGGGCGCTTGATTCTACATCAGTGTCTATGATACTTCACATTACACCGTCATATGGGTGTCTGCTGTCCTGACGAGACCTTCAGATATACTTAACTAGAGTTTAAACATCACATATACAGTCTCCCCACTGTAGATCCAAATTAGGCAAAAAGAGCACCTGAGTATTCATTTTGTCCTAGTGCTCTTGGGTGTAACGTCATTTGAAAAAGCCCTGAAATGTACCTTTTTTAACAGTTTTTAGTTTTCTCCTGTCTCAGATCACTGTACCACCCACACTTTTTACTTTGTGCTGTGAAATGTATGTTTTGTAATTAATTTAATATGTTTAAATTAGGTGTCGTTTTACTAGTATTGGGCCACTTTTTTCATTCCAGTTATGGATTAATTTCTGTATGCACCAATTGGAGCAATGTTCAATGCACTGATACTACTAAAGATTTGAGGTAACCAATGAATGAGTCCCCAGGAACCTGTTTTTATTGCATTAACCAGGTTCCTTGAGTACATGGGTTAGTTGTGCGATAGAACATGTTAACACTCTAGTTCTTGATTAGAGGTCTGTGATTTCCAAAGCAACCAGTTATCGGAGCAGCTATATGTGGGTTGTGACTAAATAAAAACTGTCATCAGATCTAGCTATGAATCTCTAGGGTAGATCGTGACTGCCTGGGAGCTATCAGAGTGCAAGCCTTTGGTAGTGTGCATCAGTCTGTATTAGAAGACAGCCTGACAGCCCACCCTTGGGCTCTCCTTAAACTTGTTCCAGCATTACAGGCTGTGCCAAAGTCAAAGGCCTATAACAAGAGAGCAGAACTTTAGAGGCCATTATAGCATGTTGTGGTGGGCAATATGGCTTTTAGAATATTCTGCCCCATGAGTGCAGAATGTCCTAATTAAAAAAAGAAACTCCTGGGAGACAAAAGAATTTTGAACCACTGTTCTGCTCTGAACCTTCTAAGCCTTTCACTGTGCCTGCTTTGTGTGTTTCCCAATTGGTGTCACGTGCGTGACGCCACAGACACTGTCAAACATGGAGAGAAGAAGCTGTAAAAGTGGGCAGCAGTCAGCCCCAGATTCTCCTTTGGCTCTCCATAAATTCTTTTCTCAGTTGACAATTCAGAGAAAGTCACAGGAGCTGATGAGGCCCTGGCGTTCCCTCCTACCAAAGCTCTAGTGGCACTATAAATCTAAGCAGGTGGGAGAGTCTTCCCTCAACTACAGCTTCCTACTGTCTTTCTTACCCCGTGCAAACGAAATATCCAAAGTAGGCATTAGGGAGAGCCAAAGACTACATATTAGCACCTTGCAATGTTGTCAGAAATAGGCCTTTACCAATGTTGATATCCCGAACATTCCAATGTTTTAACATGTAAAAGAAAAGCATTGTTGTGTGGACTGAGGCCCTCATTACCACCGTGTTCATGCTGGCAGTCAAACTACTGACCGCCAGTGTCCCCGGATCTCTGCCGACCGTATAATGATCATTCCTGTAGGCCGGCAGGCGGAAACATTGTTTCCAGCCGCCGGCCCACAGGAATGCCTGGCCGGGACATTGACGGCGGCTCCACATGGAGCCGCCGCCAATGCTTCTGTGTGGCGGGTGCAGCTGCACCCATCGCGCAGATCACTGCCTGAAAATCAGGCAGTGACCTGAGCGATGTGGCACTGCACAGGGGCCCCTGCACTGCCCATGCCGAGTGCATGGGCAGTGCAGGGGCCCCCAAGGGTGCCCCGGTGCACCCCCTCCGCCAGCCTTTCCCTGGCAGGAAAACCCACCAGGGAAAGGCTGGAGGATTAGGGATCATTATCCGAGGGGCAGCACCATTGACCTGTCGGATAATGATTCCGACCGCCGCCAGGCTGCCTGACAGAGGCAGCCTGGCAGTGATTAGAGGTCATTATGTGGCGGTGTGGCCCGCCATGCCCGCCATGTTCAAAATGACCACCTAAATCACCCCACAAGCCAGAGGTGACCCCTCATTTCGGGTGTCAGGGCTTCTCACCTCCATCCAATCCCCTTGTCAGCTTGACAGCTACCATGCCAGGGTAAGGCAGCCAGGTGCTTTACATGCGCCTACCAGCCTGACCCAAGTTCTGCCAGGCTGAAGATCTCACAGCTCCGTGGGCGGTGACATTATCAGCCATTTGGGATCAGCAAGTCTCACTGACCCCATCCCACTCTGTGACGAGTTAAGAAAGGTCCTCCTTTCATTGGTTAACCCTTGACTAGTTAGGCCAGTTAGAGAAGGCAATGGGATCGTCTGTTTTCAGCTTTTCCTCCCAAAGCCTGCTGCGTTCCCTCCCACTGCGTGCTTGTGCTATCATCACCGTTGCAGCCCAGTAAGTGCCTTATAGAATGCTTGAGAGGATGTGTGTATGAATGCATGTGTATTTACGCGTGTGTGCTGTGAATGGGTGAGTGCAAGTGTATGGGTGAATGCGCTTGAGACTTGGTGGGTGATTTTTGGGGTGTGGGCAGATATATATGCTTATTAATGGATTGGTATGAGTATGTGCGTGTGTGTCTGCTTGTGAATGTATGGGTGTGTGTATATGTTTGAGTGTGTGTTTATGAATGGATAGTTGCGAGTATGTGTGCACGTTTGTGTTTATGAATGGATGGGTGTGAATATGTATACGTGTGAGTGCTTGTGAATGTATGTGAGTCAGTGTCTGTGCTTGGGAATGGGTAGACGTGAGGGTGCACATGTGTACCTGACCCACTACTTCTGCAAGTTACCAGCATAACAATATGTAACCTCAAACTTAAAAATTATAAACCCCCCTCTCTCTGCAAAGGTATTTGTTTGGGTGTAAGCAAATTGAACTTTGCAGGCTGAGCAACTACCAATTATTTTCTGGAGACACTGAAGTTAGCCATTTGGGAACACAGCCAGCTCTGCACCACTTGAATACAGGCATCCTTCACTATAGCAAGAATGTTCAATTTGGCAAATTGCCCTCTACAGGAAAGACAGAACGAAGTAAGACTATACTTCAGCATTAGATGAATCCTGATTTAACCTATCAATCTGTTATTAATGATCAATAAATAAAACTTGACTTGTAGTAAGGAGAGGTGTTATCTCCTCATTGGAGTCTTCATTGCCTGGGAAGAAATCACAGAACCTTCAATGTAGATCAGATGTAAAATATATGCTTGGCACAAGTCATTACACTGTGGGCCAGTCACAGCTCCCCAGCCGCTCCACGGCCCTCCTGCCGTGTGCTGACAGCTCCGCCCATATTCCTGAGCCTAATTGCAACACCTCACCCACATTCCTCAGCCGGATTGTGACAGCTAAGACCGAGTTCCTGATTCTGATTGTGACAACTCCACCAGCATTCCTGAGCCTCATTGCAACAGTTTCGCCCGCATTTGTGATCGCGTCTGCTCACACCCTTGCCGACATCTCCTTCACGCCACTGCGGCTACCGCCCTCCCGCCTTCACCTCTCGGGACATATAATGGAGGCCTTAGCATGAGCGTGCATAGTGGTTGCGCCAAAGGTGCACCAAAGTCAAGCCCGTCTGTGCCCATCATCTGCCTGGATCACGCCCAGCACCAGCACCCCTGGTCCTTCCACCACGACACCACCAAGGAGCCCTAGGTCCTGAACATCAGACACTCCATCAATAGCTGCTTCATGGCCTCTCCGCTCTCAAACAAATGACTCTTCACCTGCCTACACTGCCATTTCTCCTGTATTGTGGGCCCCCTGTGCACACTAATGCCTGCACTTCACCCACACAGAAGACTACGAACAACCAAGGACCACTCCAGTGCATCCTGCTAAACACCCACTCCTTATGCAAACACAGCACGGAAATCTGGGACCGAAACATGGCTAACGCTCTCATCAAACCCTGACATCACCAGCCACCCCTAATGGCTACAAGATGATATACCGAGACCACACCAACAAACAAAATGGTGGCATCCCCATCATCTTCAAGGAAACCATCCAATGCACCATCACCAGTGACAAACCAACGCCCCTCATGGAGCACTTCAACTTCCGACTTCAAACCAAAGCCAACACCATAATGCAAGGCATCCTCACATACAGACCCCCGGGACCACGCCTAGCCTTCTGCGATGCCATTGCCAACCTCATCGCTCCCCTCATCTTTGACTTCCTCCACTACGCCCTACTCTGCAATCTCAATTTCCACCTTAACAATCCCAACAACACCAACTCCACATCCCTCATAGAGAACCTCAGCAACATCGGCCTCACCCTACTGGTCACCAAACCCATGCACAAAGCCGGACACACACTGGACACCATCTTCACTTCTAATGTCAGAATAAGTTTCACCCATGTGACTAAACTCACCTGGACCGACCACGTCATCGTCCACTTTACCATCTCCAATTCCCAGCTCACCACATCCAAGCACTTCAGCATCCCCCACTGAAGCTGGGGGAAGGTAACCGAGGCCCTATGGGCACAGGCCCTAGGCACCACACAACCCGAGCCCACGGCAGACCGCGACCTCAACCAGGCTGTCCAAACTTCACCATCTGGATCACCAAATCCGCCGATAGAGTTGCCCACTGAAACCAGCTAAAACCAATAACACCTTCAAGGCAGTGAGATGGTACGCTCCGGAGCTCAGAAACTCCACAACTGCCACTGACTCAAAAAACAATGACGTGTGACCAAGGACCCCTCTGACTGAGCCACCTACAAGGCTGCTCTTAACAACTACCACCACCACATCAAGGCAGCAAAAAGAGCAGCAATCACTGCCCGCATTGACACCGCAGCCAACCACATGAAAGAACTCTTCAGAATCATCAAGGAATTCTCTAACTTGATAGCCACAGAGACCACCATCCACCCATCCCAGAAAGTCTGTGACACCCTCTCAGACTACTTCCACAGAAAAATCACCATGATATACAACAATTTCGACTCCCAACCCTCCACCTCTAGCCTAGACAGCATCCCTCAAGCAGCGAACACCAGCCACACAATAACCTCCTGGTCCCCGATTACCACACAGACGACCGCAGCCATCATGTCATCCATCCACTCCGGGGCACCCATCGACCCCTGCACCGACCGGCTTTTCAACCTTGGAGCCAACACTATTAGTACGGAACTAACCCACATCCTCAACACCTTCATCTCTACTGCAACCTTCCCAGATGAATGGAAGCATGCAGAGGTCAAACCCCTCCTGAAGAAACCCTCCGCCGACCGCAATGACCTCAAAATATGAACACCAATCAGCCGGCTCCCCTTCCCCACCAAAGTGATCAAGAAAGCCATCAACCACCAGCTCACCAACTACCTCGAACAAAACCACTTGCTTGACACCTCACAATCAGGATTCCAGGCCAACAACTCCATGGAGACTGCAGTGATCGCCACCAGGGACAACATCAGGACCCTCCTTCACTGAGAAGAGTCAGCAGCTCTGATCCTTCTGGACCTCTGTACAGCGTTCGATACAGCCTTCCACCACACTCTCCTCAACAGACTCCACAACATACTCATTCAACAAAAAGGCTTTAAGTGGGTCGCCTCTTTCCTCTTAGGCTGCAAGCAGAGCATCTACCTTCCTTCCTTCACTTCTATACCCAAGAGCATCACCTGCAGCGTACCCCAAGGATCCTCCCTCAGCCCAACAATTTTCAAAATCTACATGACCCCCCTCGCAGACATCGTCAGATCCTACAGACTCAATATAGTCTCCTACGCCAACGATACTCAACTAATCCACTCATTCACTGAAGACCCCCACAACTCCAAAGCCAACTTCTGCAACGCCATGACTAACGTAGCAACATGGATGAAGGACAGCTGCCTCAAACTAAACATTACAAAATGGAGATCCTGATCTTTGGGAAGAACACATTTGTATGGGACCACAGCTGGTAGCCAGCAGAACTTGGACCAACGCCCTGTATACCAGACCACGCACGAAAACTCAGCATCATCCTCGACTGCAAACTATCCATAAATCAACAAGTAAACTCAGTCATCTCCTGCTTCTACATCCTCCGTATGCTCTGCCGAATCTTCAAATGGATCCCTACTGACACCAGCAAGACAGTCACGCACGCTTGGGTCAGCAGACACCTCTACCATAGCAACGCTTTCTACTAGCTCCCTGTCCACAAAAGATGCCAATTCAAAATCCTCACACTCGCATACAAGGCTTTAGGGCCGTCCTACATAACTATCGACTGAGCTTCTACATCGCAGCAAGACAACTACGCTCTGCCTCTCTAAACCTTGCACACACTCCCGCATCCATCGCAGTCCCTGCGGAGGGCGCTCTTTCTCCTACACAGCAGTCAAGTCATGGAACAGCCTGCCCCTCCACCTCTGAACAGCTCCCTCCCTGGCGGACTTCAGAAGGAGACTCAAGACGTGGCTTTTCGAAGGAGACACTGCACCCTCAGTGCTCAGGTACCCTTAGGGGTGATAGTGCTGCGATTTACAAATGCAATGATTGATTGATTGCACTGGGTAAGTTAGGACATTAAATTATAAATTCACTCATATCAACATAAGTTCATGTTTTTTCTGTGCAAAATAATACAAATAAATCGCAAGTGCATCGTTCAAATTATCAGGGTGCTACTCAGTTAAAATAAAGGAAACTGGTATTGAGTAACAAAAACAGAACGGAATACGGTGAAGGGGAAGTTCCAACTATTTTTATTTCTGCAGTTCGGACCATAGAAACGCAACTCCTTTGACCTTTTCAAATACGGGTTTCTACATAAAAAAAAACACCAGGGCCTTATCCTAGAGAGATCTGCGTCAATGGTGCGTGATTTTACCAGCGCTCTAGGACGTATTACATAAATAATCTTGTGCCCTCAGAATGGAGGTTTGTTAGCACTAAATTGCACAATACTTGATGTTAACTCCATATTGCGACATCTGTTCCAGTGTTGAATGTGGTATTGCAATAAATAAAAATAACAAAAATGAACATCCAACTGACTTCTTCTAACACTGACATAAATCTCTTTACATGATGTGGCCAAACCACTGACAAAATAATATACTACTGACACAATTTGTTTACATGGTAAGGTCAAAGTCGCTGACAACTTCAAATACCGCCAACAGCCGACCTACTTAAGTGAGAGGGGTTGCCCTCCCCTCTTTCCTTGGGGTGCTTCCTGCCGCGCGCGCACTAACTTGTAGAATTTACGAATTAGAGGAATCTGCTTCAGACAGTGTAATGTCCTAAAAGCAGACGCACAGCTCTGCTTCATCCCCTGAGAGCCCTCAAATGACTTCAATTTCACACCCAGACCTATGTATGAAACTGTCGAAATGTGCAGATTACTAACAACGCGGCAGCTCTCAAAAACGCAGTTAAAAAAGAAGCTAAACCGGAACTTTGACAGATGACATGTTTTCAAAAATCAGCCATTTTACTTTTCCCAGAGCTCTAATACAGCTCTCTCGCTTTTTCATTTCGGTGCATGTTACCATATACAAAGCAGGGGTTTCAGGGGTGCGGGGCCCATTGTTTGATTGACTGATTGAGTCTACAGCCTGGTCCTTTCTGTGCAGAGGATGTACCAGCATGGGTGCAGATGCCACCATCTTGGGGCTCCTGCCTGCACCAGGTTTGGTGTGGGATACTTGGTCATAGATCACGGCTTCTATATTGCTACAGATACTTAAAAGTGTCCATATTTTAGCCTTTGTCCGCAGCACCCAGGCTAATCTCACCAGAGGATAAGTGCCCATCTGGATGTATGGTGTCCATCTAGGCCCGACATCACCAATGGTACATGTCTGCGGTATGGAACCAAGTCTGAAAATATAGTCCAAAATGGACACAATTTCAAAGAAAGCATCAGTTGCAGGAGAACGGTCAAGTAACCAAGTGAATAGACCACTCAAGGCATCTCCATTTTACCCCAGTGAAAAGAAAACACCGCGATCTGCAAAACTCACCTCCTTTTTTCTGCAGGCCTTGGTCAGGTCTCCTTCAATCCTCATGGGCAGAACTCCTTTGAGCATGACCTCGCAAATTAAGTGTAGTTATTATTAGACCTGTATTTGATTAGAGACACTGCTGTACATATCCTGGGGTTTCCCCAAACAGCGCATGCAAACTTCTGAACCAAAAAAAACCTTCAAACTTGACAGCATTTTCTGCTCCACCTCTTTCCATCTGAGTCTGAGGGGATGAAACAGAGCCTCTAGGGCTTGCGTTACTTGTAGGTTCAAGCTCACATTATAAAAGCAATGCTCCATCAGCGGGGTGATACTGAGAGTAATACATGAGATGGCTCTCTTTTCTCGAGTACCCCACATTTTTTACATCATTTCTTATGATTGATCACAGAAACCTGCTTACATGCGTGGACCCTGGTGGAAATTCCAGATGACCAGTTACAAATGGTGCCCACGACAGCCGGTTGGCCAAAGATGTGTTTTTGGATGAATAATGAATGTCTATGAATAGATCTGCTGCTGTCGCTTATTTCATCTTGAAGTGGCTTTTGGTGTTTATTGATTGGTGTTCCAAAGGTGCCCAAAATGTGAAGCCTGTAACAAATGGAAGACTGGATATGTAACTACTCAATAACGCAGAGATTTAACTACATTAGCATGATTCTTCTGCGTATGTGGAATTGCTTGTAGTGGATGCTTTTATGGGAGTTAATTTTGCAGTTTTTGCTTTAATACATGATACTAAAGAACACGTGCTTTATGCTGGTCCCATTTTCACACCCACCTGAAACTTATATCTACGTGAAAACATATACTATTTACTAGCATTAGATAATCTGTGGCCACTCCTAAAGGATCGTCCTTGTAAGCATGATATGGATAAGTGAAATATTGATACTGAATCATTTATATAAAAAAGCAAGTCTACATGGCCCAGAAACTTTCTTAAGAGGGGTCACTACTCCACTGTGAATGACTGGGATTAGTTTTCGATTAGATTCTTTTTTCCAGAAAATTTCCAGAAAATTAAACACTATTGTGTTTAAAAACGCCAGAGGCTCTAAAACTGACCAAAGAAATACATTTTAGAGAAAAAAATGTATGGGATGTTTGAACGTTTGAAAGTTTACCCCACAAAGATTAAACAGAATGAGAGAACCATGTGCATTTTAAAGCACTTATTAGCTGTGTCTTACAGGTACTACACTCTTTTAGAATAAGCCAATGATAAGGAGAACAGTTTCATTTGTAAAAAGTCTTGCAATTCACTTCTATCTGAAAAGACGATATTTAAAGGGAACAGTTTAAAAAATGAAGAGGTTTGGATTCCTCAGCTAACAAAATCTTTGAAAACATTTTGCACATTGTGAATTCACAGCACTTTTGGGCCAGCTCTTATGTCAACAGTATGCAATTTATGGAAGAACTTCTAAAGAGTGGGATAGGGATCGCTTCCACTGAACTGGACTAAAACAAAGGTGCTACATAAGGCCCGGACTGTGTAGTGACTGTGCTTTGTAAATAACACTCAGGGCACCATGATTTCATCCAGCAGTAAACCTTTTGTTTAACATACTTATCTGCACATCACTGGACTGTGAACAGGTAATTGCAGAAAAGCATTCAAGAGAGGTCAACGCGGCGCTCTCCAAGCACAAGCGGACTTTCCCGCCACTCCCTTCGCTTGCGTGCCTTTGCCTTGCTCCGCCTTTCTCCTGACTGTAAATCCCTTGCTGAGCACAGGGACAGTGCTGAGCTTCTCTCAGAAGAACATCCAGGTCAGGCTGAACCAATGACACTACATCCCCAGCCACATATAAATACAAACTAATTTTAGTCAATGGCGGTGATAAGCCGCTCAGGAGATCTGACATTTCTGCGTGGAAAGTAGTTGAACTAGAAGGCACAGAGATGGGTGGAAAAGGAACAAAGAGGAATAGGTAATGATTTGCTGCACGCTCTTCCTCAGAGCGATCAGAATGTTCTCTTGCCAAGGGCATTGGGTGCTAACATTATTATTTTGCCAAACAGTGATCGCTTGATGTCAGTGATGATTTGAAGCTGGAGATCATAGTTGCGATCATCTTTGGGAGTGCCTCAGGATTTCACTCACCCCAGGTCCCCTTCAAAGAAAATGAAAGATTGAGCTTGACATGTTATACTGCATAGGATCCCATTTTAACCTTCGGTACAGAATCATGAGACCTTACTTCAGACTGTAGCCAAAAGTCAGGTTCTTCCTCGAGATGTAGGATTCTGGCTTTGATTTTTCTACTAAGTATCAGTTCTACAGGAGGGGCGGAGCCTAGCTAGCGAAGATGGCGGCTGCCTAACACAAGAACTCCGGGTTGGCCCGCCAAAAATCCTGGTTCTGTCCCAGCGAATGAGCCCATCACCGCCTGGAAGGGGGGGTTGAGAGCTGGCTGGTGAGTGGTCTTGACGGACGGTGTAGCCCGAGGACGAGAGACACGCCTGGGTGACCTGCGCGGATGGTGAAGCCTGTGCCTGGACTGGCGGGCAGAAGAAGCCATACCCATGCCCATCCCAGGATGCCCCAGAGCCAGATCCGCCCACCGCTGACTGCGCTGGGGGGGCGAAAGCAGCGGGGAGGCCCATTGCGCCTGGACGGTGAGGTTGGGCCCCACCACCCGGAGAGTGGCGCAGTTTTGAAGAGGCAGAGGGCAAGAGAGGAGGGGTGGAGCATGCAAGTAGGCCCCCGATAGCCGCAGGAGAACCGGCTTGACCCAATGGGGGGGCCTGCAGGAGCCCTGCTGGATCCGGGCTGGCTGCTGTGCGGGCAAAATGGCCCTGGCAGGAAGGGGGCCGTGAGGACAGGCCTCCCCTTTCCTGGAGCTGCCGGTGACCACCTGGAGCGGAATCTTCTTCGAGGATGACCCCGGAGGCGATGCAGGGGGACATTGGAGGCTCATTGCTGACTTGAGAGGCGGCGAGCCTTGGGCCCTCTGGAAACTGCATATTTTCTGCACCTGAACTGCGGCCTGCCGGTGATGATCAGAGGCTGACTGGATGGATCACGGTTTTGTGGCTTGCCACGCCAGACCGCCGGTGTGCTGGCGCTAAAAAGGACCCTTTTATAGGTTCTCAGTGGTGAGTCGCTGGGGCATTTTGGTAGTACACCCACTGCAATGGCTGTACCCGCTGAGTGGGCCTCTGAATCTTGATCCATCGGGACGCCCTTTTTTACTGTGTAGAGTGCCACGTGTGACACACCAAACCGGTGGGATATGGAATCCGTGCCAGGTACCCTCTGCTGCCCTGAAACTTTCTTCCATGCACAATATTGTCAGTCCCTCACCTAACAGCTGGCACACGCTGACCATGGGAAAGCCCCAGCCCAAATCACAGGGACCAAACTTGGTTGCCTCAGGCCCTGATCGCCCATGGAAAGACGGAGAAGCGGGCGAGGGCTTTGCACCCCCAACATGCATTATACCCTGAATAGGATCCTGGGGGCAGTTGGGGATACTAAATCGACCCTGAGCCAAGAGATAGGCAAGGTATCTGCTGAACTAAGCCACTTACGCATCAACCATCACAAGCTGTCTGACAGGGTAAAGGATGCAGTGGAGTTGCATGGAGGCCTGCTTCCTGCTCACCAGGCAATGAAATCCCAAATTGTTCAACTCACAGAGCGGATCCAAAAACTAGAACATCGTGCTGAGGATGGTGAGGGACATAGAAGACGTAACAATGTGCGCACTGTGGGGCTCCTGGAGGGCACAGAGGGGCCGGATGCAGTGACCTACCTGGAACACTGGCTGCAATCGATTATGGAGGACCGGCCCCTTACGCCAATCTTTGCACTGGAAAGGGCGCACTGTGTTCTGCCTGTTACCCCCCACCCCCCAGTGCTGGGGAGGCCACCTACACCGATAGTAGCTAAACTCCTATACTACAGAGACTGTGACCTCCTGCTGCAGAGAGCACGTGAGGTGGGCCCGTTTGAGGTCAGGGGTGGCAGGGTCACCCTGTTCCTGATTTTCACAGCAGCAGTCGAGGCCAGGGGCGCCACCTACATGGCGGTGAAACAAGTTCTGCGTGACAAGGGAATCAGGTATTCGTTGATTATTCCCTATAAATTGAAGATCATGCTGGAGGGCCGAACCCGGATTAAGCTTGGGCATGGCTTGAGACTTACCAAGCACGTACCGACGAAGCAAAGAGCGAGGAACCCAGCTTGCTCCAGCGCCGAGCTAAGAGACAGCACCCACAAGACCTGATGGGAAATACCTGAGTGACGAAACTGATAAAGCAGCAAACATGCCAAGGGAAGAGGGTAGCCTGTGCAGTTGGCGGCCTCCCTGGCAGAGATGGGCCTTTCAGACAAGGAACTCAGGCCTGAACAGGGCCCCCTGGCAGTGGGAGAGTCCATAGACAATTACTCTTTGGCTAGCATGATGAAGGGGCTTCCCCATTTGATGCCCCAGACTGTGGATGACATTGCTTGATGGGATGAGGCCCCACCTTTGCCTGTGGCTGGTTGCTGGACTAAGTATACGGGCCGACCCGCTCCCTGAGGCGAGACACTGATGTTCTGGAAGACCGCCCCCATCACCTGCTGGTTCACCCAGCTGGATGATGACAATGGACGATTAAACACTGATTTATGTGGTTTGGACAGCCAGCTGTTGCTTGGCTGCTCTTGGGGAGAGGAGTTGGGCCCATTTGTTTTACCTGTTTTAGCCCCTGGTCACTTATGGAGGCACACTACAATACTGGGGTGTACTGTGGGGGGACAAGGGGGATGAGGACTAAGATACATGCCCGCTCAGTAGTTTGTACGGCGAACACGCATTTCACTGTTAAAATAATGTCCTGGAATATCTGGGGATTGTGCTCGGTGGCCAAACGTCATAAAAGTCTCTCTTATATGAATCGCCGGGGGGTACACATTGCCATGCTGCTGGAATCCTAGCTGACCCAGGTGGAAGTGGAACTGCCCACGCCAGCACACCCGTAGGCGTTGGCATTGTGCAGTTATTCGCAACTACATATTCTGCATTTGCAAGAGGGGCGGCAATCTGGGTGAGAGGGAGGTACCCTCTGAGGCCTCCTTAGTGGATGTGGACAAAGAAGGCTGTTATATACTGGTAGAGGGATGCCTCTTTGGTAAGCCTGTAGTGCTGGGGAGTATATATGCACCTAACCATGAGCAGATCCCCTTTTTGCATGCTGTGTCTGCCCATCTGACAAGATTCATTGACGTCCCGCTCCTCATGGGGGGAGATTTTAAGGGTGTCCTAGACCCCCTCCTGGACCGTTTGACTCCGCCGTTGCAGGGATCAGCAACAATTAGAGTGGCAACAGGCATGGCGAACTGGATAACACAGTGGGGCATGGTGGACATATGGTGCCTTCAAAACCCCCTTGACAGAGATTACTCATACTACTCCCACCACTATCACATGCACACTAGAATAGAACACATTCTATGTTCTGCCCCCATTAGTGGTATGGTCACACAGACAGAATACCTTGGTCGGACCATACCTGATCACAGACCTCTGCTACTCTCCTTACAAACAGCAGAGACCCGCCCACCAGTTCCAACTTGGAAGTTGTACTCCAATGCACTAGAGGACGATGTCTACCGGGAGACATTGACAACCAGGCTGACTGAATACTTGTCGTTGAACTCTGGGACGGCATGTAGCCGGGCAATTGAGTGGGAGGCTCTAAAAGTTGTAATGAGAGGGCACTGCTTGGGACATGCAGTGGGCATTAGATGAGACCTTGAACTGGATATCACACGCCTAGAGGCTACCCTACACCAATGTGACAATGAACTTGACAGCACCCTTGGGGCACAAACGAGGCTATTAGAGACCAGAGAATTATATAATATTGTGCTGGAGCACCTTCAATGCCATGACTATAAGAAGTATATTGGTAGAGTGCATGAGTAGGAGGGGAGGGCGGGGAAGCTGCTAGCCTGGTTGGTTCACCAGGGAGGGGGGGACACACCGATTGCCAGATTGATAACCGGAGGGGGTACTATACTCTATTTATCTACTCAGATAAACATGGAGTTTATGACCTACTACATGTCGCTATACTGCCCCTTACAAGTGGACATGTCCGATAGGTCAGCGAGCTTTCTGGCCCTCCTCCTCCAGAGTAATCTCTCAGAGATGGATAGGGACGCACTGGGGGCACGGCTGACAGTGGAGGAAGTTAAGGCTGCCCTAAAGACCTTGGCGTCAGGTGAGAGCTCTGATGGCTTGCCTCTGGAGTTCTATAAACTGTATATTGGAACTCTAGCACCACGGCTCGTAGAGATGTATACTGTGGCCTATGTGGCTAAGGTCCTGCCGACCTCAACCCGGGAAGCCATGGTGGTCCCGTTGCCCAAATCTATGCAAGTGGACATTTGGGTCACGGACTTTCGGCCACTGTCCATGCTGAATACAAAATTTAAGATCTTTAGCAAGGCCCTTGCTACTAGATTGCTGCCCCACATGTGCACTCTGATACACAGTGACCAAAATGGATTTTTTACCTACCCAGGGCACCTCTCACAACCTCTGTAGGCTCTACTCCCTGCTCTATGACGAAACCAATCCTCTGAGCCCAACAGAAATGATTGTGTTGGTAGACCTAGAGAAGGCTTTCGACACCGTGAGCTGTAAGTTTCTGGGGGGGACACCATGGTGCGGATGGGACTGGGGAACGCCTGGGGAGACTGTGTCAAGTTACTTTACTCGCATCCAACTGCAAGGTTTAAAATGGGACGGGTGATTTCAAGTGCATACAACATACACAGAGGCACCCAACAGGGTTGTCTGCTGGTGCCACTGCTTTTTTGTTATAGCTATTGAACCCTTGAGGCACAACTCAGAGAAGTGGGAAAGGACTCAGGAATATACCGTAACGGGAATTTTCATATCGTCTCATTATACACAGATGATCTCCTTATAGACCTCAGGGATGGGGTGACAACCCTACCATGGGAAGCTGGACCTACTGGATGACTTCAGCGCCTGATCAGGCCTCCGCTTGAACCGCAGGAAGACATGCATATTCCCAATGGTCTGTGGCACAGCCCGCCCAGTCTCTTGCAAGGAGGATGTCACGTGGTCACCCAACTCGTTCCGCTACCTTGGTATTCAGGTTTACCATGATCTTCAGGATCTCCGGGAGGGCAATGTGGAGAAGGTGCTCCGAGCGCTAAGGTCTGCTGTCACCTTTTGGCGCTCCCTCTGCTTACCAATTATGGCACGCATCTCCCTCACTCAGATGGTGATACTCCCCAGGCTAATCTATTATTTTGTTAACCTGGCCATTTCGCTTCCAACCTCCTGGTTCCGGTCGTTGGATGTACTAGTTAGGGAACTAATATTGGGCATGGACATTAGCGGGTGGCCTTGGCCACTCTCTGTTTACCACCAGAAGCAGGGGGCTCGGAGTACCTGATTTTGAGCTCTATTTTTTGGCAGCCCAGCTTCAATGGCCTACACGCTAGCTCACTGAGGTGGAACTTTTGGAGCTAGCTCCCACTGTGAGAGACCCAAATCGGAGCAGACTTCTAGCTACAATACTGAAATCAAGCCTTCGGTGCCCCATTATGGATGTGACACGTTGGGCCTGAGCAGAGGAGAGAGCCTTGGGGAGGTAGGAGAGTAAGAGGATCAGACGTAAGCCAATAGCTCCACAGTAGACTGAAGTGATAGATGAGTAGTGCCTCAGGGAGCGATGACGGAGCCAGATACTGATGATGGCGTAGAAGTGGTGTCCCCATCGAGAACATGGATATCAGACTGGCCAGATGCTTGATGCCCCCCAGGCTAACCCTTTCCCCCGTCCCTCCCTTGACAACCCCATACAGATACTATAACCAGTATTGAATAGTTGACATAATGTCACTAGATACAGATACTTATGGCACCTAGTTGTGTCTCCACCACGGGCAGGTTCCTAGTTCTTAATTTTCAAGTTTGTTTAGTTCTGTACACCGGGCAAGAATAGTTTGGATGCTGCCACAACATGTAATACTTTCCTGTCGGGTTAACTCATCCCGGCCCTAACCTGACTATAGAAACCAATATGCCAACCTGCAAACACCATATCTAACAAACATTTTATACACATAATAAATAATTGGAAACTGCTGTAATATGCTTGATGGGGCGTGCTCTATTATATGCATGTGTCTAGACATGGAACTATATATACTTGTATCAACAGCATCTATGTAATGGTTGGAAATTATGTGATATAACCGAAATGTACTTTCTGAAATGGCAATAAAATAAAAGTGTTAAAAAAGAGTATCAGTTCTGCATGCGAGACACCTATGGTGTTGTGTCTTAGTCATCTCATAGTTTGACAAAGAATTCCGGCATATGCAAACCTTTTCCCCCCGCATGACGCTTGGCAGCTAGAAAGATGGGGAACACCCAAGGTGTGGGACCAGCTACATTTTCAATAATGTCTTGCTTCAGGGGGTTGTTGATCTCAGTTTCGACCTCTCATTAAAGATAAAAAGTAGAGCAAGAGGTCCAATAAGTACACCAATATGCAGAGGAATCTGACAGTCTTTAAGCTTGCCAACACTTTAAAAAAAATTGGGAAGCACCTTCAAAACATTAGTGTTTTATTCTTATGCTACTCAGGCAATTATTTGGCATAGGACCTGGAGAAGGCCCATCTTTATTTCAGGCTTGAAACTCAGACGGCCACCACAACATAAATGTCACAGTCATTGGAGGGAGGCTGTTGACTGAGCTACAAATGAAAATATCCCAAACATCTGAGCGGCCTTTTTGAGCCTGAAGCAAAAAAGGCCCCATCAGTAGGTATTCGCAAAGGCTTGTCGGTGAGTCGTTTCACAGGCCTTGGTGATGTTAGCGCCTTACAAGAATGTCTACTTTCAATCTGACTTCTGCAGATGTTTTCAAAATGGATGACCTTCCCAGCTGTGGCACATGCATTGCACAGATTGTCAGGTGCTTGAATGTGAGAGACTGAAACCACAGCAGTGACACACTCATTGAGCACATTTATTTTAGGGTGGAGATCTTTAACTTGTTAAATGTTTCATTAACAGCATTGAGAGATTTATGTTGATTCATGGACTTCTTGATATTCATCTGTGTGCGACACACAAGTCACTGTCAGTGTCTTCCAGCGAGCAAACTTTTTGTCATAGTTTATGACCAAAAGAGGCAGAATCTCATCCATCAATAATTTGGGACCTTCTTTACTGATATTGCTATCAAAGTCTCAATGATGACTTTGTTCCTTCAGGTGAGTAACGAAAGAGGCAATAGTTTTGTCAGTCTTTTGAACAATGCAGTGTAAAGTACATTGTTTGTATTCTCTCATTTTTCTTTTCCAGGAAATCGATCTTCAAACTTTCTTTTAATTTGGGTTAGGAATCCCCCCCCTCTACAAATTGAAAAATGATGCCTCTGGTGTCAGAGCCGAAACAGTGTGAGAGCAAGCAGACTGGATGCTTGTCATTTTCAGTGCCAAGTGTACCCATCTATATTTTGGAATCATTTACCCATGGGCACCCCCAGGGCCGGCTTTAGCACTGGTGGCGCCCAGTGTGACAATAATTTTTGGCACCCCTCCCGCCATGACTTCCTCCTCGGATTCTCTCACAGCCGCTATGCAAAAGTGGCCGTCACCTCTCCATAGCCCCTCACATACACATTATTTGTTTACAGCACTGGTAAAGGCTGACTTTACTAATAAGAATGTAGAGTTACATGAAGAAATCCTTTTAGCAACGTTAGGAATTCATATTGAAAGTCTAGGGAAAAACATAATATTTTGTGCAGGTTGCATGCAGCTCTTTGATAACAGTCCATAACAGTCACTGTTCTATATTAGAGTGGTATCTTATGAACACAAAAGGATCTCTGTGAAAAAAGCAGTAACCCATTCAGCTATCCACATAAAATACAGATCTGTGACCTGCATGGTATGCGTTCTTTGCAGCAGGCATATTCACCCTCTGATGTACTTTATGGTGAGTCAAAACTGCCACTAGACAAAACTCCCACCTCTCTCTCTAGCAGAAACATGAATCATAAGAGTTATCTTGACATTTTTATTGGTGCCTGAAAACTGGATGCACAAGCAACTATGCAGCAGGTGTTTTTAAATTGTAGCGCCCCCCCTGAGGTCAACTCCCTCCTCCCAAGGTCAGCGTTCAGTGCTGCTGCACCAGTCGCACTGCCCTAAGGCCAGTGACAGTTGTCAAAATATCCAAAGACTAATAAAAATTCCTTTCTTAAAAGGATTAAGTCATGCAATATCCTTTTGTCTGACATGTTAACAATTCCAAATTTAGCACCCAGTAGTACTACTTCACCTCCTTTGTCAGGCAAACATTTTAGACAGCAGGACAAAGTGTAGTGCCTTTCACGCCGTTGAAGCCAGAGATGAGCTTTCAATTAATTGCCCCGTACAAGGGTACTACAACTTCTCTTGCAGGCAGCTTTCTGCCTGTGAACATCAGAATAAATATTGTAAAGGAAATCATTCATAGCCTTTGGGGGTGATTCGGGATACATGAGGTCTTAGAGTTATCTGGATGAGAGCAGTCTTCTAATCCCCAGCTAAATTAACTCTGAGAAACTGCTCTGATGCCTTAAATTCTCTGTCACCAGTGCTTGTCTAAATCCTACAAAGTCAAGGAAAAAACATGAGCTCCCTCTGGAGTTAGCCATTCTTCTTGATAAGTCGCACACTTTAATCTACTTGCTGATTCTCTAATCACTGTCAATGGAACCAGTCTAACCTGGTACTATCTGGACTGCTTTTAGTTCATCCCGGATTCTGTAATCCTGGGCTCAAACTCTTGCAGGGCCTTACAAAAGTACACAAGTAAGAAAGATAATCTTTGTCACTTAAGACATTAAGATGGACTCATGGTGCCCATTAGAGTAGATCCCAGGTAGTTTGTTTTAAACAAACTCTACATTGGGATCGTCCTCTATGCATTGGGCCCCTCTCAAGAACCTTTCAAGGCACATGGCCTGGTATTTCCAAGATATTTTCTTCCATAATAACATTGAAAAATATCAGGGGATAAAATAGTGAGAAGGTAGTTAATACAGGTAAGTATGTTTATTTTGACTAACTTTACATCTTACATAGGACCCTCAATATTTTGCCTGCAATACTACCGCACGGCGATATTTTGCAGGTGATATTTTTACATTCAACCCAAGGTCAACTACTTTCTGCTCTGGCCCCAGCCATGAACCAATCGCTTCTCTCAGTCAAACAGGAAGCTTACCCTAAACATTCTAAAGGGGGTGCACATTGAATATATGGACACAGAAGGTGCAGGCACACACTAATAGACTCAAAGACATTCATGGTGAATGTAGCACACCTGGAAACAACTCTAGTGAAACTGAACCAAAGCTGTTTCTAGGATAAGTATGGTAAACCCCGCACACAGTCTCGACGCACGTCTACAAGTGCTCTTATTTTTATGACATTGTATAAAGATATCCACACCACCGTGGTACATTTAAGGGCCCAATTACTGATACGAAAGTTATGGTTAGAATTGTGAGTTTCCTGATCACATACAGCGCGTATACAACTTCAAATCAGTCAATCTCACCTCAATAGAGTGAAACTGGTTGTATGAGTTGGATCCTCGAAGCAGCACACAAAGTGGAAATACACACGAGCTACGTTTAACCACACAAGCTAAACACCTGCTTCGTGGTCATCCACCCTTCCTTGCGTGTCCCGGTCCATCCACCATGCTAGATGAGAAGCTGCAAACTGCCCAACCCAGAAAAGTTTATAGAAACTTAAGGGATGCGTCAGCAGGCCGCGGATCATTGACAGTCATGAGCTCTATGAGGTCACATATTGGAATATCTGTATGTTCGTCATTGCTTGGGTTCAACTTTTAGCAAACTCACTCTACCCACAGCAAAGGTATTTTTTTCAGTCGTAGTTCATTCTGTTGTTTTGGTCTTTTCTCTGCAGATAGTCGTGTGTCTCAGAGACCTATAATGTGGTTAACCAGAAAATATGTGAAGCTGCGGTAATAAACTCTATTTCTCACTGAATATTGCGTTAATGGTACCGTTAAATAAACATACAATTGGACATCCCTACAAGTTAACGAACCAAATATACCTACATCTCAACTCATTAAATAAAGAAGAAAATGCAGTTAATATTAAAACCATTCCAAATAAAACTAAAAGTGGATAACTTGTAGTCAAAGGATGTACTGACACTGTTGTTATAAACCGTAATCTAAATCAACCTTTCTATTTGTCCAAAAAGACCACTCTAGTGATGCTGTATCATATGCTGCAGCTGTAGGTTTCTTTATTTGCGTAAATGTAGCTGTCGCATCAGTGTTTTTCTTGCTGGCTGGAAGTAGTAACTTGATTGCTACCGGGTTCAATGAAACAGCACGCAACTAAATGGGCACTTGCGTAAGCTTTCAACAAGGCTTCCCGTGATCATTAATGTACACATTGAAGTAAAATGTGAACACTGAACCTTCTGGATTGGACAGCTTTCAACCAATCGTGAGCCAGTTGGCTCATATCAAACTGTCCTGTGGAATCCTGCAGAATCCAAAGATAGCCCCAAACATTAGCGGGAGCCACAACTGTCAAAGTGAATTTTCCATTCTGATAGCCCAGAGCTCCATTAAAAAGATTAAAAGTGTACTCTCCGTTTGTATGTTTGTTGCTAGGCAACTCTTCTCTACATCAACACAAAGCATCAGGGATAGATTGGGCAGTATCCCATCTTCCCTGTATGAGGAGTGCAGGGTAAGCCCTGCATTGGGGCCCCTTCTTTGTACAGGTTTTGCTTCTGTTAGGTCAAGGGTTAACCCCCTACAAATGTCGTGGTCCAGGCCCATTGAGCAACAAAGTATCTTCCTGCTCCTATCACTGTATGTGTATCCAAACCGGACACATGCACTGGGCTTCACAGTGAATATTGCACAAGGGGGATCAAAGGATCAGAGTGGGAGAAGTGCGAGAGAAGGGGCACAGCAGACAACAGGAGTACCGCCTCTTTAACTGGATGGGTAGCATGCTCATCATCTGCTGTGGAGCGCATTCAGTAGGCTGGACTTTGTTGCTCTTTACTGGGACCTCACAGCTCCAGACCCTTAGATTGTCTCCCTGGTTGCATATTGTGGCGGGTTTTATGGGTAAGCAGCAGCTCCAACATATTCCCTTTTCAGAGCATGTCTCCTACTCTTCTTTGTAGTTAATACATTTCACTTAGTGTGTTTTACCGGTGAGATCTTTTTTTTGTACTATGTTTGTTCATACAAGTGTTACCAGATTTTTCCTGGTTCACAGAGGTATGGCCTCATTTTAATATTGTACTGCGTCACACTAATATTAACTGCCAAAGTATGTTCTGGACTACATCCTGCAAGGAACTACAACATGACATTCAACCAAAGAAATCCATGACCATTGGAAAATGCTTTCCGGAGATGAAAACCGAAGAGGACCATGAAGTTGCTCATCTTCATTGTTTTCTTTGCGCCATTGGGCTTAAAATGGAAGCAATCCTGAAGCAAGTAGTGAATGCAAGGGGCATGACTCTAGTCCCTAGCAATGGTGCCCATGTCAGTACACAAATACTACATTCACTCTGCCCTGAAATCACTCGATTTTCAATCTCTAGTGACCAAGATATTTGAAGACAAGGTTGGTGTATATCTGTGCAGGAGAAGAACATTTCAGGCAAACCAAAGCTGGTTCCTATTTTTAAGAAGATCTAACACACTGAATGGATGCTTATGTTATGGGTGCACAGGTTATTTTGTTTATTGAATATGAAAACCATTACTGTTACTTTTTAAGAAATTGAATGCATATTTGGTTGTTCTAAAACATGTTAAAATATATATACATATGTATTATTGTATTAATTGATATGTTTTACTTATATTGTGTTGTATTGCGTGCCATTGGAAACAGATTAATCATGAAGGTACCTGATGGAAAGGCCCACCTTGTCCTGGTGCTGATGATCAGGAGTTTTTATGTAAGAATTTATGGCAACTCTCCCGGGTATTGATTATCAAGGAAGACAGTAGTCTGTTATAAATCAATCATGTTACTCCTTTGAGTAGCACTGGATTCTAGCGAGGAACAGGGCTATGTTCAACTAATCAATAAAGATAAACTCTGCCACTCCTGCTTCATGGATTCAACCTACAGTGGCATTTGATGACTCAACCAGCTCTCTTTTTTACATTTTCCTTCAACTTCTTCAATTTGTCTTCCAAGTCCTGACTTACTGCACTAGGTACATTTGGAACAGTATTCCATCTTTCGAAGGAGTATTTGCTGAACAAACTCTTAAGTGCTCCTAAGCAATTTTGGAAAATTCTGTGCCATGTCATTACCACCTCTGCTTCTTTCCACCGGTACTCCAAAGATCTATTCTTTGCTGTTGGGACTTGCTTTAATTATTGGTCTTTTGCTTGTATTTGTAATTCAAAACTGATCCCTTTCCGCTACATACAATTTCCTCAGAGTGTCTCCCACATTGACGATAAATGTAAATGTAAGGTAGCTTGACATATGAACGGCTGACTATAGTATCCATCAGGGTGTACATCTGTGGTGCTAGCTTCCTTCCCATTTTGTGAATTCTTCTTCTTAACTTCTAGAAGCTTCTAGTTTGTAAAGTGAGCTGTATCAATTTCCATTCTGGTGCCCAAACCCTGCCCAGTCAGTTAACATACACTCAGATGTCTTCATGGGCAGTCTTGGAGAGTACTTGTCACATTAATCGCCCAAAAAAATAACAAGAACACAGGACAGAGCGGGAATGGTGGGATTCCAGGTAATTCAAGTGGTGGGGGAATTCAAGCATTCTGAGATTTTAAAAAAACACATATTATTGGTCTTCAGAAGTACATAACATAATCCCCGATATCCCACAGGCGGTTATCCACTGGACAGACATAACCATAGCAGATATAACAGGCATGTTCACTCCAGAGATCAGATATAATGCAGCATGAAACCCAGGTAATATTGAACAAAAATATTTTCATAGTTGAACCTACAGAGAAAAAATAAAACTTCCCACTTCCCCCACCGGGTAGAATCCAGTTCTACCTAAGTATGCTGTAGATCAGGTGCTGGTTAGGGGAGGTGGGGCATGTGGACATTTAATGAGGCTAATCTATATCTTGGTGTGTTTCAGGCTCTTGTGCAGCCCCTCCTTCATGTGCCTCAGGGTGTTGAACTCTGCAACAAATGCTTCCTACGCTCAGGCCATCTCCAAAGTGCCGATCCCCCTCTCGGCCTTGCACATCAGCACCCTTTCTGCCATTATATATACTGGGTTCCCCCGTAGATTTCCAATTCCTCGTAATTTTCCCTCTTTTCTATTAGAAATACCAGATCTTGAAATTTACTAGTGGTTTTATATTTGGTATTGCGTGGGTACCAATTTAAAAGACAGTGCGCAGGGACCTTCTTTACTTAAAACTGTAGCCAGCATCTCCATAATTCGTCCCAGTCGGAGCAAAAGTGGGTGCATGACCACAGCATGTGGAGGAGGTCCGCTCCCATCTCACCACATTTAGGGCAGGCCGCATCTTCCAATTGGAAGTAACGTTGGATACGCCCGGGGTTAGATAGGCCCTGTGTAAAATGTAGAAATTAATCAATTTAAAGCGAGCTTTTCTGGATACCCAGAGGATTCTGTCCAGAATGGAGGCCCAAGCCACCTCTGAAATTGGTGTCCCCAGGTCTCCCTCCCAGTTGTTCTGTAGCTTTCCTAGAGGGTGCCGTTGATCCATTCCAGTGGTCCAGTATAAGCAGACTCCAACTTTAATGGTGCAGGAGGAAAGGGCCAAATACCGGCAGCCTTAATGAGCCTGAGGTTCCACAGAACCCATGTGCCAGTGTTTTTTAATAGCTACTGTAACCACTCTGTGCAAAAGGAGATGTACCCGCAGGAGATCAAATTCTGCCCGAAAGTCTTTAAACATGAGTAACTCCCCAGCACTATAAAGTTAACCCAGCGTGGTGGCCGCCACATTCTTCCATTTCTGCAGACCCCCCCCAGTCTTCCCCATAGGGGAGTTCTTGTCGCATAGTAATAGGCAAGTCTGGGGAGTATGGACTCCTAGTGTGGGTTTTGTGCAGGCATCAACTCCAGCATTTGGTGATTACTCGTATCTCCCCCGTATCTAGGGGTGAAGGTCGCCTCACCATCAGTAGAATTTTCACTAGGTCTGGGAGCTCAGGCGCAAAAGAACTTAGAGACCCGCCAGAGAGCTGGTGGCCCACTAACCACTCACAAACCACTGCAGCTGAGCCGCCAGGTAATGTGCCTCAAGATCCGGCGTCACTAATCCTCCCTCTATCACAAGACGTTGCAGTGTAGACAATGCTACTCTTTTGGGAGCCAACTCCCAGATAAAGGTAATCAGTAAGTAATCTAGATCTTTAAACATCCCCTTAGGTATCCACACCGGGAGGGTCCCGAAAAAATAAAGCAAACAAGGCAGGGAAACCATCTTCATTAACGCTATCCTCCCCATCACTAAGAGCAGCGTTTTACAAAATTCTAGACTCAATTTGAGGGATCTAATGGCTCTGCCCACATTCCCCTCTAACAGGTCGATGTGGTCCTGATATATCTTAACTCCCAGTAAGACAGGTTTCTGGGGGCCAATCACAAAGGCTACCATGACTCCGCTGGGGCACAGTCTGGACCAGTTGGGAACAGACAGGCTTTCCGAAAGATTACTTCGAGTTCTGATAGTTCCCCAAAGCCTTCCAGCATGGTCCTTGCACCAGTTAGATCATTGCATGTATCTTTCAGAAAAATCAGGAGGTTATCAGCATGGAGGGCTATCCTGTGCCAGTGCACAGTTATATTCAGCCCTTGTTAGGACAGCCCTGATCTCGCCCCAGCGGCCAGGGTTTCCATGGCCAAGGCGAAGAGCAATGGGAACAATGGGCACCCCGGTCAATCTGGTCCAAGCCAGGAACCCATAGCCAAGCTGCATGCACCTCATCACCTCATACAGGTAACCCCATTCCAGGCTATCGAAGGCCTTCTATATGTCAACAGCAAGAATCTGTGCATCTTCTCATGGAAGGTCTCTATGTTCTAGTATTGATAGGAGGCGTCTAATATTGAGGGCCGTGTTCTGCCAGGAATAAAGCCAGCCTGGTCTGCGTGGACTAATCTGGTCAAGTATGGGAGCAGTCGGGTCACTAGGATCTTGCTCAGGACCTCATAGTCCACGGTGAGCATTGAGAGTGGACCGTACGCTTTGCAGTCACTAGAAAGTTTCCCCGGCTTCAGTAAGGGCACAATCACTACTTCCCTAGTGGAAGTGGGCAAGCTACCCAAGGACCGGACTGCATTGTACAACTTTTCCAGCATGGGAGCCAGTAGAACTGGGTAAGTGGCATATAGCTCTATTGGGAATCTGTCTGTCTCTGGTGTTCAACCCCGGGCCATTGCTTTGATGGCCCCCTTGATTTCCTGCTGGGTAGGATGTGGGGAGAGTGGAGCAATATATTCTTGTATCATGTCCTCATCATGACCATCTTTCCTCTTTTACAGCTTCATATAGTACCGAAGGAAACAATCATTTATTCCCTTCTGGCTATGCTCTTGGCCCCCCTTTTCCAAGTCTGTTTCTAATATAGGAGTCCCCCGTTTGCAGGATTAGATAACAAGGCCAACATTGTGCCAGCACAGTCTATCTCCATATGAGTGTGCTCCATATATTCCCTGTAATCAAAACTACGGAGTCTTTCAACTTTAACTGCCACCTTTTTTCTTTTATTAAGAAGGGTCAGCTGGCGGGTTCCGTCTCCTGGTCGGTGTAGTTCTAGTTGGTGGAGCTCATCCTACGGTACCTTGCAATGTCCCTTTAACACTATTTTGAAGGCGTCCCAACCCACTTGGGGAGAAGAGGCCGTACCCTCATTGTCCACAAACTATTTTTCTATCTTAAGCCTGATATCTTCCCGAAATACCTGATCTTCAAGTGTTTCTGGTTTCAGGCGCCACGTGGGTATGGATGCTGTGGGAGAGGTCCAGTCTAAGCAAAGGAGCATAGGATTGTTATCAGATACCGTTCGGGCAAGGTATTCCGAGTGGTAGACCACGTTGTGTATGTCGGGGGAGCATAGAAATGTGTCCAGATGGACACGTAAGTCATGTAGACTTGAAAAAGAAGCGTAATCGCATTTGGGTGGGTTAGTCTCCAGGAATCCACTTATCCCCAATCTCGCTGCCATTCCGAGGAGGCTCAGGCCACTATATTCATGTTTGAACCCGGCAGGAAAGTGGTGTGATCTGTCTAGTGCTGGGTTGGCTACACAATTAAAATCTCACCCCATCAGGATAGAACGGGGGAGGTACTGCACTAGGGGACCCGACTATCTGGACAGGAAAGGACCCTGGTCAGAATTAGGGGCATATATATTAATCAACGTTGCATCTTGTCCCTCGAGTCTACCCTGCTCTGCTACATACCTTCCTTCGGGGTCGATCAGATGGGTAATGTGTTGGAAAGGAACCACTGCCCTTATCCAGGTTAGAACACCCCTTGCAAATGCTGAGTAGCTAGTGTAATAAGCCTGGCCTCTCCATCTACGCTGGGCCACCAGGCCTTCTTTTGCAGTAGGGTGAGTCTCCTGGAGGAATGTGATGTGGATACGTTGTCTATGCAAGAAGGAGAATACTTTGTACTTCTTGGTCATGGTATGCTTCCCCTGGATATTCTAGGACAGGAACTTATAGCTCGTCATAGTAGCCTTGTGATGTTGGCAATCATTGAGTAAAACCTTCACCCACACCTCCCCAGCATCCCTCCAATGTCCCCAGTAGCTCCAGCAGATCGCACACAAGAAGGCAGAACGCTTAGATACAAATTTATCAGATCATAAATCCCCAACAAACTCCCTTTCCCCAGGACAAGTCAGGCAAGGCCCCCCCCCCATCCAATGAACTTCGAAAACCAAAGATCTGGGTGTGCCCATAAAGCATGCATAGGCTAGTATGGGTGGTGTTCTCTTATAAGCTCCTGTCCTCTATACCCCTTGTAGAATCATTAGGAGTGACAAAAAAGCACTTCCCCCCGTTATAGATAGGTATGTGTTTTAGTTATTCGGACCCCGCTAGGGCCCCAACAACGTCGAATGGTTATCACGAATGGCCCCCATGGGGCTGCAGCATAAATTTAGTGTCAGATTATTTTGTCAGCCATCCTAGGAGTAACGTGCGGCATCATGGTGCTGGAGCTGTACGATATGCTGTAGGTGTACGATATGCTGGATGTGTTGTCTGGATCATTGTCTTTGATCGCATCCTCAGACAGTTGCATCGGTGACCTGGAACTCGAGCCACTCAAGAAGGCCACCACCTCCACTGCCCATCTTCTCTCTTTACGAACCTCCTTACCCATTGTCACAACCGAGTTACGCGGGCTGCTTCTCTTCGTTCTTCGAGGTCCACGTGGACGCTGGTCTCTAGGAAAGCTGCTGGTCCCTAGCTATGGGTAGTGGTCTATACAGCCCTTGACCTCCTGCAGGGATTGGAAACAGTGGGTTCCCTCAGGTGTCGCCACTCTGAGTTTGGTCGGGAACATCATTCCGTACTTCAAGACCATTTGTCAGAGGTTTCTCTTAGCTTCTAGGAATGTGGAGCGGTGTCTCTGAACCCAGGAAGATCCTCACCTTACTGCTGCCCACTACGAGGTCTCCCTTGAGGCGAGCCTGAGTTAGGATGCAGTCTCGATCTTTATGAAACCGAAGTTTAGCCACAATTGGTCTAGGCAGAGCCCTGGGGTTTGGGGGTTACGCCTGTACTCGTTGTTCCCTCTCCAGGGTGAAGAAAGGTGGCAGGCCTCCTTGAAGTAGCTCCGCTCGAAGGAAGGCCTCGAGATAGTCTATCATATTGCCCCCTTCTGTTCGTTCCGGTAGCCTCATCACTCTGATGTCACTGTGGTGTGATCTGTTTTCGGCACCTTCGGCCCAAAGTTCTAAGGTACAGATTTTGGTGTCCATTGTGGTCAGGCGGTCAGACATCTCAAAAACCACTGGGGACACCTCAGTAAGGTTCCTTTCTGTTGCTGTGACCCGCTCTGCTAGACGGCAGTGATCGTCTCTCAACAGTCTCAAATCTGCCCCCAAAGTATTAATATTGGGGTCCAGAGCTTCCCAGGAGGCTGTGATTGCCTTGAGGATGTCCTGAAATGTTGGGCCCTGCAGAGGACCCGCCCCAGGGCTCGAGATCTCATCGCCGGGCAGTATGGTGTCCTGTTTCTTGACTGTTTTTACCATCTCGTCCAGCGGTGTTAAAAGAAAGGGCTGCACTGAGTGCTAAGCTCTACAGCAGGGGGTGGCAACTCTGATCACAGTAGGAGGGTTGGAGACGATGAGCTGTGGACCCTCTCATCTTTCCCCTCCCGGGCGGTAGCAATCAGCAGCAAACTGAAGCTGGAAGAGTACCAGGCCTGCGCTGGCGGGCCTGGCTGCTGCACCACCAGTTCATGAAGGTATCAGCCACAATCACTGCCCCCTTGGTGGACCAGGCACCATCAGTCCCCGCTGGTCGACTCCAATAGTGCTGCAGTCCCAGGGAGACGAGTGCATGTCCAATTAGGGGCCTCAGGGATCCCACATCCCACTCTCCGTCCAACGAGCCAGCGGAAACCCCCAGGCTAAAACGTCGCCAATTGCTCCACCTACCACCTTGATTTGGTCAGACTTCCAACAGAGTATTTCGCCTTGCCATTAGCTTGCTGTGAGGGTGGGAGCCAGCAACAAGGATTGATCTCCCCAACTGTCACAGTGTGAGCATCCAGCGGCCTCAGCACCAAGCAGAGTCTCCAGGGGGTGTTCCTGGGGCCAGAGAGCGTGTGCCAAGTAGGAGCAGGGCTCATTCGTCCCTTCTCAGGCTGCATGACCCCCAGTTCCTGGTGTTAGAATTGCACCAGCAGTCCACCCATGGGCCACTCCACTCCCCAGTGTCCTGGCCACATGGAGGTGTTTGTGCTTGTCATTGTCTGGAGCCTGGTCAGGCCAATAAGCATAGGAAAGGGAAGTTCAGGATCCATCCTCATGGGCCACACCCCATTGCACATCCCCACTGCTATCATTCTCCTCTCCTTGTGTGTTGTAGGGTGACCACCTGGCAAGAGGCAAATTCTGGACAGGACTGTACAAAATTCAGAACAAAGGGTCAAAATACAGGACAAAAATTCAGAACAAAAATTAAAGAACAAACTTAAGTTTTACAAACACATCCAAGGAGAAGCCATACCCCACTATGTTATCTGTGCATTTATTATGTAACACTCAACTCTACGCCAGTACATTGTACTTCACTCCAATCTACTCTGCACCTCTGCACTCTGTGCCATGGCACTCTATACCATTTTACTCTATGCCATTACACTTGAAGCCACGCTACGCAACTGTACTCAACCTTGCACCCTCCACTCTATGCCACTTCACTCTACTTTGAAACAATCTACTCTGAGCCACTGCACTCTATGCCACTGCACTCTTCTCTGAAACAATCTACTCTACCCCACTGCACTCTATGCCACATCACTCTACTCTGAAACAATCTACTCTACGCCACTGCACTCTAACCTGCAACTCTCCATGCTGCACTAGTGCATTATATGCCACTCAGACCCACTGTACTCTAAACCACTGCACTCTACCCAATGCACTTTATGGCAATACACTCTAAGGAACTGCAATGTGCGCCACAGAACTTTACTCTGCACCAGTGTAGTCCACGTCGGTCTATGCCACTTTACTCAGCAACACAGCCCTCTCTGCCATTGTACTCTACACCACTGCACTCTGTGCTACTGCATTCTATACCAATACACTCTATGCTGCTGCACTCTAAGCCACTCTACTCTGTATCACTCCACGACACAGCACTATACTCTACTCTGCACTGCACCACTCTATGCTACTCAAGTCTACACCACTCTACGTCACTGCATTCTATGCCACTCAAGTCTACTCTGCGCCACTGCACTATGCACCACTTTACACAATTGCACACTCTGCCACTTTATTGTACGCCATTCTACTCTGTGCCACTGCACTCTGTGCCACTCTACTCTGCACCACTCCACTACACTCTACTGTGCACCACTCTATGCCTCTGCATTCTATGTTGCTGCATTGTAGGCCACTAAATTCTATGCATGGTCACTCAACACCTCTACACCACTGTATTCTGCAACACTCTACGCCAATGCACTTTACACCATTCCACTCTATTGTATGCCACTCCTAAACACAACACTCTCTGCCACTCCACAATACTCTATTCCACTCTTCACCATTGCACTCTACGATACTCTGCCCCACTCTCCTCTATGCCACTAACTTTTAGCCATGCTGAACAGCAGCCATTTTGGTGTATAACATGGCTAAAACACATTGGCAAAGCCAATAACTCTTGCATAGACGAGACCTATTGGCTTTGCCAAAGTTTATTAGCATTATGGGTCCCGAGGTCCCTGAAAGCACTGTGAATGTGCAAGTCATTATTTTAAACATGTATTACACACAGCATAATATAGGCTGCCACAAAATGCACATATGAATTTAGGTTAAACATAAAAAGTGCTTCTAAATCATAGATTTTAATAATATACAGATTATACTTAGTGCAAATATTTTTAATAACTGTCCATTAAAAACACACACTCCACAGCTCAGCTTAGAACACCCTTCCAGTACCTCTCTAAAAGAAAATATCTTTGCCCTCAGAAAGCTTCAAGTGGCTCCTTCCATTAAAGCCAATACAGGCTTCCAAGCCCCTTTACATTTGCAAATTTACCAGTTGCCCACATTTATATTTCTTTCAGGAAGGAGGCATCCTGGCAAGAAGGCCTACTTCTTATCTGTCTGCCCCTCCCTTGGGATAAAAGCACATGGGCTCCCTCCCTCGCACTCCAGCTGGGGCAACTTAATTGTCAAATAAAGTTTTGTGCATTTGCTCAAAGGCTAAAATCACAGACAAATGCTGTCCGTTAAGTAATCCATCAAGGTCAACGGACAGATGGGCAAAATTATGGGCAGTCCGTGAAAATTACGGAAGGGTGGTCACCCTAGTGTGTTGGGGCCTTCATGGGTCATCTAGGGCCTGTCAGCCTCCCTTTATACTAGGTGCCCCGGGCTGGGCCCGCTGCAGATGCACTGTCTCTCCGGACCAATTTCAGCCGCGTCAGAGGCCCAGCTGCACGCAGCCCCACAGAGTTCAGCTCCATCAGTCTGAGGGCACCGGCGGGTGCCTCGCGGTCCATCTGCCCCACTCACTGCTCTGAGGGTCCCTCATCGGGAGCGCAGTCATCTAAGTAGACAGTGCACCTTTGCCCTTCCCTTCTCTAATCCCACTGGCGAGGCCGCTGCGACCTCTCAGTTCGAGCCGCTCAGGGCACCGCCATGTTGCATCAGCAGCCCGGCTGCAGGCCCGTTGAGGACCTTGCAGAATCCTTAGGTTTGAGGCTCCCCCCAGCTCTTCTTGGGGGGGGTCAGCCTTACTGCACACTCCTAGCCTGTGTTATGGGGCCCACTGGGCTGCATTGAGGGCTCAGGGTGCTTTTGGAAGGGGCCCTGGCCGGAGGAGCTCCGGGGTTGTCCACCTCATCACAATGGCACCAAGCCATATCCCACCCTATCCAGAGATATAATAAGGACTGATCCCAACATTATCTTTTGCCTCGAGGGGCAGATAACCAGAAATGTCTTGTGAGCTGCGAAGAGCAGAGAATAGAAGATACCCAAGAGGGAACAAGCCAGGAGAGGAAACCCCAAAACCACCAGAAGAGTGTAAAGAGAACACTAATATACATACACAGAAGACAATCAGTGGATGTGGGGTATAAATCATAAAATAAAAGTGTTCAATCAATATATGGTTGTGTCCTTCTTCGACATTCACTTACATCCACAAATGTGTAGGTTTGTGGGGTGCCACAAACTTTCATGGCATTCGCACGAATCATCGTTATCTCACCCCTACAGAGGTAGCTAGTATTCACACTGAAACCTCTTTGTGAATAAATCTACTTACAAGTGTGAAATCAACTTTTGTGAATTGCAAAAGTTGGACTGCACTTACAATTGAAGGTACTTGTATATACAAGTTAAACTTACACAAAAACATTGTGAATGAGGCTTCCAAATTTTAAAGTTGTTCCTCCTCCTTTTCAAAATAAACTTTCTCATGTGGCAGGATTGGGCTTGATCATATGACTCTACAAAGTCCAGAAAGTGACCACATATTCTCAGGCATATACTTTCACTTCCGTGTATAACATCCATTTGTTTTTTGCACATCACCGTATTCCACACTGTTAGCAGCCCATTGTTATCCTTTGGGACCTGTACCAATCCCCACATTACCTCCAGGGTCTGCAGAGCCTCCACAAGTTACTAAGGGACATATTTACTAATCTTTATGCAACGAAGTTCAGCAAGCCAAGCAGCTGTGCTGCGTGAAAGTGAGAGAGTAGAAATGCTCCATATTTACAAAGATATCTATCAGTTCAGCTCTCTCCCTGCGCTGGCGCACTATGTACAGCCTAGCACCAACGCAGGCACCCCTGCACTATAATGCAAGGGTGCCTGTGTTACAGGCAGGATTATATTTGTCCAGGAGAAATAAATATATTTTTCCACGTCATACCTCACTGAAGAAAGCGTAGGATTTTGACACATTCCCATGTTTACTAGCTTTAGTAAATCTGGGAATACACCAAAATCCATTTGTGGTTGCATGGGAACGCCCACGCTGCACGTGGAACGCTTCCCTAGTTGAAATGTAACGCAGTACCAGCAGCTGCCTTGAGTTACATTATTTTACAAAGCCACCCAAGGCAACGCAAATCCCCCCTTGTATGGCTTTGTAAATATTACTGAAGCGTTTTCATTGTACTTGCGTCGCCTTGAGTGTTGCAACGACAAGGCAACTGAGCCTGAGTGATCAGTTCCCCATTTACGTGACCAGGGAATAAATATGGCAACAAGGTACTTCTTCAGATTTTTTCCCATTCCCCTATATTTATACTTTTTTTGCACTGCATTTGCGTCATTTTTTGATGCAAAAGCGGCACAAACTTACAAAATCCAATTATATTTTGTAAGTTTGCAGCACTTTTGCGTCAAAAAATGACACAAATGTGGTGTAAAAAAAGTATAAATATGGGCCTTAGTGTCTTTCCTAAATCTCTTTGCCATGCAGACTGTCAACATTCTGTGGCCAAACGAGCTAGGATTCTCCAGACTTCAAAATTACTCAGAAGATGGCATCACTGGAAATGACATCAGATGCTCTTTGCCGTGACATCACTGTAATTTCCAAAATTACTTCTGAGTTGGCAGCCCCAGCTCAAGGTCCCAGGAAATCATGTAGCAGGCATTGGCTGGCTATGTGCTCACTTTGCCCTTCTGGTTGCCCTTTTTATGCTTCTGAGCAGTCGCCTACTTGGATGCCCACTGCCCTTGTTCACCACCATTAAATTCCCAAATTGACTTATTTGCTCAATGTTCCACTCCCCTCTGTTTCTTGCACATCCCTTTACAATTCTGTTGCTTACTCAATGATGCTTTCATTTTCCTCTCCATGTATTTCTGTGTCTCTACCTATCTCCTGATCGTTTTCTCTCTCAATCCTTGACTGTCTCTTTCAAAGTTTCACCCTGTCTTTCACTTTTCTATCTATCTCCTCTCTACCCATCTCTTTCTCTGTTGTCTTTATCTCTTTCGACTTGTATTTCTGTGCCCTACCTTGGCGTTGTATCATGTGTTTGTCTCTCTGTCTCTGCGTTTTAGTAAATACTTACATTTCAGTGTCCAGATATCAGCTTGATATGTTCATCAGTTACTCTCATGTATTCCTCTCCAATGCGAATGGACACATCCTTCAGTGTTGGCCATAATAATCTAGGAATAATCATAGCATACCAGTGTTGACTCCCCTAAGAATCAGTCAGTTTCCTTCCAAGGTTTCCAGTCTCCTCTTGAAGGTTGGTTCTTCAGCACATATAGTAGTGTTTTGACTGATGACAGGGTCATTCCCAGAGCCTAGTGCTCTTTACTAACAGGTCAGTCCTACATCCTATAAAAACCTGCTGTACACTTTGGCTGCTTTGTGCACACTAAGATGGAGTACATTTTATCTTAATATGGTTTCAAACATATTGTTGGTCTTTTATACTGTTAAAAACGTTTGTGATGTCCAGAATATCATGGGACATAACAACAAAGGTAAAAAAATATATTTTTTTACTTTACTAGTCAATTTAGTATACTTTACATTACTAGTGTTGCATATATTATGTAATTGTTTTTTTTCTTATGCTGTATTATTTTCTAATTATTTAATTGTTGACTATTTTAAATGATTTTTAGTGCAACTCTCTGCTCCTGGACATAGGGGGCGAGGGGCTTGAACGGACCACACCTCCTAGGAACACCGGCGGGAGGAGGCCACCTACGACGCTCTGCAGCGCTCGAAGGCGCAGAAACATGACATGCGTTTTCCGCATGTCCATAATAATCTTATAAGAGCGGGCCCGTCTGCGCCTGTCCATGGCCGAATGAGGCTGGGCTGGGCCTACATTCTTGGCTGCAGGCTATAAAATGGTGTATGTCCACAAGGTTTGCTGGGAAAGAATGGGAAACATTTAAGTATTAAAGGGTGTTATTATTGTTTCCCTATTGGAAGCCTGCCCCTTGCAACTGTAAATTGATTTATTGAAGTGGGTGTGAATATATATTTCAAATTATAGGTAAACGGAAAACTATAGTACAGAAGGCAGATTCTGAACCATGTCATTCAACAATCGATTCCTTTTTGGTACAGGCGGTGTGAGTTATTTCTAAGGAAATTGATCTTGCCGAAAGGCGCCTTTCCCTGGGGGCACTTGGACTGAGTGAAGGTATAGAGGGACCCTCCCAGACCAATAGATCTAATAACTGATACTAATCACACCCTAGAATTGGAAGACACAAGGAATGGTGTTGACCACACAAGGTGTATGGACACAGTTACTGCTACTCCTACATTAATCAATCACTCACCCACCGTTAAAAGGAGGAAACGATGCAGAAAAGGGACTGATGGCGAACTGGGCCCTTTAATGATAGCTAATCCTGAGCCCACTTACTGGAATAATTTTATATCCGTCTTTAATTATCTGCTCAAACCACTTAGAGATTAACTGGATAAACTCGAAGGGGAGATGGGGAAAATAATGACTATGTGTTAGAAATTTTCTACGCCCTCGGGGCTCCTATTCCTCAAACAACTGTTTTACAGAATGTTGTACATAATGAGCCAGGTCCCATAGTTTTATCACAGGGCATAGAGTCAACAGATAAAGCTGGTCTAGCCACGAGCCCTAGGCGGAGGCATAATACGATAGAGGAGTGAAGGGTGGCCAATGGCGAAGGCCAACCTAGTGGCCAGTGCTAAATTATTAGTATTGTCACTGGACGCCTTGGGATCCACTACAAAGCCTAAGGCACCCAGTATGCCACAACCAGGGATTATTTTGAACCCAACACGCACCGCACCATCCCAGTTGCAAGCAAGGGAGGATCATCCAACTATTAATCTACCACCAGAGTGCTGCCCATATGTAATTATTATGGCCAATGTTCCTCATTTACGGCCAGGCCAGAATGAATCCCAAGGGACCCTGAAGAATAAAGTATTGCATTGGTTGATCTGAAATAACCTATTTACAATAGATAATGCCCATCAGATCATCCTAACCTGAAGAGTAAACTGGGTGGTCCTTTAGAGAAAGAGTGTGAGGGAGATTGTATAATTATTAATTTCAGGAGCCCTAGAATTGTGAGGGACACTTTATTTAGGGCCACCTTCCAACCACACCATGCTAATACCCCATTGTTACTCCTGTTGGGTGCATTCTATAGACATCTGCAACCTGCACAATCAGGGCACCCCCCGGTATCTCATTATTCTGAGCCAACTAAAAATCCTTTTTGTAGCCACCTAGTCCCATTAGGCATTAGATATCAGGCCTTGAGTATACTTTCAGATAATGATTGACAAAAGTTAAAGGGGGGCAGGGATTTCTTAAAGATGGGGCCAAATATGGTGGGGCTCACCGAAAAGATAACGACTGTTGATCATAGAAATGCCCCCACAGAGACCCAGAAGACAGAAAGGTGGGACTCTGAGGCTTGTACTAATAATATTCATGGGGAACCAATCGGGACTTTTTTAAGCACTAATAGCCAAATGGAAGCAAGGAATGACGATTATGAGTTTATTAGGAATATTAAAGAGCGCCATAACGTTTCTACATGGAATGTCCAAGAACTACGTAGTAAGGTTGAAACAGAGGAGTGGGGTAACATCATCAGCATACTAGATCTGGTATGTATTCAAGAAACATGGTGTGTTTATCCGGTCCATATGCAAGGGTTTACCGCACACTTCCTGCCAGCTACTCGCTCCCAATCTGGGAGGGCCAAGGGCGGGCTTCCAGTGTTTATTTCAAATAAACTCCCTTTAGTGGTTAAAAAGACTTGCTGGGAGACCCCAAACTTTCAATTGTTATAGCTGAAGCATGTGAGTATAATCAATGTGGTATTAATTAACTATTATAATAATGTTTTCAATTCTACCCCCTGCAGAGTAGCTTACGCCCTAGATCAGAACCTACACAAATTTCTACGTTCTATTCGGTCAAACTTTATAATTTTGTTGGTTGGTAATTTTAGCATCCAATCATGTTCCCTACCAATATACCGAACACGTGGGTTAACCAGCCATAGGGAGTAGAGTACGATTATTTTTATCATAATGATTATGGAGAGGCGCTCAACATGATCCTGTCAAAATATGACCTGATGCTAATAGAATGTTAATGAGGTGTTAATGGCGAGGTTATACCGTCATTTAGAGGCACTAAATCTTCATCTGTAATTGATCATAATGCAAAGTCCTCATTTGCCATTAATGTATGTGATTCCCCCTATATCGCCCAGTCGTTACTTAGTGATCATGACCCAATCATTCTCCCTACAGTATTTTGGGGCCACAAGGAAGAGTTCCATACTATTGCAAACCAGGTAGAGGCCCATAGAAAAAATGGGGTGAGACTGAAATGGAAAGACGTGGACCCAGCAGATTTATTACAGAATATTGTACAAGGATGTTCATCTGAAATTAATTATTGTTTACAAAAGGAAATAGTATCCTCACAGTTGCTCAGTAGTTTAATAAAATCCTATCACATACTAAGGGCTTTATGACATACTACCCCCAAACTAGGCAGTCTAAGAAGAATAAAGGGTGGTTTGACCATGCATCCACTAGAGCTAGGGGGGACTTAAACTATCCCTTCATAAATCTCCCAGACACTCAGCAATAATCAGGTCACTATGGGTAAAATAAAGGGACGCCTTGGTGCGAAGAAAGAAAGAGCTGAGGGAAGAGGCATGGACAAATTTGGCACTGGCGATAGATACAAATAATACTAAATTGTTCTAGGAAACAGTAAATGCCCCTTTTCTGACCAGATGGGTGCCTCCCGAATTGGGTTCTAGTGTATCCTGCGCAGCTTGGGTGGAGCACTTCTCAGAGTTCTTTAAGAAAATGGATGGGACAGTGGATATACCCAGGCAATTGGAGTTGGAGCACCCCAACTATTTACATAACCCCATAAATCAGGTTTTATCAGCTATCTCAGTTAGTACCAGGGATAAGGCCCCAGGCCCAGATGGGGTACCAGTGGACATTTTTAAATATCAAAGTGACTTTTAGGTACCTATTCTGACAAGGCTGTTTAATATAGCAATGACCGGAGAAATCCCAAGGTCCTGGACCACGCCCATCATTATACCAATATACAAAAAAGGTGACAAAGCTGATCCCAAAAACTATCTCCCAATAGCATTGCTGGATTCATCTATGAAGATTTTTAGCAGGGTAATCTTGGCAAGACTTAATGACTGGGCATTGGACGATAATATTCTTTCTCCTGCCCAGTTTGGATTGAGGACAGTACTAGGCACTGAAGAGCAATGTCTTAATTTAGATCTGATCATAGGGAAGTACACAAAGGCCAAAAAGGGCTTTCTATCTCTGTTTTGCAGATCTTAGTAGTGACCTCCTTTGGACCATAATACTAGATATGGGTGCCCCAAAATGCATTATTGATTTTATTGCCCACCTTTATGCAGATTTAACATGCAAAGTCCGCTTCGGCCAACTATGAGAATGCACTCCCCCTTTTAATATTGGTAGAGGCATTCTCCAAGGCTGTGTATTGGTCCCATTATTGTTTTCCTTATATATTAATGGGGTGGATAGGTTCCTGCAGGAAATCCAGGTGGACCCCCCTTATGTGGCTGGGTGCCCCCTACCCCTATTACTCTATGCTGATGATGTTGTCCTGATTTCTAGTACCCCAGTGGAGCTTCAAAAACTAATGGATGGCCACCAACAGTATGGTGATTAACAAATCTAAAACCTTTATTATGACCTGTGGCCAAAGGATAAACAAATGTAAGAGGCTTTATATTCATAACACGGAGATTACCTCTGTAATGTCTTTTAGTTACCTGGGTGTATTGTTCTCAAGCAATGGGCAATGGCAACAACATATTCACTCGGGAGAGGATAAGTTAAGAAGGAATTCCGGTGCCATTTTTAGATTTGCCAGCAATTCAGGGAGTTGCCCCATCCCTACTATGACAAAGATCTATAGGGTTAGAGCACTGTCCATGGTAGTACATGGAGCTGGTGTATGGGGTACACAAATAGCACCCCTTTACAACTAGAGGAAAATCATTTTCTAAAAAGTTTGTTATGTGTGCCTACATCAGTATCTAATTGGATTGTACCTCAAGAGGTGGGCCTCCAATTCTTGGAGGACGTGCTGTGGGTGAGCCCTCTGCTCCTATGGTGTGGTATTTGGTCTAAGGAGGAAAATGTTTTTACCAAGAAAATTATACTAGAATGTTTAAAATTGGATAAAGCTATGCGTATTCCATGGCTCGCCTTTATTGATTCTTCTTTCAAATCTGTATTCAATATAAATATAAAACTTGACCCAGAGAAAGTGTTGACATTATCAAAGAAACATATAAAGGATAATCTTTTACAAGATAGGGCTGACGGTAGGAAAATAAAGGGATCCATGAATTCCACTGCTGGCATCTATATGTCCCTCTCATTTGAGGAAAATAGAGAAGGATACCTACTTGGTGTTACTAATATGCAGCATTGGTTCGTTCTGACAAGACTAAGACTGGGTATAGTGCATCACTTAGTAGGATTCCCCAGAATGAGTTCTTGTCCCCTGAGACATTTAGTTGCCCCTGTGATGGGATAAGTAAACAGAGAGTTATTTAGCAAGTTTTTTGAACATCTTAGAACTTTTTTAACTTGAACCCTTTTAAAAAAAAAAAAAAACAGCATAAGAACCCATTTGGTGGCACTGGAATATCTGTTAACACTTAACAATACATATGTATGTTATAGGGTGGCATTATATATTTTAAACGCCATACAAATCAAGAAAAGTCTTGTTTTTATTCCTGGTGAAACCCAATAAGTGCAATAAACTAGTTATTTTATTCTCTTTTTACGATAACTGTTATTGTGAATTTGGGGGGTCAATATTAATGGTATTTTACATTATATATTTATGTTTTATTTTTTATGGTTAGCTAGCATCTGTATTATGAATTAGGATAAGAGTATGTCAATTATGTAATTATATTTATGTGCTTTTATGGCTATTTTGTATTGGTTGAATAAAGTTGATAAACTGAAACTGAACTGATTTTTAGTACAGTTTTTTTTTTTTGGTTTAGTAATATATTTTCAGAATAATGTATATTTTATTTCATTTGTCTTGTTGGCCGGCTATATTTTTTGGATGGTGTAGGGTGGGAAATGTATTAAAATATAAATGATTTAATATTTAATACTGGTTATCTTTGTGTCATTTGGTTAACTAGATTATTAAGTATGTAAATGACGTAAATCATTTTAGATGTAATTTTTATATTTATTTTGTTGGTTTTCAGTCGTACAGACAAAACAGTTGACAACACCCATGCATACCCTGCCCCCTCTCTTCAAGAAAAAGTTAGACATAGTAGTGTTTCCTGTCTCAGGGTAAAACTTGCAATGTTGAACGACATTACAATCATCTTGCGGCTTTCAAATGCATATACTTTACATTGTGTTATCAGTAATATCACCAATGATCAATCTTCCATAGTCCCGTCAGTTTGTATCTCTGCTGCTGACCCATCTCCCGCTGTAATCGAATCTCTGCTCTGTCCCAGGTCATCCTTCCTCCCTGTCCCGCCTCAGTGGTTGTTAATCTGTGTCTCACCTCCTAAATTCATTTAGCCACTGTTTAGGTGTTGGTTGGCAAGCAGGTATCCATCCTACAGTTCTACATTTCTTCGCCCAGGTTAAGCCAAGTTCTAGTTATTTTTCTGTGTGTTTAGTGTGTCTAATCTGCTTCACCAGGCCCAGTAAGCTGAGCTGGATCACCGGCCTCAGCGAGGTCAGTTTGTTCTTCGAGAACCTTCACCACTTCCCCCCAGTATCCCCTTACCCCTGGTCATAACACCACATGTGTATAAATGTACCCAGCAATGTCTTACATTTGGGGCAGAATTCAGGTTTATTCTGGTCCAACACATGAAGCCAGCCTGGTGTAACATAGTCTCTGTGAAAACATTTGTAATGGATCAGTTTCAGTTTTGTGTTACATGTCACCTTTCTGCTATTACTCAATATTGACAACCATTCACTGTCATGTATTTCTTCCCCCAGGTCACGTTCCAGTGCATTTTCAGGGAATCCATGCATGGGGCAGTTTGTGGAAATAACAGGGCATATATATTTGTCAGATCAAGTTGCCCTCTCCCCACACATCTGGTAAAGTCTGATTTAATATGTGTGTATCTGACTCCTGAGGTAACCCCTCCCAGGCTTAACGTATTGCTGCTGCTAGTCCTGCGTAGGTCAGAAAGCAGTCCTCCGTCAGCGCCCATTTAGAATGGAAAGTTGCAGACGACCATCTTCATACGCATCCCTCAGTGTCCGCGGGGTAGCAGTGTCCTTACTGCGATGCAAGAAAAGGGACAGCACCAGGCTAATCCTTGTATACCACGGTATCAGTAGGTGTAAGTAAATCATCTCCCGCTCTCTGCGAGAGCTGCCCCCATATATCCAGTGCTGTCCGAACCTGTAGTGGCAGTTGCAAGCGTGTTTTCTTGTGGACAAGGGGTAACGTCAGAAGTTTACGCGATGCAACTAGTCTGGTCAGCAATATATAATTTGAGTACAAATACATAAATTCCCTTTTGTCTCCCATTCTTATCACATCTGCTGCATGCTTAGCTCTGATTATGCGTGCTAGTGCTTCAATAAAGCAAAAATAAGGAGGGAGTGGGGGCATCCTTGTTGGGAACCCCGCTCCTCCTGCCAGCAATCAGGCACCATACTTCTCACTTTAACTCTTGCCTTGCTACCGGTGTACAGAAAATGGGCCTACTTCAAGTAATCCATCCCTAGTTGGTATCGTCGTAACACTTGGGCCATGAACAGCCAGTCCACTGACCAGCCAGTCGCCCTGACCAGCGATCTAGCCACCAATCAGGAGTTATCCAATTCAGTATCCAGTATATAATTACAGTCACCCATCGACATCATATTGTAATGTGCATAAGGTACCAGTAGATTCATAACTCTTTCAAAGAAGTCCGGTGTATCTATGTTGGGAGCCTGGGTATTCAATAATATCATGGGTGTTCTGCTGATCTCCCCCACAACACAAATAAAACAACCATCTGGCACTTTATGTTTGTTATCTACTCTCAGTGGGACACTAGCGTCCACCCATAATAGGACACAACTCGCCGATGAACTAAAGCTAGCGTACCGCAGTCTACCACCCCACTTTGCGCGCAATTTCTCATGTTTCTGTGGTAGTAAATGTATTTCCTGAAGTATCACTATCTTAGCTTGGTGTTTGCTTATATAGGACAAATCCTTTGCCTTTCAACAGGGCGGTGAAACCCCTTAACATTCCACAATAAAATTGTTACCCCCCTGAACATGAAGTATATGTCACCCCACATCCGTGTACTATCTGCAACATTGTTTCACTATATTTCTAAATGTGTGTGCTACTTCTCTCGGTGTCAAGAACATTAACTGCCCTCCACCCCCATCCTGTGTGACCTGCCCCAACCTGATCAGCACAATTGACACATGTAGTGTCTATCCCTCCCCCCCCAACATCAAAGAACATCATCCCTGCAATTGCGCATTGGCCCCTAGGCTTCCTGGTGAGGGTACCCCAAGGACAGCACCATCATGGAACAAACATGTATTAAGAAGAAACCACCCTCGTCTGACTTACGTAATATGCTCAATCAACCGTATGGGGTCCCCCCCCCCCTGGTCGTATCAATAAGAATGTTGGTGCTCCCTCCCCCCCACCCAAGACACATCTAGTACTGCCCTCATGCCTTCCTCCTCCTGAGTGGCTAATAGTATTCAGTAATCAGTATCAACCAATGCAGTGTTCGTCCCAGACCATCAATCAGTGACTCTCAATGAACTGCATGGCCTCCTCAAACCAGTCAAAGAAGTGTCTTTTCCCCTGAATGTCAATTCTGAGTTGTGCAAGAGGTAATAGAGCATAGGCCCAACCTTTATCTCTAAGTCGTCTCTTCACCTCTATGAATGTTTTACATCTCTTTTGGGTCTTCAATCCATAGTCTGGGTAGAAAGAAATATGATACCTTTTGTATTCAATATCTCCTTGCTGATGAGCTGCTGCCAATATGCCCAGCTTTTCGTTGTAGTGCAGCATGCAGACAATCAGCATGCAGGGCTGTGCGCCAGACGTGGGCCTCCCGCCCTGTGTCCTGTGTGCTCGCTCTACAGTTATTACATCTCCTGTGTCCAGCCCTGGCAGCACTGTGGCAGCCACTTCTGCAAAAATAGTTCAACAGGCACCAACTCTGTTTCTTCTGGTACCACCTTGGACCCGCACATTATTTCGGCATGACTTGTCCTCCAAATCTGCTAATTTGGCCTCTTGTCATTGCGATTGCCTCTCCTGATCTGCCAATTGACTGGCGTGCTCGCTCAGAATCTCCTCTGCGCCATTGGCCCTAATCCCCAAGTATTTTGCCCGCTGCCTCATGTTCTCCATTTCCTAATAAAGAAAAGTTACAGTAGTAGCCACATCATCAATTTTCTCAGTGATGGCCTTGTCCCAACCAGAATAAGGTTCTTAATCTCGGGGGCCTGTCACTATCTCCCCCTCTGAAGTGCCACCCTGCACCATTCTGGCAATGCCCTCCTCTATCGTATGGTGTGATTTAGGAGTGGCTCCAGGGCCCATCTTCGTTGCAGGTGGCATTTGCATGTTGGGGACACACAAGCTGGCCAATTACATTTACCACACTGAAAAAGGGGCATATTTACAAGCCCCTAGCACCACTGGAGTGTCACTTTTTGTGACACTCCGGTGGCGCTGTACACTGCGCCATATTCACCATGCTGCGGTACACCTTTTTTTGTGGCTTAAAGCCGCCTTGTAAGTATGGGCCTCTCCAACACACTTTTCTACAGCAGAGAGGCATGCAATAGGTGTTGCTGTGGGTGTTCCACCGCAACACCCATTGCTTTTGATGCTGCCCTAGATTTACAAGAATTCGTAAATCTGTGGCAGCGCCAAAAACTAACGCCACCCCTGGGTGGCAATAGCAATGTGCAATGAGAGATACTTTTATTGCTCCTCCTGGACACCTTCATGCACATTATCAATCATTCCTTTCATCACATACACCCTCACACTATGGTGCAAGAGTGCCTGCGTTGGTGCTGGCTGCTAAATTTAGTGCTAGGGGAAACATAGAGGTGCGCCATATTTGTGTAAATACAGTGCATGCTTGCGTTTCGGAAGTGATGCAGTGCAGCGCTGCCAATATTGGCAAAGCCCGTACTGCGCCACTTCTGTGTAAATGTGCCCCTTTGTTTATTCACTGAACCGATTCCAACTTCAACGGCCAATATGGGCGGCATCATCTTGCGAGCACAGCAGGAGATGACGATCTCCATCACTGGACCAGGGTTTGGTTCCCCATGTCACCCACAGAAGCACCTAGTTTGAACCCTGTATCTTTGTGGGGTGGGTGCCCAGTTTAAGGCCTCTGCTCTCTTTCTGCTTCCGGAAGCAGCTCAGGGAGTGAAGCCACACCAGACCTCCATCGATCAATGGCCATCCTGGAGACTGGCAAGCTCTCCCCCGGGGAGACAGAATGTAATGAACTGAAAAAAGATCTGTGCCGGGCGCCACTTACAATACATCCACATAGTAATAGTACCCCTGCAAGCTGTAAAGAATGATTAGGTCTGGTTTTAAAGCAGAATGTACTGGGGAACAGAAAACGCTTGCTTTTGCATCAAGGTCATTAGAAGGAGCAGAGATAAACCTCTCACCTATAGAGACAGGGGCCCTAGCGTTTTTTTCTGGTCTATATATATATAAGTTTATAAACGCTGTTTAGGAAATAGAAATCCATCATTATAACTGTTCACAATCACCTCAAAGAGGTTTTCCTTATGAAAGGGAATGACTCAATCCCACCAGGCATTTGCAAGTGAGTGATACAGGTGCAGAAGGGTGTGCCATACTTTCCCGGGGTGCTGAAGAAGGCGTCCCACTATCAAGATTGGGGGTTGAAGGGAGTAGCGCAGAGGAGGAGGGAGGTGAATTGCATGAACAGTGGGATATTGTGGAACTATGTGGATTTACAGAAGGAATGGTTTCGGAAAAGAGTGAGGTGAATTCGTTGAAGAAGATGAAATGTTATTTGCAGTTAAATTAACAATTGATGGGGTAAAGAAGAGCAAAGAACATGTCGGTGAAGTGAGCAAACCAATTTGTATCATCAAAAATTAATTGTCCAAAAATGGAGGATTGAAATTTAGGGGAACAACCACAAAATGGCTTTCTGCATCTAAGCTTAAATTGTTGCGCTCTCTCTCTCTCTCTCTTTCTCTCCGTGTGTATATATATATATATATATATATATATATATATATATATATATATATTCCATGTTTAGTCTTACATGTATTACATAGGTGATACCATTGTTTATTATTACTATTCGTTAAAAATAGATGTGTACTGTACTTGAAAAGGATAAATGTAAAATATATCATACTTTCCTGCGATGGTCATGGAGATTCGTGAAAATTGGTGTCATATGTTTTTAGCTGTTTTGGCAGAAACACGGACACACGTGCTCAAATCAACTGAGTTGTCTAGTGCCAGGCTCCAAGTGGAGGTGCCTCCTAAAAGCCCCTGTTGATTCTGAATCCTTGTGCAGACATTTCTGTGTAAGAGTGCACACGCTAGAAAGTGGGCAAGAATAAAAAGTGTGAGAGAGAAACACCAAACCGGAATTTCAGGGACCCCAGGCCCAGCCATAAAAAGAAGCCCACATACACCGAACGCCAAGGATGCACCAGAGGGAGAGCAGTATTATCAAATGGCGAATCAGGCTGCCCTGTGCTGTCAGAAGTCGTCGTCATGAGAATCAGACCAAACTGGATACTAGTCAGAGATTCTGGTGTGTCAAAATGATCACCTGGGTGGGGATGAGAAGACAAATGGTAATTAGATACCCAGAGGCACCTCATTAAAGCAAACACACAACAGAGAAGGGATAGTGAGGGAAAGACCTAACCATGAATGAGCAAAAAGAGTAAAAAACAAAAAATAAGGGGTAATAATTCAGTGGGAAAAGACCAAAGCAAAGAGCCACAACAACCAAATGGCACAGGCCTTCATTAAGAGTTTGGCGGAGGCCGCCTGCCAAACTCTTCCTGCCTTCAGACCACCTGTGCGACCTGAACCCCGCTGGCCCTAATAGGACTTCACGGCAGGGCTGGTGGGCAGAAACAGTGTTTCCGCCTGCCGGCCCTGCGGTGAACAGGACCTTAACATTGTCACCAGCTCCTAATGGAGCCGGCGCCACTGTGGCGATGCGGCGGGTGCAGCAGCACCTGTTGCGCATTCCACTGCCCGTAATTGGGGAAGTGGAATGCGCATCGGGGCTGTGCATGGGGGCCCCTGCACTGCCCATCCCAAGGGCATAGGCAGTGCAGGGGCCCACAGGGGCCTCCTGTGCCCCTATTCTGACAGCCTTTCCATGGCGGTGTGAACCACCATGGAAAGGCTGGCGGATGGGGACTCCCAATCCCCAAGGCGGCGCTGCAAGCAGCGCCGACCTGGAGGATGAGAAACCACCGGGACCGCCATGTTACCAGCTTGCAGCAGCCTGGTGGTGTCAGTGGTCCGACTGTGGCAGCTCCGCCACGATCATAATGTGGCGGTCCCACCACCAGCCTGTTGGTAGTGGGACAGCCACCGCGAGTCTGGCAGTCATGCAACCGCCAGACTCGTAATGAGCGCCATAGTGCCTGGCATCTGCGCAATATTGATGTGATCTTAAATAGTGGCTCTGCCAAATCTCAGCCGGAAGTGCACCTGTAACCAGGAAGTGAGTCTTTGAAGGCAAAGCTGGTTTTCAGATTCCATAGACTTGTTTCCATTGACCTGTTCTTCTTATTTTTCCAGCCTTACACATAATCCTGTGCCATAATCTGTGTGTAAATCCTGACATCAAACATGGTACCCAGGAATACTAAGAAGCTAGTGCTGAAGAGAGATTTATTGTAGCAAACTTAAAACATCATTTGATCTTCTTTGTAATTGCTAACTTATTCACTGTCAAAGGTAAATAAACATTGTAATAAACCTGAAAAACTTTGAATGTTGCCAAGGGTGGATGCTAACCTTTACCCAACACAAGAGTGCACATGCTTTATGTACGTATGGGTGCTATCTCGAGCCCAGGAGTCAAAACCTTGGGGGGGGGGGGGTTGTGTGCCCTGTTTTAACTGCTTCTTTACCTATGTGTAAATAAAGGACCTTCTATTTTACAAAGTATAGCTCTGAGTGGAAATTATTTTTATTGAGTGCAATTACTTGTCACACAGTATCCAAGTTCAAAACCTTCTATCATCCCCGGTATGCAGATGATTGAGGGTCCCCGTGACCAGCCTAACTTCTGACATTCTACAGGATGCCTCCTACTCAAACACAGACCCTGGTATGGTCTGCTTCTATTAATTCATTTTTGACATAACTTAGACTTAATGAATTGGCTTGGCTTTTTCACCATTCTTATGCTTCTATAAATGTTTTACTAAATCTTGAAGAAACCAATGTTTAGACCTTCTATTTTACAAAGTATAGCTCTGAGTGGAATTTTTTTTATTGAGTGCAATTACTTGTGTCACACAGTATCCAAGTTCAAAACCTTCTATCATCCCCGGTATGCAGATGATTGAGGGTCCCCGTTACATTCAAACACTGAATATGCAGAGCCTAAGACTACTGTCCTGACAGTAGGGGATGCTTGTCTGTTATAGAGCACAGTATGGGGTTACAACACTACCACCCAAGTGGTTAACAACATCATGTGCTGAGACTATGCTCATTCTACTAGTGGTGACATAAACACTAAAGACCTGTCACTGAGCTCTTATAAGCACTCGCTTTCTAGAGCGGGGCCCTTACCCTCTCACTGCAGCGGCGTTGCAGAGTTTTACGACTCAAGAGTAAAGTGTTTGGTTTTGGGAGCCTGGGTTCTTGCCACTGGGCCAGGTGCTCTGGTTTCTCTTGGCTGGGATACATGACTCATGCTGGGCCACCTCAAACAAGCGGTTTCATAGGGGAAGCCGTGTCTGCAAATAGCAGCTGCCATTTCACAGCGCAATCCTTGGAAGGGGAAGTGAGAATGTTGGTCTCAACATGTTGCATTAGTCTAGTAGCTGACGCTTCAGAGAAGGGCAGAGTTACAATGAGTGCACAAGAGGTTTGCTCAGTGGTGACCAAGAGGGCCTGTAATCTGAAACACTTCCTGCTTTCATAAGACTTGACCTCCACCTGCCCTTGCCCAAGTCTAACTCAGTGGATGTGAGAGGGAAGCAACTCTAGGCCCTCAGTGCATGGTGACTGCTTGAGGTGCATTCAACTGGGATTAAACCAGATTTCCACTGTAAGCATGAACGCTTGGCTGTGTACATGGACGGGTTTCCAGACTCCACTTTGCCTAGAGTTGAGTGACAAACATCCTTGTTGCAGTCCTGCCTCAAGTCTCTCTTCTTGGAACATATTACAACCTACTTTAGAGATAACAGTTGGTTTTATAAAGACAAAGAAACTAGACAGAAGTGCATGAGCAAGCTTTACAGCGGCAACTAGGTGAAACAAATAAGAGTCCACAACCTTAAAATGATAGGGTGTAAACTGACCTGGGTCACTGGGGTCGTTAGTTCAAAATGTAAACAAATATGGGTTAAAAAAGGAAGGCCAGAGGGAAGGAGGAAAGGAAAGAGCTGACATAGGGAGGAGGAGGGTTCAGGAGGATGGGATGGAGAGAGGTAGGATTGTGATGACATGGGGCAGAAGTTGAGTGAGCAGATTTACTTCAAGTAAAATGAACATGTCTGTTGGTATAAGTCGTCTACATTACTCCCACCACATCTAACTAACCACCATATCGTAAGATGAACCTAGGTAAGTAGTTCTGAAGAGTATTGATCATATACTTACCTTGACCATGTGGTTATTTTTGTGGGTTGATATTTTTGGTATTGCTGTAGTGTCACACAGCCATATGTGATAGGTAAGATATGCTAAGGAGTAGGTGGAACTTGACTAAGGCAGATGCAATTGGTCATTCCGAAGACTGACCACAATGAGTATTTCATTTTGAGGTGAGGTAAACGGACCGAGAGCCTTAAATCCAGCGCAGGTGGGATCTAACTTGAAGCAGTATTGGAGGAGAAGGCAGCGGTGCATGGCAAGCTCAGGGCCATGTGCCTACTTTTTTTTATTTCTCGTATGAGTGGAGGATCATTTTCAGGGAAGAGTGATGTCAAGAAGAGTTGAAATATACTCGTTGAGCATTACCAGACATCAGCTGTGAAATAATAAAAGGCATGCGTTAAGATTAAATACAATTGAGGTGAACAGAGAAGTGTAGGCGCACATCTAAAACCAGTCCAGGATTACTAATAAGAAATCCCCTATTTGTTGATTCAAAATTGGGTGCTCAGCAATGGCGGGAAAGCGGCTACTCCCATGCTCTCCAAGACTGGGAGTTACGTCCCAATATATTAAAAATGAGTTTTCAAGCACCTCAAATCCAAAGATAAATTATCTTTTCATTCCTTAAAACATCTCATCCTTTATTCACAAGTTTTCAAACTTCCATATTCTAGCCAGCTAACACATGTTTCGTCATCCAGGCATAACCTGATGATTTCATCAGGGATACAAAAAATGCATGCAATATGCAATAACTTAAATGACTTCTACGGTCATATTCCTATCATCACACGCACAGGAATGGTGAACAGAGTCTCTAATGTACAAGCCAGTGCTCTACATACCATTGTGCTTAAGCCATGAATTGTCATGCTACCAATCTAGTGCACATAAATCAGAGAGATCACAGGCCTCATGTGCTAGTGTGGGAACTATAATAAAAGCACCCCTACCTAGGGGTGTACCTGCATCACACTGATTTATTGTCAGCCCATTTGGCTGACTGCCTCTATTCGCCAGCTGTGCACACGATAGCAGCTTGAAATAATGGCTGTGCGATTTGTAGGCTTTGTGGAAGAACTGAGGGCTGTGTTCTTAGCACTAGTTGATATAGTTTGCTCTTGGCTGGGCTTGGAAATTTTGAGCCATATCTTGGCATATAGGTCTGTGTACATGCATGTGGGGAAGTGTCCATCCTGGCTGGACAGGTGACTGCTATAAACCTAACATATCAAAGAAGCACTCCTGGCATATAATGGCTGCATTCATAGCACATATAGCATACTTGAATACATGTATATGTGTGGTAAAAATATATTTGCAACTACTTTAGAAACTTGCTGTCCTATTGTATTAATTTTGCATTTAATGTTTACTCTTTCATTTATTGTTTCTGCTTTTAGTTCAGCTGTCATTACCTTAATGGTATTATGTAAAAGATCATGTGACAACACTTTCTCTAACATCATCAGGGTCAAAAGGTCATGTGACGTCACTTCCTGTGATGTCATCAGCAGCTGAACATTTGGATGATGCTACTTCCGCTTCTCCTGGCATGTTGGTGAATCCATGTTGACTCAAGAAGGGCAGTGATAGCAAGCAGCATTCCAGAATAACCTCAAGGTGGTAGATGGATTAGAACTAGCAGTTTGATTTACAAGAAGGTGTTATGGAATGAAACCCCAAACGTACTGAGCTTCCCAGAGTCTCACCCAGTCAAAATAAACATTTTCTGATGGCTGCACAGGTGCAAAGTATCCCAGCGCAGAAAACCTCATTGCAAATGCACAGTGTCCTGCAAAGTGATAATGCATAGTCGACCATGCTAGTGCCATCATCTGCAGAGGTAGATGACCCCCCCTCCAAATAGATGAGAGGCCTAGAGCCCTTGCAAATGTGGTGCAAGTATTTGATTAAGTTTCATCTGTTGTGTCTGGCTGGACCCATAGCTGGTTAAGCCCCTTCCTGAGGGCTTGTCTTACACCCACACCCCTTCCACACAGACATCACCAGTCAGGTGACCCTGTCAATTAAAGGGCCCAGACACACATGCTTGTGGCCAGTTTTAGTACTGTTACACGTAGTGTCTGTATCGTTCTTTAGATAGCATAACACAACCTTGGCAATGAGGAGCTCGGACCCCACTTGTGCGATGACGGGAGCACAGCCCTTTGTCGTGGGGAAAGCACACTGGGTCTGCCTGCCCCCAGCCATGAACATCGAGAGAAGTCCCAGGGGTGAGACAACACTGCGCAAAGCAAGAGCACAGTGGCCTGCACGCAAAGGGTGGTGAATGGGAGGGACGCTCTCTCTGGTGAGGCCATCAAGAGGGGACAAACTGACCAGCACGATTGCCCGCCAAGAGGTTGGGCACCAGCCTGCTATGGAGCAGGAGAATCTTCACTGTGCCGATCCAATGTGTTCCAAAAAACAGGCAAAAGGGAAGGCAAGATCCGGTTGGGCAGGAGGCCCATACTTAAACCCCATTGAATAGCGGATGCCACTGGTCATCTACCGACCTCACAAGTCCATACCCTCTGCCCCACATACCTGCTGGGCACTGCGAGGTGCATGGAGGAGGTAGTGACCTCGCGAGCAGCACTCCGCCATGCACATCATCTGCCGGAAGCCGATTGTGCCCCCCAGCAGGTGAGAGGAGCACGGCTGAGGCCGCACCTGCACTGAGTGACTCCCCACCTGCATCTGCAGCACCCAAGTGGTCAAAAAGACCCGCAGCATCAGGAAGGCTGCCACGGCCTGGAAGGAGTGGCTGCAACACCCCCTAGCAGTTGCTTGCTGCACCGCACCACGGCCCGGGAGATGGAGCATGGGGCTTATGAGGCGAGGACCTGGGGAGGCACACCTGAAGTTGCCACGCACTACAGGAGGAAGCCAGTGAATTGTGCGGCAAGACCGGCACAGCTCTTGGCCCTAGAAAACACTGGAAGCACAAGTTGTCCTGCCAGAGAACGAGAACGAGTGACACTCCTCAAGAAAGCGGCAGCAAAGCTGCCACAGTCAGCACCAGAAGGTGCACACATATCTTACTTCTCACAAAAGTAAAGAGACCTTCACTTCCCCTTGTAGGGTAAGAGGAACACTAATAGCGAATACCCTGCAATACCATACCCCGCACCGAGCAGCACCAGCGATGCCCCTCTTCCAACACAAGAAAGGAAGACTTACATGAAGCGCACAGAGGACCACATCAGGGAATTTCATCAGCAAGGGCAAGAGACCTGGAAGAGAAAGCCCTCAGATGGAGAGATTAGACTGAAAGAAAGGTTCTGAGGCCCAGCACTTTCTATGGTGCCAAGAGACAATTTCTCCAACAAAGAAGCAAGATAGCATCCATGTGGCAACCCATAAGCCCAAAGCTCACAATCAGGTTCTACACCAAGCCACCGGCTGACATCACAGCAAAGACATTGACAAGGGAAGTCACTGCTGTTCGAGCTGCCGCCTCACAAGCAGGAAGGACACCTGTGAAAGAAAAGACCACTGTTGTAGTGCAGTGCAGCTACAGTGCCACCAGATAGAACATAGACTATATATGGCTGCCCAAAAGGGGCTGTACCAGCTGGCCCCCCAGCACCGGGTAGCCACCATTGGGCCGTCACTGAGAACGTCACACCGAGTGACCAACTCTGCCAGGCGCACACACCCCTACGCAGGACCAAGTACAGCCAAAGCACGGCCTTGAGGCACAAGTGCTGTGCCATTAGGAGAAGGTAAGGATAAAGTACTGTTCCTTTGAGCAAAGGTGAGGGGGAAGGAAGGTTACCCACCATCCACGGAGCAGAGCCCCGAGAAGATCCCTGAAGAGGAGACATGCGAAGTGTGGGTGGATGCCACACTGACCTGAAGAGGAAAGGTACTGTCCTACAGACATGACAGGACCTGCGAGAAGTCCAAGATGAGAAGACAAGCGGCGACACGTGGCCTGATGCCACCTCGGACCAGAAGAAGAAGAGAGCACGTGCAATGCGTACTTATTTGTGAGGGCCGGGGCTTATTCTTATGCCTCAAGCATTTGCTGCGAGCAAAAGACACATATGGGGAAGATGGAAGAAGGGAAAAATGAAAAAGCGTCATAAAGGAGGAAAGTAGAAAGTTGCAGGATGAGCTGAAGGGGCAGGGGTGGCCGTAAATGGATTGAAGAGGCCCGAGATGGCTTCAGGATTACGCTGCCTCAGTATTCAGTGCTGGCAGATTTAAATTACAGCAGCCGCGTGTTTAAGAGAAGGGCTTTGAGCACCGGCACCTCTATATTTACAAATTCATCACTGGTGAGGATTGGCTGGGAGCGCCTACCCAGGGTGCTCCCAGGCAGACTGGGAGCCTGTGCAGGCTCTCTCCAGCCCAGCAACCGTGTTCCATTGCTGGAGAGAGCCCTGGGCGCATGTGTGTTTGGCTGGGCAGAGACGGCTGGCCAAACAAACATGCACTCCCTCAGCTCATCACCCCCAGTGCCCCGCCCTTTTCACATGGAAAGGATCATAGAGTTTAGTATCCTTTCCCTGTAAAAGGATTTGTAGCTGTTGCTGTTGGCTGGGGGCGATGCTATACCGCCTATACGGAGGAGCCGCGCCTGATCTAGAGACTGAGAGACTCAATGGTTTCTAGTCTGTTTTGTTTATTCCCCTAGATTGCACTCCTTGTTTCTTCTTTTGGATTCTGGGAGGGATGTAGTGTCCTATACCCATAACTGGCCCAGCCCCTTCCTGAGGGCTGATCCTACGCCCACCCCACACCAATCCAACGAAGGCATCACCAGTCAGGTGGCTCTGTTAAAAGGTCCCAGGCACACGTACTCGTGGCCAGTTTGAGTAAAGTTACACACGGTGCCTGTGTCATTCTTTACATAGCTTAGAACGCACCACCACCCTCACACCCCACCTGTGTTATGTGTGTGTTTTTTGATTGCGTGTGCTCGTTTTTCATTTCTAATATCCTGAATTTGAGAGCTACATTACCGTTATTCCCTCTATGTGCAACATTTTTCTCGCAGCCTGTTGGGCATAAACAGCAACTGAAGCACAAGCGCAGCGATCGAAGATTGGTTGTTCACAAAAAGGCCAGCAGATGGCACTAGTGTCAAGAATTGGAGGAAACCGTCATCCGTTCGAAAGAAAACTGCTTCGCACACGGTGGAACAGATGTGTTTAGTTAAAAAGACCTAGGGTTGGTAAACTGATAGAGGTTCAGATTAAAGCTCTACGAGCTGTCTAATGAAGTATGCCTGGCTGAAGTTAGTTACAAATGGCCCACCTGTTGCGTGAGAAGGTTGATTTCAGGCCTACACTTTCACACACATGAAACTGAGACTCATTATGGTTGTTGCTAAAATATTAGAGGTACATTTGACCACTTTTCAATATCCGCCCGTGGTCCTGTCCAATATTTACTCTCTTGGAAGTAAAATTCCTAATTTACGAACTTTCACTTCACACAACCTCCTAGACTGATGCATAACTTCATAATGTTTTGGTAATGGGTACCTTGTGCCATTTACTCTCTTAGGCACCGTCACGCTTTTTTTCTAAAGCTCCCTGGAACCCTTTTGGGTCTCGTCCGTGCTACTGGAGAGGGTAAATAAATGCAGAGTTCTAACATTCTGGATCCAGTAGTAGTATATGCACAAGACTTTATGGAAAGTTAAACATCCACACTAAGGGAAATACTGGGGAAGGTGGCCATACGTTTTGATGGATGCCAAAACAAAACGTCAAAACTGAAGGCCAGACAAGGAACTGAATAATGGTTCAGATGAATGATTGGACTATAATCTCTAGTTTCACGAACATGATGCTGTCCCTGCTCAGTTTCTTGACATCTGGTGGGAATCACTAAAGCAGTTCATTAGCCAGCTGGATTTTCTGATATTTGTCCGTAATGTTTTGCTTTGAAATGTACTTAAATATTATACGTAATGAGTGTTCTTAACATGCTTAATAAATGTGCATTTTGATTACTTTGCTGTGATTTGTCTGTTTGCATGTTGGGATTTTGGGTGTCGCTGAGAGACCTGATTTTCTCCTAGATGTGGTGTTGAAGATTAATATTTGGCCCTGTTGATTAGAAGGAAGACATTATGGGCCACATGTACAAAGTTACTCTGCAGACACAAATTGTATGATTCTAAAAATCACAAGATTTTAACCATGCTTCACCCATTCAGCATGTTGGCAAAGCATTCATGATTGTCAAAAATGGGCATACCGATCAATTTTCAATTGCCCTCTGTCACTTTTTTGAGGCCTCTCCTGTGAGATGTTTTCCTGGCATCCTGCATGATTTATTTCTCAATTTGGAGCAACAAAATGCTGCTATAGATCCTGGATTTAAAGGTGGAAATGGTCTTTTGAAGTGTTTTTCTTGCAAAATTTCCCCTCCAGTTTGAAGATGGCCTGGCAGCGGATGTGCAGAGAGCGTGTGGATATGGTGAGCTTTTCTGCCGCATAGGTAAGTGCACAGGTCGTGATGGATTTGTAAATGATGCAGCTGATTTTGAAGACAGTGTGAATCAGCAAGAGGAGTCAGTGGAGATCAATCAGAATGGTTGTGATGTGATCATAATTCTTAAGGCCCTTTATACACACTGCAGAGTATTAGATATCCTTAAAGGGGGTCTGTGTGAGTTTAGGAAGCCATGGATCAGGTCATTTGCACCATCAAAAATGCAAGGGAACCAGATTTTGACCAGCAGTTCTAAAGTCACTTTCTCAGAGGAACAGTTTCACTTTCTTCAGTGCACAGATCTGGCACTAGAACACATTTGTTGTTTTGGCAAAGTGTTCTTTGAATTTCTTTGAATGTGAGGCTGGTGTCCAGGGCCAATCTTAGTGATATGACATGTGAAAGTTGTGATTTGACGCTGTCGTGGTTCATGTCATTGAGCCAGGATTGTACCATTTCTTCCTTGTTGTTCTTGGCAATAATAGGAATTATGTCTTATTGGGGTTGAGCTTCAGGTATGTGCTGGACTAGGCAGTGGCAGTGTTTGAGATATTCGTTGTCTGGACTAGGTACAGTAAGTGTCTGAGATATTTGTTGTATGGCACGGAGCATACTTTCAAGTGAAATATATCTTGCCAGCATATTGGTGAATTCTGATGCTGTTACCCGTGGATCGAGGCCCAAAATCTCCATCTAGGTGCTTATGATGACGGGACAATATGAAACCGTGAGGGACTCAGAACATGACAAAGATTTTCTGGGACCTGGAGGTGCCCATTTGAATGAACGGATGTCGGTTGGAATGGTAGGAGGAGATCATTAAGCATTTTACTTCTTCATTTGACAGAAAACCCAATGTGGGACCAGGGCATTTTCATCCTCCCAAAAGGTCAACTTGTCCCATGTGTGAGGATCAAAAGCCATGAGGCAATCTTAGGGTAATTTGAGAAAGGGACAAAGTTTTCCATATCATGTGTAGGCACACCAACATTTTGGGCAAACATACCCCCTGATGGGTCTGTTTGAATCAGCCCGTCCCACCATGTGTGGGACTCAAGGCTGGTACCATCCCTTGGACATAGAAAGTGAACCCACCAAACAGCCATATCTCCCACTGCATTGCTAGCCTTTAATGGTGACCTATCCTGGGTCCCCTTACTTACTACTTTTCAGGATACTGGATCATTTGGATTCTGCATGTCTGCTCTTCATCTTTGGCACTGTCCTGCATCACCAAGATTGCATGGGCAAAAGATGACTGTAAGAAATTGAACTATTAGTTTCAAAGAATGTGAGTCCTTCACAAGTAAAAAGTCTATATTGACTTTTTATTTGGCACAACGCACACTGTTGTAGCACTTGATGCTCTCAGGGTAGTGCAGTAGAGCATTCCAAAACCTTCTCAGAGGATGTGGCTGAGGACACAAACCCTATGTCGCTGGTACACGACAACACTCAACAAATCATTATTCAGTCAGTACTCTTTCTTTTAAAATAAGAAGCAAACTTTAACTACACACACACACTACTAAATACTACCCATTAAATTACAAATAGATCTATCTGGAATAAGGAAATACCTTTGGTGATACCCTCATATTACATTACACCTCTAGTGGTTCTGCAGCATCGCATACAAGGGGTGTTTCATTAGAAAAGAGGCAGGCCAAATGCTTTGGTCAAACTTTAACCCCATTAGTAAAAGTACCCACAAGTTAAAGTTCATCTTTCTTCCCTAGCTAAAATGTATAACACAGTATGAAGACATCGATATTGCGGTAAAACGTGCATAAGATTTATTTTGTTAGACTGCCAATACAATTATAGAAATCAAGTCAAGAGATCACTACACTCTTGAGTTTAGAAGAACAAACCTCCAGTTTAGAGTGTTTTAAAATTAAGCAATACTCCCTCCTTGGTCATAATTTCAATATCCCTGGAGACTTAGGCTGACGTTATAATAAAACAGTGTGAGGGGTCAGCAGTACACTATTCAGCCCTTTACACTTGTGCTTAAACCACTGGTGGGGGCCCTCCCCTTCTGGAGGCACCACAGTGAAACAAATATGTAAAGTTTTCCCACTCGTTGGGCATTATGGGATGCTCCATGACCCGAGACATGAATAAGTGATGAGCTGCTCACCCTGCTCTGTTTTCTTATAAATGTGGCTTTGCACAGCATTACTTTTTTGTTTTGTTTTTTTAACCCTGGATGCACCGATCTGACCTGGGACACCCATGATCTGGTGAGGGTCATTGGGGAATCCCCGAGGGCCCTGCAGCCAGAGCCGATGCACCACACACACATGCACCTCCTGGACCATGCGCAGGAGCTGGAATTTCTCTTTCTGCTCCTGCACCCCGGGAGCAAGTCCTTCTTGTGCTCCTACCCACAGCAGGAGCAGCCTTGTCAGTGCTGGATGTGCCCATTCACCCCAAACACAGGAGCAGGCAACAGCAATGCACACAGCCAATGAGTCCATGCCCTGGGGGATAGGGTCTCCTGGACAGTATCTGAACTGGGCTACACCCCTAAAGGCATAAAATAAGCCTGGTGAGGGTGCCCAACAAATGCTCCCTCCCCATTTAATATTAAAACCAGGGGACTGTGGTGACCGCTGGGGCTTGAAACATCCTGTGGGAGATGTCTTATTTTGCTGCAGACTGCAATGTGCTTCGTTTTTGGATTGTTTTACTTTTCAGGGGCCACACTTCTAAGGCCTGTTTCTAAGGCTTTGTTGAGCCAATTTTCATCATCTTGGGCTCTCTGTATTGCTGATGGCCAGTACTAGCCACCAGGACCATATCCAGTTATCCTGCCTTCTAAATGTGTTTTTTTCGGGAGCTGAGTTTTTAAGGGCTCTCTGCACAAACCTGCCCTCTGTATGGATCCTGGTGCTCTTCTCTGACTGAGGGATGGCATCTTGAGCAGGCTCTCTGAAACAAGCCAGAAAAACAACCTCCCTGCCACACTCCCCAAGTCCCATAACCTCCAGGCTTCTTGAAGGGCACCTGTGGCTCAACAGAGTCCAGGACCAGTCCACACAAGTATCCAGTGGGACCATCCTGTGGCCCCTAGCAGGTCCAGTCACACAACTGTTCTTCAGGTGGCATGAAGGGGCCAGTGATCTGGCCTTGGAGAGACTTGTCCTAGTCAGGGGGGTTATAGCCTGTAGGTCCATACTTACAGTGCATCAGGTAGCTTCTCCCTCCAGCTGAGCATTTTTTTGCCATTATTGCTCGAAGGTCCTGTGTCTTCTGATCATCTCTCCCTTGTACAGGGGCTTTTAAGTGGAGGTGGAAAGTTATAGTTACCAGGTATATCTGCCCAATCATAGGATTCCACGTCATCCACTGCTTCCCAACCCTCCTGCACAGTACAGCATTCTGGGACAAACAAATATTTGACTTCAGGTTGTCTGTGGAGGCCCGAGAGCTTCAGCCTGATGACAAAGCTGCTGATCGCTTCCCACCAAAACTTCAAAGGCGAGCACCCTCCTGTGTTGGATCCAGAGGTCTGGCCCAACTCCTATGTTCCAATGGGCATGGGTGCAGTGTGACAAGCTAAGAAAGGATTTCCTCCCAACCATTTCCTTTCTCAGGGACTGGGTCAAGCACAGTTAATTGCTCTATTTTGTGGGGAGGCTATTAATCCCTCTTCTCAATCAATCAATCAATCAGTTTTTAGAAAGCGCTACTACTCACCCATGAGGGTTTCAAGGCGCTGGTGGTGGGTCTGGGCCTCATTCGAAGAGCCATGTTTTGAGGTTCTTCCTGAAGATGGTGAGTGATGGGCTTTGCCTGAGGTGCAAGGATAGGTTGTTCCAGCTCTTAGCTGCGAGGTAGGCGAAAGATCTTCCTCCAGCGGTGGTCTTCCAGATGCGTGAGACGGTGGCTAGCATCTGCTGGGCGGAGCAGGGGTCTGGTGGGGTTATGGAATGAGATGCAATGGTTCAGGTAGGATGGTCCGATGTTGTGAAAGGCCTTCTAGGTGTGGGTGAATAATTTGAAGTTTATTTGTTCTCCACTGGGAGCCAATGGAGGATCCTCAGGTTTTGGGGATGAGATCCTGGCGGGGGACGTTCAGGACGAGTATGGCGGCAATGTTTTGGATCAGTTGTAGTTTCCTGATGTTCTTTGTTGTGGTGCTGGCATAGGGTGCGTTGCCGTAGTCGACCTAGCGTGTGACTAGGGCATGGGTGATTATCTTGCGGCAGTCGACCGGGATCCATCTGAAGATTTTGTGGAGATGGCTGAGGGTGTGCCAGCAGGAAGAGGTGACTGCATTTATCTATCCGGTCATTGATAAGGAAGAGTTGAGGATGATTACTAGGTTACAGGCGTGGTCAGTCGGGTTAGGCGGTGCGCTGAGCGATGTGGGCCACCAGGAGTCGTCCCAGGCTGAAGTGGAGTTTCCGAAGATGATGAGTTAGGTCTTGTCTGAGTTGAGCTTGAGGCAGCTCTCCCTCATTCACGTGGCAATGGCTTCCATTCCAGTGTGAAAGTTCCTCTTAGCTTTGTCCGGGTCTTCAGTGAGGGATATGATGAGTTGTGTGTCATCAGCATATGGCAAGATGTTCATTCCGTGGCCACTGACGATGGCTGCAAACGGGGCCATGTAGATGTTGAAGAGCGTTGGGCTCAGGGAGGATCCCTGAGGGACTCCATGCTGACTTCTGTTGGTTTAGGTATAAAGGTTGGAGCCTGACTCTTGTGTTTTTCCTGTGAGGAAGGAATGATTTGATTGCAAGGCTTTTCTGTGGATTCCTACGTCGTGGAGTCTGGTGCATAAGGTGCTGTGGGAGACCGTGTCGAAGCTGAGGAGTATGAGTGCTGCGGTCTGGCCGCGGTCAAGGAGTGTGCAGATGTCATCGGTGACTACAAGAAAAGCTGTCTCCTTGCTGTGGTTGCTGTGCAATCCAGACTGAGAGGTATCCAGAGAGTTGTTGTCCTCGAGGAATTGTCACAACTGTGAATTTATGGCTTTTTCCAGGACTTTGGCTGGGTAGGGTAGCAGCGAGATGGGCTGGAAATTCATGAGCTCTGATGGGTTGGCTGTGGGTTTCTTCAGGAGGGGGCGGACGTTGGCGTTTCCAATCTTTAGGTAAGGTGGCTGTTTTGATGGAGCAGTTAAGAGTCTTGTTAAGAGTCTTGCGGAGTTTGGGGGCGATGAATGCACTGTCTCTGTTGTAGATGTGGTGAGGACAGGGCTCTGTGGGAGCTCCAGAGTGAATGCTGTTCATGATTATTTCAGTCTCTTCTGTGGTGAGAGTGGACCAGCTGTGGATGGTTTGGGTGGTTCCTGGGTGGCCGGGTCGATCGTAGGTTCTGAGGCTGAGTGGGTTCTGCGGGAGAAAGCTGTCATAGATGTCAGAAAGTGGCCAATTTGTCACAGAGGTCTTGCGACTGGGATTTCAGTGGCTTCGGAGGGAGGATTGGTGAATTTGTTGATTACCGTGAAGAGTTCTCTCATGTTGTGTGGGGAGGTGTTGATGTTTTCACCGACTGCAGCTTTTTTGCGTTCTTAATGCGTTGGTTATGGGTGGTAGTGGCTGCTCTGAAGGAGGCGAGGTCTTCACTGGTTTTGCTGTTTCTTCTGAACAGCATAATAATTAATGGGGCCCAGAAGGGTTTTCAAAGACATGGAATCTGATTTTGAGCTGAGCCATGGAACATTACAAAACTTAAAGTAACATCAGTGTGTATGTGAGATATTGGGGACTATAAATTCACTCCTGTGGAGAATGGTTGCTCGAAGTATGTAAGCAGCCTGGAGCAGTATCCTAAGGGAATGAACACGTATATTAATGGAAGGCACAGGTATACTAACAGCAAGGTCTAGTATGCTAACAGAAAGGAAAAGTATAGAAAGAGAGTATTCAAATATACTAACAACTTTGAGGTTTATACTCGTGGCATAGACAAGTATACTAATGGCATTGCCAAGTATAGTAACAGGACAGAGAAGTACACTAACAGCAAGCACAAGTTTACTAACAGAATGGACAAGTATTCTAACAGCCTGGACAAGTATACTAATGCAATGGGCAAGTATACTAATGGGATGGAGAGGACAGTAATGGAAATGACAGGTATGCTACTGGCATAGACAAGTATGCTAACAACCTGGACAAGCATACCAGCAGAGTGAACAAGAATACAAACAGCGTGGCTCGGACAAATATACTATTGGCGTGGACAAGGATTCCAACAGAAAGGACCGCAAGGATACAGATACTAACAACATAGACATGTATACTCATGGCATGGACACACAGACTAGTGGAGTAGACAAGTGTAATAAAGGAAAGGACGTGTATACAAACAGCATGGACAAGTATGCTATTGGAATGGACAAGAATACTAACAGCTGTACAGATGTACTAATGCCCTGGACAAAAGTAATAACAGCTGAGACCAGAGTTAAAAGCGACTAAATATGTTTTCCTGGCTTTCTGAATATAGCGCCTCCTAATCGGTGAACTAAGAAGACCACGTTCCATCGGTGTTTACTCGTGCACCCCCATCATGTCGGACAGTCTTTTCCAGTTGGATAGCATCCAATGTGGAGCAGGCATTACTGCACTCATTTCCTTTAACATTCTAGCTCTTTTATTGCAATGAGAACGTGGTGTGGTCTTCCTGTGCTCTTCATGCTGATTAAACAGACAATTCTCTGTTTTTTGTTGCCTCATTGGGCTGTCCCACAAACTGCACATTTGTGTTTGCGAGGTTCTACTTTTCATTACTGATTAATTTATTTGAAATACAAGTAAGTCTCAGCTGATCTTGCATTCTAATCTCAAGCCCACTCTGTTCATGATTTGGTTGGCATTTGTTTCTTTTTTCAAAAAAGAAATATTTTTTCTTATAACAAGGTGTTTGTTTACAATTCCTCTGGAGCTTGGTGATCTTTGACTCGGTGCAAGTTCTGGCAGCTCACTGGGAAATGGGTGAAAATTCCACAACTTGACAGACTGCATGCCTTTGAAAAAACATATTGGCCTAGACTTACTAATATTTTGCTTAGCTGGGCAAAGCCAGCGAATGTTAGCACTGACAATTTTTGCATGCACAAGTTACTTTGAGAGTTATTTTGTCCTGAAAATTGACGCAATAGCAGTGCAGTGCAAAACATGTCTTTATCAAAGATCACCAAACCCCAAAATAGTACGCAAGCAAGGCAAAACAGAGCAGTTCATTTTTTTTTTTTAATTTCGGATACTCCGAAAATCATCTCACATAGCGTCTTCTGTCCGGATACGTTTTTCAAACCACTCAAATATTATCAATTCACACCTTTTTTCACAATGTTGCACGTTAATTTCCAGGCATCATATTAGTGCGTGTGAACTTGACTTTCACAACGCAGCAGAAAAATATACAACCAGAGCAAGAGGCAGTGTTATTTGAAAAGATAGATTAGTAAACTAACTGTTCTTGCTGAGATTCGCGTACCATCTGCATGCCACGGCTTTAAATCTTTGGGGGTTCCCTCAGCCATTCCACTGTCCAAGGGTGATCAATTACATTTATTTTTGCAGTTTCGTAGATAGCGAACTTGACAAAAAGTTATTGAAGCACTTCATAGTAGCACCAGTTACATTACACAAAGGTGTAATGGCCCGATCAAGGGCGGGAGTAAAGGAGACACTAGGGGCGTAGCTTGGTCAGTAAATATGGGGTGAGGTGTGAGCTTCATATTTTCCAAGAATCACTCTGCCATATAATGTTATAATACAATATACAACAAGCCGGGTGCGCGAGAGGGGCCTAGGCGGCGGTGGAAAGGAAGGAGTGTGCATTGGTAGCAGAACTAGGTGAGACAAGACGTAGGGCCTGAGTTAGAACTCAGCGGAGAGGTTTATGCCGTCGCAATGGTGACGAATATCCCATCCCCCGAAATCTAAATCCCATTCTATTCTATGGGATTTTGATTTCTGCAGACGGGATGTCCGTCACTGTTGTAACAGAGTAACCCGTCTGCAGAGTTCTAAATCAGGCTCATAATATTTTGTAAAAGAACCAACATTTCTTAGGGCTTTCGCGAGAGAGCGTCTATGTGTTTTTGTCTCAGTGTATGTAAAAATTCCTGGTGAAATCCGACAAACACCTCACCATACCCGGCTGAAAGCCCCTGCACCTAAATATTTATCAGAAAATAAATTTCTTAGGGGGTGCACCCCAAACCACCCCCCCTGAAGCTACACCCCTGAAAGATACAGACACTGTCTCATGCAGTTTGGACTCTACTTGAGCTGTCCATCTCTCTTTCATTTATATCTTTCCCACCGTTTTGGGCCGTCAGGCTGTGAGGGGGTCATCAGGGTATTACGTAGTGCCAGGTGGTCACTAGATCCCATCCAACATTTGTTCAACAGTGTCTCTCGTCAATCCAGTGTGCACACACAGACCCATATTTATGGGCTTTGTGGCGCAGAGCACCAAGTCACCTTGCTGCCCTGCCCAGCATCACAGGGTGAGGGCAGGAATGAGGCGTATGTATCCAATGTGGCGTATTCCTGTCCTTTCCCCTGCACTGGTGCTGTTTTAGCAGCCTAGCACCGATGCAGGCACCCTTGTACCATAGCGCAAGTGTGACTGCACTGCATGCAGGACTTTTTTTATGCAGGACGTGACACCTTCCTATACAAAAACAATCCTGAGAGTCTCTTTCCTCTTTCTATGTTTACTGCAGAATGCACTCCACATAGAAACAGAAAAAATAATGAGGATAAATAAACATATTTTGCCTCTTTATGCCTCTCCTGAGGAGGTGTATCCTTTTGGCCCAGGTTTATATGTTCTTGTAAATCTGGGAATGTGTAAAAATTCATGGATGTTGCATGGGAATACCCACGCAACACCCATGGATACGCCTCCCTGGGTCAAATTAATGCAACGCAGTGATTTGTGCCGCGTTACAACACTCGAGATTTATGAAGCCAAGCAGGCAGTAGCGGCACCTCCATTAGGGTGCAGGAGCATTGCCCCCCTCTGCCAGCAGTGGCAGCTGCAAAACATTCGCAAGGAAATAATAATAAACACAGTTTATTATCTTTTCCTTGTAAAGAGGTGGGGCCATGGGGGTGACGAGTGCATGTGTGTTTCGCCAGCCGTCTCGGGCCGGCCAAACACGCATGCGCTGTAGGCTCTCTCCAGCCCAGCAACACAGTTGCCAGGCTGGAGAGAGCCTGTAGAGGCTCCCAGTCTGCCTGAGAGCTCCCTGGCTGGGCACTCCCAGCCATTTCTGACGCTGCTCTGAGCAGGGTCAGGATTGGACGCAGGGCAGGCTGGGAGCCTTTGCCTGCACTCGAGGACAGAGCGGTGAGGCGGCGAGCAAGTATTTATTTATTTTTTACATTTATTTTTTATTCCCCCTCCCTTGCCGCCCGGCCTCTTCCACATACTTTGAGCCACAACTGCATGCAGGGCCATGCCAGGTGGCCTTTCGTGGCTTCATAAATTTCACTTAAGGATTGCGTCCCTCTTGCACCACATTGTGTGGTGCAAGAGCAACACAAACTAGGCCATAAATATAACCCAAAGTCTCTCAGTCTCTCACTGAGAATAGGGTTGAGTTGCATGTTATATCTTTGACCCTGGGTTCCAGCAGGGCCCCTTTCAGACTCCCTGGCTATTTCCACCACTGGTGTTCCAGGTGGCAATGTCCTGGATCTTCGGTTGCTCCCATCCCATAATGTCGATCTTCTTAAACCATGACACATTCCAAGCCACCATCTCAGTGCTTCGGCTAGCCAACACTAGGGTGCCATTCATGGTGGTGACTGTCCAAAGTCCAGTGTTGTATGGCACGCAGCATTTCCACCCTGGGTCATTCTCGTTTCAGGATGCTGTTCTCATGTTTGACAGTTTTGCTCTCTGGTGTCCACTGGCCTAAACCATGGTTATTCTACATCTCTCTTGGGTACCCTCAGGGTCAAACACTGTGACTTGCCATGCTGGCTCACTGCTAGTATCATGGCGTGACCGCCTCATCATCATTGTCAGGGGGGAGCACTTGGCAGTACAGTTAGGGATGTTCTAATACAATTGAAGGAACCAATGTAGGGTTGCCTCAGGTCTCAACCCTTTATCCATGGCGATGCGCATGGCCTTATGGCGAGTAGACATAGAGGGTTCAACATCCCCATTTGATTGCGGCCACTGAAGTGTTATTTTACTGTGACTGACCCTTCTAGCTCTTTAGGAAAATTCCTGAAGTTACCCCCTTGGAAAGAGGGTCAATTGTCAATTCTTATTTCCTCCAGGAAGCAGAACCGGGCGAAAATATTTTCCAACAAAGGCCATACTTTACTGAAAACCGAGGACTCAATTACTTCCACACTGAATATTTAGAATACTGAATATTTAGAATACCCATCCATCATGACCAGGATTAGCTGTCCATCAAGAACCTCCTAAAGTCCAAACTGATCTTAGTCCATGATGTTTCACAGGGCCCCGCTGTGGTCATGGGTGCTAGCACACTGGTTCCGCCCATTTGCTAGTAGCTGGGCAACACTTCACCACATTGTCTACCATGGTATCGAGACCAGGGAACCATATATATTCGCTCAAGTGTACTATGGGGTAGATTCATGGAACGTGGCACTGCACAGAGTGCAGCGCCACTTTCCCTGCACCCCTTAGCACCCACCTGCCACCACCATGTGTGCGCAGTATTTAAAATACGGCGCACCATGGCGGAGAGTAGGGGGCAATAGCGCCATTTTTCATGGCGCTATTGATGTACTCTGCAAGAGTAGGGCCAAAATATTGGTGCAACTCCTGCAGAGTACATAGGGCCCTATTTTAAAGAGTGGAAGCCCCCTTTTAACGCCTGCTCTAGAGCAGGTGGTAAAAGTGCCCTAAAAAACGGAGCAAGGAAATCTCATAGATTTCCTTATGCCATTTGTCCGGCTCCCCTAACGGAGGAACGCCCCCTTTGCATACATTATGCCTGGCACAAAGGGTTACAGAGTGGGGCAATGCATGCAGTGCACCACACTGTAAATAAGGCGCAGGGATTTCGGCCTCGTTGGGTCACATTAACGTAAAAAATAATGACTTTAATGTGGCGCAATCTGGCGCAAGGGCATTATAAATAAGCCCTTTTGTCCCCCACTCTCTGGTGTAAGGCTTTCGGTATCACAAACTGACAACTCCTCAGTAGCAGTCAGTCCTCTGTTGTGCTTGGTTTATGCAACACTCTCATCAGTTGCGACACCTTTCTTGTCTGCAGGCACCCACTAATTTGCATCACATAGTAGTGTTCCCCATGCTCCTCCCTGGAGGGTGATAATGGTCTTTTGAAGAACCTTGTCATTTTGCATAATGTGACAGATTTCAACAGTAGTGAGAGCCTTGGGCCACAATCTTTGACTCACCATTCATATGTAGTGTTCTAAGGCTGCCTCCTGGGGGTTCTGGTTGTCTCCCTGAGGGGCAGGGTGGCATGACAAGAAATTGGCTGGGATTTTTCGCACCCAGGTAAGTATACAACAGTAAATCTGTACTGCTGCAGCTGTACTGCCAGTCGCTCAATGCGTGCAGGCGGGTGAGGTGCGGTGTCCCTAAACAGGCTAACTAGCAGCTTAGGATCGATGATTACTTTGAAATTCCTTCCATAGAGCTAAAGATGAAAGTTTTTGCACCCATATTTGATGGCCAAGGATTTCTTCTTGATTTGGGCATATATGCCTTCTCTCAGTAAGCGCTCTGCTTGCAAAAGCAAGGGGTAAAAAACATAGAGGTTTCTCTTGTGTGAGTGTGTGTGAGTTTTGTACTGATGCTGACGGGGCTGGCGTTTACTATCAGTTCTGTTTTTGTTGACATGAAAACAGACCATACTGGTGTTAGTAAGCAATGCCTGATTGATGTTCTTGAAGGCTACTTCCTCTTTGGAGCTTTATGTCCATTGGACGTCTGATTTAGTCAGGGCACTCAACGGGTCTGAGAGTTGCTAAGTTTAGTAGGAAACATTTGCAATCTATGACCATTCCCAAGCTGCAAATGTCTGTGGCATTCTTCGGAGCTGGGGCCTGCTGAGTGGATTCAGATTTCCTTGGCTCGACCTTTAGTCCATCTTTCGTGAAAACATATCCACAAGAATTCAATTTAGGATCATTTTTCCTAATAGAGGTAGGCAGTAATTACCGAGGCTCTGTGGAGTGGCCTGCAGGCGACTGATCTTCCATAGTGAATGAATAAATGAGTATGTCATCCACTGATATTCATTACTCCTTGTAGGCCTTAAAGGGTTTCACGGATAATGTTCTGGAAGACTTCTTAAGCAGATGAGATCCCAAAGTTGAGTCGATTGTACTTCTTCAGACCAAAGTGTGTCAAAATGGTAGTGATGTACCCACCTTTCAGGTCCAGCAGTAGTTGGTGATATCCTGCATTGAGGTCCAGTTTACAGAACCGTTAGGCTCCATTAAGATCAGCTATCATATCATTCATTGTCTGAGTGATGTGTCTCTTTCTTTAAATCACCTGATTGATAAGGGTCATATCCTGATCACTCAAGGCTGCTTGGGTTTCTCCACTTTAACAATTGGGGAGGTCCACGGGATGGAGCCTGGCGCCTTTTTAATAATATTGAGGCCCTCATTCTGACCCTGGCGGTTCTCTACCGCCAGGGCCAACGGGGGCGGGAGCACCGCCGACAGGCCGGCGGTGCTCCCTTGGTCATTCTGACCGCGGCGCTTTGGCCGCGGTCAGAACGGGAAAACCGGCGGTCTCCCGCCGGTTTTCCACTGACCTTAGAATCCTCCAAGGCGGCGCAGCTCGCTGCGCCGCCGAGGGGATTCTGACCCCCCCTACCGCCATCCTGTTCATGGAGGGAAAGCCGCCATGAACAGGATGGCGGTAGGGGGGGTCGCGGGGCCCCTGGGGGCCCCTGCCGTGCCCATGCCAATGGCATGGGCACGGCAGGGGCCCCCGTAAGAGGGCCCCGCAAAGTATTTCAGTGTCTGCCTTGCAGACACTGAAATACGCGACGGGTGCCACTGCACCCGTCGCACCTTCCCACTCCGCCGGCTCGATTACGAGCCGGCATCCTCGTGGGAAGGGAGTTTTTCCCTGGGCTGGCGGGCGGTCTTTTGGAGACCGCCCGCCAGCCCAGGGAAAAACTCATAATACCCTCCGCGGTCTTCAGACCGCGGAGCGGTATAATGGAGGGCGGGATCCTGGCGGGCAGCCTCCGCCGCCCGCCAGGGTCATAATGAGGCCCTGAGTCTTTCAAATTCTGGCTTCACTAGATGGCAGAGATGAATCCGATCCCTTCAGTGCCGGAGTACTATTGGCTTCACTGATTAGTTAATATGAAGTTTGATGGGTACTCCCTTCAGGCATTGAAGACCTTGAAACAGTTGGAATGCAGTCTATCAGTAGAGCATGGCTGGTCCGAGCGAAGGAGAACAGTTCAAGGTCTTCTGCCATGGGGCACCCTTTTAGCGTTTCTTTCCCCTTCCCTTATAACGTGGGACCTGGCAGGGTACTCCCTTCTGCCTTGATGTACTAACACATCGATCACTCCTGATAGTCGGAGCAATAGTCCAGATGTTTAGATCTTGGTTTTACTTGTCACTAGCCCTGGTTGTGGCTTGAGCTGGTTGTATTGCCCCATGCTCATCACGTTCATGGATGACCCTCCATCAATTAGGGCTTTGACCACCGTGCTTATCACCACTACTTCACACACAAATTGGAGTCGTTCTTTGCCACTTGTCGGTGTGGTGTATGTAATGAGAAATACATCTCCTTCATCATTGGCTTCAGCATCCTAACAGTTGAAAGACCACGTGACAAGGCTGCCTGACTTGTATTTTTCTCCGAAATCGAGATGTAGCCTGCATGCTGCAGAGGTAGGAATGTTATACCTTTTGCTCCCCGACCTCTGTCCCCACTACGGCAGATGCAGCTGAAATGTCCTATCTGTCCACATTACGAACAGTCTTTTCTGTGTGCGGGGCGTTTCTAGGGCAAATGGGACTCCATACCACAATTCCCACGCTGTTGGCTAGGGCTTCAATCTGCTGCACCTGCGCAACATGGGGGTGGTTGACTCCTTAGGGCATCCACTGTTTTGACTTTGATGGATGGTGTTCAGCAGGGTGTTGGCGTGGCTGGAGCCTTCCTCAATACCACTTCCCTCTCTGCAGAGCGGCATGCCAACAGGTCATGAGATCAGACCAAGATGAGGATAATATCTAGTATGACGCCTGGCTGGCATAGAATGAGGCCTTTAAGTATGTTACATAGCTGCACTCTTGTATGGGCTGGGCCTCGACTTATTTGATCAGATCGTCATCGGTGCATGTGCTTGCTAGTTCCCTCAAGCACACGTAGAAGGCATCTATGGACTCCCCTCTACTGGCTGCTGTGCTTGTCTTAGTTTAAAACGCTCAAAGTCCCTGTTCAGTTGGGGGTCGAAATGTGCATTGAGCACTGATGGCAGTGTCTTAATCATCTGTACCAGTTCCTGTGAGGTGTGTGCTAACCTACCCACTTCTTCCGTCTGGGGGTGGCAGTCACCAGGTAAGCCAGTTCCCTGAAGGGTTGCAGGGCAGAAAATGAGGCATGCCTAGCTGTTGGTGCTGCGAGCAGGGCAGCTTGTACTGGGACATTTGCTCTACCAGGACCGATCTGGACGTCATTAGACATGGTCACTGCCGATCAGGGTGAGGTGACGGTCAGTGCAGGCCTTAATGTCCTGAGGCCTGGAAGTGACAGAGCAAGTTAAGATGAGCCACACCTGGCAGACTCCTCTTAGCTCTGAAAGGCAGTGATTAAAGGCTTTTCCTCAGCAAACAAGTGTGGCAGAGCACAGGGGCCCTGTAGCCTGATTTGTGCCATGCCCAAGCAGTTTGAAAAGAGGATCACCTTCAAAATCCTCATCCACGCACACAATGCCCTCCACAACACAGGTCCCGACTACCTCAACGACAGACTCACCTCTCACACCCCCACCCGCAACCTTCGCTCCGCCACCTCGCCCTCGCCTACGTCCCCCGCATTCATCGTACCACCGTCGGAGGAAGATCCTTCTCTCACCTAGCCGCCAAGACCTGGAACTCCCTACCGCTCCACCTCCGCCTGACCCAAGACCTCCTATCATTCAGGAAACGCCTCAAGGCTTGGCTTTTCGACCAGTAGCTCTCCCCCCCGCCCTCCCTAGCGCCTTGAGACCCTAACAGGTGAGTAGTGCGCTCTATAAATCCTTGATTGATTGATTGATTGATGGTGACCAAAGGCCACTGCCAGGTGGCGCTGATGGCTGATTTTTGATGGACTGCCCAGCGGGGACCTTGCGCTCAGTGGGATTAGCAGCTACCGTGAGCCAAGGAGAGCAGACAGCTGGAGCATCTGGGGAGTTCAGGACGCTTGATTGCAGGGAGCAGGGTGCCGAGAGGTGAGTCAGAATGGCTCTGGGTTCAGGGTGTCATCATTGCCAGTGTAATGACCTGGTCAGGGCCAGGAGCGCGAGTGACGAAGACAAAGACACAGTTTCATGCAGTTGGGACTGGACCCCAAGAGGTCCACGTCTATTTTATTTATATCCTTTGGGCCATGCCCGGGTCTCAGGTTGCATGAGGGTCAGCTGGGTATTACATAGATCCAGGTGGCTAACTACAAAGGTCACCTTCATTTTTAGGCCCAGAGAGATTAAGGGGGTGATTCTGACCCCGGCGGTCTTAGACCGCCGGGGCCAGGGTCGGCGGGAGCACCGCCGACAGGCCGGCGGTGCCCCGCAGGGCATTCTGACCGCGGCGGTAAAGCCGCGGTCAGACCGGCAACACTGGCGGTCTCCCGCCAGTGTGCCGCCGCCCGTTTGAATCCTCCAAGGCGGCGCAGCTAGCTGCGCCACCGAGGGGATTCCGACCCCCCCTACCGCCATCCAGTTCCCGGCGGTCCGCCCGCCGGGAACCGGATGGCGGTAGGGGGGGTCGCGGGGCCCCTGGGGCCCCTGCAGTGCCCATGCCACTGGCATGGGCACTGCAGGGGCCCCCGTAAGAGGGCCCCTACGAGTATTTCACTGTCTGCTTGGCAGACAGTGAAATACGCGACGGGTGCAACAGCACCCGTCGCACCTTCCCACTCCGCCGGCTCGATTACGAGCCGGCTTCATCGTGGGAAGGACGGTTTCCCCTGGGCTGGCGGGCGGCCTTTTGGAGGCCGCCCGCCAGCCCAGGGGAAACCTCAAAATACCCACCGCGGTCTTCCGACCGCGGTACGGTATTTTGGCGGCTCCCGCCGGGCGCGCGGTGACCGCGCCCGGCGGGAGTCAGAATGACCCCCTAAGTGATTTGCCCAGGATCACAGGATGTTGAGCCAAAGCTGAGACTGGACCCTTATTTCCCAGTTCCGAAGTCGGCAACTCAGCCCGTAATGCCACATCCTCTCTCCTACTAATGGTTCTGTTTGGATAAAATTAACATCTGCTATTTATAGTGCTTCGAAGCTGTCACTTGTTCCATACGAGTAAAAATGGCAAACGCAGGCAGGAATACACAAAGGGCCTTGCATCAAAAGATTTAAGCGAGATCGCTGAATTATTTACATTACACATACAGGGGGTCATTCTGACCCCGGCGGTCTAAGACCGCCGGGGCCAGGGTCGGCGGGAGCACCGCCGACAGGCCGGCGGTGCCCCGCAGGGCATTCTGACCGCGGCGGTTCGGCCGCGGTCAGAAGAGGCAAACCGGCGGTCTCCCGCCGGTTTACCGCTGCCCTTAGAATCCCCCATGGCGGCGCAGCTTGCTGCGCCGCCATGGGGGATTCTGACACCCCCTACCGCCATCCTGTTCCTGGCGGTTCGCCCGCCAGGAACAGGATGGCGGTAGGGGGTGCCGCGGGGCCCCAGGGGGCCCCTGCCGTGCCCATGCCAATGGCATGGGCACGGCAGGGGCCCCCGTAAGAGGGCCCCGAAAAGTATTTCAGTGTCTGCTAAGCAGACACTGAAATACGCGACAGGTGCAACTGCACCCGTCGCACCCCTGCAACTACGCCGGCTCAATTCTGAGCCGGCGTCCTCGTTGCAGGGGCATTTCCTCTGGGCCGGCGGGCGCTCTTTTGGAGAGCGCCCGCCGGCCCAGAGGAAATGTCTGAATGGCCGCCGCGGTCTTTTGACCGCGGTGCGGTCATTCAGCGGCGGTTCGCCCGCCAGGAACAGGATGGCGGTAGGGGGTGCCGCGGGGCCCCAGGGGGCCCCTGCCGTGCCCATGCCAATGGCATGGGCACGGCAGGGGCCCCCGTAAGAGGGCCCCGAAAAGTATTTCAGTGTCTGCTAAGCAGACACTGAAATACGCGACAGGTGCAACTGCACCCGTCGCACCCCTGCAACTACGCCGGCTCAATTCTGAGCCGGCGTCCTCGTTGCAGGGGCATTTCCTCTGGGCCGGCGGGCGCTCTTTTGGAGAGCGCCCGCCGGCCCAGAGGAAATGTCTGAATGGCCGCCGCGGTCTTTTCACCGCGGTGCGGTCATTCAGCGGCGGTACCCTGGCGGACGGCCTCCGCCGTCCGCCAGGGTCAGAATGAGGCCCACAATGTGCCTAGATTGTTACCGCCAGCTGTTGGTGTGATGTATTCACACTTCAAAAGCGCCTGCCTTTTGCCGAAGGTGGTGAGCTAGGCTGATTGTCCCCCAGGCTTTGATCAGGCACGTGCGCACGCCGTGACCAAAACAACCCTCGTGGCGGGGAACAGGTCCCGCAGCCCAGGAAGCCTGTTTCACCTCCCTGATTCACAGGCAATAGCAAATGGTAGGGGACATGCGCCCTCCTCTTCCTCGGCGATAGTCTGGAGAGGCGCCTTCCCTCTGTGAACTGGAAGTTATTGTTTTTTGTAGCGCTTAGTGTAAGATATCTGTCCGCACCCCTGCAGGAGTCGAGTCACGCTCTATTGCTCTTTTGTTAGAAGATGGCGCGCACATTTGTCAAACGCGAGTTCTCATTGATTTTCTGTCTACCTGTTAATTAGTAAGTGGAAGTACACATAATTATTCATTCACCTCAGTCATCCGCTCAGAAGCAACACCTCCCATTCCCACAGACCGGGCAGGAAGGGTTGCAGCAGTAGCAGCTTTCCCTGGCCACGCCTGATTGCACAAGAAATGGAGGAATCCCAACGGGGCCTTCTCTCCCTCCACTCCGGTTCTAGCGCACCCTTAATTACCTGGCAGGGAAGCACCCAGCCTCGTCTGTGTAACGAGCAGTCACCCGGAGGGCAGAAGGGAAACGTGTTCAGGCCTATAATGAATAGCTATCTAGTTTTGAGTTTGACTAAGTTAGGATCCGCAAACAAAGATTTATTATCAGCAAAAGTATTCTTATCTGGTACTTTTGTGCAAATAAAGTGACGCATGACCATGGTCACAGAACACATTACTTTGTTGAGCATGGAGGTGTCAATTTCTCAGTGACAACATCTGTCAGTACAATTCTATTCAATTCAATAACTTAATTCGGTCACATAAATACGAACCACAAAAGGAATATACAATCATATGCAACAAAACGCCAACAATAAAAATATTAAAACACATTAAAACAACACAATTTCATATTAGGATCCTAAAAACATGGGAGTGAAAAGATAAGTTCTGTCAGTACAAAATCCAGAGCAATTGTGCTTTGACCTCAGACAGATAAAGGGCAGAGTAGGCCAGCCAAGATTCTAACCCTTAATCCCTAGGCTAGGGACAACACTTCGCAGCAAGAGCTCCAAATACTCAGCTGCCTTTTCATCATTAGATAGTGCCATCAAATCTCTCAAACATAACACCATCACCCCAAATCTGAGCATTTAGTCATTCTTTGAATTCTGGGACTTGCATTCTTGTTTGTTCCATTATAAAGTAAGACTACAAGTCCCAGAATTCAAAGGAAAAAATCTGGACTGGAGCAGCACATCATGCATGGACCTGGGAAACTTTGCACCTATGGCTGGATGGTTCTCCACTCGAACTGAGGCCTAATGTATGTTTTTTAAATCTGTCTGCTGCAAGAGGTTGGCAACTTGTAAGCTGCTCCCATGAGCGCACCAGGCTGTACAGTGCCACAGGTTACATGTTACTATGAAACTCCTGACCTGTCCTCGCACTGGGCATGATATAGAGCTGCAAGCAGGAGAACTGAAACAGTGAAGTGTCTCCACCCTCAGAGCGCCAATGACCAATAATGTGTATGGGAACAGTAATTTGAGCAACTGGTTTTCTGATTTTGTGTGATTAAATATTTTTTTACCTGAATGCATCAACAAATGTTCATTTGCAGTAGTTTAATCCCTGATGAGTGGCCTTTGGCAAGGCTGAGATTGATTCACATGAGCAGGTTGCTCATTCAGGGCCGCCATTTTGTATTTTCTTCTAGAGAGGATAATGGCTCAGTTGGTTGCTGTAGTATAGCAGGAGTGTGAGGCGTTTCATGCGCAAAAAAATCATCACACAAGTATTGTGGTTTTCTTCCAGGTGCTCTTCGGACTAAGGCTTAATTGTGTTCCCTGTGAGATCACGCTGGCCTAAACCAACAGGCCAAGCATGTACAAGGTAAATACCCGACCCTCACTCGACTCTTGGTTGGTGATGGTCTTGGTCTTGCCAACACTACATCCCTCCTAAACTATAACCACAGCAAAACTCAAACCACCCAAAGAAAACCACAACAACAAAAAATGTAATGCCAGCATACATGGTGAAGCTGACTGAAGGGTTTACTGGCATGCCTTCTCTATCACAAACTACCAGTACTGTTGAGAGGGTATGGGGTTTGATCATAGGTTGTGGTCCCCCTCGTTGGGTCGGTGACTGGGTAAGGTCTACTACGTCCTCTCATCCTCTTTGAGACTCCTCAGGCACTGGTGGTGATTTGCGCACGCTTGGATCTCCCAGAAGCACAGCATTTGGCATGGTACTTAACTGCCTTTGAATATTGTCCTTCGGATCTTCCTCTGCACCTAGGCTCTTAGTGTCGGCTATTTCTGCTTGTCTGCCATTAACAGGTCCCAGAAGTGTTTTAAAAATGAAATTTGTCTCTTAACCTCCTTGATCCCTCTGACACTATTTTGCCTCGGACTCTAGTGACAGTCCATGGACTGGGATTAACAGAGACACTGGCAGGGACCTTAACTGTTCCACTTCCAGGCACACTTACTTCTCTGTCTCAAGTGTGGCCTCTTCTTCTTTCAAGGCTGTTTGGGTGTACTTTGACAGGTAATCTGCAGGCTTGTGTGTCCCAAGTTTTAATTCGACAATGAGACAGAGCTCTTGTAGTTGTAGGATCTATTTCTCTATTCCTGGGTGGTGTTTCAGAGCTGACCTATACAATAATGGGATGAGAAGTTTGTGGTCAGTGCGTACGGTAAATGGTGTTAATCAGTGCTTTAAATGGAAAAATAGAAGTGCAGGTACTCTGTACCAGAGTACCTGCTTGTTTCTGAGAAGTGCCGGTACTTTCCAATTAAAAGTATTACGTTTTTCTTGAGATGTGCCGGTACTCTCCCTCTCAAAATAAAAAAGTGCTGGTACTCAGTACCGGAGAGTACCGGCCTATTTAAAGCACTGGTGTTAATACAAGTAGAGGTGGAAATGCCTGAATTCTCAATGTATGCTGATTGCTTCTTTTTCGATGTGTGAGTACCACTGCTTGGTAGGAGTAAGAGCATGGCACTCCTCATACTCTTGTTTCTCGGACAGTACAACACCAAGTCCAATAGGGCTGGCATCTACCGATAGTCCTATTCCATAACATAGGAGCTGCCCCTCTACCTCACTTTCTGCTTTACCTCTTGGGGCAGGGTAGGGCTTACGGAAGCACGAGGGGAGTGCTTGCACCTGGGGAGGAAGTCCTAAAGAATCGTGTGGTAGAGGACTGTCATTTACAGGCAGGGCATTTTCCACTGAATTGGCAGGGCATGGTCCACTAACTTTTCCACAAAATTTGCACAGACATACAGTTTTAGCAGTAAAACTGTGCTCCACACTAAAGATGTGTGGGAATCAGGTTTCAGTGAATATTTGTCATTTTTACATCACTAAGTAAAGTGTTTTGTTGTTTTGATCCTATTAAAATTTTGGTTCCATCACACTCCAGAGGTATTACAAAATATGTACTTTATTTTTGCTTTCCTAAAAGCTGAATGTGTACAGATCATTTATAGATACTTACATTGTGTTGTATGTTACAAAAAGGACATCCTATACTCTTTACTTTCACAGTCTTTGTACACAAGCAAGATTGTTATATTATTCCCTTTACTTTTTCTAATTGCAAAGTGAGAGGTATTTGTAAACACCAACTCTATGGTAAAAAAGAAGCGGCAGTTTTTCGGATGATGTAGCCCGACATTTCCCCCCTCTGTCTTTGAGTTGCAGCAAATGTGACAAGATCACTACAGAAGTTAAATACATCTTTATGTATTGCTTGGACTCTCTCGACCTACCATTAATAAGATTTCAACCCACAGTTTGGGACCACTGGTTTAACACAAATAGTCTCTATGTCGCGTCAGGCACTTCAACTATGTGCAATAACATTGAGTACGTTTGCAGATATAAAGCAAGCCACAGCGGGTATGATCTGTGCTGCCAAGGCAGGCAGATCACCATGCTCCTACCCAATGAAGTATCCACAGTGTGATCATTTGTTGTCCACTCCTCCCCAACAGTGGTGTAACAAAACTTGAGAGGGCGCCCCCTGCATAGAACATGGAGGTCCCTCCCTCTGGACTCAGTCCAGAGCTCTCAGGTCAAAGTACTGTGCTTAGGGGGGGCCTGAAACTTGAGGGGCCCCCCACACCTCAGGGGCTGTGGGACCCTTTGTTCCATCACTGCTCCCCAAGATCAGTGATCTGGGTGACCTGTTTCAGACGAATTTAGGTGGCATTAACACTGCGTGTAAGGGACCGGATCTGAAGGTACAGCCAGATACCAGCCACAACAATGTTAAACAGTGTTCCCAGGGCCCCACGAGTTATGTTCACTGTACTCAGCAGTAACAGTCAGGTGAAAGTATTGCGTTAGCAGGATACTCTGCAAATGCTAAAAGAAAACATTCCGGTCATATAAGGTTGCTAGTAATGGTGTGTGGGGGGTGGGGTGGGATCAGCGACCGTGGTTGCCAACCCTGAGGCTTGGCAAAGTTACAAGACAATCCAAAGGACTTTGGTGCGAAAAGCGACTACAAGAAACAGCCCATAGGGGCTTCATGCCAATACCCAGACACTCCCTAAGGTAGGGGTCTGGGATGAAAGTTTGGGTGCCCGTTATTCCCAAGGGCAGTTGTAAACCTAAGCAACTGGGGGCTTGCATTGTACTGCACCGCCTCTGTGCACAAGTTCTTTTACAGAACTGTGGGATCCAGATGTGGGGTGAACCCTAAAGGTTCACCACCAGATGCTTGCATTCCTTGTCCTTATTGGCTAATCAGCCAGCTTAGGTCATATTCTCACTGGCCGCCCTTGGATCACTGGTAAATTAACCTATTACCTTTCAAAATAAACCTGCAACCAGCTATCGCCAAACAAACTGCTGTGGTCTGAGTCGTTTACTTGTGCATGCATTTGTTCAGTGTAATCAAGTGTGTGCCTGGCTAAGGAGTATCTGTGCTATGCTTGTGCCCCGGCCCTGCTGCCCTTTTCCAGTCAAGCCTCCTTTTGCAAATCATCCAGCCAACCTCTGAAATGCTTGGTTGCGGAATACGATTATGTCATTCGTTGCCTCTTTTATAATCAGCTCTGCTGATCCTCAGCTGCACAATAAATGCCAGAGGTTGTCCCACTGACTCAGATACCCCAGGCCGCCCAGCCAGTCAAGGCATGGTGAGAGGATGCGAGACTTTCACCCATTGCTCATCGGCGCCATGGCCAGACACTGGTCTCGAAAGACAATTGCGCATTTCTAATTCACATTCCACCACGTCATTCCTTTGTGGGGGCCGGTTCTCCCCCAGGACTCCGCCGATAGGCTGTCCTTCGGGGTAGGGAAGGCCGGTGATGCGTCTTTTCCCCCCTCTTTATTTTGTATTCCCTGAAGCCGTACGTCCCGTTGCCAGCTAATCAGCCTAACTTCACAATGCTGCTAAGGATACCAGCAGTTTTGCAAAACAAAACAAGCGGCTAGAATGTTGGATAGGTCGGAGGTCGAGTGCCTGACATCATTGTGTAGAAGCGAGCGGGCTTAGTCAGCCCTAAAGTCGAAGGGGAAATACCGAGTGGGAATGTTGTAAGCGCCGGCAGGAGGGCAGCGCTGGGCGGGAAGCCAGCGCTAAGGATGCAACTGCGTTTGCACTTTTATTGTGAGGAAACACATCATACACGCAGCACCCTGGTGGCCCTGCCATCCCATTGAGCTAGCCACCCACTTTCATCGAGCTACGTAATGTGGTTAGCAGTAGTAGAATTAGAGATTACACAAATTAATCCTTTTTTTGTGGGCGAGCACAAAGTGCTCCGTCCATTCTGTAATCTCTCTTTGGGCTTGAAACCACGCCCATGCCACGTCAGTCACTTACATTGGTTCGTGGGCTTGCCTTTTAAAATCCACTTGCTTTCATTTGTGAAAGGCATGCATACGTCATCTCTTTTCCGGTGTTTAGCCCACCTACACAGCACCTGTAAAGTACCAAAAACATACGAGGTTCGATGTTTTCAGCTTGGAGTCCGGACTACTTTATCTGTTTATTTTCCACGCAGCGCGATCGCGCTGCATTTTACATAGCGCGATTGCGCTGCATTTTTTTTTTGCTTTACAACGCTAATAGCTCTAACTCAAACAAATGCGAGACCTGTTGCATTGAAAATGCTTGTTTTCCTCCAGCAGTGACCAGCCCAACGTCTGCCAGCATTTACTCCTACCAACCAATGTATACAACTACATTTCTTCTGACGAACCCGTGCAAAAAGAATTTTCAAAAGACATGCACCAACTGAACAGGCAACAATTGAATTTTCCTCTTGGTAATTGTGTCATTGTTGTACTGGTCAATACAATTGTTGCTGTGCACTGGTCTGTCAATAAAATGCTGTTTCGCAGGGCTCAGTTGGTGCAAATGCCGATGAAACGGTGCATGGTGGCAAACATCTGCGCAAAATTGCTAAATCAAGGTTGCCATCTGCCTAACTTGGCCCCATGTCCCCACCACTAAGTTGCATAGGATCCCCTACAGGCCAGATGTAGAAAATCTAGCTACCACCTCTGGGTCTCAGCATTATAAACCCCAAAACCTGACCTCAAACTGAAAAACAGCAAAGGACACTCCGAAGACAGCCGTCACTAGCCAGCAGAACTAAGTCTACGAACAAGGGCAAACCACAAACTTCTCTTCACCACTGATTAGGCCTATGGCCATTGACAAACTGGGACTTGTTCAACATGCAGACAGGGTACAATCCACTGTATGAAAGTTTTACATTCAAGTGAAAACGTATCAATTTAATTATACGTTGCATGTATATAAGGTGCTCAATGCTCAACATGATACAAGACTGTAATAAAGTAATACCAGTGCATAACATATCATGTTTGTGGTGTACATCCATGACATCAAAGATGCTATATTAGAGGGTTCATAGTAATCATAATCTATGGCGTTTAAATCCCTTCTAGATATGGGATCATCATCATGGTTCGGCAGATAATCTAAGGAACCCAAGAACTGGTAGCAGTAAAAGTGGAGAGGAGAATGAGAAGCATGGTAAAAAAAGTATCCCAATTATTGCCTAGTGAAGATAAACCTACATAGGTGTAAAATACATCATACAATGCTCATAAAAAGTCCTAGTTAGTCTAAAAGGAGAGCAAGCCAAGGTTTAAAATACTGCTTAGGGTTAGAACAGGTAGGACAAGGAACGCACAATAAGCATATGGACACACCTGGAATGAGGCCCTTCCAGAATGAGGAGACTCAAGCCAAATAGTGAAGAGGTAGATTCTAAGCGGGACATAAAGATAAAGTGAGTAAAAAACAGGTATATAAAATAAATAGGTTGCTGAACAACTGCACTGCTACTCCAGAGAACATCAACGCCCCTTGATGTTAATCTTGGTAAAAAAAATATTGAAAAAAATTGGGGTATAATAAAAAAACATATATATATATATATATATATATATATGTATATATATATTCATCAAACGGCGTCAAAGTTATTAGCAAAACAAAAAACAGATTTTACATAGAAATTAGGTCCTAACTATAACTACCTATTGGCGACCACCACTAGGTAATATTTATTTATATACATATATATATATATATATATATATATATATGTATATAAAAATAACGTCAAATTCTATAATCATTCCAAGTCCAGATCTTTATTTTTAGTCTTGTGATTCTTTATTCAAAATGGGAAATAATATATATGTAACTGCTTATCCAAATTGCTTCAAAACATTCATTTTTCAATAGTCAATACATTTCTTTTTAACAGATGTATCAACAGGCAACTAACACCTCTTTGAAGGTGACCGCCTTCACCAGGGCTCTGATTAGATGGTTTTTCCTTTTTAGCAATATAGTTTCCAGTAACCATCCAATTAATGCACCAATCCTGTTCTATACGATATAACGTTATTTAAACCTCAAAGCCACCTGAGCACGATCTTACGCTTGCCTTTCATATAATCAGTATCCTTATTTTTGTAAATTTAGCATCCTCTTCCGAGAAGTTTGTCCGAAATGTAAGCACAGTGCACGCAGTTTTTCTCCAGGGAAGCCTGTTTTTTCTGCGGCTTCATGACTCCGGTGGGTGGCCTGGTCTCCTGACCAACCAGTGTCCTGCTCGGTTGAACAGGTGTCCAGGTGACGAGTTACCTCTCAGGTGAGGCGGACTCCTGTGCAGCTGTGCTCAGGGCCGTCTGGTTAATCCGGACTGGCGACAGTGATTACTGCTAGCCGTCTGATGTTTTCGGTTTCATGTCAGGGGTGTATGCCAGAAACACTGTGTTATGCCTGGTATTTCAGTATCGCAGTGTCTCTGTCACGTTCGAGCTAGGAGCACGTTGTTTTCATTTACACAAAACTGAGATTACAAACAATCTTCATATATACGCAGCACATAATTAAACTGATAACTTTTTAACACTGAATGTTTGGATCAATAATGTTTTTAGCATTGTATTAAATAGGGATCTATGTTTCTTCTAAATATTTAATTACCCGAAGTCCCTATTGACTTAAGGGTGTTCATTGTTAACAGTTATGCAGTCTGAAAGGTGTGTACCATTTAGCACCAATGGCCTGGCGCTGTGACCTGGACTGTTCATCCTCGAGAAAGATCTAGCCTGATTTGAACATGGCTGCACTCTGTATGGGGGGGCTGAGGTTAATACAAGTATTCCGCCCCTTAACTTCCTTTGTTTTTCTATCAGAGCCCTAAGCATCCTATAGCTCTTTCACCGCAGTAGCCACAGCCAGGCCAACAAAGTGGTGGGAGCGGAGCCAGAGGGAATCAGGCGCCAGCCGAGAGGAAGGCCTAGGACAAACTGGAATGGTTTTCCTTTCTGGCAGTGCCTACAGCCCCAGATCACAACAGACTTCGGGGTTATTCCAACTTTGGAGGAGGTGGTAATCCGTCCCAAATGTGACGGATTTACCACCAGCCGTATTACGAGTTCCATAGGATATAATGGACTCGTAATACGGCTGGTGGTATATCCGTCACTTTACCGTCACTTTTGGGACGGATTACCACTTCCTCCAAAGTTGGAATAACCCCCTTCGTGTCGTGAGAGGCTGAACCGCGCCTCATTGATACAGGGGCTTGAAAGGATTAGCACCCCTATTCCCAATCCAAGCCACCACCGAGGCACACCACCGCGGGACCACAGAGATGGTGCATAGACTGTGGGATGTGTATTTCAGCAGACCACCATTCCTCATTCTAGAGGAACTTACTTGGGCTGACAAAAACTCCTTCACTCCTGTTTCAGGGGAATGTTCCTCTGCTGCCTAAATCATTGCCCCACCTACACCCCCAGTTGCTCCCCATTTGCTTCTTCCTAGCCCAGTTCTAAATTCGTAAAAAAAAAAAAAAAAGGTGCAAGGCTTTATGCAGAATGGTGAAGAAAATTAAAGCACGTGTCTCAGAATCCAAGCTCCGGGGCAGGATTTTACAGCCCGATTTAGGGGTTGGGCACATATCTGCCACGCTGGAAGACTTACAACTTCTGCCAAAGCTGGGGTTGGATATCTGCCGCACTCACAGATGCCCGCCAGAGCACTGTCAGTTTCTCCACCAACGTTGCTGTACATGTCTTAGGCGGAACTTTTAGATAAAAAAATATTTAAGCAGAAAATCTACCAATGTTTGTAAATGCTAAAGAAAATGATGCCAGCAAGTATGCGTATTAGGAAATGCGCACAAAGTGAGAGAAGCCTGTCAGTGCCCAAACAGTTGTTCTCTTAAGGCGCTGATGGGTATATCCACGCCCGCTCTGGACAATTTATGTAGCTTTTTTTTTGAAAGTCTACCATCACTTCTGTGGTTTTTATGGAGTAATTCCACCAGAAATGGTGCAAATAAGCCGCTCGAACCTCCATCATGTTTGACAAAGTCCATTTTGTACCTTGGAATAGAGGTGTCTCTGGCTGTGCTAGGTCTTCCACTACTATTAAATAACTGGGGAGGTGGATTAACCCTTATTGCCATCCTTTAAAAACGGCTTTTTAGTCTTTAGCAAGTCATTTCAAGGAGTCATATTTCCCAAGGACGCCCAGTGTGAGGGCTCATGGTTTTTCTTAGCAACAAATATTGCTGCATATTGCAGTTGCAGAATACCAACACTGCCTAGCCTCGATTGCACCTCATGTCTCTTACTTCGACCACCCTCCACTTCCTGTCTCTCTGTCTCACACTTGCATGTGCTTTTTCATCACTGCTTTGTCCCTTGTCACTATTTACCTTACTTTCTCTGCCTCTTGTTTCTCACTTCTTTGCCTTCCTGAGTGAAAGTCTAATTCTGAAAAGTAAGTCACAGTTCTTAAAAGTTATGGCCCACCACCTGCCAACATCAACACAAATTAGCACTGGGACATGGGTTCTACGCACTCAACATTTCCGTTCAGGGTGTTTAGATTCGGCCCTGAAGTATCATATTTATCATACCAGGTAGACAAAGGTGTGAAAGGGAGCCAGATAAGATAGCATCATTCCTTACGCCACTTCAGTGCTTCATACAAGCACTAGGACTTTCCATCTTCTGTCCACATCACAGAGGACAATCAGGTGCACTCCTTGTTGCCAGGGCTCCCAATGCTGTGCCCCATCACGTGACACACTATAATGGCTTTCTCAAGCTCTTCAGCGGAATATTATTCCAATCAGACAACCTTGTTGTGATGTTGTTTTTAAATTAATGTCTCTCCTGACAAAGGTGCACTGCCCTCACAAATCATGGCTGAAAGGCAACATGGGACACAGGTAAACCTGCAAGAAGCGGAGGACCAGAGGTCTGCTTGCAGGGGTTGAATATACAGAGGGTTCAACAGCTATCAAGCGTGGAACCAGCTCTGAGGGAGGTATGACACCTAGGCCCATATTTATACTTTACAGCCGGCTAACGCCATTCCTACGCACCATGCTGGCGCCTTTTTTAAGGAATGACGTTAGCCGACGCTGCGGGCTAATCAGAGTAAAAAAAAATGACTCAAACCAGGCTGCGCCGGCGTTAGGGAAAATGGGGGTTGTGCGTCGAAAAATGGTGCAAGTCAGGTTTGAGTCAAACCGGACTTGCGCCATTTTTCGACGTACAACCCCCATTGAAATGACTCCTGTCTTAGCAAAGACAGGAGTCATGCCCCCTTGCCCAATGGCCATGCCCAGGGGACTTCTGTCCCCTGGGCATGGCCATTGGGCACAGTGGCATGTAGGGGGGCCCAAATTAGGCCCCCTTATGCCACTTTAAAAAAAATAATAATAATACTTACCTCAACTTATCTGTACTTACCTGGGATGGGTCCCCCAATCCATGGGTGTCCTCCATGTTATGTGACCATGGAAGTGAGCCCACAGGTCCCTTAACGCCTGCCCTCACCCAGGTGTTAAAAAACTGCGCACATCAGGCTGTGCGCCGTTTTTTAAGGTCCGCCCCCTCCTGTGCGTCAAAATGACGCAGGAGTATAAATAAAGCGCACAGGCCTTCAAGCCGTTTTTTGGACGGGAACGCCTACCTTGCATGTCATTAACGCAAGGCGGTTTCCCGCATCCAAAAAATGACACACACTGAGGTTTTTTGACATCCGCGGGGTCAGGCATCATAGTTTAAATATGGGGCAAACAGAGTATAAATATGCCCCCTAGTTTTCTTCTAGACAGGTACATCATCCCTTCCTCCCACCCCACAAAACATCCTCATGGAGCCCAGGACTAGACTGGGAAGCAATAGCAGCCCTGGCAGGAATGTTCAAGCCAGCCCTGTCACGTGCAGTGATATGTGTGTGTGTTTTATATATTTATATTATCTCTGTGATTGGACTTTGTCGCTATACTCACTTGATACAGCAGAGGTCAGGCCTAAACATATTTTCCAGGGTTGCATTTAGGGTCCATTCCACTGTTCACGATGGCATCAAGGGTGAGAGCTTATCCACAGTATATAAGACCTATGATGGGTAAGATAGACACATTAATAATGTTCTTGGGTGCCACGTCTAAGTGCTGTAAATAATATGTATTGCTATTATCCAATTTAATTGTTCTCCTGATGATGGAAGGCTTAGTTCATCTTTCCGTGACTCAAAATTTGTGACCTCCAGATAAGGGAACATGTCAGTTGTGAACTTTTAACTCATGACCCATACAGTTGGCCTTTCAACTTCCTTGTTCAGTGGTTCCCAACCTGTGGCCTGGCGACCCCTGGAGGTCCACGAAGCCTCCTCAGGGGGCCTGCAACTGCTTTGAAAATTAATATCAACAAATTAATAAAGTGCATATAAATCAAGTGACTGTACAATTTAAAATTTTTAAACGTACTGTAAATGTCAAGGAATTTGAAACTGGAGGCTAAAAATTAAATTAGTATCTTCAGATTGATTAGTGGCAGTATTGCAGAGGCATCAAACAGAATATAGTATGGCTGATGTGTGGCTTCATTTAAATGTATAAAAGCTCCAACCTTCCTATTAAAATTATTATTTGTATTTATTTATTTATATTTGTTTGCAAATTCATTTTTGCATATCTTTGATAAATGCTTGTTTTGGTATTTTGTGTGTATTGTTTTGTGGTTCAAATCATCAGTAATGTTTAGTCCAGGGTCCCTGGCTTCCAGTAATGACAGTGGGGGGTCCCTAGATTCCAATAGTGATTCAGTGGGGGTTACCGGGTTCCAGTAATGATAAAGTGGGAGTCCACAGAAGTCAAAAGGTTGAGAACTACTGGCCTAGTTGGTTAGTTACTACTATTAAGAGGTGGTTTCCTTCACAAAAGGAAAAAAAAATGTTCTTTTCATCATCATTTCAGGGCAAGATTGATCTGTCTCTCAGAAGAACCTAGGTGGTCTGACACATGATGAGCCAGTCGTATATCATGGCTGTTTAAGGTCCTTTCTATCGAATGGTGAAATCTTTTAATTTCCCCAGAGGTCTTGCAGCTTCAGATTACTCTTGCATGAATTATTATGGTGGTGTTTTTGGTTTGAGGTCCTTGCAGGCTGCCAGTCCCAAAGTGCCATCTGTGCTGTAATGTCACTGCCTACAGATTGACAGCTGTTTCCAACAAAGTCCAGCACAAGCACAGGCCTTTGTAAATAAGAAGGGAACATGGAATGTCATTCTTCCTCTGCCAACCAGCTGCCCAAGGCTGGCACTCCCAATTAAATAACATAATCCGCATTCAGATGTCCTGTTCCCTTTTCGTTGCCTCTCCTTAGCTCCAAGGCATTCCTGAATTAACACTGCCTCACACCGCAACACATGTGCTGCCTTTCTCTGCGCCAGCTATGATATGTATCCGCCTATTCCCCACACTGTGACTGCTCTTCCCATGGATGGGGAACATTTCTTTGTTCTTACTTAATATAAAAGATGCAGGGTCGGATCTTTCATCCATGGCACAGATACTGGAACTACAGAGATTCGAACATGTCTGTCATCACAGACTACCCCCACAGGGACATAATTTGATCATAATCTCTTATTATATTTGGGGGGACCTGTGCATTTCTATCATCACATACTATTTCTTTGGGGACTTGAGCATGATTATAATTTCATACTCTCTCTGCAGGGACCTGGGGCATCCCAATAACTATAAACTATCTCTGTGGGAGTTTGAACACATTATCTCTGTGGGACTTAAGCATAGTTATCATCACACACTATCTCTGCGGGGACTTAAAAATGGTTATCATCTCACTCTATCTCTGCGGGGAATTAAGCATGGTTATTAGTACACATTATCTCTGCAGGTACTTTATCATGGTTATCAACGCGCACTTTCTATTCTGGGACTTAAGCACGGTTATCATTGTACACTATCTCTGTGTGGACTTGAGCATTGTTATCATCAAACACTATCTCTGCGGGGACTTGAGCGTGGTTATCATCACACACTATCTCTGCGGGGACTTAAGCACGGTTATCATTGTACACTATCTCTGTGTGGACTTGAGCATTGTTATCATCACACACTATCTCTGCGGGAACTTGAGCGTGGTTATCATCACACACTATCTCTGACTTTTACATGACTGTAATCTCGCACTATCTTGGTGGGCATCTGAGCATCCCTCTAATAACACACTATCTGTGGGGGGTCCTTGGCATTCCTATAAGCATAAACTATCTCTGCAGGGCTTGAACATGACTTTAAACACATGCATCCCTATAATCACAAACTATCCCAGTGGGAACTTGAGAGTGGTTATTATTACACACTATCTGCGGGGAGGTGAGCATTACTATAACCATACAAGATCGCTAAGGGGACTAGAACATGACTATGATCACAGAGTTTTTCTCAGGGGTGTTGAAAATCCATATTATCCCATGTATCTATGCCATTCCTTGAACATTAATATAACCACATGCCATTTCTGTGGGGACTGTCACTGCACAGTCACACAGGGAAGATAAGGTCTAGTGGTGGAATTGATGAAAATAGAAACAATTAATATAACCATTGATTCTCCATTTGCTCCCACTGAGTGATCTTCCACCAATGAATTAATTTGTATAAACGTCTTTTCTTTGTCTTTTTTACATACATAAGCACTTAGTGAACAGTGTAATATCTGTAGGTCCCTTTAATTACTTGCTCCAATTTTTGGTTACAAATGTGTTATCATCAAAAGCCACCATGTGTGCCCTTAAGACACAAGTAGCTACTCACATATGAATAAATTATCACATAATTTAAGTACAACACCATAAATTACAGGAAGTATACCAAAATCTGGTCCAAATGGGAAGACTATAGAGGCATATAGTGGAATGGGGTTGGGTGGGAGGACTAGGTGGGCTTTCACGCAAACCTACCATCTTTAGTGGCAGTTGAGGGGTAATTAATGTTTTTGCGCATTGTAGGCTGTTGAGACTGACTACATCCCTATTTGTGACCCTATACTGATGATGCACTGATAATTGTTGCTTCTATATGATGGCCACGAACTATATTCTGCTAATGACTTGGTGTTAATTGTTATGTGATGAGCATCTGTTTATTCAAATAAAAAGATTTGTAAAATAAATTACTATAAATTACACATTTAGCCACTTGCTCCTGAAAGTATTCAATCACAAGTCACACCTTTGGCGCACATCCTAACAATGTTTTTAACAGGTGTTCAATGCTCCATAAGGATGGTTCTGTGTGCGTAGTTAAATAAAGCTATATTTACACAATTTAAAAAGAAGGATCCTGTATTATGATTTTTTTCTTCAAATGCTTCTGCTATCAGTAAACACTGGGAAAGGATAGTCCCCACAAGGAACATAGACCACAGAAGAGTGGGGGGAGGGGGGTTATTCTAATCCCTTGCTAATTTACATCCTAATTATGCAAAGTGAGGAGGGGCTTGGCTGTGCTACCTATACTAATTTACTAGTGTGTTTTTTTACACTTTGTTAACTTAGTGATCTGGAAATGGGCGAGGGGCATCTCCCTGTGGTCCCACACTCATGAAGGTAGGCAGCCCCCGTAATCTACCCGGTCCCCGTCTGACCACCAATCTGTTAGTCTTGACTAAGACTGTTGGACCTGCTTTTTGTTTTCTCCGGTGCTTAATAATCATGCAGGCCGAAGACTGGATCCTAGCATTCTTGATGTGGTATATATATTATAGGAGAGGCCGCGTGCGGTCCTAAGCCTCTCTCTATATAGTTAATTTGGATCAACCTAGGGTAGCAGCCGCTCATATCCGCGCATCAAAATAAAGAATCATTCAAAGAACTGTTTCAGCATCAGCACAGATGGCCTCATGTTACTGGTCGGAAAAGGGGGCTCATTGTGAGGGAAAGAGCCCATTCTCCTTAGCGCTGGTCAGGAGCATTGCGCTGGGTCATTTTGAAAACAAACATATTTGTGCCATAGCGCACAATACCGACGGATTCATCTCGAGGCACCGTTTTTTTCACAGTTGTGTATAGCGTGAATGTTGCCCAAAGGCATCGGAGCGCTTTACGTGAGCACCTCAACATTTCTCTAGACACACGCGCTCAGCCACATGGACAGATTGCACAGCCCTGGAGGAATTTGCGCAGCCACAAAAGTGTGCAGAGGGGAATACCACGGGGTAGTACGAGTCACAAAGCACATCTTATTCCCCACTGCACAGGAGAACACCGAGTTATTTGCTAAAAATAATCTGATACCTAGCAGTTTGTGGATTTGTCCCCAATTCTATGTCAAAACAATTTGCTAAACAGTGGAATGGGAAGCCTAAGACTAGCACGCTGGGCCCCAGGTTCAAAAGTGGTATCTTTACTACTATTCTGCATCTGCTCCGCCTAACAGGGGGCGTAGCTTTGACAGTAAGACTGGAGGGTGTGAGATTTAGATTGTCCAACAATCATACTGGCTTATAATGTTAAAATACATTATATGATAAGCAGGGTGCATTAGAGGGGCTAAAGGTGCAGTGGAAATGAAAATGAATGTGGACTGATAGGGCACTAAGTGACAGAAAACACAATATTTTGTAAAATAACCTGCATTTTTGAAGACGTTCAAAACGGAGAAGGAAAAAGTGTGGTTGTGTGTAAAAATTCCTGGTTAAATCCAACAGAATTGCACAATAACCGACTGAAAGCCCCTACACCCAGCTATGTACCAGAAATTAAATGTATTGTTGGGGGGGTGGGTGTAACACCCCAAACACCCCCTGAAACTACGGCTCTGCCCACTAACCCCATATTACCATCACAAATATCACTAATGCCGATTCAGAACTTTTAACATACAATGTTCCAATGAGAAACCTTTTGGAATTTCACAACATGATAGCTAGAAATCAGAAATGGTTAATCAGCTTTTTTTCATTTGTAAGCGCCCACTTTCAATATTAAAACTCTGTAGAACACATGGCAAAACCAGAAGGGCCAATCTTCAATTATCATCCAGAAAATGTTGCTTATTGCTGCAGAAGTGCACAACAGATAAAGGTCAAAAATCCAAGTATTGTTGACACATTGGTGATCGGAGGGGTCCAATTTAACCCCTCTGTTGTTGATACTTATTCTAGAGACAGGTGTTAGCTTGGTAGGTAGCAGGACATCCTGTCTCTGGCCATAGAACACTCTGCATGTGATGTGAATCCTACCAGCAGCCAAATGCAGTTATACTACTTATACCAGAACTTATGAGATAAGAATAGGAATGGACTGGAATGCCACTGGCATGTGTGCCTCTTCCAATTAGAGCCGAGCCTGAGAGTGCACCACTAGTGCATGTTTCTCACTTGTGAGTCTCTGTTGTGTACAGTAAAGGGCTTGGAGCCTGCCTTTCACTCAGCATTTGTTTGTTTGCATGTCACTCTTGTTTATAGACTTGTAATTTGTCAAGGCAAGCCTGGCATCATTTCAATTCCTCTGTGTGGAGCAGGGACTAAGCACTGATTGATTCAACTTAATTAGTGCCCATCCAGTGCTCCCAATGTGATCAAAGTACTATTGTTCTTTTTAACTTCTAGTGCCCTGCAAACAGAAGGCTGGTAACTGGCAAAAACATGCCCAGCAAGACAAACAAAATTGTAATTTTTTTTTAAACTAACTTTTTAATACCTAGCTTTCTTTTATTTTGCCAAGTTGTCTTTTCACACTTTCCACTCATGTTTTCTTTTGCTCATGTGCGCCCATCTCAAAAAATGATGATTAATTTACTCAAAATATTGCAAAGCAACATTGTTTCTTTACTATATGTAATTTCTGAAATAATGCTTTAACACGTACTATGCCGTACACTCTAATCCACCCCACGTTACCCCACACCAATCCACCCCACTGCAATCCAAGCCACTCACCCCAATACTATCCACTCCAACTCACCCCGCTCCAGTCCTCTCAACCCACCCCAATCTAATCTGCCACACCCCAGTTTGCCCCACAATAATCCAAAACAATAAAAAACTATTCTAAATTACGCATCAAACATTTTCAATTCTATTAAGGACACAAAGGCAAGGATTATGCTTCTCTCTCTTTACTGCAAGTTAGACAGCAGCCAATCAAAACACTAATAACAAAAAACAATTTTTTCACGTGAACCCCAGTAGTCCATAATGTCCACCAATCACAGGTCTGACCCCTGTATATCTGTCTCTTCTAACACAGTACTTCTTCTTTCTTTGCAATCAAAACCAAACAAGTACTTGACTCCTTGGAACTGGAATCTCCTCAAAAAACTGGAACGCTGATGATGTCATCGACTATCATCTGGCCTGAAGAATATCAAGAATCTCCTCATCCTTTGTTACCGCCCAACCGCTCAGGTACATTTGTTTTCTGTTCCTAGAAATAATAAAATAGATACACAATTAATAGCCATCTCCATAGATGATATTATAGGTGGGCATGCAATCATTCGAACATAATGCATAGAAATATCAAAATTCAACAAGATAAATAACACAATAAATTATCTTCAGGGTGGGATAATCCTCACCTCTGTGTCCTTAATAGAATTGAAAATTCTTGACACGTAAGCTAGAATTGTTTTATCCTATGTCATGACCAGAGGCTTCGGATTATGCTAGTTCAAAGCTGATCCACAACTGTGGAAACAACATCAACAATACACTTATGATAAAAAACTTTAAATGTGGAGTCTGATGACCAATCAGCCGCTCTCATATTGTCCTCCAAACGAGAACCAGCAGAAAGTGCCTTAGAGGCCATAGCTCCTCGAACTAGATGTGCCCCAAACATAGAAACATCTATCCCAGCTTCCTCCAAAAGCCATCAAACCCAACGTGCCAGAGTAGCCACAGAGACTGGACCAAAGGGTTTCTGTAAAGAAATGAGCAATTGCCCCTGTATAGCTCCACAGAGCTCAAGAGTACACTCTTCAAAGGCTTTCAAACATTTAACAATGCATAACTTCTGATGGTGAGGAAAAGCTTGAAAAGAAACATATCTAGAAGCTGTCTTTGTACGGTTCGAAATAATAAAAGAAACTCCAGAAGGAGTAAATAGTTTACCTGCTAGATCCAGAACACGAACATCTGACACTCGTCAACATGACAGAAGGCAAAGCAAAATAGTTAGTTTCTCTGAGAGTTGCTTACGTGAAAGAACTTCATTACACGGCCAAGCTCTCAAAAACCATACAACTATATTTATATCCCATAGAGACGACTATCTGGGCTGAGGAGGTTTAACCATTCTAATACCATGCATCAGTTTACATACTAGCGGGTGTTCCCTATTGGTTTCCCTAGTGGGATGACCCGCTGAAATTGCCGATCTAAAATTGTTAATGGTTCTGTAAGCCAAACCCTGTGAGGCTAGATCAGAAAGGAAATTAACGATCATACTAGTATTCGTCCCCAGGGGATCAATACTTTGTTCACTACACCAACACACCCATCTTTACCACGAAGACTGATATCTCTTGTGAGTGGAAGGGGCCCAAGATTGGGATAAGAAAAACAGCGTTTTGTCCAAAAACTCCAGGCATCTAACATCGTCTCCGGAAATTTTCCAAGCCATAAGCGATAACTGATCCATTATCATCAGAGGATGCAGAGACCTCACTGTGTCCAGCAATATCTTTGGATCCCACGGGATCGCTATCGGATGTGCACATGACAATGACATCGCAACTTGGAACCATGTTTGTGCTTCCCAAATGGGCTTCATCAAAATTCCACCTTCTGTCTCCTCACCTGAGAGAGTACTCTCTGAATCATGGCAAAAGGAGGAAATGCATAAAGCATCCCCTTCTCCCATGATTGCAGGAATGTGTTCATTCCCAACGCTAGAGGATGCGGTCTACAACTGAAAAAGTTGAATCAGTCAGTCAGTTGAGCATTGAGCCTCGAGACAAAGAGATCTATCAAGCAAGAACCCCACTGAAGATTCAACTTGTTTTAAACTAGAGGGTTGAGTTTCCAGTCGCTGCCATCCCTGAGGAAACAGGATTTACAATCCACTATCAGTTTGGCTCGACCCAGAATATATTCTTCAGTCACTGAAATGTGATGTTGCAGGCAAAACTGCCAGAACTCCTTTGCAATTTCCACCAGAACACAAGATCTGGTCCCCCCTAGATGTTTATATACTGAACAGCTGAAATGTGGCCCATACGTAGAAGAATGCAACATTGCTCTTGTCGAGGAGACAAGGAGCAAATTCAAAATGCCCCCGCTAATAGTTCTAGGCAGTTGATATGGAGATTCAACTCTTCTGGAGACCACCGGCCTCCTGTCTGAACTGAACCACAACGAGCACCCCAGCCCCATCGGGTGGCATCTGACTCTATAATCATCTCTGGGACTGATGCAAAGATGGGTCTGCCATTCCACGCATCCATGTGTGCTAACCACCAAGCGATCTCCGTTCTAGCTTCCTCCAACAGTCCAATCATTTCCGTGTAGGATAAGCCCTTGTGAAGATGCATGAGCTTCAGACATTGTAAGGCTCGGTAATGAAGAGGCAATGGACAAATCGCCTGAATGGATGAGGCCAAAACACCCACCAATCGTGCTAAGGTCTTCAATGATATAGTCGGAGAGGCAAGGGATCTCCTCAACTCTTTCTTGATGGAACTCCTCTTAGCCAGAGGTAATAACAGTTGGGCCTTGACAGAGTCCACCTGAAAGCCTAAGAATTCTATGACCCTGGACGGGATCATCACTGACTTGTACGAGTTGATAAGGAACCCTAGATCCTGTAGGAGCTGGACTGTCCAAGACAGATGTAACAAGACCGACTCTTCTGTTTGAGCCATTATCAGAATATTGTCGAGGTATCTAATGAGGCAAACACGGCTTTCTCTGAGGAACTGCACTACCGGTCTTAAGAGTTTGGTAAAACACCGTGGAGCGGAGGAAAGACCGAAAGGGAGAACAGCAAATTCATACCATTGATCTCGCCAATGGAATTGGAGATAACAATGGTGTGGTTCGGATATAGGCACCGCGAGAAATGCGTCTTTGAGATCTAAGCACACTAAGTAGTCACCCTTCTGAAGAAGATCTCTTAAGAGATGGATACCCTCCATCTTGAAATGATGGTAGACCACCCAGAAATTGAATTCCCTTAGGTTGATTACCTGACGTGAGCCGACGCCTTTTTTCTGGACCACGAAAATAGAACTGACAAACCCGGAAGGGTTTGGACTTGATGTGATGATGGTTCATTTCTGTAGAAGGGCTGCTACCTGTTTGTCCATGAAAGAGCTCTCTATCTGGGAAAAATGAATGGGAGGAGGAAGAGAACTCTGCTGAGGGGAGGCGTAAAACCCTATTTTGTATCCCCGCACCGTCTGTAGAACCCAAGGGTCCTGTGAAATGCGCTCCCAAGCCACAATGTGATCCTTCAATCTCCCTCCCCGAAAAAATTCTGAGAATGGAACAATTTTCACCTGTAGAATTTCTTCGGAGAAGTTGAAACCACTTCGGTTGTTGCGGAAACCACAACCTCGACCTCACTGGGCTCTCGTTGGGTAGAACCCCAACCTGGAGTAAGAACTTTGGCCCTGCTGATTGTAGCCTCCAGAGGTCTGGTAGAATCCGCAGCCTGGCACTCGACCCTGTAGCGTCTGGCCCTGAGAAAAAGGCCTCTGTTGAAAATCTTCTTCATTGAAGATTGGGCCTTGTCCAGCGCGGAAAAGGTGTCAACATACTTCTCTAAATCCTTGATGAATTTGTCACCAAAGGGCAAGCCATTCGCCGAAGAACCTGCACCATTAGGGGCGAGCTCTGCTAGCTTAGGATCAATGCGCATCAAAAATGTGCATTTGTGCTCCATAGATATAGCATAATTCACGTGGCCCAACAAACAGATGGCTCACTGAGCCCATTCCAACATGGTTTGGGGATCCAAAGGTGCACTAGATTCCTTAGCCTGGACCGCCAGTTCTAAAATCTTCATGAGTGGGATAGATATATCTAACAGTGGATCTTGGCAGCCTTTCCGAGCTCGATCTAAACCCTTCTTCAGGTCCTTAGAAAATCCCTTGATGAAAGTTGCCATGTTTGGGTCTAAATCAGGAGTATCTGCCAGTTTGCCCAATAGCGAAGGCTGAGTGCTTTCAGAACGCAAAGTATTGTGCACGTCAGGGTCAAAACCCTTTCTGATACGGTCCTGCACACAATGAGCTACCTCTGCACATGGGTTCCATTCTGTAGAACGGGGATGGATTATGCTTTCCAGATCAAATGACAAGGTGCGAGGGACTTGATCACTCTCCTGTACTTTATGAGATTTACATTTGCCAGACGGCTTAGGCTTGTCCTGTTCTTGGTCAGAACCTGAGGAGTGTGAGGCAGAAGAAGGAATCCCTTGTCAGAATGGAGGAATCCATACCAGTCTCAGGGACCTCCAGAGCAGGAAAAGAACCATATTCATGGTCTTTTATTTCAGACGCAGCATTGTGTGCCAGGATTTCTGCAGATAATGCCCTTTGAGGCTCCTCGGGCAAAGCCAACATCGGAAGGCTGCTCATGTTTAGAACCAGATTCAGGAAGAGAGCGCCTTCTCCATTCACGTTGGCCAAACCTTACAAGAGGCTGAGTAAGGGGTTTCAATGCCTTAATAACAGCCTGATTTAACGAGTCCTGGACATGATAACCCAGGGCCTCTACCAATCTATCCTCCATCATATGATGTTCATCAGTCGCCTTAGGAAGATCCTGATAATACTTATCTTCTTTGGCGTAGTACGCCATGATTTACTGAGGATGTATGAAGGAGTTCAAAAGGCAGAGCCTTATAACGGGTTGTTGCCCTGTCGGGCGTTCGAGGGCTTAAAACGTGTGAAGCCAGTGAAATATGAGCATGTCGCGTTCTCCCCGATCTCCCAATGAAACACAAAGGAGATCCGGGGAGGACGCATGCGTGCTGTAAAAATAGAAAGAGGACTAGTCCTCTTTGTTACGGTCACAGTCTAGGTGTCACCAGAACTTCTAAGCTTTCGCTTCGGACAGAGTCCGTATCACTATGCGTGTCCAGAAAGAGCGCTTCAGATCGCCCCTGTAAATAAGGGGGCTGGAGCCTAACACATGAGACGATCACGTCTGAAGCTATCGGTCGCGCGACTTGAAAGGCAATAAGCAGCACAACGAGTTTCAGAGCCCTGCTCCCACTCCACGCTTTTAGTGTATAAATACAACAATCAAAACTTGAAATATTTAACGAGTTGTAAGCATTAGGAAAAAAGGAATGAATAGTCACTTATCTGTAAGCTGCAAGCAGCAAAGAGAGAGGAAGGACTGTGTTAGCAGAAACATATATATACAGGGGTCAGACCTGTGATTGGTGGACATTATTGACTACTGGGGTTCATGGGAAAAGTAGTTTTTTGTTATTAGTGTTTTGATTGGCTGCTGCTTAACTTGCAGTTAAGAGAGAGAAGCATAATCCGAAGCCTCCAGTCCTGACATAGAATCAGTACCTCTCCAATCCAAAACAATCTCCCCCAATCAAACAACAATCTGGCCCACTCAATCCAATACAATCTGCTCCACTCCAGTCCACCTCACTCCAATCTGCCCCACTTTGTTATAGATTAAATTGGGGCAGAATGGAGTGAGGTGGAGTGGAGGGGGGCAGATTGATTTAAATTAATCTGTCCCATTCCAGTCCACCCCCCTCCCATCTGCCCCACTTCAATCCAAAACAATCTGCCCTACTCCAGTCCTCCCTACTCCATTCTGCCCCACTCCAATCTACTCAAATCCACCCCACTCCAATGCACTCCACTGCAATCCGCCCCACGCCAATCCGCCTCACTCTAACCCACCCCACTCCAATCCACCCCATTCCAATCCAAAATAATCTGCCCCAGTATATATGTCTGCCCCATTCCAATCCCAAACAATCTGCTCCAATCCAAAATATTCTGTCCCTTCCAATACTAAACAATCTGTTCCTATACAGTCTGCCCCACTTTAATTCAAAACAATCTGCCTACTTCAGTCCAAAACAACCTTACCCACTCCAGTCCATTTCAATCTGCCCCACTCCAATCTACCCCACTTTAATCCAAAACAACCTGTCCCCACTCCAGTCCCCAACAACACACTCCAGTCCAAAGCAATCTGCCCCACTCCAATCAATCCACCTCACCTCAATCCACCCCACTCTATCCTAATTCACCCCACTCCAATCCACCACAATGCACCCCACTACAATCCAATCCACCTCACTACAATCCAATCCACCCCACACTAAATCCAATCTACCCCACACCAAACTATTCCACCCTAATCATCCCAGTCCAGTCTACCCCACTCCAATCCAATAAAATTCACCTCAGTCCAATACATCCTAACCAGTCCACTCCAGTCCGATCCACCCACTCCAGTCCAATCCCCTCTCTTCGGTCCTATCCACCCCACTCCAGTTCTAGACATCCCACTACAGTCCTATCCATCCCACGCCATTCCCATCCATCCCACTCCAACCCAACCCTTCCTACCGTAACCCAACCCCAACTCCAATCCACCCCACTCCAGTCAAGTCCACCGCTACCCAATCCACCTCACTCCAAGTTCACCCCACTCCAAAACAATTTTAATCCACCCCACTCCAGTCCAATCCACATTAATCCACACTACTCCAGTCCAATCCATCCCACTCCAAGCCACCTTAATCTACCCCACTTACATCCAGCACACCCCTCTCTAATCCACTCCATTTCAGTCCAGTCCACCTCACTCCGATCAATCCAACACATCTACTCCAGTCCAATCCACCAGACAGCTTCCAGTCCAATCCACCACAATCCACTCCAATCCACCCCAGTCTACCCCACCCCAATCCACCCCACTCAGTCCAATCCACCTCACCCCAATCCACCCCACTCCACCCTAATGATACACCCCAATCCAATTGGCCCTATTCCAGTTCAGTTCATCCCACACCACACCACTCCAATCTATCCCACACCAATCCAACCCACCACATGTTAATCTACTCCAACCTCCTCCAATCAACTCCACTCTACCCCAATTCACCCCATCCCAGTTCAGGCTACCACACTCCAATCTATCCAGGATGCTCCACTCCAATTCACCCCACCCCTTCCCAATCCAGTCCCCCACACTCCATCTAGTGTACCCTCACCCTAATCCACCCCACTCAATCAAAACCACCTCACTCCACTCTGCCCCAATTTGACACACCCAAATCCAATACAACCCACTCCAATACACCCCAGTCTGGTCCAAATCACCCCAGGCCAATCCACCTCACCTCAGTGCAATCGACCCCAGTCCATTCCACCCCATTCCAGCCCAACCCACCCCAATCCATCCCACCTCACCCCATCCCACTGTACCCCAATCCACCCCACCCCATCCCATCCGAGTTCAGTCCACCACAAACCAATCCATCCATCTTACCCCACTCCAATTTACCCCACTCCAATCCACCTCACTCCGGTCCAATCCACCCCATCCCAGTTCAGTCCACCACATTCCAATCCATCCACCCACAGCACTAGAGTCCACCCAATCTCAGTCCAATCCACCCCACTCCAGTCCACCCCATCCAACACACCTCACCCCAATCCAGCATACCGTACCCCAATTTGATCCACCCGACCCGCTTCAATCCAATCCAACCCATCCCACTGTAGCCCACCACATCCCAGTTCAATTTACCCCACCATATTTCAATCCAATCCACCCCACTCACTCTAATCCACCACACTCTACTCCAAACCACTCACTCTATCCCAGTCCAATCACCCCACCTCATCTCAGTTCAGTCCACCCCACTCTAAATCACCCAGCCTGCCCCCCTCCAATCCATCCAGTCCGCCCCACCCCACCCCACCCCACCCCATTCTAATCAGATCCACCCCACTCCACCCTACTTTAATCCACCCTACCTCAGTCCAATGCACCCCACCCCTACTGTATCACTCCAACTTTTAGCCATGCTGAACAGCAGCCGCTTGGTGTACAACATGGCAAAACACATTGAGGAAGCCAATAGCTCATGTATAGGCGAGACCCACTGGCTTTGCCAATACTTGTTTCCCTCTGTTGTGCGTGTTGTTCCCTTGTAACCAAAATATCTTGCCTCATGATCTTTGGGTGGCTTCCACATTTTACAGTGACCTGTTGGAACCAGTCCTCCTCAGCATTTTAGAAAAGCCTTCTAAAAGCCTGAAACGCCTAGGAAATGCGTACAATCTCTATAAAAGGAGTGTCTAAAATTTTAAAGAAAACTTAGGCTTTGGTTGGCCTTGGCTTTCTGCCAAGAACAGAGAGCAGAACAAATACTGGCCCATCGACCTAGCAAGTGTGCTTCGTCTAAGGAGAATCTGTGCACCAGTAGAGTAGCAAGCATGCAAGTAAGAAAACTGCCCCTTTCACTGCAGTTTGGGTACTAAACGATAGTAATTTTCGGGATTTAATGAGCCCCTTAGGGATCTGAGCACCAGTGCCATTGCATCTGCTGTACCATTGGTAACTACGCCCCTGCACCAGCCCGGAGAGAGGTTATCAAGGACAATTCCAGGCACCCCTTGTGACACTAGAAGAGAACCTACTTGCCTGTTTCCTATCTCAGAGGGTCATACAGATCTTCTCTCTACACCGTGGTCTTGAGGTTGAGTCCCATGAGCAACGACCAGATACCATTCATACAGCCTCTCGATGCCATGCTGTTCCAGAGTTATTCCCTGTTACAGGTGCAGTTGGCCCATAATCCTAAGTATGTTCCCAAGTCTCACTAAGTGACTGTGCCATGCACTCTAATCTTTGATGTGGGTAGGACTAGGGCTTGGGGACAGTTGTCCGCGAACGACTGGCAAAGATTTCAGCAGTTTGTGCAGTGTTGATGGTGCTTTAAACTGAACACATTGTCACAGAAAACACATCTATCTGGCACTAAAAATTACTTCAAGGAGCCAACACCACAGATGTGGTCCAGGTGATGCTGCGTGCGTGCAGTACTGGACCAGTGGTGATTGACTTGCAGCCATTTTCTAATTTAGATGCTTTATGGAAACAATAATATAATCCTTAAAGATCGATACACCTGCACATACCGCCACATGCTTGGTGGACATATTGGAAGCAGCATTTGCGTCCCTAGCTTTTTATCAACAAGATGGCGATGAAAGGACTCACTGTATATCCCACGTCCATCATGCTAGTGGTGAAGCACGGGTTTTCGTCTCTTGTCAAAAGCAGCGCTTCGTCACAACATTATTTATTAATACAATGCTTGTTCAATATGTGCTGACTCTACCCACAGTACTTGCCTTACCTTTGACGACAGAGAACGTGGGGCTTCGAACAGCTAGGATCCATTATGATTTTGATCCAACCACCATTTTCGCAAAGTTTTTGTCTTGAAAGTTTAGATTTAGTTTACGTATTTAAAAGAATGTATTTTCACAGTTATATTAGTTTTTTGGGACGTGTACTTTTAGATATTGAAGGCTGAAAAGGATCTCTAGGCCCACCTAAGCTGACAGTTTCCCCAAGCTCCTATCACTTAAAATTCGTTTCTTTCATTGTAAACGTCTTGGTTGTAGGTCACATTATCAAGTTTTAAATCATGTCCTGCCAGTCTCATGAATAAAAATAATCAACTATCATAATATTGTGAAGGTAAATAAATATATTAAGTACAGATTTATTATTTTTAACTCTACATCTTTGCCGTTTGAAGATATATGTCATCTTGAAGGGGGCTGGGAGTTTAGTGTTTGGTCACCTTCTCTTGATTGGCCCTTCGGCCTAGTGTGGTCTTTTTTGTGTCCCTGCTGAGCCATTGGCGTAACAAAACATAACCTCCCCCTGCAAACTACCTGTGGGGGGGGGGGGCTACCCCTTGGACACAGTCAGGGGCCTGGTGCCTGTGGACAGTGTACTGTGCTGAGGGACCCCCCTGAGCTTGGGTCCTCCTGCACCCCAGGGCTGCGGGGGCCTTCATTACACCACTGTGCTGAGCATCCTATATACCAGTGATACTCAAAGCATGCGGCCCTCCTGACCTTTACATGCGGCCCTCTGCTTAACAGCAGGACTGGGCTGCTGTTTACTCAACTCTGCACAATGATTAAAAATATGTTAAATTAAAGGAAACCCCTTATTTAAATGTTAATTGGAGGCAAAAAAAGGAAGTATCTAGGTTGCCCTGCACCTTTAGGAAAGCTTTCTTTTTTAAAGACCTACTGCAGCAAAATTGTATAAATATAATAAGGTCTCTTCAAAAATCAAAACTGTATTTCATTAACATACAGAGTCGTTTCAACTTAGTACATCAGATTATATCAGTGCATTGAGAAGTATTTGCTTTTTAAGTGATGGTTTTCAAACATAAATCCGGAAACATTCAACCCACCACCCTGAAAACTATGCCAATAGTGAACTAATAGGCACGTCAGTTGTTATGGGCACTCTTTGGGTGGCCTGGGTTCTTATTACACATGAACAGTATAGTTTATTAAATTAAACACAGGAGAAGGTTTTGCACAGGGCACATCCTGAAGTCAAGTATTTTGAAGTTCTCTTATATGCACTAATGAAGAAAAAGGGCAGAAGTGAAATAAAAGAATTTTCTAGGATCACACATTTTGCTAAAGTGGGGAAGCCAGGATTCATACCAGGTTTTCTGGTTTCACATTATGCAGTTCACCCACTCTGCCTTCCGCCTACCTGACCCCCAGTCACATCACAAACCAAACTTTGTGGCCCCTGGGAAAATGTTTGTGAGTACCCATGCTATATACCATTTCAGATGTATAGACTTTCTTTACCAAATCCCCATACGTTTTACCTTCCAGATCTACTTTCTCAGACATAGGTGAAGTTCTCCCCTCAAACCCTGCCATCCCAAAGCCCTTCACCATGATAATGTTCTGCAACAAGGATATGCGAGCAGAGGTGAGTAAATGGATTGACATTGAGTAAGCATGCCTCTCTGTGAAGTAGGAGGCTCGGGGCCCTAGCTACACAGAGTTGCATGTGCGTAGACGATCGAGGAGAGGGTCTATGTTAAGCATGGCTGACATACATCTGTTCACAAAGGGCTGCATACAGTTCTGCGCTTCACCAGAACAGATGACACAGGAGAAGCAGCATTTCACAGCAAACAGCTCGGAAGGGCAATGTACAAGACTATACCTTTTATACTATCCAAGTACCCCATGTACTTACTTTGCACCCACTTCAGTATGCAATAAATGATTTTGCATTGTACTGACTTGTACTGCAAAGCTAGGATCTCTCTCCATTGTGCCAAGGTCCGCCAAATATTTTTTCCTGGTGCTCTGGAGAACATGCATTAACATACCTCTGTCTTCTCTGATACCCCAGAACCTTCAGAAATCATGCTCCCCAGTCCCTGTCCATCTAACTTCATCTACAACTCAGGGTACAAAATGAATATTACTTATTAGGATCATGCAACTGAATATTGACTTCCTAAATATCGTGGTGCAAGAATATTGAGGACAGGATCTCAAGGGAAAAACTATTGAAAGATTAATCCATGTAGGAAAGTATGGATATACTATTCTTAAGTCCAAATCTGCATACCTTGAAGGTATATGTAAACCTATAGGTACATATATGTGGAGTTAGGAATATGAAATCTAGACTTACTTGCATGCTGATATTTTTTTCTCAATATTTCATCCTCGATATTGTGTCTCATCATTAGTCTGTGGTCAATATTCAGGATACACACCATTAATTGGGAAGAGGCTGCTATAGAGATCTAACACTAGACACCTTTGGGAGGTTCAAGAATGTACACTACTGCCCTAACATGACTTTAACAGGGCACCGTGATTCACAAGTCTGTCATGACCTGATGGTAGCTGTGAAAACATTTGATTCCTCCTGAAATACTTCCTGTCCTCTTGGTGTGCAGGATCACATGTACTAGTGCAACGGTACTCAAAGTACGGCCCGCGGGCCGCCAGCGGCCCCACGGACCTAGCTTGGCGGCCCGCGAGACGCACACCAAACGCCACATCATAATGGCAGCAGTATGTAAACATAGAAGAGGGCCGCGGGAGCATGCTCCCGCGGCCCTCCTCTATGTTTACATACGGCGGCCATTGTTTATGGCGTTGCCCTGACGATCCTGGAAGCCAAAGCCCCATAAAAGTCAGCGCTTGCAGCTAACTTTTATGGGGCTTTGGTCGTCTGCTTCCTGTCACCGGCTCCACGTCTGCTGCCCGCCTGCCTGCCTGCTGTTCCACATTTGTGGCATCTTTACAGTGCTTTGAGTCAGGTAAGGCTCTTTGGTTATTTATTTATTTGTTTTTAATGTAGTGTGTGTTACTGGGGTAGGCGTGAGAGCAGATTGCGCTGTGTGTGTGCGCTGTGTGTGTGTGTTACTGGGGTAGGGGTGAGAGCAGATGGCGCTGTGTGTGTGCGCGCTGTGTGTGTTACTGGGGTAGGGGCGAGAGCAGATGGCGCTGTATGTGTGCGCGCTGTGTGTGTTACTGGGGTAGGGGTGAGAGCAGATGGCGCTGTGTGTGTGCGCTGTGTGTGTGTGTTACTGGGGTAGAGGTGAGAGCAGATGGCGCTGTGTGTGTGCGCTGTGTGTGTGTGTTACTGGGGTGGGGTGAGAGCAGATGGCGCTGTGTGTGTGCGCGCTGTGTGTGTTACTGGGGTAGGGGTGAGAGCAGATGGCGCTGTATGTGTGCGCGCTGTGTGTGTTACTGGGGTAGGGGTGAGAGCAGATGGCGCTGTGTGCAGATGGCGCAGTGTGTGTTACTGGGGTAGGGGTGAGAGCAGATGGCGCTGTGTGTGTTACTGGGGTAGGGGTGAGAGCAGATGGCGCTGTGTGTGTTACTGGGGTAGGGGTGAGAGCAGATGGCGCTGTGTGTGTTACTGGGGTAGGGGTGGGAGCAGATGGCGCTGTGTGCAGATGGCGCAGTGTGTGTTACTGGGGTAGGGGTGAGAGCAGATGGCGCTGTGTGCAGATGGCGCAGTGTGTGTTACTGGGGTAGGGGTGAGAGCAGATGGCGCTGTGTGCAGATGGCGCTGTGTGTGTCACTGGGGTAGGGGTGGGAGCAGATGGCGCTGTGTGCAGATGGCGCAGTGTGTGTTACTGGGGTAGGGGTGAGAGCAGATGGCGCTGTATGCAGATGGCGCTGTGTGTGTTACTGGGGTAGGGGTGAGAGCAGATGGCGCTGTGTGTGTTACTGGGGTAGGGGTGAGAGCAGATGGCGCTGTGTGCAGATGGCGCTGTGTGTGTTACTGGGGTAGAGGTGGGAGCAGATGGCGCTGTGTGCAGATGGCGCAGTGTGTGTTACTGGGGTAGGGGTGAGAGCAGATGGCGCTGTGTGTGTTACTGGGGTAGGGGTGAGAGCAGATGACGCTGTGTGTGTGCGCGCTGTGTGTGTTACTGGGGTAGGGGTGAGAGCAGATGGCGCTGTGTGTGTTACTGGGGTAGGGGTGAGAGCAGATGGCGCTGTGTGCAGATGGCGCTGTGTGTGTTACTGGGGTAGAGGTGGGAGCAGATGGCGCTGTGTGCAGATGGCGCAGTGTGTGTTACTGGGGTAGGGGTGAGAGCAGATGGCGCTGTGTGTGTTACTGGGGTAGGGGTGAGAGCAGATGGCGCTGTATGTGTGCGCGCTGTGTGTGTTACTGGGGTAGGGGTGAGAGCAGATGGCGCTGTATGTGTGCGCGCTGTGTGTGTTACTGGGGTAGGGGCATTGTTTTGAAAAAGGGGGTGGCGTGGTTGTTCCCCCTCTAAGCCCTGCCCACTCTAAGCCCCGCCCCCGCTGTCACTTCAGTGCGGCCCTCGGCCGCAAACCATACTGCAATTTTGGCCCCCGAGAAAAAGTTTGTGAGTACCCATGTACTAGTGCATTATAGACATTTTGCAGCCTGTAAGTTCTCACAAAACCCATGCTATTCCAGTCCAGGTTGGTGTCTATTAGTGCTCCAACAATTGTCCTATGATGTTTCTTGTCTGTCTTGTCTGTTTGAGCAGCTTAAGACAAAAGCAGCATGATTTAACTAGTAAGTAAACCGATGGGTCAAAGTTTAATTTGGCAGCTAAGTTAAGTTCGGTGTGTACTTCGCAAAAAATGTTGGTAAGCAACACAGAATTGGCAACTTTGGGAGGGTCTTCATGTCCATTCATTTGAAAATACCACCTATGGCCATTACTTCCAAACCTCCTCATCTGAGTTTAAGATGCATAAGACACCTGTGACCATTTGTGACTGCATTACTATTCTTAGGTAGATAGCATGCAAATAGATTTGCATACTATCTACCTAAGAAAAGGGATGCAGACCTTTGGATTTAAGAACACAAAAAAGCTGTTTGATAAAAAATTTAACAAGTATGAACCCTTGAGAGATTCTGCAGCCAGGCTCCTCCTCAGCCAATCAATATGAGCTAACGTGGACAGATTGGATTATTTTGCCAGTAAGGACTCAAACCACATTAGCACTGGTTCAGGGACCAGGGCTACCAGCTCCATTGGGCTAGAAGCATTTCAGAATCACATGCAGCAGACAAATCAAGTAGGCAAAGAAGAGGCAGACCTCTGTCATCTACGCCAGCCAGAATGTCACTAAGAAGTATAGTTTCTATACCGTGCTGTGGACGGCAGCCCACTTGACACCTATCTACAAATTGATACTTGCCCCCAGTGTTTCTGTAGTTTGGAGATCACCACCTTCTCTATGGATGGAAGAGTGAATGGATGGGTCGAAAGGTGGATGGCTGAGTTAAAGGGTGGATTGATGGATAAATGAAAGGTAGGATGGACAAAGTGAAACAATGGATGTAATGATGGATGGGTGGATGGATGGACGATTAAAGGGATGGATAAGGGAAAGGATGGATAGGTTTGAAGGTAGATGGATCGGTTTGGATACGGAAGGGCAGACGGAGGGGTAGGCAGATGGAATGGTGACTGACTGCATCATGGATAAAAGACTGAATGGATGACAGAATGTAAAAAATGAATGGTGGATATCACCGAGTGGATGATAGGATGAGAGGATGAATGGACAGATGCTTAGATGGAAGAGGCAAGCAAGCTCTTTGGGGGACGGTCACAATGACTTGCTTTGCTTAGTTGGTGCCATAAGAGCTTTACGAATTTTGAATGTTAATTTTCTGCCTTCACACTTATGCAGTAGTGTCACAGGGTATCTGAAATCCTTTCAGAAAAGCTCCTAGAATGTTCTGATCCTGAAACCTATATATCTTAGTGTTTCTTCTGATTAGTTTATCTTTCATGTTGCCTGAGATCTGTATTTTCTTTTATATCACCCGTTTTCAGGACCACACAAAAAGATAATATGGAGTATCGATGCACAATGGCAACCCACAGAGAGTTTCAGTTACTGATCATCGCCAACTGATGAAGATTTTTAGTTTCTTTAAATGTGTGTGCCTCACTCCAGAGATAAGATTTGTCTCATATAAATATCCTATAACCCTGAATCACTGAGCCAGATATGCATGTGTCATAAAATGATTATAACATAGATTAACACACCCAACGAAGACACTACGAGTTTTATCAGACGTCACAATGCAACTGCTGGGATTCCCTCAGGAATCCTTGAGTGGGCTGTCAAAGTGCCTGCTCATACCTGGAGAAAGTGCTCGCGCCGTATTCAGGGGAGTGACTCACCGAGGGTGAGGCTGCATTACTTACAGTTGGCTCTCGATGCCAGTGGGCACTGGGCTCGCTGGCAGTGGAATCGAATACCGTTGTGCTATGTAACTGGGCAGGCCTTCTATTTACAGGTGAGAAATTGTTGTAATAGCCCTATGGGTGGGAGACTTTCTTGTTGCAGCCTGTGTGGTTTCGAGTCTTGCAGCTCAATGCGTTTTCAGATGCTCCTGCATTTTGTTGCCCATATGAATGTTTGTGTATAGATATGGCATTTATAAAGCACACACCTAACTACAAAATAACAGAGCCCTCTACAAGGGGGGTGAAAGAAAATAGTTTTAGGGAAGGGGATCTTAATATATAGCAGGAGAGAAGGGCGTGTGGAATGTTTGGTGTCCATTGGAACCCCAGTAGTAGCTGTCTGGATTTTGGAGGGGATGTGTTAATCCAAAGTCAATTTAAAATGCACCTGCAGATACTATGTATGCAGCTGCAATGCCCATATGTATGCTATGCAGCTAGCTGAGATGCCATGACATTACAAACTCAGCTCAGATGTCTATATCTGTGCTATGCAGTCAGCACAGTATTACACTTTCATTTGAGATGCCCATAACGATGCTAGGTATTTAACTACGTTGCCACTACTTTGATGCCCATTCAGTTGAGATATCCAATTGCATGCAGCCCAATGAGCAGCTGAAATACCCATCAACTGCACCCTCAGCTCCTTAGAGTCCACTGTGGGGCTACTTTTTGGGCATTTATAATGGGCCATGATGGTTTCTGGATTATTCGCTCACTACTAGCATCCATATCACTTGCTGGTCGCAAGACCAAATCTCAGAAGGATCGATTCAACTTCTTCTTACTCCAGGGTTAATAAGTCACTCGCCTTTCAAGCCTGGTATTTACAGTGCTACAAAATGGCAGAATTGCGGCGTTAGCAAGCACTATTTAAAAAGATATTAGTATTATTAATGTGCACCGGTGAATGTTGTTCGTTTAGTTTCAATGAATGCCCATATGGATTCTGCTGATTCACATGGATGTCCCAGTGGATGCTCCTCATTCAGCTCGATGCCACTGTGGATGCGTCACACTCAACTGGATGCTGCTGTGGATGCTGGTCATTCATCTGGATGCCACGGAGGGAGGAACCAAGATGGTCGATCGCTAGGAGGCAGTTGCACCGAGCTCCCGCAAACTGCATATATTTAGACTCCCGCCCGCCTAGCCCCCATATGTGCCCTCCGACCCTTCCCAACGATGATGCATAAGCCTTAGATGGAGGGACTTACATGAGGGGGCCCTCGACCAGCATTACAGAGTTCCAGTGGGCTGATCGGAAAAGGCCCAGGGCTGGGCTGGGAGCATCATGTGAGAAGAGAGCAGTGTTTGGTGAGAAGCTGGTGGCCAAAGGAGACTAAACCCGGCCATGTTGGTGCCTCGGAAGAACGTGTCATGGTGCATGGCGAACAAACCTGAGCCTGATTGCGCACTCGGCTGTGGGATGAGAGGAGGAGAGAGGCAGGGCTGAGCCGCTGTCCGTGTGCAAGGAGAGCTGCGGATGTGACCCGGATACGGGTGAGGAGGACTGTTGACAACCCGCTATGCCGGTGTGTGGCAGACACCTGAGAGCAAAGGGCAAGGATCTTTGAGCCGAGGGGAAGCTGGAGGAGGGCCGGCAAAAGTGAATCAACTGACAAAGGACTCTACCACTAGGAACCCCATTGACACTACAGGCGGAGGCTGCTGGAGCCTACCGGTGACCGCGGTGGGCTGAGTGCAGGGGTAGCGTGGATGCGAGCATTCTGAACCTTCTCACTGCACCAGTCAGAGACCCTGCAGGTGAAATAATAGGGGCACAGGGCAGGTGCTGGTGGAATACTGCGCCAGGGGGTGAGCGTCCGTCCATTGCCGAACTGAGCCCAACTACTGGTGGACATCTGGTGGTTGATGTGGGCACTCGAAGACCCTGAACGGAGTGCTGGCTTGTGTGTCTCACCGCACGTAATTGCCTCCTAAAACAAAGGGGGGTCCTGGAGTGCCTCCTATACCTAGCTATACAATAGAAGAGGGCATTTGCAGAATGGCGCACGGTGGCACCTCAGAGGAGGAGATAATGACAGGCAAAATGGCAGCTTATCTACCTTTGATAATAAGAACCTTATTCTGGAGGAGAACAAGGCCATCATTGAGAAATTCGATGGTGTGGCAACTAACTGTAACCTTGCTTCATCAGGACATGGAGACCATGATGCAACAGGTAAAATACTTGGGTACTAGGGCTGATAGCGTGGAGAAGATCCTGAGCCCGCACTCCAGTCAATTGGCAGACCAGGAGAGGTGATTGCAATGATAGGAGGCCATATTAGCAGATTTGGAGGACAGATCGTGCTGAAATAATACGCAGATCATAGGGTTGCAGAGGGAACTGAGTACAGCGCCTGTTGAACAGTTTTTGGAGAGGTGGCTGGACACAGGAGATGGAATAAATGTAGATAGAGCACACAGGACACCAGGTGGGAGGCTGATACCTGGCACACAGTCCTGCATGCTGATTGCTCAAATGCTCGGCTACAAGGATAAGCTGGGCATATTGGCAACAACTTATCAGCAAATAGATATTGAATACAACGAGAATCGTATTTCTTTCTACCCAGACTATGGAGAAACCCAAATGTGACGTAAATAATTCATAGAGGTGAAGAGACAACTTAGAGATAAAGGTTGGGCCTATGCTCTATTGCCTATCATATGGCTCAGAATTGACATTCAGGGGGGAAAGACACTTCTTTGACCAGGCTGAGGAAGCCATGCAGTTCATTGAGAGTCACTGTTCGATGAGCTGGGACGAACACTGCAGTGATTGATACTGACTACTGAATACTATTGGCCATTCAAGAGGAGGAAAGGGAAGAGAGCGGTACTAGATGTGTCCGGGGGAGGGGGTGGGAAAGGGCTACTGACATCTTCATCAATATGACTTAGGGGGCTCTCATACAGTTGACTAAATATATTATGTAGGTTGGATGGGTGGGAGGAGAGATCTATACACGTGGTTGCTTCTTGATACATGTTTTAATCCATGGTGGCGCAGTCCCTGCGGTGCCCCTCACCAGGGAGCCTAGGGGCAATGTGCTGTAATGATGATTTTCTTCTATGATCTTGGTGGGGAGGAATAGAGACTACATGTATCAATTGTGGTGGCCAAGCTGGGGCAGGCCATACGAGAGTGGACGGATGGCAGTTAATGCTCTTGACATGGAGAGAAGAAGCAAATACACTTAGAAATGTAGTGAAACGATGTATCAGGCAGTACATGGATGCAGGGTAACATATACTTCATGTGGAAGGGGGTAACAATTTTATCATGGAATGTTAAGGGGATTCACAGCCCTGTTAAAAGGCAAAGGATATGGTCCAGTATACGCAAACACCAAGCTAAGATTGTGATGCTTCAGGAAACACATTTACTACCACAGGAACATGAGAAATTGCGGCCCACAGTGTGGTGGTAGACTGTGGTATGCTAAGTTTAGTTCATTGGCGTGCGGTGTCCTATTATGGATGGATGCTAGTGTCCCCCTGAAAGGGGATAGCGAACCTAAAACGCCAGATGGGCGTTATATTGGTGTGGTAGGGGGGATCAGCGGTATACCAACAATATTATTGAATACCTATGCTCCCAACATAGACTTATTTGAAAGAGTTATGAAGCTGCTGGCACCTTATGCACATTATAATGTGGATGGGTGACTGTAATTGTATACTGGATACTGATTTGGATAGCTCCTAATCGGTGTCAAGACCACTGGGCAGGGCTTTGAAGGCACTACTGACAGCAGTGGACACACTGAACATCTTAGAGTTATGCAGGGCAGAACATGGCAGAGATCGGGGTTTTCTTTCTACTCACACCCTCATGGTACATTCTCACTGATCGATTACCTATTCATGCATTCAGAGCAGATGGTGAGCTTTGGGGCGGTCTATTACTTAGAACGTATAATCTCGGATCATGCTTCACTGGTTGCAGAATTGAGGGACACTGTACACATAATGCCACTACCACAATGGTGGTTTCAGCCCAGGGCGCTGGGGGACCAGGCGTACAAGAAAACAGGACTATGCCTGTCCTCACACAATGCAGTATCCAACATCTGGGGCCTGGCCTGGACAAGGAAGGATCTTACAAACACTTGAGACTTTGCTTTGAAGTTTGCCAACTTCAAAGGCAGAAAGGGGTATAAGGATTGGACCCAAAACCCCAGGCTTCTAGAATCTTACTGGAATCAAGAGGGACCTCTGCTGAAGAGAAGAGCTGAAGAGCTGGAGGAGGAGTACTATCCCTCAGCTGTGTTGCTTTGGTGGACTGGCCTGCAGGTGCTGCTCTGCCAAAAAGAGTGCAAAGGGTGAACTTTGCTGTGTGTCCTGCTTGGGAAAGTTCTCCAAGGGCTTGCCTCCTGTTGGAAGTCTTAGGGACACCAAAGACTTCAGTTTCCTCAACCTGCAGCACTGGGAACTGTGTGTTTTGTGCTATTCAAGAGGAGAAACCACTGTGCCGCCGCCAACGATGTCGCAGGGGTGTACGTGACCTGCCAACGCTGCACAGAGTTGCACTGCCCCCTTTGCAACGCAACCCTGGACTCGCCGATGCCATCATCAGGATGACTTCATTGAGCCACTACTGGTACCTCGACCTGTGGGCTCCGCACTCTGGCATCGCCTGCTCACACCACAGCCTGGGCATCCCCAACCATGCCCTATTGCTGACACAGGCACTGCTGCCTGCACTGTAGCCTGTATGCACCGCTCGTGAGGAGCACGAAGCACCGTCCTACACTGCAGCCCGGGTCTACCAATGCCAGCATCATCGACTCCAGTGTAGTCACCAGCCATCCCTGCCTGCACCGTGGCCTGTGGACACTGCTCGTGAGGGTCAGGAAGCACCGTCCCGTCCAGCTTCACACGCAGCCCTGGTCTCACTGACACCGCTGGACACCGTCACCAAGCCGCTGCCTGTACCGTGACCTGTGGGAACCACACGTCGCATCGTCCCACTTCGCATTGCAGCCTCGACATCATCCACGCCAGCTCTCCTGAATTCATCAGCACAGAGTTCGATCTGCAAAGCGTGTGACTTCAAGGGCCCGAGACTCTCACACTGACTCCAGAACCCACACCATGATGCCAGCGACACCGCTCTCCTGAGCTCATCACAAGGATCATGACACCCTGCAAATCCAAAGGTACTGTTTGCGTGTCTTCCTGACACCGTAGCTGGCCCGCGACACTGCGGCGGGCCTAAACAGTTGGGTTTGTTGGTTACGATGCTGTGATAGCGTAAGGTGGAGCTATTGACTTCAAGGAACTGTATTTGTAAGTTAAATCTTGCAGAATTCATATTTTTATTACTGTATGTTGGATTTGTATCTTATTTGGTCTTGTTTTACATAGATAAATATTGGTGATTTTTCTAAAACTGGTGTGGTGTCCCTTTGTAGTGGTTTCACTGTGTTACTGTGTGTTATGTACAAATGCTTTAAACATTGCTTCTGAGATAAGCCTGACTGCTGGTGCCAAGCTACCAAGGGGGTGAGCAGGGGTTATATGAGCTGATATCTCCCTTATCCTGGCTAGAGTGAGGGTTCCTACTTGGACAGGGTGCAAACTGACCCTAACTAAATATCCACATAACCCTGATTAAATACTTAGGAATATATTTGAGCTCAGATATGCAGGAGGTAAATGAGTATAACATGGGGTACATGATTACGGCATTGGAAAAAAGTATACGTAGGTGGTTGATGTTTGCGATATCTCAAATGGGATATATCAAGCTGAGTGAAATGATTGTTACCTAGAGTCCTGTACACATTGCAATATATGCCCATGCATATCCCAGAGGCCTGTTTTCAGGGCTGGATGAGTTACTCCAACTGCTCTAGTGGGGAGAGAGAAGGGCATGGATCAGCTTAGAGGTACTGCACTTTCCTTGGACTGGAGGAGGGTGGCAAGCTCCAAGTTTTAGAACATACTACAGGGCTGCCCAGCTGCAGCATGTGATGCAGTGGTTTTCTGAGGTGGCCTCTGACCCGGCCACTGAACTTTTGACCAGACTGGTTGCACTAGGTAAACTATTGGCTTTACCCCTCGTCCACAAGAAAACATGCGTGTGGTTGCCACTACAGGTTAGGACGGTGATGGATATGTGGGGGAAGGTCTCACGGAAAGCGGGAGATGAATATATTTACTCACACCTATTGATACCATGATATACAGGGATTAGCCTGGTGCTGCCCCTTTTCTTGCGTCGCAGGGAGGGCGGTGCTGCCTTGCAGACACTAGGGGATCTGTCTGAAGATGGTCGCTTAATGGGTTATGCAACCTTCCTTTCTATATGGGCGCTGATGGAGGGATGCTTTCTGACCTATGCAGGACCAGCGGCTGCAATACGTAAAGCCTGGACGGGGTTCCCTCAGAAGCCAGATATACACATATTGAATCAGATTTTACCAGATATGCGGGGGCAGGGCAAATTGTTCTAACAGCAATATGCCCTGCTATTTCCACAAACTGCCCCACTCATGGATGCACTGAAAACTACAATGGTTGTCAATATTGAGTAATTGCAGAAAGGTGACACGTAACACGAAACAAATGCCCAGGGGTAAGGGGATACTGGGAGGAAGTGGTGAAGGTTCTCACACTGAGGCCAGTGATCCAGCTATGCTTACTGGGCCTGGTTAAGCAGAGTAAGCATACTAAACACGCAGAAAAATACTAGAACTTGGCATAGTGGTGCAAAGAAATGTATAGCTGTAGGATGGATAACTGCTCGCCTACCAACACCTAAACCTTGACCATAAGAATTTGGGAGGTGGATGCATGCAGAATGTGGGGTGCGACACAGATTAACAACCACTGAAGCGGAACAGGGAGGAAGGATGACCTGGACAGGGCAGAGATTCGATTACAGCGGGAGATTGGGCCGGCAGCGGAGATATAAACTGACGGGACTATGGAAGATTGATCATTGGTGATATCACTGATAACACTATATAAAGTATATGCATTTGAATGCTGCAAAGATGACTGCAATGTCGTTCAACATTGCCAGATTTACCTTGAGCCAGGAAACACTATGGGGGTCATTCCAAGTCTGGCGGGTGGCAGAGGCCGCCCGCCAGACTTCCCCCCTCCGAAATACCGCTCCGCGGTCGAAAGACCTCGGAGGGTATTCTAAGTTTTTCCCTGGGCTGGCGGGCGGTCGCCAAAAGACCGCCCGCCAGCCCAGGGAAAAACTCCCTTCCCACGAGGATGCCGGCTCGTAATCGAGCCGGCGGAGTGGGAAGGTGCGACGGGTGCTGTTGCACCCGTCGCGTATTTCACTGTCTGCCAAGCAGACAGTGAAATACTTGTAGGGGCCCTCTTATGGGGGCCCCTGCAGTGCCCATGCCAGTGGCATGGGCACTGCAGGGGCCCCCAGGGGCCCCGCGACCCCCCTACCGCCATCCGGTTCCGGCGGGCGGACCGCCGGGAACTGGATGGCGGTAGGGGGGGTCGGAATCCCCTCGGCGGCGCAGCTAGCTGCGCCGCCTTGGAGGATTCCAAAGGGCGGCGGTACACTGGCGGGAGACCGCCAGTGTTGCCGGTCCGACCGCGGCTTTACCGCCGCGGTCGGAATGCCCTTGGGAGCACCGCCGGCCTGTCGGCGGTGCTCCCGCGGTCCTCCAACCCGGCGGTCATTGACCGCCAGGGTTGGAATGACCCCCTATGTCTAGCTTTTTCTCAACATGAGGGGGGAGGGGATGGAGGGGTGTTGTCAGCTGTTTTGACTGTATGACTGAAACCCAATAAAATACAAAAATAATCATCTGGATGCCACTGTGAATGTTGCCCATTCAGCCGAATTCCCCTCTGGATGCCACCAAATCTTCACTGTTGGAGTGAATGCTACCTATTTATATCAGGAACCATCCAGATGCTGCCCGCTCAGATGCAGCACCTCTCAAGATTCTACCTATGTGGTTGAAGTTTCCCTGCATGCTCTGTTGGGATGCCACTGTTGAAGTATGCAATTCCTTTGGATGCCCCTTCAGATGCTGCACATTCAGCAATTGAAATACCCCGTGAACTCAGCACCTATGACTTCAGATCTCAGACCAGTGGTCCAGCTAAATGCTCATTCCTGCATAAGGAGTGAGCAACAAATGGTTCCCTGAGAAAATCTGAACAGAAACAATGTGAAAAGATCTGAAAAATGCTGTAAAAGATAAAACACATTTTTAATTGAATGGCACTTTGGCTTACCCTCTCTGCAGTAGTGATGATCATGCCAGTCTTAAAATAAAGGAAAACTACTTCCGATCATGCATTGAAGAAGCTACAAATCCAAAGAACTCTTCAATTACGTCTTTCAACACGTGTTAGTGAGATGTAGCGACCCCCTCTCTGTATGAGTACAACAACCTGATGACATAGTTGCTTAAAAATATTCAGTTAATCCTATCCAATCTTATTGCAAAATGAAATTCACTAACCGGAAATCAACTGCAAAATTCCCCCAGACTGCCATCTTCTGCAGGTTCACACATTGCCAAAGGGAATCAGCTGTCAAGATAATGACATAGATCGATTGTGTAGGAACAGTTGATTTATTTTCCCCACAACTAAACTTCTCCGTTACGGTGTCAGGCTGCACCTGGGCCAAGCGCCAATCCCCACTAACCCCACCCCCTCCGCGGACCTGTCTTCTTCCTCCCTGCGTCAGGAGTCGCCCAGCAGTGCGTCTCAGACTTGCTCCCCGCTCTGGTGCACTGCATGCACTTTCCCCTCCACCTAGAGATGGCGCTGTCTGCTGTTCTTTATTGACTACATCTCGCTCAATGTGCACACTCTAGCACCACGACCCTTCTATAGCTGACTTAAATGTGCCTTACCCCGGATCCTCATGCTTACCTTATCCACCCAGTTTTCCCTTGCTCGACTTTGCCCATGGCAGACCATGCATTTACACCTTCACGCCAATTATCCAGCTGCACACTTGCAAGGTTTTCTTGGATACATGATAACATATAGAGGCATATAGGCTCCACAACCTGGATACGCCTATAATGCATACTAGATGATATATTCCATATTGTGCATAAAATGACAATGTAATATGCTGATTGCAACGTATGTCTTCTTGTTTCAATAAAAATAAACATACTTTAAAAAAACAAACTAAATTTCTCCGTTGGTTGAAAATAGGGACAATTCCTACCTAATGTTATTTTGAATCTATATTAACCCCTTTGCTGCCAGGCCTTTTCCCCCACAGGTGCCAAATCTTTTTTTGGCTATTTGGGGTAGTTCGCGCTTAGACCCTCATAACTTTTTGTCCACATAAGCTACCCACACCACATTTACGTCCTTTATTTTCAACATCCTAGGGATTCTAGAGGTACCGAGACTTTGTGGGTTCCCCTGAAGCAGACCAAGAAATAAGCCAAAATACAGTGATTTCTTTTTTTTTTTTAAATGGGAAAAAAGAGCTGCAGAAGAAAGCTTGTGTTTTTGTCCCCCTGAGAATGGCATTAACAAAGGGTTTGTGGTGCTAAAATCACCATCTTCCCAGCTTTCAGGAACAGGCAGACTTGAATCAGAATGCCCAATTTTTCAACACAAGTTTGGCATTTTACTGGGACATACCCCATTTTTACAATTTTTTGTGCTTTCAGCCTCCTTCCAGTCAGTGTCAGAAATGGGTGTGAACCAAACGCTGGATCCCTGAAACCTAAACATTTCTGAAAAGTAGACAACATTCTGAATTCAACAAGGGGTAATTTCTGTAGATCCTACAAGGGTTTCCTACAGAAAATAACAACTGAAATAAAAAAATATTGAAATTGAGGTGAAAAAATCAGCAATTTTTCTGCAATGTCAGATTTTTTAAAGCAATACACCATTACGTCTGCTAGACTCTTCTGGTTGCGGGGATATATAAGGCTTGTAGGTTCATCAAGAACCCGAGGAACCCAGAGCCAATAAATGAGCTGCCCCTTGCAATGGGTTTTCATTCTATACCGGGTATACAGCAATTCATTTGCTGTAATATAAAGAGTGAAAAATAGGTATCAAGAAAACCTTTGTATTTCCAAAATGGGCACAAGATAAGGTGTTTAGAAGCAGTGGTTATTTGCACAACTATGAATTCTTGGGTGCCCATACTAGCATGTGAATTACAGGAGCTTACATTTCTCAATTACACGTCTTTTTTACACACTGTCTTACATTTGGAAGGAAAAATGAAGAGAAAGACAAAGGGCAATAACACTTGTTTTGCTATTCTGTGTTCCCCCAAGTCTCCCGATAAAAATGGTACCTCACTTGCGTGGGTAGGCCTGATGCTCGCGGCAGGAAACACAACATGGACACATCACATTTTTACATTGAAATCTTATGTGTTTTTTGCAAAGTGCCTACCAGTAGATTTTGACCTCTAGCTCAGCCGGCATCTAGGGAAACCTAGCAAACCTGCACATTTTTGAAAACTAGACACCTACGGGAATCTACGATGGAGTCACTTGTGGGGCTCTCAGAGGGTTTTGTTACCCAGAATCCTTTGCAAACCTCAAAATTTAGCTACAAAAACACTTTCTCCTCACATTTCGGTGACAGAAAGTTCTAGAATCTGAGAGGAGCCACAAATTTCCTTCCACACAGCGTTCCTCCAAGTCTCCCGATAAAAATGATACCTCACTTGCGTGGATCGGCTTAGTGCCCGCGACAGGAAATGCCCCAAAACACAACATGGACACATAAAATTTTCCCAAAGAAAACAGAGGTGTTTTTTGCAAAGTGCCTACCTGTGGAGTTTGGCCTCTAGCTCAGCCGGCACCTAGGGAAACCTACAAAACCTGTGCATTTTTAAAAACTAGACACCTAGGGGAATCCAAGATGGGGTGACTTGTGGGGCTCTCACTAGGTTTTGTTACCCAGAATTCTTTGCAAACCTCAAAATTTGGCTAAAAAAACACTTTCTCGTCACATTTCGGTGACAGAAAGGTCTGGAATCTGAGAGGAGCCACGAATTTCCTTCCACCCAGCGTTCCCCAAGTCTCCCAATAAAAATGATAGCTCACTTGTGTGGGTAGGCCTAGTGCCCGCAAAAGGAAATGCCCCAAAACACAAAATGGACACATCAAATTTACTAAAGAAAACAGAGGTGTTTTTTGCAAAGTGCCTACCTGTGGATTTTGGCCTTTAGCTCAGCCGGCACCTAGGGAAACCTACCAAGCCTGTGCATTTTTGAACTCTAGACACCTAGGGGAATCCAAGATGGGGTGACTTGTGGGGCTCTCACCAGGTTTTGTTACCCAGAATCCTTTGCAAACCTCAACATTTGGCTAAAAAAACACTTTCTCCTCACATTTCGGTGACAGAAAGTTCTCGAATCTGAGAGGAGCCACAAATTTCCTTCCACACAGCGTTCCTCCAAGTCTCCCGATAAAAATGATACCTCACTTGCGTGGATCGGCTTAGTGCCCGCGACAGGAAATGCCCCAAAACACAACATGGACACATAACATTTTCCCAAAGAAAACAGAGGTGTTTTTTGCAAAGTGCCTACCTGTGGATTTTGGCCTCTAGCTCAGCCGGCACCTAGGGAAACCTACCAAACCTGTGCATTTTTAAAAACTAGACACCTAGGGGAATCCAAGATGGGGTGACTTGTCGGGCTCTCACTAGGTTTTGTTACCCAGAATTCTTTGCAAACCTCAAAATTTGGCTAAAAAAACACTTTCTCGTCACATTTCGGTGACAGAAAGGTCTGGAATCTGAGAGGAGCCATGAATTTCCTTCCACCCAGCGTTCCCCAAGTCTCCCAATAAAAATGATACCTCACTTGTGTGGGTAGGCCTAGTGCCCGCAACAGGAAATGCCCCAAAACACAAAATGGACACATCAAATTTACTAAAGAAAACAGAGGTGTTTTTTGCAAAGTGCCTACCTGTGGATTTTGGCCTCTAGCTCAGCCGGCACCTAGGGAAACCTACCAAGCCTGTGCATTTTTGAACTCTAGTCACCTAGGGGAATCCAAGATGGGGTGACTTGTGGGGCTCTCACCAGGTTTTGTTACCCAGAATCCTTTGCAAACCTCAAAATTTGGCTAAAAAAACACTTTCTCCTCACATTTCGGTGACAGAAAGTTCTGGAATCTGAGAGGAGCTAGCGCTTCCCCCGAGGGCCGGTATATGGACACAATGGTTACGTCCATGGCGCCACACAGGCGCAGCCATGGATGTAACCATTGCGTCCATGGCGACAAAAGGGTTAACAGTAGAACCTACACAATAATTATTTTCTCACACACACGCTTATGGTTCTGGTTCTACTGAAGACCCCTGTGTGACACCCTTTTAAAGGTAGTAACGTGTTGATGTACATTAACTGGCACAACTGGGTAATATAACTTGTTTACATGTGTATAGCGTTTCAAATGAAAAGGCGACTGGGCTGGATTTATAAACTGCTGGCTCACATATACAAGTTTCAATCCTCAAGGCTAGGCTCTTTTCTCAGACATTATCAATTACTGTGTGTCACACCTGTATGGTCGTGGGATTTATATAGCATGCATCCAGCCAAAAGGCAGCAGGGAGCTGCACAGTGTCGAAGGCAAAGACATAGTGAATGTGCTGTTGGAGGGGTTAGTGGTTTGTGGAATGCTCCGGCATCAGGATGTAGTGTATTTTAAAGAGATTTGTCTTTAGCTATTTCCTAACTCGGAGCAGGGTTGGGGCAGAGCTGTTGGATACATGCATGTCGTTCCCAATGGTAGATACATAGATGGAGAAGGCCTTCTTTTTGGCACTTCTTGAACATAATTCTGAAAGTGTCTTGCATGCAGATGTGTAGAGACACTTGAGATAGTGAGCTTTTCGGTTAGATGATGATGATTGACAAGCTATGGAGATGATGCAACCAGTTTTCCAGATGGTGCGAGCCGGCAAGGGGAACCAGTGGAGTTCCATGAGGGTGGGAGTGAGGTGGTCCTATTTCTTCAGACCCTTAATGACTACTGCTTTAGAATATAGGATGCCTTTAAGCGGTGCCAGTGTGGAGTGTGGGACGCATGGAATAGGGTATTGCAGCCACACAGATTTGAAGAGTAAAAGGGCTCAAACAGCAGCTCTGAAGGTAATTTCTAGTAGAAATGGTTTTGCTTTCTTATTAGAGAGAGCTGGTACCAGACTGTATTTGTTTTTGTTGCCGATGTGTTACATGGGGATACGATTGGTGTTCAGGGTGAATTCAAGTGAATTGGCATTTAAAGTTCATGTTGTTAAGTCAGGTGTATGCTAGCTGTTGATTGCTGTTTTTGGCAAATAGCTGCAATTTTGTTTATAAGGGTTAAGCTTCTGGTAGTTGCTGGACAGCCATGTCTGGGCAAGATGCAGGCAGTGTTTGAGGTGTTGAATGTCTGAAGCAGAGGAGACTTTCAAATATAGTTGTGTTCTCTGTGCATATTAAGGAAGTTTGATATTATCCAAACACAGCTCAACTGCTGATCTAAATTATCTATGATCTGGAGGTGCCCATATGAATGAACTGGTGTCCTGGGGATAAGTAGGAGGATAATCAGTGAACACCAGTTACAGTGAATCATATTCAAGTCTTCAGGGTGTGGATGACGGCTGAGTGGTCAATGGTATCAGACAAAGCTAAGAGGTCCAGTAATATAGGGAGTGAGAGTCCCTCACTGTCTGTGATCATATCATTACTTATGAATTGTATAGTAGCTGCCTCCATGCTGCGGCTGGATCTGAGCTCAGACTAATAATCGTACAGATGGGTAACTGTGAAGTGAACTTGAAATTGTAAATAGCCTGTTTTTTATCATCTTGCCAGTGACTTGTTGACAAGTAAGGAACAGGATTTGGTGTGATTATAAGGATCTAGTGTGGGCGTCCTCAAGAGTAGGAAGAGCTGGCCTGTCTTGAGAGCTTCAGGGAAGATGACTTGTTTGAGGGGAGGCATTGAAGATGGTGAGAAGGGGTACCAGAGCATCCCCAGAGGGGGCTCTGATGAAGGATGAGAAACTGCAGACACAAAAAGTGTATGGGTGTATAGGGAATAGATCTCTTATAGCCTAGTCAGTGTGCGCCAGTTAGGCGATTGGCTTCTTGGGCATAGAGGGACGGGAGTGGCAGTTGGGTGTATGAGGGAGTTCCCTTTACGGACTAGGTGGTCTCAACACATTATAGTGTCATGCTTCATTATATGTCACCTAGCCCCACCCAGGTAAGATGATACTACCTGGGCGGACTCAACCTCATTGTTAAAGGAACTCAGAGGGAGTGCTGAGATTTTATCTTGCTGGATAAATCAAGGGATCCACTTGAAAGCAGTGATAGATAATAAAATTAACTTACAAATCACCTGTTCAGTCTAAGAATTTAATATAGGCAGTGCTTAATTTGTAAATAAAAACGTGCTGGTGCATAAAGCTCTCCTGTGAAACACAGAACATCAAGGCAGCATAATCTTGAAGCCTTCTCGGGCCTCTTTGATCCATTCACAGCAACTCCTTGCCTTTTCAGCTCACTCTTGCAGCCTTCTGCTCTCTCCCTTCAACACCTTTTAGCATTTTCTCTTCCTCCACCTCTCCCATATGTGTCTTTTGCTCTCAGTAAATGCCTGATGCAGAAAACTAAGCTCCGGCCCTCAAAAATAAGTACCGGTGCTCCGCACCGGAAAGAGCAAGTACAAATTAAGCACTGAATATAGGTGTTTGTAGGTAAGGTTGAAAAAGGTGTGGGGACAACTTTGAGTTTAATGACTCAAAGTGTCTAAAAAGGTAGGGACCATCATGTTTCTGCCTGCGCTAAGAGCCTAATCGGTCTGGGGCATTCTTCAGGGTCAAGGATCCCTAATACGTGTGGGGCTAGATTGTTATGCTAGCAATGAAAAAGTGGATATTCGGAGAATGAGGGGCCTACCTGGTTATGCTCTAGAGGTATGGCCTAGAAGAGAAATAAGATCAGAGTTTTAAAAAGTGAGATATATTTGCCACATCACTCCAAAACACTGCACACAAAGGTGTCAACATCATGCCGTGGGTAATACACACATACATGCAAATGTTACAATGTCTATAGCATCGGCTTCTGGCTCATGTTTGTCTTACCCTATATAAACAAGGCGGGTGGCCTCTGGTCTAGGAACAGGCGGAGGGGAGTTGCCCCTTGTAGTCACACTCTATGAGGGAAAAGTGTAATAAAAACAGGCTAGAGAGGTATAAGTGGAGGGGAGGGATTGCAAGGACTCAGACCACACGTTTGGGTCGTTCAGTGTGTACACAAGTGGTACTTCTAGATGTAGTGGTATCCTTTTCAGAGTGAAATTGCTGCGAAAGGAGGTGATGTCACTACACGGAAAATTTCATGTATTGGACAAATCAACGAATAGGGATACTTATCTTTGTGGTGGATCAAACAGCTCCCACTAAGGGGAGTGGCAAACTTACTACAAGGAAAGTTACATGTATTGGACAAACAAACATGTAGGAGTACTTATCTTTGAGGTGGATCAAAGGACTTCCACTGGGGGAGTCACAAACTTACTATTCCAAAGGCAGCATCTCGATGCTAAACCTACGTGGTCCACGTCCCAGCCGCTTGCTCGGCAATGCAGGGGCGCGGTGAACTTTGAGCAGGAGATCCCAGAGGGATTGTTAGTGCCGGGTTGTAATCATGTGTGCCCCTCAGCTGTTGAGGAGCAGACATGGCACGTCATCCGGCTTCTTTGGCTGCTGGGAAATTGAGTCCCAGCGGTCGAAAGGCCGGTTACAGGCATAGCCATTCAGGGAGGCGAAGCGAACACAGCGCATCTTCCGGGTTCCACGGCTGCTGTGAGATGTATTCCCAGAGGTCGAATGGCCGTTTGCAGGCATTGTCGCCGCGGCGACCGCGTGCCGATGCCTAGGCTCCAGGGAACTGTAGTTCCTGAGCGCTAGGCAGTAGGACAGGATGTAGGGGTAAGACGAGGGTGGGGGGAAGGGGAGGGAGAGAAGAGAATAAGAGGAAAGGAAAGAGGAAAAAGGAGGGGAATGGGGGGAGAAAAGAGAGAAGAGGGGAAAGGACTGAGACTGAGCCCCAGACGAGGGGAGAAAAAAAGGAGAGAGAAGGGGTAAATTGGAGGGAGGGGAGGCGAGGGGTGGCAAAGGGAAGGACGGGAGGTCGGTTACTTGCTTAAGGAGAAAGGAGGGGAAGGCAGAACCTACAGGGAAGACCACTGAATATCATCATTGAGTCCTGTGGTGTCTGTATGTAATCTCCATACCATCTCTGTTCGTAGTATAGCAGTTTTTGTTTCATGTTTGTAGTTGGGCTGCTCAGTTTGTTTGTGACAGCCCATTCCATGTCATCGGGGAGTGATTGCTCTGAATGTAGTGATCAGTTAAATGGGTTGCATCCTCTCGGCATCTGATGGTGCTTCTATGTTTGCATATGCGTGTGCCCACTCTCCTTGTAGTCAGGCTGATGTACAAGAGCTGACAGGGGCATTTAATCATACAGATGACATTGCTGCTATTGCAGTTTGAGAGTGTATTCAGTTCCCATGGGGTCTGTAGCCCGAGTTCTAGTTTGGTGGGGGTTTTTTGTGAACACACTGCAGTTGCCACAAGAGAAGTGCCCGGTAGGGGGCGGTATCTGCCATAGTGTAGTTTGTTTGTTCACATGGGCCCCAGCAGGTGGGCGCGTGTGACCTACCATGTCACAAATGCGTTTTGGCTTTTTTGAAAGCATTGAGCGGGTGATCCAAGGGTAATCCTCTGGATATTGGAATCTTCCAGTCTTCCTTAATTATTTTTTTGACTGTATTAGATAATGGGTTAAAGGCGTTTAAGCAGATTAAACTGTCCTTCTGTTCGGTTCGTTGGGATGGTTGCAGCAACAGATCCCTGTGGCTATAGCAAGCTCTTTTCTCTGCTCTTCTAGTCAGGTGGGATGGATAACCTTTTGCCGGAGTTTGCTAGTGAGCTTCTTGGCATGTTTGGTATACTCTGCCACCTCAGAGCAGTTACGTCGTAGGCGGGATATTGGCCCACTGGCAGCTTCCCCTTCAGGGAGCATGGGTGAAAGCTCTGGAATTGGAGAAGGTTATTTCTGTCTGTAGGTTTATAGAAGACTTCAGTCTTCAAAAGGCTGTTCTTTTCAGATATTAGGAGATCAAGGAAGGAGAGTTCTGTACCACCTATAGTTGATGTGAATCTCAGGTAGGGGTTTAAGGCATTCAGCCATTCCACAAATGTTGCGTCATCTCTTGTTCCTGTCCAGATCAAGAGGACATCATCTATATAACGTTTCCATAACTTAATATGTTCATAGTAAGGATTTTCTTCATTCAAGGCTTGTTGTCTCTCGAAATGGTCTACATAGAAACAGGCTAGATTGGGGGCAAATGTGCTGCCCATCGATGTTCTGTGTACTTGTAAATAGTAGTTGTTGTTGAATTCAAAAAAGTTTCTCTTAAGTGCTGTATGTGCATGGTCGAGAATAAACTCGGGAGGTGTTATTGAGTTCCAAGCGCTGTTTTTGAAAAGTTTACAAACCACCTCAAGGGTGGCTTCCTCAAGTATGTTGGTGTACAGGAACTCAACATCCAAAGTTATCAGGTGCTCATTTTCCCTATCAAATTCCAAGCCATTAAGCAAGTTGAGTACATCTTTCGTGTCCTTTAAGTAAGTAGGTATCTTTTTTACAAAGGGCTGTAGGAAAGTGTCACAAAATTGAGAGAGGGGCTCTAGGATAGACCCAATCCCGGATACTATTGGTCTCCTGGGAGATGGGTGTTTGTTTTTATGTATTTTTGGCAATACATAAAAATAGGGTGTTTTGGGATTCTCTATTTTTAAAAAGGCTGCCTCGTGTTTAGTGCATAACTGTACCTGCTCAATTTCACTGGTTTTGTACGAGTGAAATATGAGCCTAACTATAACGTCCCTGTAACCATTGTTTTTTCAGTGAATTGTTAAGGTTTTTAAAAAAGTCTATTTCCGAACTATAATGTCCCTATAACCTTTGCTTTCTCAGCAAATTTCTAAGGTTTTTTTAATGTTGTTTCCTAACTATAACATCCCTGTAACCTTTGTTTTTTAAAGTGAATTTCTAAGGTAAAAAAATATATATATTTCCTAACTGTAACCACTAACGTTTGACAGTGATTGAGTGCATAAGTGTCTCGGTAGGTCTGTTAGTGGGTGTTAGAGTGTCTGAGTGGGTCTGTCAGTGGGTGTGTGAGTGTCTGAGTAGGTCAGTCATTGGGTGCATGAGTCTCTGAGTGGGTGCATGAGTGTCTAAGTGGGTGTGTGACTCAGTGGGTAAGTGTCTGAGTGGGTCAAGAGTGGGTGCGTGCGCCTGAGTGGGTCTGAGAGTAGGTGCATGAATGTGTGAGTGGGTCCGTAAGTGGGTGCGTGAGTGTCTGAGTGGATCTGTGAGTGGGTGCATAAGTGTCTAAGTGGGTCCGTGAGTGAGTATGTGAGTCTCTGAGTCGGTCTGTGAGTGGGTACCTGAGTCTCTGAGGGGGTCTGTGAGTGGGTGCATGAGTATCTGAGTGGGTCAGTGGGTGAATGCGTGTGTCTCTGATTGGGCCTGTGAGTGGGTGCATGAGTTTCTGAGTGGGTCTGTGAGTGGGTACCTGAGTCTCAGAGTGGGTCTGTGAGTGAGTGCATGAGTTTCTGAGGGTGTCTGCGAGTGAGTGTATTAAAGTGAGTGGGTACATGAGCCTGAGGTTGTCTGTGAGTGGGTACATGAATATCTAAGAGGGTCTGTGAGTGGGTGTGTGAATGTCTGAGTGGGTCTGCGATTGGGTGCATGAATGCCTTAGTGAGTGTCTGTGTGTGTCTGTGAGTGGATGTGTGAGTCTCTGTGTGATTGTATCAGTACCTGTGTGAGTGAGTCAGCCACAAAGGAACCTCATTTGCCCTTTTATCTAACAAGAGTCCACGGTATTGCACAAAATAACTACCAAAGTGGAGTTCTTTCTGCCTCCTTGGGTACATGTCCAGTTCGTATTCTACACTACAGCTGCATAATGGAGCACAGGGAAATGTTACCAGTGACCTTGTGCTAATTTTGCCAAATGATTGTTCCTGGTGCCTCTTTGTCCGGAAATATGTGATAGCATGAATCCTCCCATAGAGAGGCCAATGAGACTACAAAGATGTAAATCTCCACCAAACCAAGGCCCTTGCTGTTATCTATATGAAGTAAGTGCTTCTTTGTTTTATGGAGATGTCCCCACATTCTTCAGATTTAAAAAAGCCCCACCAAAATCACGCCTTGGGGGACTCTTTGGTAAGCTGCCTATCATCCTGGCAAAAGGAGGAAAACCTTTGCATACTACTAAGGTAGACGGGGCGGGGCCAAGCGGGAGGAGCTTTCAGGTGATTTGCATATTTGCATACCCATAGCAATTTAAAGGGAGAACCACAGACTCTGCTCTCACCAGGAGAGGACAAGAAAGAACCCACTTGTCACAGTCACATACAGATTATGCTCCAGTAGATCAATGATACGTTCACCTCCACAAAGCTTTTCAGATCATTTTTCAATATAGAATTGCCGAGAAAACACTCTTTCTTTGCATTTTCCAACCCAGGAGTTATAATAATTAGTTCTTTACAGAAGTGGAGCTTCAGCTGGGGCACCTGCTATGTTTATATTTGTAAGTACTTCCTGGTGAGGTGTAATTTCTATGAAATGAGCATCAGGGACAAAGCAGTGCTGCGGACACATCCCCCAGGGCCTGGCCACAACCTAATGAGGAAGGGGGGCCATGCCCAGTCTTTATTGAATAGAGGAGGGAGGCCGTGTGTCCCCCTTCCCGGGCTGATCTCAGCCCTGGGGACCCTATCCCCCGGGGCCTGGCCATGTCTCATGGGTGCCCCCGTGGACCCCTAGTAAGCAGGGTTGGTGACCATGGAGGGAGCCTGAATGCCCCTGCGGTCCCTGCTGGCTCCCTGCCTCCGGTGGGAGCCAGCATTCCTCTCAAATACAGGGAGCTGCTAAACATGCAGCTCCCTGTGTGTGAAAGGAAGCGTTTCACCTGTTTCCCTGCCCGTTTGACAGGGGGTAGGGAAATAGACAAAAACTTTACTCCCAGCAAACGAGAGCGGTTTGACTGCTCTTGCTTCCTGGGAGTGGAGTTCATGTTTGTTTTAACTTGACGGGAGCTGTCAAAGCTCCCACCAAGTCAGTGCAAACAGCTATGTCCTGGGGTGGGCACCATTATATGGCCTTCTGTTTTCACGGGCAAGCCACGGGGAGGTGGTGGTCCCCAGTGCTGTCTCAGGAGGGGGGCCGTGCGCCCCCCCTTGTGTTTTGAAAAGAAAGTAGGCCCTGTGGAGATGGTGGTCCACAGTGCCGGGAGGGGCCATTCACCTCCTCTTATGTTTCTTTTCAGTGTTGGCCCCAGGGAGGTGGTGGTCTCCTGGTCCCCTATCTATTTCTTACATAGATGCCCAGTGTTAGGTGGTGTTCCTCGGGGCCCGGGGATCCCTGAGGCCCCATGAGCATAATTAATACAAACCCCAGGGAGGTAGTGGTCCCCAGGATATAAAAATGCCCTTGGAGGGGGAGCCACATGCACCCCCCCCTTGAATTTATTAAAGGAGGAATGCCCCTGGGACCTGGCCCACCTGGGGGCTTAATTAAAAAAAGCGTGGGGGATTGTACTTTTTTTTAAAAAAATGCCACAAATTTGCACAATTTGTGCATTTGCAGCAATTTTTTTTGTTAAAAACTGCTTTTTTGCCCTTCCGGGATCTCTTTGGAGCCCCAAGAACAAGGATAGGTGGTCAGGGTATTCCTACCATGCCCCCTTTTCTTTTTTTCACGTTTTTGTTTGGGACTTGGCTGAAGCAGAGTCTCAAGATGATGGCCAACACCTCAACGATGAAGTGTTGGCAGCCTATCAGAGCTCTGCATGTCCCTCCATGAGCTTGTTATTCTTTGCAAAGTTGTCGGGAAGATCCACAGCCATAGATATACAAATTTGATTTCCTTAAATTCCTCAACATCTACTGAGTGGATTTACACCAAATAACAAAAAGCACAATCTGCAGAACAAATTTGCCAAATCTGATGTAATTCCATTCAGCAGTTCAGGCTGTAGTCATGTTCAAATCTCCTGTGGAATTAACATGGGATTCACACTTTTTTTTACCCCCCTCCTTTCTGTCTGCCCCAGCTTGACAGATCACCCCAAAACTTTCCATGCGCAGCAAGAATTACCAGCACACTTTTTTTTTAAAACATTCCGCCAAATGGGGCCATAGATATAGGCAAGTCAAAAAATGCTTTTCCTGTGGAAACATGGTACTAACTATAACTACTTTACTGCCAACCGTCAGAACTCAATATATACACATACAGATATAGCTATGGATATAGATAGATAAAGATATGTAGATACATGTTCAAATATAATATTAAGGTAAATATATGGAGTAAAGAATAGTAAATCTGTTTCTACATATATATTCTTACCTTACAATATTGTAGTATTTGATATTTTGGCAGGATGATATTAAAAACGTAATTTTCTTGTAGAATACCACAATGGTACTCAGCGGTGTAACAAAGGCCCCTGCAGCCCCGTGCTGCAGGGTGACCTAAGCTCCAGGGGCCCCTTCAGCACAGCACTCTGACCTGAGAGCTTCTAAGTGAGTACGGAGGGTGCCCCTCCATATTCTGTGCAGGGTGCCCCCTCAAGTTTTTTTAAACTGCTGATGCTATTATGTAGTGAGGTGTTGATGTGGTTTCACCAGAGTAGACAAGGGTGTTACTGTGGTTTTTGGCTATCTATAGGACTTGTGGAGAATGGGTTAAGGCCTAGTCTCAGTCGTGACTGTTTTTAATGTTTTGGAGCATGATGGATGTGAATGCATGTTACTGAGCCAAAATGTCCCTCATAGTGATGTTGGTCAGACTTTAATATCTGTCTGGGGTGTAGAAATCGTATTTCTAAGAGCCTGATTTACAGTTTGGAAGATGGGTTACTACTATACAAATGTAGCAGATATCCTGTTCGCCTTATCACAAGAGCATTATATCCAGGGCCACTGGAATTATGCGATTCTGCAGCCACTGCTTTTATGCATAATTATACATTTACCTTGAAATCAATCATCTGCTGCATAATTTTCCGATTTTAACAAAAAATAGTTTCTAGCTCAAATGGGTCAAAAGTTATTAAAAAAGCAGAATCATGTGTTGCTGCACAGTGGTAGATCCTTCAAGACAGTTGACCGGTCATCTTTCAGTAGTTTATTGCTTTATTTGGGTGTTATTGCTTTATTTCCGGTTTTCACGGTACAACCGCGGTTTGCGGTCTAGTGGTCGGGTCTAGGGGGATAAATGTCGGCAAAATCGCGGCCGCGCAGATTGTGGTGAGCGCGTCTTTTTGCACTCAAGGCTGTTTTTTATCGATCTTTTAGCTTAAAGCTTCTGTCATCCTTGTTTTTTAAATGTCCTGTCTGAATTTGAAATTGCACATAACAATTCTTTGTTTTTTAATATAAAATTGAAATTTTTAGCTTGCATGACTGCTTAAAAGTGTGGGAAGCCTACGAACTTTAAAAAAGCTTTTTGCACGGCGGAATTTGACTTTTTTGCGGGAGGGACTGGGACAAGTAAGGTCTTCTAAACATTGGGGGCAGGAAGTTGGGCCGGTTAAAGCCCACTTCCGGTTTTCACGGTACAACCGCGGTTTGCGGTCTAGTGGTCGGGTCTAGGGGGATAAATGTCGGCAAAATCGCGGCCGCGCAGATTGTGGTGAGCGCGTCTTTTTGCACTCAAGGCTGTTTTTTATCGATCTTTTAGCTTAAAGCTTCTGTCATCCTTCTTTTTTAAATGTCTGTCTGAATTTGAAATTGCACATAACAATTCTTTGTTTTTTAATATAAAATTGAAATTTTGAGCTTGCATGACTGCTTAAAAGTGTGGAAAGCCTACGAACTTTAAAAAAGCTTTTTGCACGGCGGAATTTGACTTTTTTGCGGGAGGGACTGGGACAAGTAAGGTCTTCTAAACATTGGGGGCAGGAAGTTGGGCCGGTTAAAGCCCACTTCCGGTTTTCACGGTACAACCGCAGTTTGCGGTCTAGTGGTCGGGTCTAGGGGGATAAATGTCGGCAAAATCACGGCCGCGCAGATTGTGGTGAGCGCGTCTTTTTGCACTCAAGTCTGTTTTTTATCGATCTTTTAGCTTAAAGCTTCTGTCATCCTTGTTTTTTAAATGTCCTGTCTGAATTTGAAATTGCACATAACAATTCTTTGTTTTTTAATATAAAATTGAAATTTTGAGCTTGCATGACTGCTTAAAAGTGTGGGAAGCCTACGAACTTTAAAAAAGCTTTTTGCACGGCGGAATTTGACTTTTTTGCGCGAGGGACTGGGACAAGTAAGGTCTTCTAAACATTGGGGGCAGGAAGTTGGGCCGGTTAAAGCCCACTTCCGGTTTTCACGGTACAACCGCGGTTTGCGGTCTAGTGGTCGGGTCTAGGGGGATAAATGTCAGCAAAATCGCGGCCGCGCAGATTGTGGTGAGCGCGTCTTTTTGCACTCAAGGCTGTTTTTTATCGATCTTTTAGCTTAAAGCTTCTGTCATCCTTGTTTTTTAAATGTCCTGTCTGAATTTGAAATTGCACATAACAATTCTTTGTTTTTTAATATAAAATTGAAATTTTGAGCTTGCATGACTGCTTAAAAGTGTGGGAAGCCTACGAACTTTAAAAAAGCTTTTTGCAAGGCGGAATTTGACTTTTTTGCGGGAGGGACTGGGACAAGTAAGGTCTTCTAAACATTGGGGGCAGGAAGTTGGGCCGGTTAAAGCCCACTTCCGGTTTTCACGGTACAGCCGCGGTTTGCGGTCTAGTGGTCGGGTCTAGGGGGATAAATGTCGGCAAAATCGCGGCCGCGCAGATTGTGGTGAGCGCGTCTTTTTGCACTCAAGGCTGTTTTTTATCGATCTTTTAGCTTAAAGCTTCTGTCATCCTTGTTTTTTAAATGTCCTGTCTGAATTTGAAATTGCACATAACAATTCTTTGTTTTTTAATATAAAATTGAAATTTTGAGCTTGCATGACTGCTTAAAAGTGTGGGAAGCCTACGAACTTTAAAAAAGCTTTTTGCACGGCGGAATTTGACTTTTTTGCGGGAGGGACTGGGACAAGTAAGGTCTTCTAAACATTGGGGGCAGGAAGTTGGGACGGTTAAAGCCGACTTCCGGTTTTCACGGTACAACCGCGGTTTGCGGTCTAGTGGTCGGGTCTAGGGGGATAAATGTCGGCAAAATCGCGGCCGCGCAGATTGTGGTGAGCGCGTCTTTTTGCACTCAAGGCTGTTTTTTATCGATCTTTTAGCTTAAAGCTTCTGTCATCCTTGTTTTTTAAATGTCCTGTCTGAATTTGAAATTGCACATAACAATTCTTTGTTTTTTAATATAAAATTGAAATTTTGAGCTTGCATGACTGCTTAAAAGTGTGGGAAGCCTACGAACTTTAAAAAAGCTTTTTGCACGGCGGAATTTGACTTTTTTGCGGGAGGGACTGGGACAAGTAAGGTCTTCTAAACATTGGGGGCAGGAAGTTGGGCCGGTTAAAGCCCACTTCCGGTTTTCACGGTACAACCGCGGTTTGCGGTCTAGTGGTCGGGTCTAGGGCGATAAATGTCGGCAAAATCGCTGCCGCGCAGATTGTGGTGAGCGCGTCTTTTTGCACTCAAGGATGTTTTTTATCGATCTTTTAGCTTAAAGCTTCTGTCATCCTTGTTTTTTAAATGTCCTGTCTGAATTTGAAATTGCACATAACAATTCTTTGTTTTTTAATATAAAATTGAAATTTTGAGCTTGCATGACTGCTTAAAAGTGTGGGAAGCCTACGAACTTTAAAAAAGCTTTTTGCACGGCGGAATTTGACTTTTTTGCGGGAGGGACTGGGACAAGTAAGGTCTTCTAAACATTGGGGGCAGGAAGTTGGGCCAGTTAAAGCCCACTTCCGGTTTTCACGGTACAACCGCGGTTTGCGGTCTAGTGGTCGGGTCTAGGGGGATAAATGTCGGCAAAATCGCGGCCGCGCAGATTGTGGTGAGCGCGTCTTTTTGCACTCAAGGCTGTTTTTTTATCGATCTTTTAGCTTAAAGCTTCTGTCATCCTTGTTTTTTAAATGTCCTGTCTGAATTTGAAATTGCACATAACAATTCTTTGTTTTTTAATATAAAATTGAAATTTTGAGCTTGCATGACTGCTTAAAAGTGTGGGAAGCCTACGAACTTTAAAAAAGCTTTTTGCACGGCAGAATTTGACTTTTTTGCGGGAGGGACTGGGACAAGTAAGGTCTTCTAAACATTGGGGGCAGGAAGTTGGGCCGGTTAAAGCCCACTTCCGGTTTTCACAGTACAACCACGGTTTGCGGTCTAGTGGTCGGGTCTAGGGGGATAAATGTCGGCAAAATCGCGGCCGCGCAGATTGTGGTGAGCGCGTCTTTTTGCACTCAAGGCTGTTTTTTATCGATCTTTTAGCTTAAAGCTTCTGTCATCCTTGTTTTTTAAATGTCCTGTCTGAATTTAAAATTGCACATAACAATTCTTTGTTTTTTAATATAAAATTGAAATTTTGAGCTTGCATGACTGCTTAAAAGTGTGGGAAGACTACGAACTTTAAAAAAGCTTTTTGCACGGCGGAATTTGACTTTTTTGCGGGAGGGACTGGGACAAGTAAGGTCTTCTAAACATTGGGGGCAGGAAGTTGGGCCGGTTAAAGCCCACTTCCGGTTTTCACGGTACAACCGCGGTTTGCGGTCTAGTGGTCGGGTCTAGGGGGATAAATGTCGGCAAAATCGCGGCCGCGCAGATTGTGGTGAGCGCGTCTTTTTGCACTCAAGGCTGTTTTTTATCGATCTTTTAGCTTAAAGCTTCTGTCATCCTTGTTTTTTAAATGTCCTGTCTGAATTTGAAATTGCACATAACAATTCTTTGTTTTTTAATATAAAATTGAAATTTTGAGCTTGCATGACTGCTTAAAAGTGTGGGAAGCCTACGAACTTTAAAAAAGCTTTTTGCACGGCGGAATTTGACTTTTTTGCGGGAGGGACTGGGACAAGTAAGGTCTTCTAAACATTGGGGGCAGGAAGTTGGGCCGGTTAAAGCCCACTTCCGGTTTTCACGGTACAACCGCGGTTTGCGGTCTAGTGGTCGGGTCTAGGGGGATAAATGTCGGCAAAATCGCGGCCGCGCAGATTGTGGTGAGCGCGTCTTTTTGCACTCAAGGCTGTTTTTTATCGATCTTTTAGCTTAAAGCTTCTGTCATCCTTGTTTTTTAAATGTCCTGTCTGAATTTGAAATTGCACATAACAATTCTTTGTTTTTTAATATAAAATTGAAATTTTGAGCTTGCATGACTGCTTAAAAGTGTGGGAAGCCTACGAACTTTAAAAAAGCTTTTTGCACGGCGGAATTTGACTTTTTTGCGGGAGGGACTGGGACAAGTAAGGTCTTCTAAACATTGGGGGCAGGAAGTTGGGCCGGTTAAAGCCCACTTCCGGTTTTCACGGTACAACCGCGGTTTGCGGTCTAGTGGTCGGGTCTAGGGCGATAAATGTCGGCAAAATCGCTGCCGCGCAGATTGTGGTGAGCGCGTCTTTTTGCACTCAAGGATGTTTTTTATCGATCTTTTAGCTTAAAGCTTCTGTCATCCTTGTTTTTTAAATGTCCTGTCTGAATTTGAAATTGCACATAACAATTCTTTGTTTTTTAATATAAAATTGAAATTTTGAGCTTGCATGACTGCTTAAAAGTGTGGGAAGCCTACGAACTTTAAAAAAGCTTTTTGCACGGCGGAATTTGACTTTTTTGCGGGAGGGACTGGGACAAGTAAGGTCTTCTAAACATTGGGGGCAGGAAGTTGGGCCAGTTAAAGCCCACTTCCGGTTTTCACGGTACAACCGCGGTTTGCGGTCTAGTGGTCGGGTCTAGGGGGATAAATGTCGGCAAAATCGCGGCCGCGCAGATTGTGGTGAGCGCGTCTTTTTGCACTCAAGGCTGTTTTTTATCGATCTTTTAGCTTAAAGCTTCTGTCATCCTTGTTTTTTAAATGTCCTGTCTGAATTTGAAATTGCACATAACAATTCTTTGTTTTTTAATATAAAATTGAAATTTTGAGCTTGCATGACTGCTTAAAAGTGTGGGAAGCCTACGAACTTTAAAAAAGCTTTTTGCACGGCAGAATTTGACTTTTTTGCGGGAGGGACTGGGACAAGTAAGGTCTTCTAAACATTGGGGGCAGGAAGTTGGGCCGGTTAAAGCCCACTTCCGGTTTTCACGGTACAACCACGGTTTGCGGTCTAGTGGTCGGGTCTAGGGGGATAAATGTCGGCAAAATCGCGGCCGCGCAGATTGTGGTGAGCGCGTCTTTTTGCACTCAAGGCTGTTTTTTATCGATCTTTTAGCTTAAAGCTTCTGTCATCCTTGTTTTTTAAATGTCCTGTCTGAATTTAAAATTGCACATAACAATTCTTTGTTTTTTAATATAAAATTGAAATTTTGAGCTTGCATGACTGCTTAAAAGTGTGGGAAGACTACGAACTTTAAAAAAGCTTTTTGCACGGCGGAATTTGACTTTTTTGCGGGAGGGACTGGGACAAGTAAGGTCTTCTAAACATTGGGGGCAGGAAGTTGGGCCGGTTAAAGCCCACTTCCGGTTTTCACGGTACAACCGCGGTTTGCGGTCTAGTGGTCGGGTCTAGGGGGATAAATGTCGGCAAAATCGCGGCCGCGCAGATTGTGGTGAGCGCGTCTTTTTGCACTCAAGGCTGTTTTTTATCGATCTTTTAGCTTAAAGCTTCTGTCATCCTTGTTTTTTAAATGTCCTGTCTGAATTTGAAATTGCACATAACAATTCTTTGTTTTTTAATATAAAATTGAAATTTTGAGCTTGCATGACTGCTTAAAAGTGTGGGAAGCCTACGAACTTTAAAAAAGCTTTTTGCACGGCGGAATTTGACTTTTTTGCGGGAGGGACTGGGACAAGTAAGGTCTTCTAAACATTGGGGGCAGGAAGTTGGGCCGGTTAAAGCCCACTTCCGGTTTTCACGGTACAACCGCGGTTTGCGGTCTAGTGGTCGGGTCTAGGGGGATAAATGTCGGCAAAATCGCGGCTGCGCGCAGCGGCCGCGCCGCTGGCGCGCCAAAGGCACACCAAAGGCAAGCCAGTCTGCGCCCGTCCGCACCAGAACGGGCCAGAGGGCCAGGAACCTTGTTTCTGGTTCTGGAAACTTGAGTTACACTGGGGATGAACTCAAGAAGTTGGCAGGCCCACGTTGTACCTATACGCTGAACCCGGATACTGCGTGCGCCTGGAGATGCACGCAGTGCAATTGGACGGTGCCTATGCCATCTTTGATGGGTAAGCAGGCAACCCAGGGAGTTTGGGCCACAGGTGTGAATAATATTGAACAAGCTTGGGGGGAATTGTAAAGGACGGCAGAGCGGGGGGCCCCTGTGCTCTCATAAATGCTAGATCCCTCCCTAAACATAAATTTGAAATTAATGAGCTCATCCGCACCCTTAACATAGACTGTCTTTTTATAACAGAAACTTGGGCAAGGCCTGATTCGGATCCCGATTTTATCGAAGCATCCCCTATTGGCTACTCCTTCTACAGGGTGGACAGGAATACAGGTAGAGGAGGAGGCCTAGCCATTATCTGTAGGTCTGAGCTCACGTGTACTTGGAATAATGCGAGTTACACTACAGAGGTCTGTGAAGCTATGGCCTTTAAACTGTTTCGTGATACATCTTTAGTCTGGGAAGGCCTTTTAATTTATCGTCCCCCTGGCCCCGTTGCTAAGTTTCTTTCGATATGGCCCTCTGTACTGGAATCTTTAATCATGGCCCCTAAAGCCATTATCTTGGGAGATTTTAACATCCACTTTGACAATACCCGTGATTTGTTGGCTGTGGAATTTCTCAACCTTATGGAGGCACTAGATTGGGTTTTAAAGGGTGGGATGGCCACGCATAGAGCTGGTCATACCCTTGATGGGATTTTCACTCGTCCTGAGGAATCACTTTATCTCTCTACTACCCCATTAGAATGGACAGATCACGCCCTCTTGACATTTAAATTTCTGGCCAAACAGCAGCCCCCAATAGTCACTCCCCATGAAAAACGGATAAGATCCTGGAGAAAAATTGAAGTAGAACCACTGACAGCGGCACTTCTACTTAATTGGAATGAGCCCAAGCTGTCCAGGCTGCCTCTACTTACCAGATTTAATCTAGGTATTGAACAAGCCTTGGACACGCTAGCACCCGTAAGAATCTTTGCTTCTCGCATCAGGAAGAAATTCAATCAACCCTGGTTTTCCCAAGCCCTTAAATCCCTGCAGAGGACATACAGGCAGAAAGAGCGCTGCTGGAAACTCAGCCCTGGTGAAGTTGAGAGGGCGGATCTTAAGCTTGCACTCCACAATTACAAAAATGCCTGTCAGGTAGCCAAATCGGTCTATTTTACATGCAAAATTAATGACGCAGCTAACTCTTCCAGAGAATTATTTAAAACGGTCAATATTCTTACCACCCCATCAGGTTCACCCAGAGTAGAAAATTCCCAAGATTTCTGTAACAAAGTAGCTAAATTTTTTGAATGCAAGGTGCTAGATATTTACTCCAGCTTTAGGCTGGAGGAGACATTAACTAGCCCATCCCCACGACTGACTGCTCGTCTGCATCCTGAGGGAACTACCAACGGGGCATCAGACGACCTACTTTTACTATATAACTTTAAGATGCCCTCTTCGGAGGCTCTGTGTAAACTGCTCCGGGAAGGTAAATCGGGCTCCCCTACAGATCCCTGCCCCCCGGCCATTCTCCAACTAGTACCAGAGTTAGTGGTTTCTATGTTGGCCCCTATTTTTCAGGAAGTGCTAGCATCGGGTCTTTACCCTAGGGTTTGGAAAGAAGCTACTATCATTCCGTTAAGAAAGAAAGTAGCGGGTAAACCTGATGACTTAACAAACTTACGTCCTATAGCCCTTCTCCCCTATGCGGCCAAGATTCTGGAAAAGCACCTTAATAAGGAATTGGTGGATTTCCTGTCGGGTTCTAAAGGCTTGGACAACTCGCAACATGGTTTCCGGAAAGCCCACAGTACTGAATCTGCTCTCATTGCATCATCTGATACTATACGTAGACTGGTCGATAAGGGGCAGGGGGTCTTTCTGGTGCTATTGGACTTGTCAGCAGCTTTTGACACCATTGCTCCCCATATCCTGCTAGACCGCCTATATCAGGTAGGCATTAGAGACCAGGCTCTCAAATTGATCGGATCTTTTTTATCTGACAGGTGGGCCACAGTTAGCTGTGGCGATTTTAGGTCTCCTCCCTATCTTTTGCCGTGTGGGGTCCCTCAGGGCTCTTCTTTGAGCCCGACGTTGTTTAATTTGTACGTGGCACCTCTGGCGGAGTTGGTTCGTTCTTTTGGCTTCATTCCTACTTCTTATGCTGACGATACTCAAATCATTATCCCTATTGATAATGATCTTGAAGAAGTGGCTATTCGCTTCAACGCCTGTCTGACGGCAGTCAGTCATTGGATGAAGTCCAACTGGTTGAAACTCAACTGCGAAAAAACCGAGATTTTGTGCTTCGGAATTGACAGGGTACATTGGACCTCTAGCTGGTGGCCGGAAGAGTGTGGGACGCTTCCTGTTCCACGGTCTCACTCGAGAAATTTAGGAGTAGTGTTCGATGAGCAATTGTCATTTAAACCTCAGGTGAATATGATAATTAAGTCCTGTGTGTGGACAATGAAGAAATAAAAAAAAATTCTCCCTTTTATTCCTCAGACCAGTAGAACCACCGTCATTTTGGCCCTGGTCATTTCCAGATTGGATTATGGGAATGCGCTTTTACTTAATCTAAATAAAGAATCTCTGCACAGACTTCAGTTGATGCAGAATACGGCTGCCAGGCTGCTACTAAAATTACCTCGTGGGGCCTCTGTTAAGAGGGGCCTTAAAGATCTACACTGGCTTCCGATCATCCATCGGCTTTCTTTTAAGGCTCTCTGCATCACTCATAAAGCTGCTCATGGGATTGGGCCTACAACACTAACCACCAAACTGAAATGGCATAAGCCTAATCACTTGTTGCGTTCAGCCGGTGCCTATCAAATTCAAATAGCCCGTACTAGGAAAGTAAAATGGGGTGACAGAGCTTTCACTATCGCAGCTGCTAAAATTTGGAACTCTCTTCCACTGAGTATAAGGCAAGAACACAACCATTTAACTTTCAGGAAACTGGTCAAGACATGGCTGTTTCCTCAATAAGTTTGAGAGCTCTTTTGCTTAGGTCTTTACTGCCTCACCCAGTTAGCGCTTCGATGCCCGAGGGCCGGAATGCGCTTTATAAATGCGCAATACATACAATACATTAAAGTAGTACTAATGAGGTGGGTGAAACGTCTGCTAAGGCAGTGTTATCGTGGGAACAAATGCTAAAATAACGAAGTAATACTATCACCAAAAGTACAGCATTTTGCCCTAAAATTTACATTTCTTGCTGCATAATTTAGTCAATCCTGGCACATGATTCGGTCCTCTCCTGCCACTTAATTCCAGCGTCCCTGATTATATCCTATGAAGCTTGCAATAAGACTGACAGGATATTTGTCTTGTGTGATGATATAACCCGTCTATCAAACTCTGTCATGCCCTGTGTACCATGATTTGACAATGGAAAAAAATGGCAAATTATTAATTCCTGTATCTGTGCTTAATTTATGGAGGTGGAAGGCAGCAGTACTCATCCTTGGAGACTAGGATTTATTTGTAACATCATTTTGACCCAGAGCTATGGAGAACAGCAGGAAAGGACGCATAAGGATGAAGGGAAAGAAAGGCAAACAGTGAAAAAGGAGAACAAATGTGTGCAAAAGAACCTGCCAACATGAGGTAAGGAGACATGATATGTAGAGTGATTGAGTAAAGAGGCATAATGTGTAAACAATATTAGGCAGCTTAGGATTCGGCAACTCTGGCATTCAGCAAATTAGAATTTGACCTTCCAAAGTAACTTTTTGTAATGTGTCATATAGTCTTCAGTTTTTCAGAGGAATCTTTTGGGGGGGTTGTCCTGCATCATGTACAGGCATGTTCCTATGCCCGAGTGTCCAACCAACTGAATGTATCTGGCATCCTTGTTTTTGATTTTTCCCCATGTCTCACGCTAATCTAAAGTGTGCACAGAAACCTAGGTGTGTCTTTTCACATGAGAGAGGTCGTGGACCGAGCTTGTGACCTGAAGAGGAGCACCAAGCATGTTCTTGTTAAACAAACAGTAGTCTATTGTCTGTATTTTGGATTTAGCACATATACCAGTGGATGAAGCATACCATGTTTGTGAAACCAAAGGTGTGGTCAGACATGTTAATATGTGTCACTTGAGTGGAATCCTACTGGCCCACTCATAGAAAGTTCAACTTCTATGTGCTTACCCAGATCCTAGTGCTAACATCCCAAGTGTATGTTGTGCATGTTTGTGTATGTGGCTCGTGTGGTACATGCATCTTATGTATGAGTGAGGCACAATAATGGGGGCCTGCGAGATCCATTTTGGATGCCCTGGCCTGACCTTGTGAACAAGCTGGAGGTAAGGTTGTTTTCCCAGATAGTAGAGGCGTATTGGTGACAGCCCTGAAGAATGAGGGAAGATACCTAGACTCTGAAGTAGGGAGAGCGGAGACAGGCTCCTTTAGAAATTTGATCATGCATGTTGTAGAAGGAGCTGGTGATTAGTCTTCCCGTAGCACCACATTTTGGTGGATGATGGAGTGAAGGGTAGGACTGCAGTCTCTGTTGTTGAAGGTGAACAGGGCTTCTTATTGGATACCAACTTTTTGTTTTTTCCCTGCTCGCTTTTCTGTGTGGCTGATGACAGCCCGGGGCAGAATGTTCACTCCTCTTTGTGCCTCTTTAGCAGATGCTCCAAGCAGGATGAGCATCACACTAGACAAAGGCTGTGTCTGAAGAGCAGCCTTGAAAGGAGAAACACCCTTAATTGGTTCTAAATGTTTAGACAATGGACTCACATCTCCTATTTGTTTCAACTGTTTAAAATTGGGACCAACTAACCTACTTGTGTTCCAGTTCCAAGTTTTCTTAGACCCGGGGAAGGGGTGATCTGGGGAGTACTCAGTGGGCTGTTGTGCAACCAGAGCTGATGCCTACCTGACAGCCAGCTTCCCTGAAAGAGGGGACATAACCTGAAGGCTACCTTTTGCTGCAAATGCTGATCACGTAGAAGGCACCCTGCATGCTGAGAGACGTAAGGAGCTGAGAAGGCAGCCAGTGCTGCAGGAAGAGTGGCTGTTCAGGAGAAGCGAGTTTCAGCACTCAGTCTGCAGGAGCAAAGGGCTACATAGAGTGATGTGTATGCCCCAGTGTCAACAGACTCCAGACTCTCCTTCGAACCCCAGTCGGATCTGGGAAGATCTGCAGCAGCCTGGCTGCTAACCCTGAAGTTTTTGTCCACAGTATAACCTAAGCCGTTAGGTCAAGTGATCGAGGGTGACATGACGCGAGTCACTGTGGAAAGTGATTGAGTGCGGCATGACCTGAACTACTGTTTCAAGAGATAGACTGTGGCACAACCCAAGCCACTGTGCTAAGAGATTGAGAGTGGTGTCATTAAAACTGCTGTGCCAAGAAGTACCTGACTATTGCATGACCGGAGTCATAGACACCCCTCCCACCCAGTGAGGTCACCCTTCACCTCACCTGCTGCCAAGGATTCAGTAAACCTGTGGATGCAACCCTTCTGGACCTGCAGAGCTGGCCAGAGCTGCACCATGCATTGCAGGGACTATGGAGACCCAGCCCCCTCCTCAGAAGCTTTTGACGACCTGAGCAGTTGCTTATCCAAGCAGAAGGCCGACCAACCCGGGTGACTGAATCTATTAGGAGTGTTCAAAGTAACACTTTCCTGACCTAATTCATGTCCAGGTTCAGGTATCCACAACATCCTTGGGCAGCCAGGGACCATAGGGGACAGAGCTGCCAACAGGTTTTAGCACCAAGACATTAACTTGAATCCTGAAAATATATGTGTGTGGTATTTAGACCTAGTGTGTAATAAACATAGTTTTCTTTCTGAAAGTCAAGAACTGGGTTGTACGATCCTTTATGAAATGGATGTGTGTGTGTATGTTGAGTACTGAGCTCAGGAACACCTTAGACTACCTCCTGGAGTAGCCTGTGACTACTCTCTATCGCTACTAATGAGAGTGAAGTGCTCAAGGGGTTGTATTTGACCCAGTTTGCAGAGCTATAGTAGATCTATCCGAGGACATCAGATGCAAACAACCTCAACCCCTACAGCAGAGGCAGAGAAGCCCCAGCCTACCAATGGCCCCTCAAACTGGATCTGTCAAGGTCTTCTAATGGATTTTTTCTTAATTTGGCTTGGATGCGCTCATTTTTTTCCTCCAAGTATTTACCTAGGTATACCACCGAAAGGTTTTTTTCATCATTTCACTGGAGGAATAATAGTGTCTAGTATGCAAGCCCGCTTTTTAATAGTCATGATGTTTCTGTTGCTGCTCCACGTGTGGCGGGGATCGGTCATCCCTGCTAGAGCTCAAGAAGTCCTGTGGTTCTCAATGCGCCTGCCATTCTAGATGCTCCTATCAATGCTCTTGATGCAGTTAAAATTTCCCGGCCTATGCTAACTATGTTGCCTTCTGCGCCCCTGTCATTACTGCCCATGTGTTTGTAGTTGCCAGCCATTTGTGACATATGGTTCTAGATGAACATGAGTGACAACAATGTGGTTAAAATGCCCCTGCTGCCTTTGTATGGCCACGCTTTCCATTCAGTGCCATTGTGTTGACTCTGGATTGCCCGGTTGTGGTGCCTATGTGCATCTGTGATGTTCTCTGCCTGCGGGCAATGCCATCCATATATTTCCAGGTGATTCTTTCATTGATGCCCATGTTTTTCTAATTATGCTCGTACTTTCTGCATCTGAGGTTCATTACTGCTCCTCTGAGTCTAGATGCCATGTCAGTGCAGACGTAGTTCTAGAAGCCTATGAGTGTTAAAAGTTGGTTTTAAATTTCCATTAATGTCACCCAGGAGTTCTATCTAGAAGATTGTGTTACTACCACCCTTTCATCATGTAGTTCTAGATGCCCCAGTTACTGCCAGTCATGACGTTTTAGACTACTGCCCTCAAGTACTGCCCATGTGGTTCTGGTTTTTCCCTTCTCACCTTCCTGCGCAGTTTCAAAAGCCCGTATATTTTCTTCATCTGGTTCTAGATTACCTGTCATTGCTCCCTATGTGGTTCTAGATCATGTGTCTGTCACTGGTACCCATGTTTACCGATGGTGCATCTCCCAGTACTGCTGCCATTGCAGTCCATGTGTGCGGCGACAGGGCTGGGTACAGTTTCTGCCCTGTGTACTTCCCTGCACTGCTTCACTGACATGTACTCGGACATTTTCTCCGGACAAACATTCCTCCTAGGTTCATGGTCTTGGGGAGAGAGCCAAAAGCCCTCAAGGGCCTAACGAAAATAGTGACAAAAGAGGCTGTGGAGGCGGTCGGTGGAGCCAAGAACTCTATTTAAGGGCACAAAAAGTTTTTCTCGATTCCAAAGTAAATGTCAGGATTTGCTATGGCTAGATTTTATGACATGTTCCAGTACAAATGTGGGTCTGAGCAGCTATGGCTCTTGCACACCCTTGGCCAGGTTTTCCTCGGCATGCCTGCCGGTTTCACCCACGCAAATCTCTGCTTTGCTGCTGGAGTGCAGTAAGACACACACATATCTCTGATAAGTTTGTAACCCCCCGGATTGGGCCTCTTTGCCCTCCTATTCACTCAGGGGTCTCCTTCCTGGCTAAACGATTGACCTTGGGCAGGTGGCTATATTTTACACTGCTGCATTACACAAATGAGAAAAGTTTCTAAATCGATAACTGTAGCTCTGCTCACAAATTGTTGCTCCGCTCTGCTCACAAAGTACTGGCCATGAAGTCAATCTGACAAGAGAAACAGTTCACAAACAATGAAGCCTTTTTCTTTCAATCCCCCTTACACGCCTAGACACGTACTTAGGCCCAAATGTAAGAAGGCCTAGCGCCACATTAGCATCATTTTTTTATGCTAATGTGGCGTTAAGTTGGCAAAAAACGCTGCGCCACATTTACAAAGCAGTGCAATGCATGCATTGTGCCACTTTGTAAACCCTTGTGCCACATTATGCCTGCGCCAGGCACAATGTATGCAAGGGGGGCATTCCTCCATTAGGAGGCCCAGAAAATGGTGCAGTGGAAGCTATGAGATTCCACTGCCTCATTTTTCTCGTCATTTTTAACGCCTGCTCTGTGCAGGCGTTAAATTGATGGACACCATTGTTTATAATAGGCCTTTATGTGCTTTGCAGAACTAGCACCAAAATAGTTGGCGCTAATCCTGCAAAGTACCACAATAGCAAAAGAAATTATGTTGAAATTGATCCTAACGTGTGCCATGATGTGTCGTATCATTAATGCGGTGCACACATGTCGGCTTTAGGGGGGGTGTACTGAAGCACAAGAAAAGTGACACTTCATGTAATGAAGTACCACTTTTCTTAAATATGGGCTTTAGTCTTCTTAATTCTGGTGCACTGCTCAATAGCATTGACTGCCATTGTATGAGTTGCATGGGTTTTCTAAATTTGCTGTAGTAGATACATACCCATCACCTGCTATGTAATTTACAAACTTTTAACAAAAATGTGTGTAGTTCAAATGGATCAAAAGTTATTCAAATCAATGCACACAGAGAGCAGTCCCACGCAGGACACTATCAAAAGCTCATTGCTCACAATTATCTGTTTACTGTTGTAATGAGTCAGGTATTTAAAAGGGGGACAACGTTGTCCTCATAGATGGCTGTTCACATTTATTGGACGGAGAAGGCCTTTTGTGGGCAGCAGGAAACAAGAACATTAAATAGTTGCATGTAATTCAACTAGGCAGTGGTGAGGGCTCTGTGTCATGGGCCCTAGCACAGGGAAGTAAATGAGCTCCAGAGACACTGCACCTGTTGCACCAATGTAATCTACACCCTGCAGACAGGGTGGCTAGAATGATGCCCTGTTATGATTTATTGTTTTGTTTGCCTAGAAACACATTAATGTTCACTGTTCACAACACAAACATATATACATTTTATATACATGTATATGTGTGTGTGTGTGTATATTACCTAGTGGCGGTTGCCAGTAGGTAGTTATAGTTAGGACCATGTTTCCATAGAAAAAGCTTTTTTTTACTTGCCTATATCTTTAGCATCGTTTGACGAATCTTCAGTAAATTTTCAAAAAAATAGTGTTGCAGTGAATTTCGGGGTTATCTGTCAAGCAGGGGCAGAGAAAAAGGGGGGTCAAAAAAGTTGTGTTTCCCATGTTAATTCCCATAGGACATTTAGACATGTCTAAAGCCCAAACCACTAGACTGAATTACACCAAATTTGGCAAAAAGCTAGCCTTCGGTATGCAGATTGCGCTTTCACTTATTTGGAGTAAATCCATTTAGTAGTTTTTGAGAAATTAAGGGAATTTTAAATCTGTATATTCCTGGCCGCAAAGCCTTCGCAAACAAAGATGAGCTTGTGCAGGGAAATGCACAGCTTTGATTCGCTGCCAACACTTTAAACCAGGAAGTGTTGGCAGCCATCTTGGGACTCGTCAAACAGGTCCCATTGTCAAAAACTGGACCTTTCATCTCTGTTCCCTGCTCTCAGAACAGAGATGAAAGGTTTGCTTCAGCAAGCACAGAGCTGCTGTTAAAGTAGTTCCTTGCTTGCTAAAGCAATGGCACCGCGAGGGAGGATTTGAAGCTTCCCCTGCAGTGCCAGGTAGCCCGTAAAGAGCTCGCTATGCATAAAGAAAGAAAATATTTATATATCTATATTAAAAAAATATGTACGGACCACGGTCCCAGATAGCCCATGAAGGGCTAAAAAAAATGATTAAAACAAAAGAAACAAATTGCTCAGTGTGAAGGTCACAGTCCTTCACACAGAGCGTTGAGGGTTTGACTCCAGTTGCACTTTTTCCCCTCTTTTTTTTTTTTTTTTACTACAAATCTTTAAGGCTCATACTGAAAGGTAATTTTACTCTTTTTAAATGACAAATACATTTTTCTCTTTATTTTGTCCAGAAATATGTCATTCTAAGTTTGTCAAAAAAACTATCTCTCTCCTTCTCACTCACTTTCTCTCTATCTCTCTTTCTCTCTCCCTATCTCATTCAATCTTTTACCCACTCACACACCCTCTCAGACACTTACATACCCACTCACAGACACACTCAGACACTCACACACCCACTCACAAACCCACTCAAACCCTCATGTACTCACTGATAGCCCAGTCAAACCCTCATGCACGCACTCAGAGACCCACTGAATTACGCACCCACTCACACACCCACTCAGACTGTCACACACCCACTCAAAGACCCACTGACACCCTCATCCACCCACTCACAGACCCATGTGCATATTGACACACCTACTAAAACACTGATGTATACACTCTCACACCTAGACAGACACCCTGACAGCCACTCTCACCCCAGATACAACCTCTCACACCTATTCTCACACCCAGAGAGGCCGGGGCCAACGTCTGCTGTGCATGGCCAATGGGGTTGGGTGGTTAGGGGGTTTGGCCGCAGGGACTGGCTGCCCTTGCAAGCAACCCCTACTGCGCACGAGCGAAGGCAGTGCACAGTGCAAGGTTGGGTGCTTACCATAGAAATTCTCTGAAAAAACAAAGTTTATAGGAACATTCTAGTTAGGTTCAGAATTTATTCGTACAAAACCATAGAAATTCAGCAGTTATTGTTAGAGTTCTTTCAAGTAACTGTAGCTCACGCCCTAAGGTAACTATAACTCGCGCATTCACCACGCACAGCTAATTACTCCTCATATTATTTGATTGATGACATCTTCTATCCCATCTTTTATATTATCACTGCAACGTTTGTAATAAAATTATTGATGAGACAACTGTGCATGGCAAAGGCGCGAGTTATAATTACCTCACGCCGCATGTTTTAGTTACTTGAAAGAACTCTAACTATAACTGCTCTGGTTAGCCCTGGTTATAGACCACATTGACACGCTCCCAGTATAGAGAGGGGCCATAGAGATCTCTTACTGATCAGTTGATGATATGGTAACTTGGAAAAGGTGACATCAACGCTAATTATTCACTAACAGTGCTCTCAAGTTGTACGCCACATGCCAGCCCAGCCTCCGAATGCACAGCATCTTTGTAGTCACAAAACACTATTTCCTCTGTTTTAAGTCCTCAGAAAGTAAATATTTACTGGACATGCAATTTGGTTTCTTGATTGAGGGGTACATGTTAGATGGCTTAAGGTTTCTTATTACGAAAACATTTCAAAGTTAACACGAGAATAGCATGGGAGCCTAGGACTGATGTTTTGGAAAATTATGTGTCAGCAACTGGCACATTGTATTTGTCCTTCAAGCATCAAATGTTTGAGGTTGAAAGTAAATCCAAAGTGAGCAGGGCAGAATTATTTCTGTTGCCAAGGTGTTTTCCTCTTCTAATGCAGCTTTCTCTTTGCAAATTGTATTGCAAAATGTGAGATCATCCTTACCTTGTGCGACCTTAAATTGTGCTGCTGAAACATTTAAGACAGGAGTGCATGCAAACTGGTAATGTAAATAATGGCTGTTTATGGGGGTAGAGAGGACGTGTGCACATCCGTTGCTAATGTGGCTACTGTTATATTTTCTTGAGCCAGAGGTATAAAGGATCATTGGTTTGCACATACGATGATGAAAAAGGGGCTTTTGCGGGGTGTCTGTCTAACAATAGATAATAGTTAAAAATGAGTAGACTGGCTTCCAATGCTCCATCAATGTGCCTAGCAAAGTACTTATAAACCACAGAGGGTAACCCCAAAACCCGATCGGGCTGGGTAGAAGATAATCATTACATACAACAATGCCCTAACGGGGAAAGATCGACAAATTAATTATATATCATAAAACAACATAGGTGAAAACAAAAAAACGATTTATTCATATAAATATATATATTATTTTATTTACTTATATATGTAGGTGGGTTTGCTGCAGATAAGGGCGCAAAGAAAGTCTGCAACCCTTTTACCTCATCCAGTGGTATTTATTGACCTTACACTTATTGGTGATTTATAAATTAAACAATGTCACTTCCTGTTATTTAATTAGGGAGAACCACTGTGTGTTGGCATCTCTGCTGCCCCTTGGCATTTTGGTAAATTGACTTCCATTGCCAAAGGCTCTCTTTTAAGCTGTGCATTATCCACTAAATAGGCCCTGCACACAATAATAGCCCAAAACACCCCCTTCCTGTTAAGCACAGTATTCCATTAGACTATATATTTGTTAAAAAGAAAAACACAGCTTTGTGAGTTCAGGATTTCTTGGAATAATCCATTTGTGCTACTGGGATGTGCTGGAAGTTTAATATTTTTACACATATTTATTGTATCCATATTAAAAAAAGGCAGAACTCGAGACTAATTAGCGGCAGACCACAGGGCCGCTATGTATGAATTATGCTTTTTCAGCCACAAATATTTTTAAAATAATAAAAATGTGTGAATGAAAGTTGTGCGAAGAGCATGTTCAGGAAATATGTCATTATACTAATTTCCTCTATAACACATCTCCAAAGAAATCACATATTTACAGATTAGGGGGCAGAGACACACAGTGAGTAGGATTTGAGTAAGGTCAAAGAGTTTGGTAAAAGAGGAGTCTGATACTGCAACACTTTTCTTATTGCTCTCCAGGTGTAATATTCAATGTGTGTTAGGTCTGTTTTTACCACATCCTTACCAGCAGCCTTTAGCCTGGAACTGTACTACCAAAGTAGGCAATAACTGTAGCAGAGATAATAAGTCAGAATAGGCATTGTCCAAGATCACACAATTTAGCAAAATAGGGTAATCTACAATTTTTAGTGATGTCTACCCACCCGTGTTAACTCTCCACCTTGTTGTGGGCTATGTCATCAACTCGCTCTGAAAGCACATGCTTCTTGATTTGAACCCGAAGCAAAAAGCTCTTACTCTTTGCGACAAAAGGAATAAGACAGTTTTTTTGGGGGTACTAAGACAGTCAGTGTTTACTGGCTAAATCTGTGGTTCTTAATATTGTTTACCACCGGTGTCCAAGGGCCTAAGACAGTTCTTGGTTCAAGTGGAACAACTAAGTTATTCATTTTAGTACACCTATTTCTTCATTTGGGGGCGGAACACTGGTGAAACAGGCCGTATTTCTGGCCTCTGTTAAGACATGCTTGCTAATCAAGCAGTGGCAAAGCCAATAGGTTTTGCCTAATGTCATATCATGACGCTTTTTTAAACTTTAAGTTATATTGTACAGCAGCTCAATTGCTCTGCAATTTGCAAAAAAAATTGACAAAGTCAATAGAATTCCCAAAAGTGAAACCTTTTGGCTTTGTCAGTTCTTGTTACTTTTTCTCCGCAAAGAAATGTCTGAGATTTGGAATGCTGTACCTTAGCTGTCTATGCTATTCATTGTGGTCTGTCCTTCGGGTCAAAGTTGTAGGCAAATACATTGAAAGTGGGACTGAATCAAAGCTGACACACACACACACACAACATACATACACACACGTGACACTGTGGACTTCATTTCATTCATATTTCTCTTTTTCTTCTCACACCTTGAAATGCAGGCAGAATAAAAATCCTAGGCATGCATTTATTCATTCTTGTCATACCTGAAAGACAGTGTTCTGGTTTTCTCTGTCCTGAAATGTTAATAGCTGTTTACAGCTGTCATGTGCTGAGCCAAAAACTACTTTTACCAGCCATGTTGTTTCAGTGAACTATCAACCTCTTTTGTGGACACGATGCCTGGCTTTTCTCCATCCAGGCCAGAGTGGGCCAGGCCAGACTTTTTCTAAAAGGGTGTTAGTCTTGTAAGGAGTTCCTTTATCGAGTATTCCTTCCAGTATCCTCCTCCAACCGCCTGCCTTAGCAAACCTCCCCTTATCTCAAATGCAGTCTAAGTTACTTGCAAAATGGCAGCCATTTCTCAACAATTCACACTCTCATTACAGTTAACTCGTGAATAGTGATAAATCAGATCTTGGGGGAGAATGACGAGTCAATCATACACAGACAAAACATATATGCACATCTCGGGCGGTGCAGCATGTTTTATACCACATGACAAAACTATTGGACACACTACATCGCAAGGCAAATCTAGGTTAGCAGATGTGAAGCTAAGAGAAGTAAAAACATAGGCCCTCATTATGAACATGGCGGTAAAAACTGCTGTGTTCATACTGGCGGTCAAAACACTGACCGCCAGCGTCCCCGGATCCCTGCTGGCCGCATAAAGAACATTCCTGTGGGCCGGCGGGCGGAAGCATTGTTTCCACCCGCCCGCCCGCCCACAGGAAGGCCTGGCCGGGACATTGACGGCGGCTCCTTGTGAAATTGGGCAGTGACCTGCGCGATGGGGCACTGCACAGGGGCCCCTGCGCACCCCTTCCGCCAGCCTTTCCCTGGCAGCGAAACCCGCCATGGAAAGGCTGGTGGCTGAGGAAACATTATCCGAGGGGCAGCACCGCTGCCCTGTTGGATAATGTTTCCGACAGCCGCCAGGCTGCCTGACGGAGGCAGCCTGGCGGTGAGTGAGGGCTGCTGATGGCAGCCCTCATGGGGTTCATTATGTGGCGGTGTGGCCCGCCATGCCGGCTGGTGGTTTTAGCCGCCACCGCCGGCATGGCGGGCCACACCGCCATGTTCATAATGACCACCATATTGTAGGAAAGTACCCTCTTTTTGTCATGTTTACCTCCACTTTTTGCCTGCAGTATGCTTTGACTGTTGTCACTGGGATCCTGCTAATCAGGACCCCAGTGATTGTGCTCTCTCCTACTAAATTAGGTTGCCTAGGACTTTGAACACCCCACAACTGGCATACTGGTGCCCCATACATGGTATTTAGGTACCCAGGGCGCTAGGACACCAGGGGTTCCCCATGGGCTGCAACATGCATTATGCAACCATGGAAGCCCATGCAAAATGTGTCTGTAGGCTTGCCATTGCAGCCTCCATGAAAAGGGGCATGCACCCTCTCACTATAGGTCACTGCACCAGGTCACTGTAAGTCATCCCTATGGTAGTCCCTCCTAGAACAGAGGGCATGGGTCAGGTACCTGTGTGTGAGGGTATCCCCACATGAGCAGAGGTACCCCTATGAACTCCAGCTCCATTGCTCTGGACTTCATAAGTTTGGAGAAGCCATTTTACCGGTGTACTGGATACAGGTACCTGTGTCCAGCTACATAATGGTAACTCTGAACCTGGGCATGTTTGGTATCAAACATGTTGGAATCCTACCCTAATACTGTTGCAAGTATTGGTTGTATAAGTCCATGTACTTTGGGGGCTCCTTAGAGGACCCCCCCAGCATTTCTTCTGCCAGGCTTCTGGGGTTTTCTGGGCAGCCCGCGCTGCTGCCACCCCTCAGACAGGTTTCTGCCCTCCTGCTGCTTGACCCACTCAGGCAGGGGAAGGCAGAACAAAGGATTTTCTTTGGGAGAGGGAGGTAACACCCTCTCCCTTTGAAGTAGGTGTTACACGGCTTGGGAGAGGTAGCCTCCCAAATCCACCGCTATGCTTTAAAGGGCACATTTGGTGCCCTCCTCGCATAAACCGGTTTGCATTAGTCCAGGGACCCCCGGTCCCTGCTCTGGTGCGAAACTGGACTCCCCTGTCTATCACCACCCCGGGAGTGGTGCCCGGAGCTCTTCCAGGTGGCCACTTGATTCTGCCATCTTGAATTCAAGGTGGGCAGAGGCCCCTGGGGCAGTCACATGGTTTGAGATATGGTCAACAAAGAATGAGCAGTGACCGGGAAGATGGCCGTGTAGACGTGTTCACTGGCAGCTCCAGTGGCCCAGCCATAATCCGATGATAATCCGGCCATCCGCCTTGGACTGCAAAACTCATTCCACTAAACACAATATGCAGAAGAACACTATGGACCTGCAAACCACCAAAAAATACACCTGAGGGCCCGGCATATGCGGAATGTGACAGAGGAGGGTGTAGGCCAGGCACAAGAGGCAGCAGAATGATGGCAGCGATTGATGAGGAGGGAGCATAACCAAGGCCCCTCCTGAGGCGGACAAGGAGGCAGGGACACCAGAGGTCACGCGCCACGACCTAGTGGAGCAGCAAAGTGCCCTTCTGTTTACTGACAGTGGGCGCCTGGGCCACTGGCCACTAAGCATTGCAAAACTGTTTCTTTGTCCCCGCTTCTCCCCCCCCACCATGGGAAAAGCTGCATGGAGGTGGCCAGTGCCAGAGGAGTGGGGCGCTGGTTGTGAGACCTCCTGGTGGTTGTAGTGGCCCTCGCAAGTTGGGCCCTGGACACCACTAGTGACACCCCCTGAGCGTACATAAATCGACAACTTTATTGAAGACCAAGGGGGGGACAATGCTGCCACCAATTCACAACATCCCAGGACCCTGTCACAGTTCTGACAGCAGCCAGCATCTGTAATGGCCAAAGATAAAGATCTGAAACACCCAAGACAGGGAAAGATGGACCTCTTTGCCACCGGAAGAATCACAAGCAATCGCACTACCAATACCAGAAAACTGCACCCTACTGTCATCTATTCAGTCCTCCAGAGAGGTGCTGGAGAAGAAGATAGGTGAAGTGGGAATGGAAATAACCCTACTCCACCAATACCTCAGAAACGTAACAGATAGGGTTGAAATGGTGGCGACCAGAACTTCTGAACTAGAGGATACAACAGTTGGACTGCGTGAAGAAATAGCAGAACTCCAGGCCACATCAAAAGACCTTCAATGGAAAGTGGATGATATAGAAACCAAGGTGCGCAGAAATAATTTGCACTTTGTGGGTTTTCCGGAAGGAGCTGAAGGGGCTAACATTGCTATTTTTCTTACTAAATGGATCCATGAAGCTCTTCCAAATGGACAATTCTCATCCTGCTTCGTCCTAGAAAGAGCACACTATGCCACCCCCGTGGCCCGACCGAGACAGGTGATATCCCGCTTCCTGAATTTCCTGGACTGCAACATGAAAACAAGACGCCTAGGGGAAATTCATATTATGTCCATCCAAAATCATGGTCTTCCCAGACTACTCCAGAGAGGTCCAGAAACAGCGCTGTACATTTGATTCCGTAAAGGCAAAGCTTAGGCCCCTCCAGCTACAATATATGATGCTGTACCGAGACACTGGGAGAAGAACACCAAATAGGGTTCGGGGAAAGGCAATCCTGCTTCCGAGGACCCCACAGACCTCACACTCGAACCTGAACACATCTATCCTCTAATGACCAAGATAGCCGGTATAGAAAGAGATGAACAGGACACTCTGCTGGCCATGGGCGGAATGGACAACTAAAAGATGAACTGGGCCACCGAGGGAGCGAACTAAGACTGGTCATGTTCCACCGCAATCTTCCTCTCCATTGAGTCCCCAAGACTTCTATACAAGAGAGGACAAACTTTTTCTTTTCACACTGTATTTGTGCTACGAACAAATATGTTTGTTGTTTCGCGGGAAGGGAACAAGTTGCCATCTACTGTTTGTTACGAGTGGTTAATATAGTCATAGACGTATATATGGGGTGACAGACCTCTCGAGCTCTCCTCGGTGATGAACCAGATTGAAAGATGCAGGTAAACGAGGGAGGCACAAGATGGTGTTGGGGAGGGGGGGATAGTTGCGATACCCGTACATCATGTTTTGTTCACTGGTTGTTATTGACTGTTGTGGGGAAAGCAGAAAAAGGCGGAACCTAATAACAACACACACAAATCGACCACCTGACCCCACAATGACCCACGAGGGTAGCACTCATCCCTTCACGGAACTCACGTGGAATGTTAATGGGCTGGGCAGCAAGATTAAAAGAGGGCTAGTGATGCAGCACATCAAAAGACAACAGCTCGACCTGGTTCTTCTGCAGGAGACGCACCTACAAGGAACAAATTGCAATTTCTTGGGGCGTGGAGCATACTACACTCTGGCCTGTGCAGGTTTCACTAAGGGGCCTTGTGGAGTGGCCATACTGGCGAAAATAAGCCCTCTATTCCAGGGGTCTAGAACTGGACAGACCACAGGGCACGTTTGTGGGGTTACAATGTCACTATGGTCGAAGGGAGATGATGGTGTGGAGGATACATGCACCGTCAAGGCTTCAAGCCTCCATCCTAGCCGAAATTACAGACATACTTACCACTCTACCCTACACGTGGAATACAGAGACCTGTCGCAGTCCCTGACCATGAAACACATTCAGGCCACACACTACAGATTGTATGAAACAAGGGACGAAGTGGGGGAAAATACTGGCATGACTTAGCAAGAAAGAACAAGAGGCCAGATGGATACAGTTGATTAGATCAGATGATGGGGACACATATGACACAGATATACAAATAGTGAGAGAATTAGCACAATATTATGCATATCTCTATAATCTTCAACCCCTCGCAGACCAGGAGACTATAGCGCACTCCCTGGCGGCGATTCTGGATTCAGCATTAGACATCACAGACAGGGAAGATCGTGAGCAAGATCTGGCACTTTCCGAGGTTCAGGCAGCCATAGCCAAGCTCCACTATGGGAAAATTCCTGAGCCCAACGGTATACCAGTGGTGTTCTACAAATGGTACTCCAGTCTTCTAGGGCATCACTTGCTACACATGTTTCAGGAAGCAGGAGAAAAAGTAAAAAACTCCCCCCTGACCTCTGGAGAGCTCTAATTGTTACGATACACAAGGAGGGGAAGCCTAGGGACAAATGTACATCATATCGCCCAATCTCACTACTAAATACAGAGACTAAGATACTTGACACAATCTTGGCCATGCATCTCTTACATGTCATAACCACACTGATACACTGGGACCAATCCGGCTTTATGCCGGGGAGATCAACACAGCAGAATATCTAGAGGGCACATAATTGGCTCACCACAGTGCAGTCCTGAGATGCACCACACGTCTTTTTATCGCTCGACACAGAAGAGGCCTTTGACGCGGTTTACTGGCTGTTCCTAGAGCAGACGCTTTGCAGATTCTGGTTGGGGCCCAAATTTAGACACCGAGAGACACTCCTGTATCGTGATCCGCTGGCCTCAATTAAAGTAAATTGACTGACCTCTGGAAAAATTCCCGATAGCAAGAGGTACCAGACAGAGCTGTGCCCTGTCCCCCCTTTTATTTGCCCTTACTATTGAGTACCTATCAAACAAGGTAAAACATCACCCTGACGTAAACAGATTCCGGACCTATCTCTGGGACAAACATGAGGAAAAAAATATCACTCTATGCAGACAATATACTTCTTTACATCACTGATACAGCAAACAGTATTCCACTGCTTTTTTTCACATTATACATGAATATGGGCCCACTCAGGCTACAAAGTTAATTGGGACAAGTCGGTACTGTACACCCCAAAAACACTAAAGGCCACACACCTATGCCACAGGTTCTCCAACACACCAGAGAGGGCTTGAAATATTTGGGAATCTTTATAACAGCCAAAAAACCCTATGTGCTACTCATAACATAGGCAGAGTTATCACAAATTTCCATGCAGATGCAATACACTGGAAGAGACTGCCTCTGATGGGCCAAGCGACCATTTTTAAGATGATTACCCTTCCCAAATGACTGTATGTGTTACAAAATACATATAACCCAATTTCCCCAAACCACGTTTGTCACAGTAAACACAGCTCTGCGAACCTTATTGTGGGCTGGTGGGCACCCCGAGATAGCCATTAAAATGCTCCAGCGTAATCCATACAACAGGGGCCTTGCCCTCCTGGATGTAGAGAGCTATTACTGGGCAGCTCACTTGATAGCTATAAATCATCAGATACAAGTCCCCCACAGCCAACCACCTTACCACCATGAACGCGACTTCCTGAGACAGAAAACATACCTACACTATCTGTATGGAGGACCAGGGTTATCCAAACTCTCTCCGGCCACACCAGTTGCCATCCTAGCATGGCGTAAGGCCACCAAAGTAATAGGTTGGGCACACAAGGTCACCAGACTGACGCCCCTTGGAAAGGGACATGGCTGACAGAAATGGCAAAATTGCGGGGCTTCAAGATGTGGGACATGATAGGAATTATCACTAAAGGGGTCATCCTCGGACAGGAAAACATCATGCCATTCCCATCCCTACATCAAGAATGCAATATGCACCAGTCCCAATTCCTGAAATATGCACAACTGCGTCTTGCATGGAACATCCAGGAATTGACAGGCATGTACATTCCCAAATACACCTCCCTTGAGGGGAGGCTCCTGACAGGTGAGCATTCTGATGCACATATAATATGATAAAAAAACAATATGCCAGACAACCTGATCACTCTCAGAACTAAATGGTAACAGGACCTGGAAGAACTGTGGGGGTGATTCTGACCCCGGAGGTCAAGGACCGCCGGGGCCGGGGTCGGCGGGAGCACCGCCAACAGGCTGGCGGTGCTCCGCAGGGCATTTTGACCGCGGCGGTATGGCCGCGGTCAGAACAGGAAAACCAGCGGTGTCCCGCCGGTTTTCCGCTGCCCTGCTGAATCCTCCATGGCGGCGCAGCTTGCTGCGCCGCCATGGGGATTCCGACCCCCTCACCGCCATCCTGTTCCTGGCGGTTTCGACCGCCAGGAACAGGATGGCGGTGAGGGGTGTCGTGGGGCCCCTGGGGGCCCCTGCAGTGCCCATGCCAATGGCATGGGCACTGCAGGGGCCCCCGTAAGAGGGCCCCACAAAGAATTTCAGTGTCTGCTTAGCAGACACTGAAATTTGCGACGGGTGCAACTGCACCCGTCGCACCCTTCCCACTCTGCCGGCTCCATTCGGAGCCGGCTTCCTCGTGGGAAGGGGTTTCCCGCTGGGCTGGCGGGCGGCCTTCTGGCGGTCGCCCGCCAGCCCAGCGGGAAACACAGAATCACTGCGGCGGTCTTCGGACCGCGGAGCGGTGTTCTGGCGGGGGAACTCTGGCGGGCGGCCTCCGCCGCCCGCCAGAGTTAGAATGACCCCCTGTATGACTTAGACTGGGAGGTGGCACTTATGCACCCCTGAGATGTAGCTGTCAAATCCTGCCTATACTTGATTCAATTCAAGATCCTTCATAGAGCCTACTACGACAGACAAAAATTACACCACATGGGATGTGCCCCCTCACAGCTCTGCTTGAGATGTGAGACAGACAACGGCTTCTTTGTACACACATTATGAGAATGTCCAGATATCCAGGTATACTGGAGGGCAATAACTCAGGAACTCAACACAAAACTAGATGTGCAGATCCCGCTAGAACCTAAATTTGTCCAACTGGCAATCCTGAATGACGTGGACACCCCCTGATTTAAGCTCCTGTTTTGTGCAGTGGGACTTGTGGTGGCAAGGCGGGATCTAGCTAGATGCTGGGAGGCGACAGAGGTGCCAAACATACAGGAGTGGCGGACTGGAATGAATATGTACATGTCAGTGGAAAAGGTGGTCTACCGCAACAGGTGCTGCCCCCGTAAGTTTGACAACATATGGGGCTGGTGGAGGACACACAATGGACTAGAGGTACTGACTGATGGCCAGTATATTTCTTAGGGTTAAGATGGGGATGGGTAACCAGAGACAATGGGTTATACACCGTGTGTCCAAATGTCAATGTTCATTGAATTTGTCTGTCATAAGTGTGATGTAGGATATTGATTTCACTTGTTAAGCTCCGTTCCCAAGACACCCGATATGTACTTGCAATGTAACAAATGCTCGAGTGTAATGGTCCCTTAATTTGTTTTGTTCCAGCATAAGATAAAAATAAAATATATTTAAAAAAACAAAGGATGAGAATGGTTTTCTGGATTTGCTAAACCACACATATTTATTTCCATCAGTCCAGCAAGCAATTCTCATTGCTCTCACATTACCAGTGACCACTTGTACAGAGGAAAAGTCATTTGGCACAATGAGAAGGGTGAAAACCTGGGTGAGGTCAACAATGGCAGATGATTGCTTATTGGATTTGTGCATCATGAGCTTTCATCGAGCAAAAATTGATGAAAATAAACAACAGCCGATTGAGAAAGTAATTGATAATTTTCCACAAGACCACAGCCATTCACAGTTCCTTTTTAGAGATCACTAATCAGTGAACAAAAACTGTATAAAACTACTCATTGAAAAATGTAATTGTTAAATTTGACCAAGATTGTAGAGGTCTGCAGTTCCTAATCTGCAAGTTATCCAGTTTAAGTTTATGTTTTACGCTCCAAGTTGGATGAAAACAGTTTTTAATCTATTAAAGTTAATATATTTAATTGTACTTATTTTAATATATTTGAGTTAATACATTTTCAAAATAAATATATTCGTCATATATTTTAATTGTCATTTGTTTGTGCAAGTTAACACCAAATGCAGATTTTAATTTTTTTTCTTCTAATTCAGGTATAGTGCCTGGATCATGTGTATATGAATAATGTGGTGAATTCAACAGTGTTATCATAAAAACAGATTAGAAATTGCTAGACAGACAACGGCATCCTAAACTTATATTAAGCCTTTGCATCAGGATTCTCAACCCTTTGCATGCCTGCACTGGATGACTTTAAAATTACCCTCCCCTGAAAGAATGTCTGCGGACGCCCATGTTTCATACATGACAGACTAGAGAGAAACACAGGCTTTAAGCAACATAGTGCATGTGATATTATTGTAGATCGATATTACCTACTAAATTATAGTGCAGTACGACCAAACAAAACACGTCTGAATGAAGACATCTGACGTCCAGATACATCAATGTTTTTACGCTTCCTAAATAAAACAGAACCAACATGCAGTAACTTTAACACTTTCATTCCTTTAGATACCACCCATAACCCAACTCGTTTCTGAACGCTAAACATGAAACTATCAACACTACAGGCTCGATGAGGTGCATATTCGAAACTTGGGAAAAGGTGCACGTTGCAGCCCGGCTACCTTTTTGGGGACCACAGCAAGTGGAAGAGGAGCCGGAGCAAGCTGCAAGGAAAAGAAAAGGGCTGAATGTTCATTTGGAGACTTCTGAGAACTTTGGAAGATGGTTGCATTTTCCAAATCTTTTAGACCAACTTTTCAGAGCAGTCACATCCTTGTTGACCTATTGCAGGTCAAGGATATTATAGCGTTTATGGGAAAATCCGGGCTCGAAAAATAGAGAATGAATTCCAGGACACACGTATAGTTTAAACATGTCGACATTTTAGTTTACAGAACTTTCAGTTAGTTACAAATGTCTGACTGCATTTTTCTTAATATATTATAAAGGACACCCCTTTTTCACAAAGTGGAATCAGGGTGAAACATAAAAGCAACCCACAGCGGTTCAGAGAGATTTCTTTTCAGGTACATTGTATCTATCTAAGCTGCGTGAGTTAAACAATCAGTTTGAACAGATACACATCAATGTCCACAAGAGCCTCTCTATGTAAATGAAAAGATTCTGCATTCTTCCATCCCAATGACAAAATATAAATTATGCGATAGTGCAGACAAATTTAACAAGTCCACAATACATGTCGGCTGTTGAACAATTGGATATATATAAAAGGTAAACTTCTTGACTGTCAAGTGATGTAGGATCGTTCAATTAATCTGATGATCTATTGTGAAAGAAATACTAAAAACGATCATAAACCACATACTTTGAAGGCCTCCACATAATATACAATTATATGTAAAATCGATTACTGAGAAATCGTCCGTAGTGCTAGGCATTTTGGCTTCTGTTATCTTAGCATTTGAGAGAACTATGGATTATAGTGAATTTGGAGTATAAATAACTGGTTCTGCTTGTAAAACCTCACTTCTCAGGTTAGTATTCAACCTGGAAGTCCCTGGAATTCATTTAAGTGCACACTTAATATGTCCCCCAGTTTACTTGCCTGCAAGGGAGTGGAATTCTCCTGGCACAAGCACACTAGTGTTGAGGATCACAGTGTTAACCATCCTATACTGTAGGGATCCACAAATCGAACACTAATGTTTTGAATGACAAAACATGACACGACCATTAAAATACTAATGGATGCACTGGTAAAATCGAAAAACACATGCCACTGATTGTTCTAGTTTGGAAATCTACTATCAGTATCACATTCTGATAAAAATGGGGTCTCTAGTTGGCAGTGGGTTTCACCTGGTCCAAGTAGGGACCCTCACTCTAGTCAGGGTAAGGGAGCCTCACAGCTGAGATAACCCCGGCTCACTCCCTTGGTAGCTTCGTTGAAGCAGTCAGGCTTATCTCAGAGGCAATGTGTAAAGTATTTGTGTACATATATATATATCAAACACTTTTCTCCCCTATGCAAAGGAAATGGCAGCACTCCACGAACGCAACGAGTTAAAACAATATTTATTCGCCTACAGGGACGCGTTTCGGCGTTATGAAACTCGTCCCTGTAGGCGAATAAATATCGTTTGAACTCGTTGCGTTCGTGGAGTGCTGCCATTTCCTTTGCACAGGGGAGAAAAGTGTTTGACATAAATACGCGGTGGCGCGCGTATCTGGATTAGCACCGTTGACGGTTAGGTGCTGAAAGGAAAACGCCGTGGTCAAAGTGTTTTGTTATATATATATATATATATATATATATATATATACACACACACACACACACTGACACTACAAAAGGACTCCACACCTGTTTAGAAACATAGCCAATATTTATCTCAGTACAACAAGACCAAAATGACAAACGTCCAACGTACAAAAGTAAACATATCTTTTTTTAACCTCTTTGCTGCCAGGCCTTTTCCGTCTCAGTGGCCAGGCCTTTTGTGGCTATTTAAGGCAGTTTGCACTTAGGCCCTGATAACTTTTTGTCCACATAAGCGACCAACGCCAAATATGCGTCCTTTTTTTCCAACATCCTAGGGATTCTAGAGGTACCCAAAGTTTATGGGGGGCCCCGGAGGAGACCATGAAATTATCCAAATACAGCGAAAATGTCATTTAAAAAAAAAACAAATGGGAAAAAAGGATGCAGAAGGCGGTTTGTGGTTATTTCCCTGAAAATGGCATCCTCAAAGGGCTAGTAGTGCTAATATCACAATTTTTCCAGCTTTCAGGAACAGGCAGACTTAAATCAGAAAACCACATTTTTCAACACAATTTTGACATTTTACAGAAACATACCGCATTTTTACTATTTTTTGTGCTTTTAGCCTCCTTCCAGTTAGTGACAGAAATGGGTGTGAAACCAATGCTGGATCCCAGACAGCTAAACGTTTATGAAAAGTAGACAGAATTCTGTATTTAGCAAGGGGTCATTTGTGTAGATCCTACAAGGTTTTCCTACAGAAAATAACAGCTGACATAAAACAATATTTAAATTGAGGTGAAAGAAACAGCCATTTCTCTCCAAGTTTTACTCTGTAACTTTTTCCTACAATGTCAGATTTTCAAAAGCAATATACTGTTACGTCTGCTGGACTTTTCTGGTTGTGGGGATATATAGGGCTTGTAGGTTCATCAAGACTCCTACGTACCCAGAGCCAATAAATGAGCTGCACCTTGCAATGGGTTTTCATTGTATACCAGGTATACAGCAATTCATGTGCTGTAATATAAAGAGTGAAAAGTAGGTATTAAGGAAACCTTTGTATTTCCAAAATGGGCACAAGATAAGGTATTGAGAAGCAGTTGTTATTTGCACATCTCTGAATTCCGGGGTCCCCATACAAGCATGTGAACTACAGGGCACTTCTCAAATAGACGTCTTTTTTACACACTGTCTTACATTTGGAAGAAAAAAATGTAGAGAAAGACAAGGGGCTATAACACTTGTTCTTCTATTCTGTGTTCCCCTGAGCCTCCCAATAAAAATTGTACCTCACTTGTGTGGGTAGTCCCAATGCCCGCGGCAGGAAATGCAACATGGACACATCACAGTTTTACATTGAAATCTGATGTGTTTTTAGGAAAGTACCTAGCTGCGGATTCTGGCCTCTAGCTCAGCCAAACCTCTGCATTTTTGTAAACTAGACACCTAGGGGAATCCAGGATGGGGTAACTTATGGGGTTCTCACCAGGTTCTGTTGCCCAGAATCCTTTACAAACCTCCAAATGTGGCAAAAAACACTTTTTCCTCACATTCCGGAGATAGAAAATTCTGGAGTCTGAGAGGATGCACAAATTTCCTTCCACCCAGCATTCCCCCAAGTCTCCAGATAGAAAATGGTACCTTACTTGTGTGGGTAGGCCTAGTGCCCGTGACAGGAAATGCCCCAAAACACAACGTGGACACATCACATTTTCCGAAAGAAAACTGACCTGTTTATTGCAAAGTGCCTAGCTGTGGATTTTGGCCTCTAGCTCAGCCGGAACCTAGGGACACCTACCAAATCTATACATTTTTTACAAGTAGACACCTAGGGAAATTCAAAATGGGGTGACTTGTGGGGCTCTCACCAGGTTCTGTTACCCAGAATCCTTTGCAAACCTCAAAATTTGGCAAAAAAACACTTTCCTCACGTTTCGTGATAGAAAGTTCTGGAATCTGAGAGGAGCCACAAATTCCCTTCCAACTAGCATTCCCCCCAAGTCTCCTGATAAAAATGGTACCTCACTTGAGTGGGAAAGCCTAGTGCCCACAACAGAAAACGCCCCAAAACGCAACACAGACACATCACATTTTTACATTGACAACTAACGTGTTTTTTGGAGAGTGCCTAACTGTGGGTTTTGGTCACTAGCACAACCGGCACCTAGGAAAACCTACCAAACCTGTGCATTTTTTAAAACTAGACACCTCGGGAACCCAGGATGGGTTAACTTGTGGTGCTCTCACCAGGTTCTATTACCCAGAAACTTTTGCAAACCTCACAATTTGGCAGAAAAAAACACTTGTTCCTCACACTTCGGTGATAGAAAGTTCTGGAATCTAAGAGGAGCCACAAATTTCCTTCACCCAGCATTACCCCACATCTCCCTATAAAAATGGTACCTCACTTGTGTAGGTAGGCCTAGTGTCCACGACAGGAAATGCCCCAAAACACTATGTGGACACATCAAAACTATCAAATACAAAACTACCTGCTTTTGCGGAGGGCACCTGAGTTTTTGGTCCTGGGCTCAGCAGCCATCTAGGGAAACCTACCAAACCCAAACATTTCTGAAAACTAGACACCCGAGGGAGTCCATGGAGGTGTGACTTGCGTGGATCCCCCAGTGTTTTCTTACCCAGAATCCTAAGGAAACCTCAAATTTAGCTAAAAAAAATCTCATTTTTCCCACATTTCTGTGTGGGATCACCGCACCAGCACACATTTCCTACCACCCAACGTTCCCTTCAGTCTTCCAGTAAAAATTATACCTCACTTGTGTAGGTGGGCCAAGTGCCTGTGACAGGGAAGAGCCAAAAACATGTTGAAAATGAGGGGGAACCAAAGCAAGTCCAAAAGGGCAGTTTAAAAAAAAACATTTTTAGGCTGATAAATGGGGCAGAATTTTTATCAGTATAGATGCGACAATGCTGGGTGGTAGGAATTTTGTGGATTCCTACAGATTCCGGAAGGTTCCATCACAAAAATGTGGGAAAAATGTGTGATTTCAAGCAAAGTTGGAGGTATGCAGGGCATTGTAGGTAAGACAATGGTGTGGAGTGCATGTGAAGCACACCACCATGGACTTACCCAGATGTTTAGTTTTAAGTTGTGTCTAGGTCTCACAGATTTTTCTACATGGCAGCATCCTAAAGTTCAAAATGTACTGCCCTCACCATTCCAAGTGGAACGATTGTGAAAGTTAGACAAGCTCTCATGGCCCAAATGTAAAACCAAAACCCCGAATAATAAAGTGTTCTCTTGCTTTCAGTGGGATAAGATGTTTTAGTGTGTGGGGGAGAGCTGAAAGACAGCTACCCCCTTCAGTTGGGGTGGGGGCATACTGACCATACTGGTTGGTAGCCACCACCCCACTATTTATTTATTTATTTATTTAATTCCCTGGCATCTAATAGGCTTTCTGCCCCCTGGGGAGTGGATCGGGGGTATTTGCCACATTTGCCCACCGGTGGACAGAACAACTTTGTCCCCATTTATTTGGGGTGGGGGTATGGCTATACACCCACACTCTTTTTTTGAGAAAAAAATCTTCTCTGTTCTCTGGTGGGCTTTCTGACCCCCCCTGGAGGCAGGTGGGCCTTACAAAAATAGGACAATCTGCCCCCAAGGGGGGCAGAAATGGCCTAAAATAAATTTGCCCTCCAAGGGAGAGACCCTTGCCTAATAAAATAATTGCCCCCAGGGAGCGACCCTTGCCTAAGGAGTCGCTCCCCTTATGAATGTAAACAAAAACAAAAAATCCCTGGTGTGTAGTGGCTTCTGCACCCCCTGGGGGCATATTAGCCTACTTAATGTAGGCAGATCTGTCCCCGGGGGGGGGGGGCAGAAAAGGCCTAATTAAAAAATTGTCGCTGGGGAGCAACCCTTGCCAAAGGGGTCGCTCCCCTTATAACAATAAACAAAAACAAAAAATACTCCCTGGTGTCTAGTGGCATTCCTGCAGCAGGGATCGCTATACAATCGTGCGACAGGGATGTTCAGAGAGACATGCAAAGGAAAGGAAAAGCCTTTCCTTCCCTTTTCATGTTTCCCTGACCTCCCCTGCCCCGTACTGAGGAGAAACTAATCTGTTTCTCCTCGGATCGCGCTGGAAGAATGCTTCCAGTGCGATGGAAGGTGACCTCTGATGAAGTCAGCGCACGAAGTCATCAGATGTCACTGAGGGGGTGTCGGGGTGGAAAGGGAAGTGATTCCCCTTCCATCCCTGCCCATGGGATAGGGCTGAAAGGGGCCAGGTCTAGGACGAGGTGGTTACGTCCCTGGCACCTGAGCGCCACGGGAGCGGACGTATTCACCTCGTCCTCGGCACCTGAGGGGTTAAAGATTTAAATGAGTCTTAGTCCATGGGAATCAATGGTTGTATCGTTTTTAGCACAAAGTACCTGGGATGCGTAAAAAACAAAGTTGATGTGGGCCGTAGGGGAGGTGAGGCTTTAATAAAGCAAAGCTGATTCCTTACTGCACAATGGAGGTGATGCAATGATTCTTTCCTCACATGTGAGATGATCCATTGGTTCCTTACTGACAGGAGAGGTGATGTTTTGATTCTTTCCTCGTAGAAAAGGCGATGCGTTGAGTTCCAGACACACAGCCTCAGTTCCTTACTGCAGTGCGGGGTCGATGAGAAACTGATGCCCAGGGACGATGCACAGAAAATCCAGGCGCGCTGTGATAAGATTCACAGTGAAAAAGGCGCTGTGTTGATTTTTTAGCCACTGCGCTTTGGTGTGTGGATTTTCTCCTTCAGGTTACCAGTTTACACTTCCAAGGGCCCAGGGACTGGAGTTGGCACCACTTGACAATTTATAACTCTCAGCAGAAGAGCCCAGACACTGGCAGATGAAGTCTTTGATGTGCTGAGACTTCTTAACAGGAGGCAAGCTGAGGGTCAAGCCCTTGGAGAAACTTAGAAAGCAGGAAGTCCAGTCCTTTCAGTCTCATGACATAAGCAGCAAGCAGCAGGCCAGAACAAAAAAGCAACAGGCAGAGTGGCAGTCCCTCCTACAGCATCCAGCTCTTCTTCGTAGCATAATGTCCTGAGTCCAGAAGTGTTCCAACTTTGTGGTGTCAGAGGTCCAGTACTTATACTCATTTCTGTCTTTGAAGTAGGCAAACTTCAAAGAGAAGTCTATGTAGTGCACAAGATCCTGTCTTTCCTTGCCCTGGCCCCAGACACACTCCAGGGGGTTGGTTTCTGCTTTGTGTGAGGACAGGCACAGCCCTATTCAGATGCAGGTGTCAGCTTCTCCCGCCACTTTCACTCAGAAAGACCCATCAGGAAATGAAGGGCACACCTCAGATCCCGTTGTGAGACTGTCTAGAGTGAATTCACAAACATCCCAACTGTCATCCTGACCCAGATGTATATTCCACAGACAGGAAGAGGCACAGAACGGTTAACCAAGAAAATGCCCACTTTCTAAAAGTGGCATTTTAAAACCTACAAGTGAAAAAACCAACTTCACTTAAAGATGTAGTTTTAAATTGTGAGTTCAGAGACCCCAAACTCCATTTCACTATCTGCTCGCAATAGGAAATTACAATGAAAAGATATTTCAAGGCAATCCCCATTTTACCCTAAGGTAGAGACATGTTTTGCAATAGTGAAAACTGAATTTAACAGTATTTCAATATCAGGACATGTACACCACACCAGTACATGTCCTACCCAGTGCTTAATTTGTGGCAGCGGTTCCCAGGTTTCCGTTTTTTAGCACCAGTACTTATTTAACAGGGCCGGGGCTATTGAATTTTCCTCCCCTGTGCGATGGGCCCAGTACTTATTAAAAATAAATGTACCTAGCTGTCCAGTCCTGTCCTCCTCCTTCAGTTCATGTAGCTGTTCTGCAACCCACAGACATTGTCTGCATTACATGGTGTGGCCACGCAGCATGGTACTCAGCGCGCCGGAGCCACTACTGGTTTCTGAACATCGCTTTGAGCACCAGCACTTACTATTCTACAAATGATGCACTGGTCCTACCTTTTAAATACACTGCACTGTGGTCATCGGGCTGCCTTGGGCCTACCTTAAAGGTGACTTATATGTAGTAAAAGGGAACGTTTGGGCCTGGCAAGTGAATTCACTTGCCAGGTCGAAAATGGCAGTTTAAGACTGCCCACACGGACACTGCAGTGGGAGGTCTGAGACATGTTTACAAGGCTACTCATGTGGGTGGCACAATCAGTGCTGCAGGCCCACTAGTAGCATTTGATTTACAGATCCTGGGCACTCATGGTGCTCTATACTAGGGACTTACTAGTAAATCAAACACACCAATCATGGATAAACCAATCACCAATACACTTTAGAAAGGAAGCACTTGCACTTTAGTGCAAACAGATCAGATAAAATGAAAGGAAGAAAGCAAAAAGTCTGGGGATAACCCTGCAAAAAGGGCCAGGTCCAACACATTCTATAGGAGCATTCACAAAAGGGCTACAAGAATACTACTAAGTCTACGAGGATGTCCTTAATGAAGTTTAGATAGGTAACGTGCCCCAGAGAAAGTCTACTGATAAAGAGACTTCCAGTATATTACTAAGAGTATTAAGATGTATTCAATAACAGTGAGGTAGATACCTCACCTCACAGAAAGGCTACTGACAAAGGAATTCCCAGAATACTACTAAAAGTATGGTACCTGACAACTAGCCTGACAGGAAGTCTCTCACATCGATGCGGAACCTGGTGCATTGATACCAATACAATTATAGACCTTAAGAGGAAATGAAAAGAAAAGTGTAAAGTCATTTGTTGACAAGAATTTAGAACTATCTTATCTGCCATTCTGAAGACCCCATCAGCTTCCGTTTTATTCATTACCAAAAAGTAGTATTAGAAATTGCGTACTTGCGAAAATGTCCATTAAGAAAATAATTACACAAGTTGACTTTTTGGGCATTATTATTTCACTACAAGGACTAGAATTGAATCCCATTTCTGTAGGAAATGCATAATGCTCGTTATGCCTTTCTAATTTGTATTCCTATTTTGTTAAGAATCTGATTCTCTATTGATAATTTGCCTTTCTCTGTAACCCCTGCTTTCAAGAAGGAAAATCAAACACAGTACACTAAACGCCTGACTATTCTCTGTTAAATTGCTAGAAGAGTGCCAACTAATGTTGCAACAAAATAAGGTATTAACCAGCGGTGAGCTGAAAATGTAAGTACTTGTTCACTCTGTAAAGCATGGCGGCCACGTTGCCTCCACAAAGGTTTGCCATAGCCAAATTAGCACCACATACTGCCCTTGCCTCAGGCAATACCACTCTGGCACATCCAGGCAGAAATAAACTCCCTATAAAGTATCAAACTGCCCAAAGACCCTTAATTATTCCCGGACATTCAGAAAAGGTACAGCTGTATTCCAAGTGAAAAATGATAGAAGATAAAGGTAAGATTGACAGAAGAATAAAGGAGGAGTAAAAGATGGAAAGAAAGTTAGAAAACGACAACAAAAGTGTGAGGAAAGGAATACTTTTCGAAGTAAAAAAAGGAATATAATAAAGAAGAAAAATAAGGTGGAAACAGAGGGACATGAATGAAAGGAATTGAATACAAAAAAGGAAAGAAGACAAAATGGAAATGATGGAAAGAAAAAAGAGCAAGATGGATAGGAAATAAGAATGATAAAGGAAAGATGGAAAGAAACAATGAAAAAAGCAAAGAAAGAAAAATAGAAGTAAAAAAAAAAAAGGAAGTCAAAAATTATAGAAGAAAACAATTAAGAAAAACAAAGAATAATGGAAGAATGAAAGCTGTATAGAAATTAAGATGAAAGGAAGGTGAGAGAATGAAGAAAAAGGGAAAGTTAGATTGAGGTATACTGCCACCCACTCAGCATCTCAATGGTGGATAAGCCTCTTATGTTGCACAGAAGGTCCATAGGTTACTATGGGTGCGACATTTTAACACCTGCTTTGAGCAGGCATTAAAAATGACGCCAAAAATGGCGCAGTGAAATCTTGTACATTTCACTGCACCATTTTTGCAGGCCTTCTATCGACAGAATGCCCCCCTTGCATACATTATGCCTGGAACATGCGTAATGTGGCGCAAAGGGTTACAAAGTGATACAATGCATCTATTGCACCACTTTGTAAATATGGCGCAGCAAAAATGCCTTGTTTCCGCCACATTAGCGTTAAAAAATTATGTTAATGTGGCGCAGGGAGGCGCTAGAGACTTGTAAATATGCCCCATAGTTCCTTGACGATTTGTTGGAAAATTGTTCTGTGCCCAATGTGGCCCTATTTCTTCCTAACGCTCCTTGGATTTTTTTTAATATAGCCGCGATAGTCAGCCATAGTAGGCTGCTCATAGTGGGTTTATTTCATATGTGCCCAAACAAATGTCCTGGCAGAACTTTACCTTTTTAACCAAATTCTTAGGCAATTGAGGTGTAAAAAGCACCAGTTGACCACATTGTTCTAAAAATTGTTCGAGGTGCACTCTCAGCGCTGCAGGCCCCCGTGTTCACAGTGCCGGTTGGGTTCAAAGGTGGGTGCATTTTATTTTCTAGCAACTTCCTTGACCAACTGACACACAAAGCTGATCAACAAACCTTCCCAAGACGAGTCAGGCTCTGGTCTGTGATAGAATCCACAAAACCAAATGTAGCAGGCGCCTTACCGCTGCGAGGCCATACCGGAGACATGATGCATGCTGTACAAATACTTCTAACCGCATACTGGCATTGCAGCTCTGCAGACGAGTGCTGCCCCTATGACATTAAAGGTGTTGAGATGTACCCATAAGGATGTACTGGTAACATAGAATCCAATTGGCTGCCTGTCACCATTACCTATGCAACGCACTCCGAGCTCTGCCACATGCCCCCTCGTGCCATGGCGAGCATTTTTTTTCCATTTCTAGCTCTGCATATTAATTACCACCACATTTAAAATAAGGAATTCATATACTGCCACTAACTTACAGCCTATATTTTTAGCTGAAACAAAAACCGCTTATTAAAAAAGAACAGAAGAGGAATAAGTACGTATCTGTCTTTCGTAATCTAGACAGTGTGTGGGTGGAAATTGCCAGAGCTTTGTGCTGCGTTGCTAGAAAAGACAAGTGGGGCTATTTTTACACAAACTCCTCCCTTGTTTTAAGAAAGCCTATTTCAGCACCTGCAATGAAATCACAAGTGTCCTCAGTTTACAAAGCATAATGCGTTGTTTGTACAAAGATTTCTTCCATGATGTGTCTATGACAAGATCCCTTTGTGCGCAAGGCCTTCTGCCTCGAGACAACATGGCGGATCGAATTGAGAATTGCTTCATGCTACAGGGGTGCGCAAGCCGAGTTTAGCTACTCAGCAGGCTGAGGGGACTACCTCACATAGTGCAGCGAGTCTAGCGGGTCTGTACAGAACGTGGGCGAAAAAGATGGAAATGCTTTAACCAATAAAAACTTGACATGCATTCCAAAGCGAGAATACCGTCAAATTACTCATATTAAAACTAAATAAAACAAACCTTGGCAGAGCCGGTAGGTCTCTCTTTTAGCCATGTTGTACAGCTGTGCAGCATGGCTGAAAGTGATGTGTCTATGACGAGATCCCTTCGTGTGCGAGGCCTTTTGCCTGAAGACAACATGGCAGTTCAAACTGAGAATTACTTCTTGCCATGGGGGTGCACAAGACAAAGCTACTCAGCAGGCTGAGAGGACTACCTTACATAAAGGAACAAGTCTAGTGGGTATACACAGAATGTGGGCGAAATAGGGGGAAATGCTTTTATCAACCTAAAACTCGACATGCCTTTCAAAATGCGAATATCATCAAATTGCTCAAATTAATACTAAACAAACATTGGCAAAGCCAGACAGCCGTGCCTATGGGAAGCTATTAGCAATGTAATTTTCTTTTAGCCATGTTGTACAGTTGTGCAGCACAGCTGAAAGTTAGAAAAAAAGCACCGTGACAAAGGCAGCGCTAAACAAGAGGGTCAGGGATCCATTTTCTTAGTATGGAATTATTCTCTGCCTTCACATAAAACGTTTAATTATCTTATGTCCTAGCATAAGTTTGCTGTGTTGGTCCCGCTTGTAGACAGCACCATAAAGGCCATGCAGAGCAGGGGGCACAGTGCCATCTCCATCTTTGTGGCATCTCGAAACCCCTTGCCAGACGTTTTGGGTGCTTTTTTCTTGTTAGACAGGAGGGGGCAAGCAAGGCCGGGGAGGGGATAAGTTGGGGATAAGGCAAGCAATAATGCAGGAGGGGGAGGGAGGGAGGAAGACAGTGCATGAAAAAGGGAAAAAAGAGAACCTCTGTAAGTGGTGAGCAGTGTAAGGACACTGGACAAGAGAGGCACTACTTGGGCCATTCCCTGGACTAGATACAAATACATGAACAGGAAGTGAAGCTGACACTTGCTGACCAAAGAGGAGCAGGGAAATGAGTGCCGATGATGCCAACCAATGGTAAGCAACGGGTGGGCTATAAAATCACTGCAACAAAACAAAATATCTTGCAAGATATAAAGTGTTTGGTGTTGGAGATGGAGGAAAGGCAGTTAAAGAGGTGAAAGTGCCTGCCAAACATGCTGAAGGGAATAAAACAACAAGCAGTGCCCTCAGGCCACTTAGGGTCGCTAGGGTGAAGGCAGGAGAGTGTTTAACGAAGGAGCGAGATGTGTCCTCCCTGAGGGCAAAAGGCCTTTACCACTCAGCCTTTATCATGCAGTACATTTACCATGCAGTATTTTACCACACAGGTACATATGTTTTGTAAATAACATATTTTTAATGTTATTTTAAAAAAAAGTGATTTGTAGGTTTAGGGATGGGTGGAGGTAAATGGAGGTCAGGATGACTTGAGGGTTCAGGGATGGGTAGAATTGAATGAGCTGAGGGTGACTCGAGGGCTATGAGATGGGTAGCGGTAAAGAGAGGTGATTGTGATTTGAGTGTTCAGCGTGGGTAAAGGTAAAGGAAGGTGAGGGTGACTTGAGGGTTCAAGGGTGGGTAGAGGTAAAGGGGGAGGGTGAATTGAGAGTTCATGGGTGGGTAGAGGTAAGGGTAAGTAAGGGCAACTTGAGTGTTTGGTTGGGAAGAGTAAAGGAAAGTGAGGGTGACTTGAGGGTTTAAGGGTGGGTAGAGGTAAAGGGAGGTGAATGTGACTTTAGGGTTTAGGGGTAGGTGGGGGTAAAGGGAGGTGAGATTGACTTGAAGGCTTAGGGATGGTAAAGTGATGTGAGGGTGACTTGAGGGCTCAGGGGTGGGGACTGGTAAAATGAGGTGAGGGTGAATGGGTGGGTTCTCGGTAAGTAGAGATAAAGGGAGGTGAGGGTGACTTTAGGGTTCAGGAGCGGGTAGAAGTAAAGGGGCATGTGGGTAACTTAAGGATTCAGGGGTGACAGAGGTCAAGGGAGGTGATGGTGACCTGAGGGGTCAGGGGTGGATAGAGGTAACGGTAGATAGGGATGAATTAAAGGCGCAGGAGTGGGCAGAGGTAAATGGAGGTGGTACTGACTTGAGAGATTAGGGGAGGGCATAGGTAAAGAGAGGTGGGGCTGACTTGAGGGCTCAGGCTGAGTAGAGGTAAAGGAAGGTGAGGTGAGGGTGACTTCTGGGTTCAGGGCTGATAGCAGTCATGGGAGATCATGGTGATTTGAGGGTTCAGGGATGGGAAGAGGTAAAGGGAGGTGAGGGTGACTTCAGGGCTCAGGAGTGGATAGAGATAATGGAAAATGAGGGTGACTTGAGGACTCAGAGGTGAGTAGAAGTAAAGGGTTGTGAGGGTGACTTGAATGTTAAGGGGTGGGTAGAGGTAAAGAGAGGTGAGGGTGACTTGTAGATGTAGGGGTGGGTAGAGGTAAAGGGAAGCAAGGGTGACTTGAGGGCTCAGGGGGTCGGCAGAGGTAAAAGGAGGTGAGGTTGTCTTTAGGGCTATGGGGTGGGTAGGGGTAAAGCGAGGTGAGGGTGAACTGTGGGCTTGGATGGGTAGACATAAAAGGAGGTGAGGGTAACTTGAGGGTGCAAGAGTGGGAATAGGTGAAGGAAGGTGGGGGTGAATTGTGGGTTCAGGGCAGTAGCGTAACAAATCTTTAGGGGGCCTCCCTGCAAACTATATGGAGTTCCCTCCTGCGGATTCATTCAGAAGCTGTCAGGCCAGGATACTGTGCTGAGGGGGTCATCTGGAACTCAGGCCCCACACACCACAGGGGCCTATGTAACGCCAACTCATTCAGGGGTGTGCTGGGACAAATGGAGATAAGGGTGATTATAGCGTTCAGAGGTGGGTAGAGGTAAGGGAGATAAGGGTGATTTGAAAGTTCAGGGGTGGGTAGAGGTAAAGAGTGGTAAGGGTGATTTCAGGGTTTAGGAGGGAGTAGAGTTAAATGGAGGTAAGGGTTCAGGGGTGGGTAGAGATAAGGGGAGGTAAGTGTGATTTTAGCTTTTGGGTGGGTAGAGGTAAAGGGGGGTAAAGGTGAATTTAGGGCTCAGTGGTGGGTAGAGGTGAAGTGAGGTAAGGGTGATTTTGGTGCTTAGGGGTGGATAGAGGTAAGGGATGATAAAGGTGATTATAGGGGTTCACAGTGGGTAGAGGTAAACATGAAACACAAACCTTTTGAAATCACAACATTTGATGATAAATAAAACAACCTCAGTTATAAAAGAGTTAACTAACAAATAAGTAAATGTGACACAAAGGCAAATTTTCATTCAGAAAAACACATCCCGTACAAAAGCAGTCAGTTTACAGCTTTATCATGAACAAAAGCTACAGGTGGTCGAAATGTACATTTCAGAAGTTGGTCACATGCCACAAAGTTTTGTTATTGTTAGTTGTCTGCGTCCAGCTCTTGGAAATACCAGGACGTGTGAGCTTCAACTCTAATGTCCCAAGTTGTCTTGCAAGTAAAAGAAATAAAAGTACCACACTCCAAGTGCAGGCAGCGCAGAAGAACACTAATCAAGAAATCAGTCTGTACTTGGTCCATGCTCCAGGAAAGATAAGAAAGACACACAGACGAAGTGAGGTTGACAGGTACTAACACACACTCACCAATGAAAAGGAAGACAGTGAGATTTACAATAAAACCAACCAGTGGAACTAATAGGAGGGCGAAAAGCGCCTCTCAGAGATTTTTTTTAGAAACAGTAAATTGTTACAAGCAACAGTGCATGTGCTGTCTCAGACGAGACCTAAAAACTGATATTGGGCTGATCTGTTCATATAGTGCTAATCTCCTGCCAGATTTTCATCCTTCTGATCTCATCCTGCTGAATAGAGAAGCAGATTAGTAAGTATATTAATTGATCTCTGTCAAGAGTAATATGACTTGGGTGTTAATTGAAAGAAGATGCCAGGGGAGTCTCAGTATGGTCTGTGAGGCCACAGGCACATGCCTTAGCGCAGCTGAGGCGGTGTGGTCTAGGAGCTAAGTAACAGGCTACAGAACCTGGACCTCTGGGCTCTAATTGCAGCTTCAGTGCAAACGTCTGTGAAAACAAGCGAAACAAGTGAAACGTTCTATGAAACAAGTGAAAAAACAAGTGAAAACAAGTGTTAGCACAAGTAATAGGTCTCGCCATTTCGCTTTGGCAAGGCAGACCTATTGGTTTTGCAAATGCTTTTTATAAATGTTGTATAGCATTGGAAAAAGAAAAATAGTTACGCTTGATGCTGAACTGCAACAGAAAAAAAGCAATGGTGCACATGTGTTAATGCATCATCATACATGCTTGTGTACATTTGTACCATGATGTTACGGTGGCTTCAGCAGCACCGCACATACACGTGAATGTGTCGTATCATGGCAGACATTTTGTTTTTGTGCTTTAATACACTCCTCCACGATGGCGGAGAGCCATCTTGAAGTAGTAAAATAACAAATATAAAAAGTACATCAAAGCATTTTTTTTTTTTTAGAAAGGAACGGCTCAGCAGCAAATTGCATCTGTTTGGCCCCACTAAAAGAATAGAACGAGACAGAGAAGGAGGTGCAACAGTGGAGTGGGAAAGTAAGGGATAAGTTAGCGCAGACAGGTGATGGGCACAGCAGGCGGAGCAGTGAAGGAACTAAGTGGGGAATGCAGAAGTGAGAAAAGATTTTTAAAAAAGCAAGCAGGATTGGGAGGGGCCACAATGGACAAACAGGAAGAAAGTGAGACCCAAGAACACCAGGGAGCAAAAGCAAGAAAACAAACTCACTCAAATGGAGCGCTGAATGTTTAAGACAAAAAGTAGTCCTGAAATGTAAGCAGTGGAAGGATACAAGTCATCCATTCAAAATGGTGATAAAGCAGCTATGCTCCAGGAGATGGACAAACACAAGAAGAGGAAGGAAAGCCATCCTATAACAAGCAAGCAAATGCAATTGACAAGAAAGCTTACCAATGTTAAGCAAAGGGCTGACCTAAAGTCCACTGTATGATTTAGTATTGTGCACAACAAGCAATTTACAGCAAACTAAAAGCTGTATGCGAGACCTATGGGTGCAGTTGCATCTCCGTGCTACACACAGCAATTATTTGGATCAAGATTGATAACCAGTTTCTGATACCAAAATCATCCTGTATCCAGAGAACTGAGGTAGCTAGCATTCCATCTACTCTGAAGCACAGAAAACGAGCACTTCCAAAGGCGATACGCCGGGGTTCAATGTGAAAATGAATAGGCATGCAGAAATCATATTTGCAAGCAGCAACTCATTAAATCAAAACCTTCTGGCTTTAACAAAACTTGATAGTGCAGTGATGGTGTTGGTGGATGTTGTATGGGTGGTGATATTTGTGGTGGTATTGTTGGTGTGATATTGTTTGTGTGTGATATTGATGATGGGGTGGGTTTGGTAGTGTTGCGGTGGTTTTAATGGTGGTATTAGTGATGCTGGTGTTGCTATCAGTGCTATAGGTAGTGATATTGCTGGTGGTATGAGGTGTTTGTAGGTTTGGCAGCGGTATTAGTGGTGTGTGTGGTGGAATTAGTTTTTTGGTATTGGTGTAGGTAGCATTGGTGGCTGTATTGGTGGTGTTATATTGGTGGTACTGGCGATGTGCGATATTGTTGGTGGTGGCGATGTGTTGTATTGGCGATGGTAGAGTCTTGGTGGTGCTCTTGGTGGTTGTACTGATGCATTGGTGATATTAGTTTTAGCATTGGTGGTGGTGTGATACTAGTGTTGGTACTGGTGGTGGCACTGTGGTTTTCTGATTGGCAATTAGTAGTGGTGGTGATTTCATTGTGGGTGATAGCACTGGTGTTGATATTAGTTATATCTGTGGTGATGGTATTTGTGGCAGTACTGGTGGGTCAGGAAGTGGTACTGGTATTCACGGGAGAGTATATAAGTAGGTGATATGCATAAATAAACAACAGAACACCAAGTACAGGCCAGGTGTGTACTCGAGTCATGATAAACACATTCAAAAATGTATACTGCAGTCAAAAATTGTTTTCTGTATACAAGACAACAAATTGAATGCAGTATTAAGTGTGATGTCTAAGTGTACTTATTAGATTTAAAATAGTCCCTCATCCATTGTAGTGCAGCCACTCCATAGGAGGTGGAAGATTACAGCAAAAAGCCAATAGCATGATGGTGAAAGAGCTTTAGGACTGATTTAAGATGTGACTCACAATGGCTCAAGCCTATGGATGTGAGAGGCTGGTCCAAATAAACCAATATTTATGGGGAAGGTGACCCAAAGCCCTCTCTATGGTTTATTGTGCAGTTACTTAAAACCTTTACGCATACAAGGCAAACAAAATCAAATATTTATAAAAGTAAAACACCAAATATTAAAAACGTCAGGTTTGAATTTAACAAAAGAAATGTACAAGTGGCCGTTAGTGCAGATAGCGCACTGAAGTCCCGGAGGATTCAAACCCAGCTCTGTAAAAGGAATATTGCATAGTTGCCCTAATGCCAAGATGACCAGATACAAGCCACGTCCAGACCAGATACAAGCCACGTCCAGCAATTAGCCACGTCCAGCAATTAAAGAATGCCAGCACTGAAAGAAGTTTGCGACTGGGTCAAGTTTTAAAATACACTAAGCAGCTCCCAAAGGCAGATGCAAAGCAACAGAATTCAAAAAATTAAACCTAGTGGGCAGTACGCAATTATAACCACTGCAAGTGAGCCACTTAAAGCTAGTTTGGGTGGCCTGGACACTTAGTAGCAGTATGCAATATATGCTTGTGACCATTACAGGCCAAGTAATAGGCATCCTCTGCGAGCGATAGACTGCAATGTGTAGAGTGAGCCGGGTGCATGGGTAGTCCCCTCCCCTTAGGATCAACTGATAAAGTAAGCAGCACAAGCTGTAACCACAGGAGGCTGGATCAGGGGCAAATATATCGCTAGAGTGCAAAGTGCAAAGTCTGCAAGAGGCATCAACGAACCCGGCCAAGAGACAGCACCCTGGCCACACAGTCACAGAACAAAGCAAATAAACGAACAATAAAAAGATAAAAAGCACGTAACAGAGCAGGAACAGCAGTTACAATACCACAGACAGTTTGATAGTGAACTGTTGGGTCGCTAGAGAAATTGATTTTGTCCTTTATGTGTCTGCCGTAAGTAACACTTATTGCAGGTAGCTATGCTGTCAATCCAGACCTAAGAAGAATAGACTGCTAATCCATCTAATTTACTAACTCTAACCCTGCCTCTAAACCGTGAGCCTAATTACTTTTCTGTGGTTGTGTACGTGTACATTTTAGTGCAAAACATGTTCTATGCTTTAGAAAGTGTTAGTGTGAAAAAGATGACCAGGATTGCAACCAGGAGTTCCAGAGAAAACTCTGTCTGTAGCAACTATATGTGAGAAGCTGTCACGTCTCTGAAAATTATGAAGACAGACATTGCCATTATTTATTTATTTTGCAGTTTTGTAAGCCCAAAGCATAAGGCCCAAACCAGCAAACACTTTACAGGTCAAGCGCTATATAAAAATGGAATATAGTGCTGTGATACCCTTAATACCTAAGTACAAAGAAAACGGAGCAAACAAATTAAATATGCGCCAAGTGGAGAGAGAAATACCAATGAAATTGTAAAATGTGACATAACACGGTTTCTTGGCAACTGAGCAATATATACAAATGTTTACATCCGTAGGACCTTAAATATCATTTACCAAGCATTCATTCAGTGGATAAAGATCGCCAGGCGTGGGAGAAAGGACAACATTCAGAAAGCAGAATCCGTCCACAATGTATGTTTTCGGTCAAATAATATTTTTTGTAATGTGTAAACTGTCGAACGTTTATTTTGAGAAGCTTCGTGTTTGACAAACAGAAACAGCCTGTCACTGGCTCGTCTTCGTTTTGTAAACGACCAGCCATCGATAATAACACGTTGTGTTGTGCTGTTGTTGTGATGCGGTGACAAGCACGCGCCGTGACAAGAGCTACGCTTCAGTTCAGACAATGGCGAAGGTTTCCGAGGGAAGCCGAGAGCCCTGGCTACAAAAGGTGTTGTTTACATCCCAGCTTAGGGCAGCAGCTAGACAAAGGGATTCAGCTGGGCAGGAGGTAGCAATTGTCTTTTTTCGTTGACAGATCTATTTGCAACTATAACCTCAAGCCTCTTTGTGGGAACTCGAGCTCCAGGGCTCTGGTGTGTGTCCCTCTCATTTCTTTCGCCACTGCGCAGCCTGGTCAGATTGAAATCTGAGCGAACGCGGGATCATAGCACAGCCACCGCTGCCCAGTTCTCAACTATCATCAAGGCCAAGGAGTGATCCCAAGATCCCCTTTAGGGGATATGGTGGGGTTTTTAAGTGCTTAAAAACGGGGTTGTCTAAGGGCTACTCATTTTTGCAGAAATTGGGGCTGATGGCTAAGGAAGGGTAGGTGATCTGCCCTGGATCTCACAGTTTGGCCATGATGGGGACACCAGGATGAAAACAAAGTTTTTCTGGCTTAGCTTGCAACACCTTAACCAATCTGAGAGAAATAGAGGATTCAGTTTTTCAGTTCTCTAGCTTTTTGACTGTCTGTGCCAAGGCCCGAGAAGCAGCTCATCGAGGATGCATAAGAACCAGCATAGGGCTTAATTTGCTTTAAAAAAAAAAAATGCTAAGGCCAAACATCTTTTTTGGGAAGTTACTACTGGTTCCGTTGAATCCCAGAGTTGCCACATACCAAGGTTGTCTACTCTTGATTTCACCTTTGCGCTTTCTTCCACCATTCTACATTTGCTGTGTCTTTATCTTCCTCCTGCAGTTCTTTTTCATTTCTTTCTTCTCCCTTTTTCACTGCTTTCATCGCTTTCTCTTCCTCCTCTCTTTTCGGACTTCACCTCATCTCTTGCTCTGTGCCAGAGTGTGCATGTTTCCTGTTTTCCTTTCTTGGAGGTGGGGTGGGATTGTTTGTGGTTGGTCCCCTTCTGTAATGGTAATGAAGAGCTACAAAACAACGGATTGGAATACTCACAGGAGAATTACCCACTTGTTAAGAAACGGCCACGCAAGCTCTTCCATCCAACACGTTTTACTGTCACACGGATTCACCAGGGCTGTCACAAAGGGAGAGCAGCAAGAAAACTATGTCCAAGGTCACACGCTTGTTAGGGCCCACACTTCTGTTAGAAAATATTTTTAAACAATACAAACAAAGGCCTGACCTGTCCCTCGTGGTGCAACAAACCCAACCATACCACTAGGTACTTAAAATATATATTTTTTCTCTTTCCCTTCTGAACATTTTCCCTAATTTAGAGGTGTTGCTTGAATTGGAGTCCAGAGTAGGCTCCGCAAAACGTTTTGGCCAAAGCTCCACAAAAGGTTTTGACAGGCCTCATGACCACAAACGGGCTAAGAGTTCTCTGTTCTTATTGGCTCGAGCAGCATCTCATAAGAAAGCCAAATAAAGCTCATATTGGTTTTCCACAGGGCCAAGTAGGTGGCTTTTAACTACTCATTTTGGGAAGAGCCTACATCGATTTGCACAAGGTTGTTTGCCATCTGCAACAGCACAGACAAGCTAACACACCATGAAGTGGACTGCTACTCTTCGTAATTCCCAGTCGCTAATCAGCATTTGTCCAAGCATTCACCAATATAAATGTTTGCTGTCTGATAGAAATTGTCAGACAATCAGTTAGACACAAATAAATGAAAGCTTGGGCGCTAAGAAGTCCTCAGTGGAACTAAATACAGACACCATCTACTTGTGTCGTGGTGCAGGAGGTGGAATCACTGGATGCAGAGGTAAAGGAGCAGGTAGATGATCACGGAGCTACTTGTTATTCAGATTTTAGAAATCAAAGCAAAGTCTCTATTAGATGAGCAACTCATTTCTGGACCTGGAAATTTGAGATATCTGCATGAGGAATGTTTGTTTTCTAGTCTATAGTGTAGTAGATGCATTTTCCATGTTTATCTACTTACTTCATATTTGAAACCGGTTGATACACAGAAATTTGGTTACTGATAGGCAATGGGACCAGTTATGCCTACCAACAAGTTTCCCTGTCTGGCATCATTATGTAGACACAAAGTACTCTCAGCGTTCACCTGTGTCATTTTACAAGCCCATAAGTATACCTGAAGTGACGGTACAGTCCCAAGGAAGCTTTGTGCTTTGACCACAATCGTAGGGCCCTCCTACCACTGATGACATTGATGGTGGACAGATTACCTGTGTTGCACAGCTCCTTATCTCTCCTCCTGCAGCAGATGTTCCTCTTGGACAGATTCCCAATGTTGCACGGCTCCTTAGCTTATCTCTGTTGCTGCAGCAGATGTTCCATTGGAGATATTTCCAGTGTTGCATGGCTACTTAGCTCTGTTGCTGCAGCAGATGTCCCTCCTGGATGGATTCTCAGAGTTGCACGGCTCCTTAGCTCTCCTGCTGTAGCAGATGTCCCTACTGTACAGATTCCCAGTGTTGCACGGCTGCTTAGCTCTGTTGCTGCAGCAGATGTCCCTCCTATACAGATTCCCAGTGTTGCACGGCTGCTTAGCTCTCCTTGATGCAGCAGATGTCTCTCTTGGATCGATTCCCAGTGTGGCCTGGCGCCTTAGCTCAGTTTTGAAGGGCTCCTTAGCTCTCTTGATGCTGCTGAGGTCCCTCCAGGTGGGACATCACAGAAACTTTGCATTGGTGAAAAAAACTTACAGAAATTACATTGCATGTTTTTCCAGCTTGTGTAATGCAGAACAGAACATACATATTTTGCTCCATTTCATACTCGGTTAATGTTTTTTTTTTTTTTTTTAGCCAAACCAAAGATGGAGTAAACGGATTGTGAAACAATTGCTAAACATGTGTAATCCCCGTCTTTTGCTTTTAGATCAATTTTAGGATGACCAGAATTTTAAAGTAAATAACCAGGATATTTCACAAAAATAGAAAAAGGAATACAATTTTACTTTAACAAAGCGCACAGAATGACAGCGCTCACCAGCACAGAATTACAGAAGAGGCACTAAGAACAGCAGCGGCGGCCACAAATTTCAAGGGAGGGTCGGTGGAGGAGAAGGATGGGGGTGACAAATGAAAAAAATATATATCATGATTTAAAAAAACTTTGCTTTTTCCCGTCATCGCACTGGCTCTTGCCGCATTGCTCCTCTGGTCCAGCACAGGCTCCCCAGCAATCCTGGCACTGCTTGCATGCTAAACATAGCATGTAAGCAGCGTCAGGATTGGTCTGGGCGGCTCAGAGTGCCGCTCAGACACAAGCCTGGGGTCTGTGCTGTTTCTCCAGCCCAGCTGTGTATACAGCTGAGTTGGAGAAACCTAAGTACGCATGTGAGTTTGGCCGGCCTCCGTACACTCTCCCCTCTTCCCCCCTCCCACAGCTTAGCCCCACCCCACCCCACCTTGACCACACTGCTGGTTGATCCAGCGAATGAAAGATAAAACGATAATTAAATATCGTTTTATCTTTCATCTCCTGGCCTAGCGAAGGAGCCACCCGACTAAGAACATAAATTAAATGCAATTTTTAAAGCCAGTATCATGCCTGTTAATTCAATAGCTTTCTTATATTAGCTGCTAACTATCCCTGCTTTGGAAAACAAAGAAAGGCACATCCCACCATTTTCAGTCGACCCTATCTAAAAACCAGAACATGAGCTACATTTTCCGAAATCTGCTGGGACAGCTGGCGAAAAACCAAGACTGTCCTGACAAATCCGGGAAGCTTAGTTACACTAATCAATGTGCATGTTAAATCGATTCGTAATTTATGATCTTTTTTTGTTTATGTAGCAAACATTGTTGAAGCGAATTTTGCATTGAAATCCTGCCTTTTAAGTATGAGAAGTGGAGAAAATTATTTTTCACTACTTTGTATGTAAACATAGCAAAATATAATGTGAAATATATTTTTGGCGCGTCCCCTAGTGCAAGTACAGTTTTTTGTGTTCTCGAGTACAATTGCGGCAAATTGTGTAAGTTATGTGCGCTAATGTTTTCACACGTGTGAAAAGCTCATGTACCACGACCCCTGGAGTGTCTTTTGAGATGCAGCGTCCCATGTCCCAGTGCGTGGACTAACCCATTATTCATCGGGACTGAGCACCCACTTCGCCGCTGGTGTGGGTTCATGCTCGGTTCACCGGCTGTTCAAACCACTGTTGCCACCAGCAAGGATAATTAATTATTTGGCATTGATATCGAATAGCAGGACTGGTCCCAGATTCTCATGGCATTTTTTGATGATACGCTCTTGTCTTGCTCACTCATACACAGCCTTTGTTTCAGTTCCTACTACGTTTAAACTTAGCTCACTTACCACGCACCCTTTTCATCTATCATTCCACTTTCTTTCGAATGCACATCTTTTAAAATTCTACACGATCCTTCATTTCAGGTTAGTGCTTATCTCTATATAGTCAGGGCGGTTAGTGCTTCTGACAAAGTATTACGGCTGATAGGGTTAATTATCAATAGTGCATCAGGTGCAGTTGCACTGGACCTGTAGGTGCTAGGGGCCCCCTGGTGCCCGCTTATGTCTGACTGTTACTTCCAAACTGCGGGGAGGGGGAGAGTCAATTTTCCTTGCTTGCCTGAGTGCCCATTGGGCTCTTTCTATGCCACTGGGCTGGTATGGTAGATGTCTTGACATGTAATTGGTTTACCCTTCCACCTTTTCAGATACAGTGCTCTACCAGTCATCATTGAACCTAACAAATCCACTCCGCCTCTGCACCTTTACCCCTTTAAAGTGATGTAGACTCGGTACTATTCTGTAATGGCTGCCATCAAAAGCAGGATTTCTTTCATACACAGGTTCATTTCTTTGTACAGGGTGAACCATTATGCCGAACCTATCAAGTGTGAAACTGATGTTTTTTCCAGTTCTGTGATCCTCAACACAGTAAATATCAGGGTTGAGGTATGGTACCAAAATATTGTGTTCATAATATTGTCTGACATATATATATATCTTAAAAATCCAAAGCCAAAGGTCACAGGGGTGTTATAGTTAGGTTCGGAATTTACTCGCACAGAACTGCAGATACAGTGAAAATGTTTTAAAAAACGAAGAGCAGGCTCCTGCTCTTCCTTATTCCGTAACCTCCGGGTGGGCCAAGTCCTGGGGGCATTGCTAATTTAATGCTGGGTTGCTGCCTGGTCCCCCGCAGCCCCGGGGACCACAACCTCCCAGGGGCTTTAAAGAAATATGGTGTGGGGGGGGGGGGCACGTAGCCACCCGCGGCCCCGGGGACCACCACTTCCCTGGGCTATAATCACAAGAATGAAGCCGTGGGGACAAACACCTCCCCAGGGCTGTGTAACAGTGGAGGGGGCTGCGCAGCCCCCTCGATGAGCCAATGTTGGCCCTGAGGACCGCTATCCTAAGGTAACTATAACACGCCGTCGCCATGCACTGCTAATTACCCCACAAATTACAGCACACATGACATCTTTGATAACATCACTGGTCATATCAATGTAATACTTGCAGTAAAATCCTTTACGAATAAACTGTACATTGATGTCAGTGAGTCATAGTTACCTTAGAGCACGAGTTTTAGGTACTTGAGATAATTGTAACCTTTGTTTTTTTCAGTGAAAAGAAAAAAAAAAAAAATATATATATATATATATATATATATATATATATATAAAGAGAGAGAGAGAGAGATTTTAATGTAGTACACAAAAGATTGCACATTTTGAGTTTATAATAGGCAATTGGCACCTAATGATACAATATTTTATGAACAATGTTTAGGACAAAACATATTTGTTGGCCAATATTTCAATAAAATATATTTTAACATACAGCCCAAGGTTGGTGGTACATCAAGACAAGAGGCATGGAGTACCACTAAAGCCTGGTAGAATGCACACTGAATCATCCAACAAAAGCCACTGACATGCAAGGGGTGGCTAGGAAGCCATAAAAACTTGCCCCAGCCACAAATAATATTTCATACCCAACTAATTTTCACTACTCCATTCCCAGCTTTTTCACTGATACCCAGCACCACCCTAATTTTCACCAAAAGCCTGTCTCTAATAGTGTATTATCTAGTAGAAATGATGTAGGTTTTAGTTCGTATCCGAAACTTTTCCCATTCTGTGATGTTGAGGGGAATTTCTTAAACAGCAGCAGGTGCAGACATCCAGAGTGTGGTTTAATAAATCCTACCCTTTATTTACCCCATATGTTGGACTTTCTCAAAGCTCACACCTCATCGGCTCGATGATGTTTGACCTCTTTCTAAGCATTTATAACAGAGCCCATGCTGAGATTTCATGCGTGTTTCAAACTTTTTTTCATGGCCACACAGAACTTCAACATTCATTTGTCAAGTCTCATCTCCTCCCTTATGGCCACTTCCGTTCTTCGCTTACTACGAGAATTTAGACAAGCTCCCCCAATATTAATTTTTCCCCAGAATATGTTAACTTTAGCACCAGGGCATAGCTTAGTCAGTGATATTCGAGGGGTGTGAATCTCAAATTTTCCAACTAAAAAAGCAGTGGGCTGCAGGGTGAATGGGTGAGATGGCCAAGGTTTGGGATGGACTGTTCCTCTGAGGAACAGAGTCAGTACTGACTCATATTAGCTGGGCCTATGGGGTGGTTTCGAGTTTGCCAGACATGGTACTATGTCTCAATGGCAACGGAGGTCCCTCTTCTCCAAACACAAGGCTTGCCTATCTGAGTTTGAACTGGGAAGACCACAAAGTTCACGTTGATGCAGTAGAATGGCATCCAACTGATCGCCTTGTGTAGAATGGATAGACAGATTAATTCTTAAACTGCCCGTTACCACCAAATATATCCTGGCGGTGATGGACAGTAAAAGAAAAAAAGTAAGAAAAAAAGTTTTAAAAAAAGAAGAAAAAAAAGTAACCACGTTCCCCCCCTGCACACACACACACACAATGGGGATAACTCATGTGGTGTTGGGGTCAGTTGTTTTTTTATTTTTTCAAAAAAGCTCCCTCTTTAGGAGTTTGTTTCTGACAAATAAAGAAAAAATTGGAAAAGTTTGACTGCTATTCATCTTGTTTAATGGAGCTGCCCATCAAACGTTTCTTTTATTGTCTGGAACCGCTATGATGGTGGTTTCTGCTAATGTATGGAGATATCCGCGAGCCATTGGACATCTCTAAATTTTGTGGGCAGAGCAATGGAAGTGGCTGACTTAAAACACTCCACCATTATGACACAAAAAGAGAGTATTGGGAGTAATACAACCCCACACAGACTCCTGTTTCATCAGGGAACTGCAGACACAAAAAGTGTGTGGAGGGTATAGAGAACCCTGAATAGGCTACAAGAGACCTATTCTCTATACCCCCACACACTTTTCGTGTCTGCAGTTAAAACACTCCACCCCCATGTCTACCTTTTCCCCTTCCACCAAATCCTAAATCAAGTCCTCTGTCTAGAGTGGCACAGTGTGCAAAAATAATTCTTTGCAATGCTACCCAGAGCGCTTGTCAGTGGTCAGATTATCTGGAATTATTTCTATTACCAATGCTTGTGAGTTCCAAAAAGTAGTAAATTTGCATCCATTCAAGGAATAAGGCAGCAGATTTACTACTGTTTTGCTAAACTGGTCAATACATATTTTTAAGTTCTTGATCCAAAAAATGAACAAGTTAAAACCTCCTAGTGAAATCAGAACAATGAGAAAAACCAACACAAGATATAACAGACATAGTAAACTCAACTCAGGGTCCACACACTCAACTGCTAAGTTAATAATGCATTTATAACAGAGAGAGACACACTCCAAACACCCCCATTGAAGCCATGCCCCTGCTTAAACCTCTGCCATTTCCTGCCTTATTCATAAAAGGTAAGAGACACACAGATGCTTATGTATTACATTAACAGGATTGTGTGGGTTAAAGAAAGTGATACCAGTGCAACCAAGAGCAGCTGTGTGGGTGGCACAGTGGGTCCTGAGTTTTAGTCCATGCCCAGCAAGGGAAGAGGTATATATCCCTACCTCCTCACAACACCTCATCATTTTTTCACAGAGCCACATGGCAATCCAAACCACCATCTGGTTCAGAGTTCCATACAGGTTGTGGTATGACAATGTTCACGGGTACCCGGGCACGGTTGGATTTTTCTTGGACACTTTAACACTAGTCAAATATCTAAGGCATTTGTTTTCACTGGGATAGCACTGACTTGTTCAGGTCATCATTTCAGGTGGGCATGAACTGTTTGAGGGACTGCAGAAGGAGGTCATGTTTTAGTTTGCAAAACCCTTGGAGGTGTTAAACATTAGAAACTAACCACTGCTGAATCTGTTTTTTTTCTGGGGTGCCAGTGTGGGTATTTATTTAATACATGGTGAATGAATTTTAGTGTTTCAAACAAATGCTTGTAGATTTAATTGTGTTTTATTTTAATTTGTTTAGAAGAGATTTTGCTATCAGAGCATGACATGCATCTAATATGAGTTTTCTCCTTTTAGGATGAATTTTGCAATCATGAAAACAGCCAAGATGCGGTTCTAATTCTATAACCTATATGAAATTTCCAGAAAATGAGAAACTGTCCAATGCCAAATGTTTGAAAATATAACACCAAAACTGTTTTTAGCCAACATAGGGGTCTCTCTTTAGAACAGCTTTGCAATAAAGCCCCATTATTTGCCAAACATCACTGGCCCTGGCCGCCATCGACCCCTTCTGTCCGCCCGATGTATCTTCTTGGGCAATGGGGGTTCCAGGGCACCATCGATGATGCCACATAGCCGCAGGGAGTGAATATAAGGCCCAACAACTTTGGCAGCCTCATGGATGGCTGAACTGCAGCCAAGGGATGGACCTAATGATGAGAGACCCTGGCTGCCTCTCCCACGGTGTGAGCACTGCTTTTGTTTTCCCCCTTCTCTCTGCCTCCCAGGCTGTTTACATTGGGTGACTGCTGCTTCCCCTTGAAGCGGGAGACCTAAGAGACGACTTGGCTTGCGGAACCCCGACCCTGCGGCCCCAAAGGGCTTGCCATATGCAGAACATCAGCGTATGCACTGGCTGAGGGCGCGAAATATGGCTGGACCCTCTTGACTGCGCACACAGCCTCAGTGATGCTGCAGCCGGGTGAGGTCCCTCCACTGAGTGCACTCCTGCAATTTGTGCCGCATGGGTGATCAGCGGGCATTGCTGAGACAGGTGCTAGAGGACTGGCCACCATGAGCATAAGCGCCACCCTAAAAACCACGCAGGGAGCCAGCGAAGCACTGGAGCTCCCCTTGTACCCCTGAAACACTGCTGCCACTTCTAGATGTCCTGGTGAAAATGGGACATCAAAGACTAAAAGAGGAAAAGTGGACAATCTACGACACAAAGAATGGAGAGCAAGTCAGCCAGTCATAAGATATTCCTCACCTGGGCCCAGGAGCACCCCATAACACCCCACAAGGGGTCTAAAATGTCATATGTGTGTTTTTGTAGTGCCTCAGGAGGGACTGGGGCACCACCAACATGGCTCAAGTGTGTTTGGGGGACTGCAGAGAGGGCAGCAGCCACAAAGAAGTGTTTTACTTAACAGTCACCCTCTGTCTCTCAGGCCATAGGATACATGACCTAGGGAGAAGGGTTAGCTTATTTCAAGCACTTCCAGGGCTCCAGCTTTTGTTCTAGGGCTCTGGAGTGCAGACAACCCTTATGGTTGGTTGTATAACTATAGTGCCAGTGCCAACATAGTAAAAGAATGTTTCTGATGCACTTTTTAAAAAAAATTTAAAGACTTTATTGGCAAAATGTTTATAGACAATGCAACCTTTACCATTATAATGAATGCTATTGATAATTCATACAGTTCTTGATTTAAGCGGGGGTGCAGAAGTGAATCATAACAGGTGGATCTTCAAACTTGGTAATGCCGCCGCACCCCCCCCCTTGGAAAAAAATTAATCGGGACCCCCCTCAGAATTTTTCAAAACTATTCCATTAAGTTGGCAATGTTTAAATAAGTCTAAACTTATTTAAACATTGAAGTTAAGTTCTGTTACCTTTTTACAAGTGCAATAAACAAGTTTCTTCTTTAAACAATGCACTATTATCTGCATAATCTTTCTTTTGGCCAGAGCCTGGCGCCCCCACCCCCCCAGGATCATTTGAGGTCCCCCAAAGGAGGCCTGCCCCCCAGTTTGAAGACCCCTGATCTACAGTAAGGTGGGGGGCTGTGGTTATGGTGTTCAGGACCAACTAAGAATGTAATGTGATATGAAGTACCTAAGCACATGTATCTTAATTTACTTTGTAGTATTTAGTAATGTGTGTGTAATAAAAGTATTATTTCATTTTTAAAAGAAATAGCACTGACTTGACAATTTATTGAATGTTGCTGTTGCGTACCAACTGACAGAGGTTACTAGCCTGCACCACCTCTACCCTAAGTACGCTTTGCACTGCTCTGCTTCACTAACCTGAAAGTCATGTCCTACAATGAGATACTTGTGGATTTAGTACTTGTGAAGGACTCACATCCTTTGCAACATATCACCTGATTTCTTATACACAGACACCTACACACTGTCCTCACAGAGGGGGTCGCTTTGTCCTCGCGCATTGGGTAGCACATCAGATTCACTGTACTTGAGGTTCACAGCATGTCACTTGCACAACCCTCAAAGTGGGCCAATGTGTTCTGAGAGGAGGAGCACGAGGCAGCAGGCCTGCATGCCTACATCAGTCACAGTTAAAGACAGTAGCGGTACAGGTGGGAAGCTAATCTAAATTACTTACTGATAATCTTCATTACCCTTAGTCCTTTTCATCCGATTCTCATCACAGTCATTACTTTTTAGGTATTCCCACATTTGGGCAGGAGAAAGTAAAATGGTGGAAGATTGGTGACTGGGCTCACCCACTCACCTGGGAGCCATAAAGGTGTAGCTTATCCAAAAGCCTTCCTGATTTTAACAACCAAATCGGAGGCCAGATGTTTGGGGTGGGTAGATCATACGGATTATGAAGATGACAAGTAGGACTGAGGACAATAAAGATTTCTGGTAAGTAATTTAGACATTTCCCTGCATTGTTTGCGTTTGGTTCAATCAATGCTTTTGAGAAATACCAAACTCACAGTGATCTTCGAGAATTAAATCACAAGAAATACAGACACTAACAATGACAAAGAAAAAGAAATATTGGTGACTTAATTAAAAAAAAAAAAGTTATAAAAAGATACTCGTAAATTTTAAGACCAGGCCAAAATCAAAACCTCACCCAAAAGAACTATCTTCGAACTCTAGAGCTTAAGAACAAAAATGACTGACAAAGGTATACGGAGAGATCCAGTTGGCTGCTTTACAAATCTCTTATAAACACTCATAATTCTGCCACAAATCTAACAGATATACCCTCAAAGATCACAGGAAGTAGAAACTGAGAAGGAAGAGACCACATTCCAAAGGAAAGAGGTGTCTTTCATCCCTGACTTGAACCACCAAAGGTGATAAAACTGTGATCTGATCTACGAAGAGGCCCAGATTAACCCCAACAGATCAGAATTTCTCTTTAGACATCTAAAGAGTGAAGAAGAACCTCTTCCTGGGAAATGCATTCATGGAACCCTTGGAAGAAATTTGTGATCAGGTTTCAAAATGATGCTGTCATCCAAATTGTTGAGAAAGAGAGACATGGGTAACTCACCAATCCTATACACCAAGTTATAGCCACAAGAAAAAACACTTTTATAGTAAACTTCAGTTCCTCAGAGCTGAGGGGTTGAAAATGGAAATGTTGAAGTGTATTCCTAACAAGAGAAAGACAGAGGCACACTAACAGCTTAGAAACACAAAATTGCTATAGAATTCTAGAGTTGAGAGATTCATCCTCACAAAAAATCTATTAGCAAGGATCACAAAATGTTCGAATTGATGAGTCTGTCAGACTTATTTAAAAATCCTCATAAAGAAATTGATAAACAGAAAACAGGTCACACCACATGACAGATAAACATCTAGAGGAAAACCTGTTCTGAAAATCCCCCACACGTCTGGAGTAAGTCTACAAAGTAGAGAGGTGTCTTGATCTCTAGATGATTTTATCATAGATGACTGGGAGACTCCTATTTTGCAAGTCAACACTCTCAACATCTAAACCAACAAAGACAGATATTGGAGTTGAAGACACCCTGGAACCCAAAGAGAAAAAATGGAATGAGAGGAATTTTCCAAGTAGGAAACAGAGATAGTGATTGCAGGAGAGGGAAATAAACTCTGCTAGGCCAAAAAGGAAGGCTCACTTTCACCTCTGGTGCCTTTTCTTAAAGCCTCAGTAGAGGATAAGGAATTTGGGAATGTATATAGAAGATGATGCACCAGGATATAGAAAGAACATTCCCCACCTCTCTTTTCAAGATCCAGGAAAAGGAAATCAAGAAAACAGCTATACAATTGTGTTTTCTGGAGATGCAACTATATCTAGTAGAGATGTTGTGAATTGCTGGCAAATAATCCTGAAGATCTCTTACGACAGCAACATATCCTGAGATGTGAGCAATGCTCCATTAAATCTGCCTGGATATTATCTTGAACTCTGATGTCGACAGTCTTCACAGGAAGCAAATGCAAGGTCCGCTCTAAAACCACTGAGATCATCTGCGGAGTCCCACAGGGATCCTCCCTCAGCCCGACACTGTTCAATATCTACATGGCCCCCCTCGCCCACGTCGCACGACAACACAACCTCAACATCATCTCCTACGCCGACGACACCCAGCTGATCATATCCCTCACCGAAGATCCCCACACCGCCAAAGCTAACCTCCACCGAGGAATGAAGGCCGTAGCGGACTGGATGAAGGACAGCAGACTGAAGCTGAACTCAGACAAGACGGAGGTCCTCATTCTCGGACCCACCCCATCAGCCTGGGACGACTCTTGGTGGCCCACCTCACTAGGCACAGCCCCGGAACCCACGGATCACACACGCAACCTGGGGGTCATCCTCGACTCCACTCTCTCCATGACCAGGCAAGTCAACGCCGTCTCCGCGCCCTGCTTCAACACCCTCCGTATGCTCCGCAGGATCTTCAAATGGATCCCCCCTCGACACGAGAAAAACTGTTACCCAGGCCCTCATCACCAACAGACTCGACTACGGGAACACCCTCTACTCAGGAATTACAAACAAGCTCCTAGACGACTCCAACGCATCCAGAACGCCTCGGCCCGACTCATCCTCGATGTCCCCTGCCGCAGCCACATCACACTCCACCTGAGAGGCCTACACTGGCTCCCCGTCAACAAAAGGATCATCTTCAAGCTCCTGATCCACGCACACAAAGCACTGCACAACACCGGACCCACCTACCTCAACAACCGACTCAGCTTCCACACCCCCACCCGAAGCCTCCGCTCAGCCAACCTCGCCCTCGCCACAGTCCCCCGCATCCGAAAAACCAAAACTTCTCCTACCTCGCCGCCAAGACCTGGAACACTCTCCCCACCATCCTACGACAGACCCAGGACCTGCTGGCCTTCAGAAGACTCCTCAAGACCTGGCTTTTCGACCAGTAGCACCCCCCTCCCCAGCACCTTGAGACCCTCGCGGATATGTAGCGCGCTTTACAAATGCAGTGATTGATTGATTGATTGAAGTTCCTCCCAGGCTTCTAACTTCACTGCTAATAGACAGAGATATTCTGACTGTGTCCACCCTTCCTCTTTATGTAGGCCATGGTCACATGTCTGTCCAAAACAGTACGTGGTGATGTTAAAGTACAAGATAAAAAGAAGAAATTGCCTGAAGAGCTGAAGACAATTTGCCCCAGTTCAAAGAGAGCAGACTATTCTTCGAACTCCATTGTCCCAGCCAGAAAGGTTCTCCAGGGTTGCACCCGATTCCTTTACACTGGCATCCACTGATATTATCAGAGACAGACCTGGCTGGTTAGGTATACCCCTGGCCAGAGATCTGAGATTAAGCCACCACTGAAGAAGAATGGAAGGATGAACAGTCATTGGAATCAATTGTCAAAGTTTTTAGAACAGAATGTCAATACTTAAGAAGAATACACTGGAGATTAAGCTGCGCCGAAGGGACCAGAAACACATACAAGACACCAACCATCTCTGAACATTTAACCAGTGACGTGCTTAAGCATGAGGACTAACAAAGGTGAAAGTTTCAATCTTAGCCCTTCTACTTTCTATTGAAAAAAACGCCATCCTCAACTCCATTCAGAAATGAGATCTATGAAAACTCTATTCACAGATTGAAAAACAACCCACACTTAACCCGGCATCTCTAAATAGCTTTTGGAGGCTTCTAGCGCTTTATACTTACACGAGGAATGAAGAAGGCATTTGTTTAGGTAAACGAAGAGAAGCCATCCTTGACTATGGTAACCACTGCAGCCACTATCTTGGTAAACTCCCTTAGTGCATATCTGAATCCAAAGGGAAACACTAGAACTGATTAATAATATGCTAGTAAAAAAAACATCATGAAATCCTGATGGCACATAGCAAAAGTGATGTGAAAGTATGTGACCAGGAGGTCTAACATGATCATGAAGCCCTCTTGTTAATCAGACACATTAATCTCTGGAGAGTCTCCATTTTGAATGCAACTTACAGAATCCATTCAGTGACACCGGTAAAAAGAATAATTAATCTGAAGCGTCTGGTCACCTTAGTACCCAGGAGTAAACTCCCTTTCATCGGTTTCTTGCTGTGGAACTACACAATGGCTCCTTTCAGAGGAAAAGGCCGAATTACGGTCAACATTGCAGACTTTTTGCAAGGATTATGAGGACAGGGTCTACACGTGTCCCATAACACTCTGTCTGAGAAACCCTCTTGATAACTCTCAGGACCCAGATATCTGAAGGGATTTCTCCCAGGCCAACCTGAAGTGACCGGTGCTAAACTCTCTGAGTTAAGCACTATTTCTCTGGAAGACTCTGGGACGGCGATCTTAAATCGAGTTCTCGTAATCATTCCTTTCCCCCAACTATTTTGGCCCTAGGTGTGGAGATTATCAACCACATCCTTAATGTTGTGCTGAATAGGTCTCTTGCCACTGCAGTAGTGCTTTCATGTAGGAAGAGAGCCAAAATTGTACCTTTATTTGAAAAAGCACAGTGCGGATCTTGATGTTCCAGGCCAATTTCCCTCCTTCTCGCGCCTTCCAAAGTAACTGAAAAATGTATAAATCGTCAGATATCAAGTTACATAAAGGGCAATGGGCTTCTTCATCTGAGACAATCTGAATTTGGACGTAGGCAATGCACTAAGACTGCCTTGGTGGAGGTCTCGGATCTAAAAAAAAGTACTATCAATGTGGGCAGCAGGGCAGTCTTGATACTACTGGACCTGTCAGCAGCATTTGACGCAGTAGCAAATACCAGGCTGCTAGCACACTTCCTTGAGATTGCAATTAGAGACAGTGCCTGAAAATGGCTTAGGTCCTTTCTTGAGGATAGGAGTCAAGAAGCCTGGTTACGTCCCTGTTCCTCTGCCAGCCGAAGGGTGTCAGTCTGAGTCCCTTAGGGCTCAGCACTTAGCCCTACTATGTTTATTATCTACAAGTCTCCTCTAGCTAAGGTGGTGAAATAATTTGAAGCTGAAATTATTTCTTATGCAGATGACACACAGATTTTCTTTGCTTTTTTTGCAAAGGTGTGCCCAATTCGGATGCAATTAAACCTGGTCTCTCAGCTGTTTTTCAATAGCTGACTTGTAATCAATTGAAGTGCAACACTGAGATTACTGTGGTATTGGCCGTGGTGATATTCGAATTGGACTACACCAATGCATTATATGCAGACCTGCCAAAGTATCTTCTTAATAGACTCCAGACTGTTCAGAATACGGCAGCTCGGTTGGTTCTTGGTCTTCCAAGACAGTAACGTATCTCATGTAATTTGCGTAATCTGTACTGGCTTCCCATTTAAAAACGTATTCTTTTAAAATCAGCACTCTTAATGCATAGATCTCTATCAGTCTGGACCTGACTATCCCTCGGTCGGGATTGCCCTTTACAGACAGGCGAGAGTTTTACACTCATCTGGCCACGATCCCTAGGATTCGTCTGGCTACAGCAGGTGGTCAATCCTTTTCTTTCTGAGGCCCTTTATGGTGGAACAAGCTTCCTTTTGACTTGTGTCAAACTAAAGATGAGGCTGTCTTCAAGAAAAAGCTTAAGACCTAGCTTTTCTCTCAGTAATTTGCCACTTGCATCTGTTTCTTTTGTAGCCATGCGATCTATAAAGTTTTATCATTATGACTTTTCCAGCAGACAACTAGCCACTCAAGGCCATTTTCAGCATAATCAGGAGTGATGAAATGTTATGTAAAGAAGCCTTCCCTTTCTGGTCAAAACATCCCAGAACGCTCTTGCCACGCTGACGCCTCACATTTGATGACTGATGAAAAGGATGCGATCTTCTGGAAGGCTGAAAAATGAAGACTGTCAATGCCTCTAAAGAAGAGGAATGTAGAGTTCCCTTAAACAGTCAATTAAGTTTAACCTCTAATTCCTCCAGAAGATAGGCAAGCTCCCGATTTCTGACCTGCATTTGAATGTCAATCTTTCAAAAATAGCTTTCTACATAATGCACAATAGTAGCTTCCTCTGCTAAAGCTGAAGGACATACTATATTGTATGAAATGTGTCTGACAAAATCTGCCTGACTTTATTGCCAGAAGGAAGACCACTGTGAACCCCAATGAAGATGTTTAAAAATAACAGTGTAACTGGTTTAGGCTTCAAACACTCCTGCTCTGACAGTAAGATGAGATCTAGTGTAGGCCTTCTGCAGGATGCTTGAAAATACTCTCCTCAGCCACTGAAGTGTGGACAGGTAGATGGACCATTAAGGAGTCAAATTACAGTTCCCAGGATGATCCGGAGATTTATATACATCATCAATGGGATAAAGTCTTGACTTGAACCTAGAGACGTTGATTCCCTCTAGATCCTTCAACTCCCTAAATATTACGTCCAGAAAATGTCAGTGGAAAAGGAAATCCAAGGAAAAAAACATGCTGGAGTAGTCTCAGTACTGCTTCAGCAAAGGTACTAGGAAGTGCTTAAACGGGAATTCCTATACTAAGACGAATTCTTCACAGGATTTCGAGGAAATTCTCCCTTTCAATATATGTCCCTCCCTATTTGGAAGAATTAACTACTAATGCCGCTCCTTTAGAAATCGATAAAGCTGAATAATGACAACTTTGTATTTCAGGGCTGGAAGCACTAGTAACAGACATCTGCTCTACGAAAACAGTGCCAAAAGTAGTTAACTGAATTCTGTCGTGAAAGCCTTAATTAGAGACGCATCCTAAACTTCTTGAATGCTCAGTAGAGGTGAGATAGCTGGAGTGCCAAGGCAGAAACAAGTTTGATGAGCTGACACATCAGGAAGCAATCGCTCTGGATGCAGGTTGCGAATCGAACCATGTAGCATAACAAGAGGCACATTGAGCATCATTAATTGCTATAAATGTCATATGTGCTATAGATAATTGATATCTCGTACTGCACTAACCCCAGTCGCCTCCAATAAAGGCGTCGTGGCCGGCCAGAGCCACAGAAACCTGTGCCACACAAAAAAAAGCAAGCTGTCAATATGGACAGCACGTGATGGGTCCAACCACCGCTCACGCTCAAACCCCGGTGCTATACTCCGCGCTGCCCTGTCCTCCCACCTCCAACCTCGTCTCCCCACCTAGTCAGAACGGCAAACGACCACCGAACATAGTCGCGCAGCCGAATCTCCAGTCTAGCTCAACCCGCCCCCTCAATATGGGCGGCACCGGCCAGCTGTAGGAAGGTGGCTCGAACAAAGGCAGGTGTTGACGTCACAGCCAATCATTCTTGCGGAATTCTGTGTGGCGCACTTGGATTGGCTAAAGTGCCTGCAAAAGTCCAATCCCATTTCGTTTTACACATTGGCTGTACCTCCCACTCTTAGAAGACTCACAAAATACGTTCAACCGTGGGATTAGTTCTTATGCGACCCGGAAGTGCTAAGATTACCGACAAATGACATCCGTTAAAAGATCAACAACGGACGACGAGCATCAGGCTTTAATTTACGGACGGTCCGTTTACATAGCGGATTGGTGAATACCTTAGATCGGACGGTTCTGGCACCTAGGATATCATGGCGATCTGATGTTTTGTTCGATCCTGGAGGATTGTGATGTTGCTGTCTAAAGCGGAGGAAAGAAATGTTGCTGGAACAGCAATCCAGCCTTTTGGTTACTGATGCACCCCTGGATTAGAAAGGAACTTTTTGTCAACCCTTTGTCTGCTATCGTTTGGGCGGAAAATCTTGGAAACGAGGTATTAAAGGATATCAGAACAACAATCAACTGGGGGTATAAGGAGAAGCTTGTGCTTGATCAGAAACAATGTCTGCTAAAGATAACCCCTGCAGGAAATTTCAAGCCAACATATTCAATAAAAGCAAGTGTCAGAACTGCTTTAAACCCAGGGAGTCTCATTTGCTGAACGACGAGGATTTAAATCAGGTGATTATTTTTTTCAACTACCATAATTTATTTCTAATCGCATAATTCGATAAAGCTAAGAGGATCGGACCGAGCTGTCATAAATACATGATTATGTAACCGAAAACTCCAATTGATTATTTTTTTTTTTTTACAGTCAGATTCAATTATGCGCTTTGTTTGACTCCCCTTGATATGCTTTTCCACGGATTGTTTTCAGTGTAAGCCTGCGTCTTGTACTGTCGTTATTAAATAGTTGACCAAATGTAGAATTTTTGGCAAGTGAAGGTGAAAACAATTTTATTGTAAATTGAGGCGTAAAAAGGCGTATGTACTTTTAGTTCATCTATAGAATTAGAGTGCTTTAAGGAAAGTGGTGAATGTAATCCTTACTCCGATTGGTTTGGGAAACATGCTGCCTTTAAAGGTTTGCGTGTTGGCATGTAAACGTTAACTCGCTGAGGCGCTTGGTCTGAAAATCTAGACTTGGTGCAGGTTTTATGTTTGGTGTTCGTGCTCCTGACTACAGTTTGCCTGGAGGTTACTGGCAGGAATCCGTGGGAAGACCCTGCTCGCGGGCACCAACGGCCATTTTTGCTTAGACTGTTTTTTTCCCCTTAACGTGAAACACAGAACTTGACTTTTTTTATCTGATTATGCCGGTGAAAGGTCCCGAGCCCCCACTCCGCCTACAGCATGTTAACCCAGCCAATATTCGCACCAGTACTCCTCTCGTATTCTGCAAGGGACATCTAACATAATTTTCACGTAACTCGGCTCTCTAAAAGCTCACAAGTGACCTATCTTGCGATTCGCAGCCCGTGTGTCCGAGTCTCTTGACCACACACACACTCTCTGCTATCAAACAGCTTGGGCTGACCTTTCAGCCACCGTTGACCTCTAATCAGTTGTAGCGATTGAGATGCGGGATTAGCCCAACCAGTAGTATTCTTGTGAGAGCCTTTGGCAAAGGCACAGGTTCAACAACAACTGAAAGATTACAGAGGCTTCAATAAAAACAGTGCGACTGCCGAGCCTGCTGTTTCTCAGTCGATGACGTGTGCATTAATTTACAACAAATTCTTCTAATCTTTCTTCTGACGTATTTTTATATTTTGTGTAATTTCTTTATAACTCGTGTTCTGTATTTACAACACGTTCAGCACACGCAAGCATTGTAATGAGAACGCTGCGTGCCCCATATTCATTTCATCTTCAACCCTTAACAGAGGCTGCTTGTTTTTCCGCCCTGAGGCTGCCTGATTTAGAAAGATTACGAGCACTATCAAAAATATGAACATTTTATTATAATCGATCCCATTATGTATTTGTTGTGGCATCGTATCCTCTTCTGTAGTCTTTGATGTGCTGTTTTTTTAATTCTATGTTGAATTTTGTCCTGTTGGCCTGTTAGTAAACAGCGTTAGAGTAGAAGAAAAGATTATGTGTGATTTGAGTATTTAAAGACTCTTTAACCTTTATGCGATCATTCATTTCTGACCTCTATAGTGGTGTCATGGCAGTCCATGTGTGATCACTCTAACCACGAACAAACTAGCGATTAACTGCCATTAGTTGATTGTTTGAACTGTGCATTATTATAGCACTGCACTAAATTAAACCCCTTCTAGGTTGTTGTGACACTTCAGTGAAACGGATGCCATAACTTTTGTGAGCATAGAGAAGTTTGATGCAGGCCAGGAGATTATTGCATGGAGAGTGGGATTCCGCTGAAAGAGCATGTACTGCTACCTTTTGGAGCCCATGGATATTTGGTACACATATCAGGGAAAGCAAGACAGGTTCACATCGCAGAGTTATCAGGTTTATTAGTAACGCTATGGAGGCTAGTGCAGTGGCAAGAAGGCCTTTAAGCGTTAGCGTAATGTATCGGACTTTGAAGTTTATCCAACCGTGGACTGAGATTCGGGACGATGTCATTGTGCTGGTGTTATGTGCTTGCATGCTTTCAGCTAGCCACTACACGCTTGGAAGTTGACTGTGCAAAGGGGCACAGGTTTGAGTGAGAAGTGTGCATTCAGGGAATTTCATCAGGGTAGTTGTCAATTGAGTTATGATGCCTGCAGTTTGTATCGAGGTTCAAGGGAGTATTTTTGTCCCATTCTATATTGATGCTCTCAGCCCATGTCTTTTGCACATTGTAAACTTTTTAAAAGCATTGTAAAACATGGACGTTTAAAAGCAAGTTTGCCCTCATCTGGATCTGATCATGCTATAAATAATTCCGATCGGGTTGGGCATGTGGGTAATAGTGGTGGCAGTCTTTCGATACCATAGAGAGTTTGATTTGCTGCATGTGCCTTGGGAATTTGGCCCCTTTATTGTCATTTGCTGCATGTATCCAGCCATTCTCCCTGTCATTACATCTGTTGGAAGGAATGATGTACCTGGGAAGGGGGAGTGGTGGTGGTGGTGGTGGTGGACGCTGGCTGCATCCATTAACATGCAACATCCTGGTCTCTTCTTTGGTGTGTCTGGGAGTGCTCTCTTTTACATCTGAGCTAGTGCTTCTAGTGGCCCCAGATTCCTTCCCTCCCCTTTTTGTTAAAGACCTCATTATAAAAGTTGTGTTTGTGGCTCAGGATGAATTCCAAATTCTTGACATATTACTAGTAGATGTAGTCTTTCCAAGTAGTAGATGATTACTTGCAAGCCTCTTCCACTCCATCATCCACCCTGGTAACAATCATATAAACTGTTTAAGTGTGACCTGTTCTGCTTTCCCAGAGGGTCATGCAGGCGTTTTTACTGTTGGTGATCATCATTATGTGAGGCTTATACTCCATGCATGTCGCATCTATATGCAGCGGCATGGGCAAGTCCTATCCTCAGCAGTAGTTCTTTAGCTGAGTGACTGATGATATTTATATTGCCCGCTTAATGAAAAATGTCGCTAGGTGCCTTAAGGTCAATGACTTGTTCTACATTAGAGCAGACTGGTGTGAAAACAATAAAATTATATACATATATATATTTTTTTTTTTTTTTTAATCTGAGCAGAACTCAGCGTAGAAAGACTTTAGCCAAAGGGCAGCTAAGCACAGTGTAAGGCTCTTGGATGCAAAATGCCAGTCACCGGGGAATTTAGTGATGAACTTCTTTGTGAATACCAAGTACAAAATGTTGATGTAATCAAGCCAAGGGTTTGTTATGGAGCCTATGACATGGAGCTTATGAAGCGTATGTTTGATTCTTTTTAGCTGTTAGACCTGGAAGGTAATTGGGTATACAGATTTTAAAAGCATCAATATAATTTTCAGTTTATAAAAAGAAAAATATGCAGCAAGAAAAGCGGGGAAAAACATGAACTTACAAAACCTATGTATTTCAGTAGCGAAGTTCTGAGCTGTTACAAATTCTAATGCAATAAGTTGTATGATTGATCTTAATTGAGGAAATCCCAAGTGAAGGCCTTCTCACCTATACTGGCAGTGTGTTTGAGTTGACTGCAAGGTATAGCATGGCGGTCCATGTTCCATGTGACAGAAGGCTCCGTAAGTAAGTATAGCCAGCTGTACCCCATCTATCAAGGAAGAAAGTCATCCATTGTGTCAAAAAGAGTGATCTCAGTAGCGCAGTTTGTAGGAAAGCTTTGTTACCATTGTGCTGCTCCTTAAAAATATGGGCATTAGCCATAAAATAATTCTGTTTGAGGAAGATACAGAAGAAATGTTCGATTGCGTGGTAAGCAGAATTGAAAAATGTTTCTTTTAGGCGTTCCGAGGCAATATCTTTTTTTTTTTTTTTTTTTTTTTTTCCAAAAGGTTTTGACGTTTGAGAATTGTGTGTGTGTGGTTTTTTTTTTTTTATTTTTTTTTTATTTTTTTAATGCATTGCCTTTTTGTCTTCTCAAACATGTGTTGCCATTTCTCATTAGATTGAAGCAATGTGCTGTAGCTAAAAGTGTTGAATGAGTTTGGACTTTAAATTTGTTTGTAAGCATGTGATTTCATAATTTTTATAATGCATGAACTCTGCAAAAAATTTGAATTGACAGATATTTTTTGTCTTTTTGTGAAGCTGCTCTGTTGCGATTTTTACTGTCTCTATTTATTTATTTATTTATTTATTTATTTATTATTATTTTTTTTCTAAAGGTCCGGGCAATCATCTAAAACTTGGTTCAATCTAGTCATATAGGCACCACTTGATTTACAAGGAATATATTCTTGAATACATTAATGTAGTGCGACTGGGGGGGTTCAGCTGCTGTGTGGAATTGGATATCTGGTGTTACCTGTGTTTGTACATTCCTTTCATCCATTACATACCTAAGTGACTCCAACTAGGCGAGTCTTGCGCTCCAGAATTTGGAATGCAGATTATGCGTTTTACTTTGATATTTGTGTTTGTTGTAATGCCTCACATGGTTTTGCTGTGCAAAGTTATAAATGCTCACCCTGTAGGTTTTCATTACTTCTGAATTATTAGGGGCAATTTGTCCTTTCTAGTCTGCACTTGCACTCAACTGTTTTTCAGTTATCTTTTTTTCATGGGAGGCACACCATAGTTGCTTAGTTTTAGTGCAAAATCTTAGGCTGATCGTTCAGACTTCAATCTCCAGAAGAGAGAACTTCAAATCCTTTTAGAATTGAAGTATCTGTTCTGGGCACCCCTTCCTTTTTCAATTCCCAATTAGTCCGGGCCAAGGAGACTCGGACCAGTTGCCTCCTAGAGCACGAGAGTGATACCAACCATCTTTTCAATGCAGTGGATCAATATGACCAATCAATATGAAAGTGCGGTTACATCATCTCTCGCCATCTCCGTGAAACATTAGTTTATCGGGTAGTGTGCTCTATAACATCTTTTCCTTTAGTGCCCTGCTAAAGGGCTCTAATACAACACTATGCATTTCCAGAGTTAGAACACAGTGAGATTGTAAATTAGTGCAATGAGACATGACACAGTTTAGAGATGCAGATTTGTTTTATTTTAAAACTGTGTACACTTTCTCAGTTTGTAATTTCTAAATTTCCAACCCACAAATCAAATTCACTGAACGAACCAGAAGGCACTGGCTTAGAGATGAAGTGAAACACATTCTGTGTTCCAACCAAACCTAGCACTGTAGGCTATTACAAAAAATACTAAACCACATTTAGCACAGGAATAGTACACATCTACTCCTAGGAAAACCTTAGTGAATCAGGCCATTGCAAGGTCTCTGGAACTTTGGTTTTCATTGGAGAAGGGCTTGGAGTAACTGAGAAGTGGAACAGGCAAGCATTGCTTATGTGAGTTTCCGTTTTTCTGTGCCTGTTCAGTCTGGGGGAAAAAGGGAATCAATTCTGCCTATTCCTGTGAATATGGTTATTTTGTGTTCTTTGTTCTCTGCATGATCCCTTACATATGTTAACACTGCTTTTATTTCACACATGTAAGTCTAATCATTATGTCTATGAAGTTTTGTTTCTGATTTCTAAATCATTTGGGAGTGTTTCTCAACACTGTCCCTCTTAGCTAAATGAAAAAGTGATACCATGATTATGTAAAACAATATTTGGGCGCTAAGAAGTGTGTAATTAAATCACTGGTCAGACTTGCACTTGCTGGGCTAACCTGCGTGCTTTACTTCCGGTCTGCAGTTACCTTTTCTTCTCTGTGTGTAAGTTGCTTCCTGTCTGTCCCTGTCCTCTTTGTTCCACAGTCTGCATTGTCTACTCAAGAGCTTCTGTGCCCAGAGCAACAAGTACATCACACACTCTAAAATAAAATGGTTAATAAATAGAACGCATGTTCAGTGCTGTTGTCATGGTATTGCAACTGAATTTAAAAGCCAAATTGCAATGAAAATCACGTGCCGTTCCTTGAAACATCTGGGAGAACAAACCAGCATTGGCAAAGCCAATAGGTTTCGCCTTTGTCTCTTTCTTCTATGTAACTGGCTTACAAATATTTAAAAAATTGTATAACGATGTTTGTTTTATTAATTAATTAAAAAAAAACATGATTGTAACATTTTCTAATATTTGTAAGCCAGTTACAGTAGAAAAAAAGGTAAAAGTTTTGGCATGCAGGAAACACTGAATAAGATGACAGAACACAGGAAGATGGCGGAAGAGAGAAGACGGCAGAAGAGAAGAAGGCTGAAGACTTAAGACGGGAAGAGTGCAGACCTGGGAAGACAAAAGACGGCATGTGGTAAAGAAGACAGAAGATGGTATGTAGAAAGGAAAAACGTCAACGAAGAAAGAAGACAGAAGAAGGCATTGAAAAAAAGAAGACATCAGCGAAGTTACGAGGACAGGCAGGAAGAAAAAAGAAGACAGGAATGAAGAAAGAAGACATGAAGACGCTAGCAAGGAAGAAAGAAGTCAGCGAAGAAAGACATCACTCGAGGGGAAAAAAGCAGTACCTTCAGCGTTGCAGGAAGGACACTGGCCAGTGTCCAATAGAAAGTAACAGGAAGGAGAACTGGGTCCACAGACAACTTGATGGCAAAATTAGCAAAGAAGACAACGACAGGAAGTGATGTGAAGACAATGTGCTGGCCAATCAGAAGCAGGTAAATCAGAGCGACAGAGTAAGCCAATGTCAAGTTCAGGTAAGTAAGATGCTGGTTCCAAGCTCCTTTTAAGTTGTTTTACCGACAAAAGATTTCGCAAGCATGTGTGTGAAACCTAAAAATAGCATTGTGGATTGGAGATCTCATAAGCATAGTGGTGCCTTCAGAGGGCCACCCATTTTAGCTCTTCTTCATACAGTTTAACCTAGTAACGGACCCTCACATGCGTTTGTGTTTATTTTGATTTCTGTCTAAGCCACTTGCTCTTTTTTCCTTTAGCTAGATTTAGCCAGTCAGCATTGAGAAACTGTCTTGAATTACTGTACTTTCTGTAACATTTGTTGTTGCATTGGTTTTGAACAATTTCTCTGACCGAGATTTTATAGAACTACACAAGAGCCGCCCCCCCCATGGCTTTTATATTGTGTAAGATGGGTCATTTTTGTGCTCGGAACTAGATATAAATGCCACAGAAACCAAATAGTGAACAGTTGTGCCCTAAATGTGCTGCTCTAGAGGGTAGAATTTTCCCCCTCCCAATTTACTCTCGGGATTTACCGCTATTTTCTTGACCCCCAAATGCATCCTCACTTCCAAGATCGATGCAAAGATGCATTTTTGCGATAAGAAATAGTGGTAAATGCAGCAGAACACAAATAGCAAGTGTAAGCATCTGCTTACGCTTGCTAAATGTGCTCTTGCAGTAGGGGTTGCCACCCCAGATTATGTGAGGGGGAGTAATATGGTAATTGTCTGTAGTTTGACATCAGAGTAACACGGAATTACCAAAATTACACCGGCGTAATTTAAATTCTGCCCAGGAAAAGTTTTATATTTTAATACCCTCAACACACTCGCATATGAATAGTGATAGGTTATCCTTCTTCGTGGCTTTCTAAGGTTTCAAGTCGAACTGAGATTGTGCACAGCATTCTGCCTCTATGTTGTTGATTTATCTTACATACCTTCTTAACATCTTTTGCTGTGCGCTAACATAGTTTACTTGTTGGCATCTGTGTTTGGTGGCTGAAGGAAGACATTCTGAATCTTCTGTCATCCATCGTATATAAACTTGTCAAATGTATTAATAGGCTCACCTACAAAGGTTGTTGTCCTCTTAGCAAACCCTGGGTACAGATTTCTTTGTATTAAAACACTTTCATGTGAAAGCTTGGAAGTCCACCCGACCCATGCCGGTTTTACTGTCAATAACTGTTTGAGACGCTTGATGTTCCTTACACAGTAGGTACACATGCCAATGGCAGGGTGTGAGCCTGAAGCAACTAACTTGTAACACCGTTTCTAATTTTGCAAGTGAGACCTTTTTTGGTGGAGTTGCGTTAGTTGATTTAACAACTTTCATACTGAAAGAACGTGTTCCAAACTCTCTATAGTGCCAGTGGAAAGTAAATTTGCGGTTTTGTTTCCTGATCAAGGGGTGTTGTGAGTAACTATAATATTACACCACTTGTTGCAGTTGTTAAAACTCATTGTTAAGAAGTTGGGTGTGAGGCGAAAAACAATGTGGATGCTGAAGAGATTTTCCGGCATTCCGGGAAAGAGGACTCGCTCAATCAGTAAAGTGATTTGGGTCACTGTTTGCAGCAAAAAAAATGTTATTAAGGTTTATTCAGTTTACCACTCCTGAAAGGTGTTATCTCACATTTCTGTAACAGTTAACTTTTTCTTAGAAATATTGTTTTAAATACCTCAATGCATTGAGAACGGCAACACCAACCCCTGATATGTTTTTAAAACTCCGAGCTTATTCAGAAGTTTGTGACTTTACACTATAAATAGATTTTCGTGTATTAAGATGTCAGCCAATTACTCTAGGTGTGTGCATTTGTGTGCACACCTATGCACATTCATGTATGTGATGGTGTTATATGAAAATACCATATACTCTCATTCCGAAGTTGATAAACCTATTAACAAAAGCTAAGAGAATTTTTTTTTTTTCCAGTCCTGACAACCGATTTAGCGTGTCGGGTGAAATAACTTTACCTCCTTATGTGTGCTGTTCATGATTTTCTTAAACTCTATAGAAAATTAGTATTTTCTACTTCATAGTCACTTAGTTTAAAAAAAAAAATGGGGAGTGTATATTCAAAGGGAAGTTTTCTTATATTTACTTAACAAAGGCTGAGGTTGTTTACCTGTCTGCTAAATAATGTGGCTTGACTTCAAAGCGACAGAAAATGAGACTATTCACTCTGTACTATAGTTAAAGAAGAATCTGTACACTTGGAAAACAAACGTTCCGTTTGTAAGTTTCTACAGACTGGAATGACTGGCCTTGAGCCGCATACCATGTTTTGTATTTGTTTTACATTTATCGCTATTCCTGTTATCATTAATTCTTGGTATTGTTAAGACTTGGGCTGTTTCCCATAGGTGTCAGTTTTACCTCTGCCATGAACACTTAATCTCCCTTCTACCCCTGCTTGAAGGGGCTGACGTGAACGCCCGTGGGTTGTACTTGTATGCCCTGTATGAAAGTATTCTTCTATTGAGGTTTGTATTGGAGCATCCAGAAGAATCCCTTGCTGTTTCATTGGTTACCTATCCTTGCCTTCGTGTACCTGTTTGGCATTACTGCACATTCTTGAAAGAAATACACTTTTGCTTCCTGCTTTCTGCTTCTGGATTTCACAAATCTGCTTAATGAACAGGCTTTAGATGGTTCAGATATCTGAGATCTTACATTCCTTAGTCTCCTATACACTTGACTTCAGCACCAGTGCATTTGTGCCTGACATTGACTGATAACATTCTTAGGGCGGCTGCTAGTCTTGTCTTTACCTTCATCCATTATCCTACCATTTTTATTTATTTTTATTTTTATGGCACTACTTGTGTAAGTTATTTTGCCAGACAGAATGATGATCTGCAAGAGAGGACTGAGGTAATTACTACTTCTTGATTAAACATATATTTAGATCGAGTCACCTCTAGCATGCCCACATAAACACACTTGCACTGCTATCTCTTTGCCAGTCCTTTCGTTTTCAGGGCAGAGGATATGGAGGCCTTTATTTTTGTTATTTTTTAATTTGTTAATGTTTTATTACGAAGAGGATGTGGCATCAATAAGCAGATGTTTTCTGTACAGTAAACAATGTTTTAGGTGCCTCTGAATTATAAGAGTACATGTGGTTATAAGAATACAGTTTGCCTCTGAATAGGAATACTCATCATGGTCTGAGGTGGTGGGCTATGGCACCAGGCATTGGCTTAAGATTCCACTAATTAGATCATGGGACGTGTGGAAGATGGACTAGTAGTAGGAGTGTTGTAAAACCTTTTCTGAATAGTAGGCTAGAAACAGACCACAGTGGAGATTGCTTTCATTTCAGACTCTTGTGTATAGAGGGCAGTTGTCGTCTATTCTACTCTTTATGGCATTTAATTTAGAAGCTTTACTTCATGCTCCTCCTGAATCCTGTATCGTAAAGTAATGAAATAGTCTGACTTGAATCATTGTTGCTAATGACCGCGCACAGGTTTTTTTTGTTTTTGCAATATTACTAGGAGAAAATCCAATTTGATGCTAGTTTAGGATCGCAAGTCTCCACGAGTCTATCAATTATTCTGCGTACTGTAACGCCAGGCACCTTACATGATCTGCATAAAACTGGCTTTCTCAGTACTAATGTTGTTGTGTTCTCTAGTTCTGCTGTAAGGTAGAAAAATCTTTACCCTCTAGTTAAATGAGTATGTTCTAATGTTAATGAGACCTCTCCTAAAAATCCTGGCATAATTTAGAAATATGTTTTTTAGCTGGAAATTCTACCCTCCCTTTTTTTTTTTGTTCTGGTCATTTCTTTTAGAAATGTGGATATCTGCGTAATAGCTGCAGCTCTTCTGATTTTACTTGAGTATTTTATGTGCAATTTGACACAACAGAAGATTTTGAGAAGCAGCAGAAGCATTCTCTGAGGGTGAAGTAATTTGAAGTGAGCTGTGGTAGACCATGTATACAGCCGGAAAGTCCTATACGCATTGTGTATGTATGGATAAATGAGTGCTAAGGTGTCCCTTGGGTTTCGTTAGGAGTGAGCTTGAAGGTGGCGAGTTAGAGAGTTGTGGCCTTTACAGTGGGCCAGTTGACAAGGAGAAGAATGTGGACAATATCTACATCTTTCTGGTTGCTTTTTATTTTTATTTTTGTTGTATCTTCATATTATTCCCTTTTAATAGGTTTGATTATTTTTTTTTTTTTGTGCTAGAAAAAGTGAAATAAAATGCCATTACGACCAATTTTAGCCACCAGACTTACTTATCCCACTGAAACATTGATATGTAGATTGCTTTACCTTCATGATCTAAGGTCTCTATGAATTGAGCACCTGAATGTCTCCTCAGTCTTTTAGATTTAACCACTACAAATGCTACTTATGTACATACAACACTGATGTCAAAACAGTGTGTGTCATTAAATCCATGATTTGGCGATAGGTCATTTATATCTTGAATTTTTAGAGCTATTAAATGTCTTAAGTTTGACCCGAAAGAAGCAAGTTTTAAAAAACAGTGTTTTGTGCCCCCACAAGAACGTTGCCTCTAAATTGATTTTGTTTGGACTAGAAATGGAAGTGAAGTATGATGGTTGGAGAGGAAAAAAAAATCTCTATATAAGCTGAAATAAGCCAATAAAGACAATGGCTGTTTTTGTTGCTCTTCATATCTGGGTGAATAAGAGAGGAGGTTGCAGAGTTCAAAGGGGAGCCAGATTAGGTTAAGTCTGGGTGGGCAAGGTGGTGACACTGCCATACTGTTGCTCTAATTAGGTGAGCAGAAAATAGGCACATGTGGCGGGAGCATTAGGTGGCATTGTGCTAATCGTATCACAGACGGGAGGTGTGGGTGCTCTGTTCGACACCTCCTTTCTCTGTGTAGTATCTTTTTGACTAGCAGGTCTCTTTGTGAAAATAAAGGACGGTGCTAACTTTGTCAGTGTTTAAATAAGACACTTGACATGGCTTAGTTAAGATAAAAGTATGGCATGATGCAATTTCCCCATCTGCAATCGGCGAACAAAGTAGCTCAACCGTGTATTTGTTGCAGACAAACCCAACACATCAACTAACTTGGCTGTTCATTGAGACTACTGAGATGATGAAAGTTCAGGTAGCCTTAAATCTCCACTTAACCTTTCTATTGACTATCATGCAATACGTTAATGTGTTCCCATGAAGTTCATCCAGGGGCTTGGATAGGGAGTGCCATTGGAGTTGTATTAGATGTGGTGATTTTATTCTCATCCTCCGAAGCCTTTGATGTTGGATCCTAAGACACTGAGAGCTGTGAGGCACAAAGAACTGTGAGGATACTCCCTCTTCCCGGCATCTGGGTGTACCAGCAATCACACTGAAAACTCTGTGCATTTCTGTACGCGCGTCCCACCCAATGATGAGCATGCACGTCCAACTGTAGCCTGGTCGCTCCATGTGTGCAAGTATTTCTAGACTGCGTACTAGCTGTGTAACAAACGAGAGGTATACATTAATGAAAGGTATTTGGAAACAATTTAAGCCGGTGTACATCATTTGGGACTTTCGTATTTGAGTTGCAAAATGATATTGCGTTTCTGAAATTTATATTTATAACTGCAATTAGATTACATGATCTGCCTAGGATGAGTTATGCGCTTGTTGGGGAAAATGGTTGTGTGCTACATCTATTTGAGGCTAAGGATCGTGGAAAGATACATGAATACTTAACTCCAGACTTCGCACTGCACATGTTTTATGCCACAGTTTTTTTGCTTAAAAGCACAAATTGTGAACCCATGGCGCATTCAGCAGCTGCACATGTTCAGTCTGTAAATATCTGTATTACCAATTAAGCAAAATAGTTTTCTGAATTTAACTATGTGTGCCTTAAAGATGACATATTCCTTACAATTTAATTAAATATTTATATTTTTAGTTTGAAACTTAGCTGTCGATGCAGACCCAGTTTTATTTTGGAGATTCCTATTTTTTCCACCAAACAAAAAAGTAACTGAGAAAGATGATGTACTATATTACACAGAAGTACAACCTAAGAATATTGTGGCTATACATTTTCTGACTTTTGATATCTAGTATTTGTGTAGCACCCGAACCGCAAATGCCTCCTCTATAGTATAACAAACTTCGGAATGAAAAAGTGATTTTAAAAAGCACAAAATAGAACATCAAATCTGCTGGGGTATTGTGTACACACACACAAGAAATCCAGCGAGCAAGGTGTCCTGACGTATCACTTTAGATGAACAATGCACATAGTAATATTGTGTGGTAGGTGCCTTGTGCTTACTGACCACCCTTGTTGTAGAGAATTCAGCTCCATAAAATATTAAAATCGTATTTCAGTCTCATTAAATCATTTGAAGAAGTTACCATATTGCATGGGCACCAACCTGTTCTGACCAAATTTAACAGCCACTTTCGTTTTGCAGGTTCGCTCTGCCTATGATTCTTTTCCCAAATCGGTTCGGTTTGGCAGTCTACTTTTGAAGTCCCCAAAATAATACAGACTGCATTCTAGATGCGAACAAAAGGTGTTTCTAACACTTTGACAAAATCATTTTTAATTTTTTTTTATACTGCTTTCCTAAGACGCTGATTAAAATCAAAAAGCGTACTAGGCAGACCAGCTTATTTCTGTACACCCCAATGCATAATCTTATAAGGTAAATTTACTCATTCAACAAGTGGGTCTATGATGTCAAGTTTGTTTTTTTCCATTGACTTAACATTGGTCACAAAACTCAATAAAACGTCAAATTCCTTCACAAATAGTTTTGAAAGAAATGAAAATGCCCTAAAATTTCTCAGAAATCAACACAAATATAAAACGGGAGAAAAAGTACACATTTAACAGCTATTCAGGTTCCACGGATTCTCTCAATGATTCTTTCCTGAATTCAGTTCTAACCCTTTAGCTCTCTATATTGAAGATTTGAGGATAATTTGGAGTGCCTTCTAGAGGCAAAAAACTAAAATGTTATTCTTGTATTACTGTTCAGTGTTTTCTGGATGCAAACATTAAAACAGTCAATGTAAACTTTTGTACAATCTAAAATGAATTCTTAGTGGAGACCAGATACAAATATAATAAATGTGCGAGGAGCCTACGCTGCAAGAACCACAGCTAGTACTTGTAGGCTGAAGAAGACTATTGTCCAAGATACTAAATTGAGGGCACAGCTGACCTGGTATGTGTATCCGTAGTCCTAAAATGTAATCTGTTGACCCATCCTACAACCGTACTCCAACATAGGACACACTGCAAAAATGATATACCTCATTTAGCACCGCATGGCTATCATTACTTCTCTGCAGATTTCACATAGACTGTAGGGTGGCCTTCTGTCAAGAAAGCCACAAGACTGACCTTTACATGGGTTATAACCTTGTTGCACTTTTGCTACAGCAATTACCCAAGGGATGGAGCCCGAGGAACATGTAAGGATGGGGAAACTGCTGGAAAGGGGAGGACCCATGGTTTTGTATAATGGGCTAGAGACCCTGACCGGCAAGCAGGGGTTATTCTTTGACAGATTATCCACCCTGTTCAGAAAAAAGTGATTGTGGGATGAAAGCTAAATCGGGTGATATAGTTTAAAAAAGTGCTATCCAGTCAAACCTGGGGTTCGTCAGACAGTACGGATGATGTATCCAGACAACCATCCATTCTCTTCCACAGGAAAGAGTAGTATGTTCTTAGAACATGAAACCGGAGGTACTGAGATGTTTGGATATAGAGGAAAGTAGATAGCTCCTGAAATCCTTCTAATAAAATTTAGTTTGTGTCCCTTGAAATATTGATATAGCAGGTGAGTTATTGAACTATGAAATACATCGCTTAGTGTAATCGTGAAAATATGATTTGTTTCCTTTTCCTTTTTATTTTTTTATTTTTACAATTTCATCTATAACCTTTTTCACACTGCCTTCAAAAGCTCACCTAACCTGTACATATACCTTGGCTATCTTTTTCCAACAAGCAGGAAGTCACCTGTTCCATAACCTAATGTATTCATGGAGACATTTCTAGAACCCTTTTTAGGAAAACATTACATATGAGCATTATGTTTTGCTGTGAAGAGCTACACAAGGATTACGAAGACTACACAGGATCTCCTCCATGGTCTCAAATCAGATTCTTCAATTCTGTTATTGATTTTCAGTTCCTTTCGTTAAAATCAAGGTGATTATTTCCAGAGCCACCATGAAACTGGTACAGTCCTAAATATTACATTCACATCAACCTGCTGCCATCCTAGATGCTGAAGTCTTATCAAAATGCCATACTATTGTCCTTCTGAAAGCTGTGCTACTCGGCTATAATATTGATACCCGTTCCTGATGTATAATTTTATAGCCTTTTTAACATGCCGTCTGTCATAAGGGGTATGTTCTCTTTTTTGTTCAAAACATAAACCCGAATCTCCATGGGTGAAGTCCAGTTTGAGTTCGCCTTACAAATACTTAATTTTGTTTCAATAGATTTTTTTGATGCCACACATGGTGCCAGTGCTTCATCTGCCATTATATGGACATGTGTTGGGAATATTGGGATTAAAATAACTCGGGTAGGCATTTGTTGATTTTCCTAAAGTTCCAAAAATGTAAACTAAGATAAATTAATTTTTGAGGGTTTGCAGAGGGCAGTGCTCTTTCACATTTTAGAGAACATAGTCTTTCTGTTTTAGGGACAGCCAGCCCCTTTGTTGCTGCAAACGCAAACCTTAGAGACTCTACTATACGAGTTTGTTAAAGCTGAGCAAAATCAGGTGTGTAATCGAACGTATGCCTTTGTGATTATTTTTTTTTTCAGGCAACACCAAAATCTCATGGAAGAAATTTTAGAGCAGTTTAAACGGCTGGCAACTATTTCTTGGCAAAACTACAGATTATACTGCAATATAGTAACACACCTAAAATCTTTCTTAAACTTGATCTTTGACAGATCAGTTTATACTAATGATAAGGCAGCTTTACACCCTGATGTGACCTTTGCATAAAAATTCAGATTGGCAAAGATTGCCTTTACCACAGCTAAAAATACAAATCATTGGCACCTATTATCATGGTAAACGATAGCCGCCGCATTTACATTTTGGCATTGCGATGTGCCGCTATTACTGTATCTTCTTTTAAGAAACGTACTGCATCCATTGCAATGCATTTAGGGTGAAGCACCTATTCATTGCTGTGAAGGTGTTTTCTTCCACTGCCATTCATTTCAGTGGTAGCTGGAGTTTTGGGTGACGCACAAATGTGGACCCGCTGCAGCTGGAAGTGAAGACTACAGTGATGCTGGACCACAATGCAGGGTAGGCTGTCCCCTATGCCTCACCCGTTCCTGATCAGTGGCGTAACAAAACTTGAGGCACCCCCCTCCCCCCACCCCCCCCAGTCCCAGTCAGGGACTGGGGGGAGGGTCTGAGGTTCTGTGCTGAAGGACCCCCTTGCACCGCGAGAACTGCGGGGTCTTTGTCACGCCACTGTTCCTGGTGTATCTCTGCGCCCACACCTCCATAATACTTGTCTCATTTCTTTTGTCACCTTGTCCCCAAGGATGCTCTGGCCATAGTTGTTCTCTCTCTCTCAGCCGCCTCTTTGGCACTCCTGTATCAACACCCACCTCTTGCCCTTTTGGCAGTCATATAAAGCCCTCGCATGACCGTGTTGAGGTACGAATTTTGGTGGAATTAAGGGAGAGCTATAGGATAGTATAATATGTACACCTCGTGGATCTATGGAGAATGAGCTTGGCATGCTGCTATTTAAACAAGAAGTGCTTGAGTGACCGTGCTACGCAACATGTCAATCTTTATGTAGCACGGTGGTCTGTGCTGATGTATGTTACCCTAACCAGACACGTGGGGCTCAAACAGGCATATTTATCAGTACAGAAGAGAAACTGCAAGCATTTCATTAGGTAACTTGTTACTGTTCCAGATATGTTGTTTTCCTCCAGCAGTTGCTGAGGACATCATTGGCAGCATGTCTGTCTGCCAACCTTGGCCTGTTTCCCAGCGTGACTCAGAATGATGTCATGCATCTCAATCTGTGGGGGATTGAAGTAATAATCCATGTTAAAGCTGTGAGTCGCAATTTTGCAGAAGCTTCTCTTTAATGCCTGAGAACATTGTGCTGCAGGAGCTGAGGAATACCCACTGGCTTTAAGCCATTTATCCCTTCATGGGATCTACAGCTGGAAAACACAATAAATGTGTATTTTTTTTTTTTTGCTTTTTTTTCTGTAAATGACTTAACGTTGGGTTCTTTTTTTGACTTAACAACTATTTTAAATGTTGAGGTACCAGAATATCCTTAGTTATGTTCTTCCAGTGATACATAGCTTGCTTTTCCTATCTCTAAAATTGAATTCTATTAAAGTTTTGCAGCCGACACTTGTGATCTAGATCGGCTTTTGTAAGCCTGGATGCTTCTCTATTTAAAGAACAGAGCTGGATGAGATGACCGAAATGAAGCAGAGAGTAGCTGAGGGCTGTAAAGCCTTTGGCAGGGGACTGTAATCTTATTGAAACATTAAATCCAGCTCTTGGATCCAAAGCAGGCAAGTGATTCGGTTGTTGTTCCCCAGAACACCCTTCTAACCCGTACATAAATCGTGAACAATGAACTCAGTAAGAACCTGTCCCCAACACCCCCTTCACGTACTATCATTCTACTAAGAAAAACAGTCTGTCTTTTCCAGCTATACATGTCCTTCTCCTAAGACACTCCAAAACGGTCTCTAGGTTCTCTCTCTTTCCAATCCCATTGAAATAAATCTCATGCATTAACCTGTGACCTCACAAATTGCTTACAAAACACAGATGTTCGTCGTGCCTGCCAAGTAAAAGTGCTAAAACACCATTTACTGTACGTAAAGTTGAAAAATAATGATCCCCCAATTGGAAAACATTTTGATAGACGGGAAAAGTGTTTGATCATCGGCTCATAACAAAACGACATTGGTTAATGTTATTGTTGACATAATGATGGAAAAAGCAAACACACTGAACGCATAACGGGATATAAAAACAAGCGAGATGTCCTAAAAATGTTTTTTCCAAATTAACAGAACCCAGCTGTCAAAACTACTCCTGGCTAGAGTTTGAAAGTTTTTACTATAGACATGATCAGTTTATTTGAGTATAATTTCTTCCCTGTCTCCCTCCCACCCTCTACACCCATTGTAAGTGCAAATGTTTGATTTTTCAAAATGATTACGCTTGCTTTCTTAAGATGTCCCACACTGATATATCTCATTGTGCTCTCGATGCCCTGAAAATTTGTTCCTATAATTGTGCCACCAATTGTTTGGGATTTGGGTTTGAATATGTTTATTTATTTACTGCATACAAAAGGTTCCTCCACAGAAAGAATGCCGCTTCACTATGTTTTAATCTAAAAAGCATAATGGCACAGCCTCGGAAAACCCCCACAAAAATCGTTGTCTAGGACAGTGAAAATGTTGATCCCAGTGCTGGCCCACTAACATTGTTGCGTTATTGTTGGGTCAGCAAGCAGGATGGCCCGGCAGTAGTCGCCATTTTTTTCCCTCTTTGCCTTTCTGCAAAAGTTTAACACTATTGTCGGGCCACCAGTCACTTGTGGCCCCAGGTCCAGCCACATATTACTGGGATCTGCGCCATTGATAACATGGCTCTTTACTTGGCTGCCCCCAGAGTTTTGGTATATTGCTTGAGTGTTGGTTCATTGTGTGGTGCATATTACCTGTGCCACAGCATGAGTTTTATAAAAAAATATGTGTATATATATTAGACCACATATTCTGCAGGTTATGTCTTGCTTGATACTGTGCTTTTTCAGGCTGTCTACAGATAATTATTATCTTGCTTGCTGATCTGCAGGTCGGCTGATCCTGATAGGTCAATGATTTTGCTGGGCCTCTGGGTCTCCTGTTTCTCAGATCCTTAAGGCCTGCAAGGTATGGCAGCCCTTTTGTGCTGTAGGTCTGGTCGTGTTAGGCCATAACAGGGGTTGAAAAATTCACTGGTCGAGCTATTTGTAATACTTACTCTTCCCTTCTGGCAAGTTGACACTGAACAGGTGTTCTATTCAGTTGAAAAGTGGAGGGACAATAAAAGATGCCTTTAAATCTTGTTCTTATGTCACATTTGCTGTGTTCACAGACATAGGTCAAAAGTCAGTTTTTCTTACAATAAATTTTCCTTCTGATTGCAGAGTTCCAGGACTTTGTAAGGTGAACTGTGTGACCTGCTGCTTAGAATGTAACATAAAAGGATATAGGGTGTCAGGTTTTTCCTAACACACAACATTTAAATGACTAAGTCAACTGTGCAAACACTTAAAAATATATTTCAGTAGTTGTGAAAGCCCTTTTTTATATTTCTGTGTGATGAAAAAAATATTTTAATAGGATGAAAACAAATCAGAATACTTTACATGTTGAGGTGTAAAGGATATGTTTTTCTGAAACCAAATGTTCACAGATTGTTAATACACTGTATAGTTTTATCAGTAAAGCTGTAAGTTAGTGGAGAGGTTTTTGGACATTTCTTGGAAAGTTACTATGTGTAGATGACCATATGTTACCACATCATGGTTTAGTAATATATTTATTAAAATTGAGTGTTTAAACAAGCTGAGAAACACTCTTGCCCTGATGGCAATGTTGTTAGAAAACTAAAAGAAGTCCTAGTTTATGTGGGCTAGACCTTAGGGGCTTGTGGGCTAAATTCTTGTGATGCATGCAGCAAACTTTAGTCTACTTAATCAAACAAAAGAGGTTTTTGTGTACAGCAGAAATGCTGAGCTCACATATTTGAAGGTGCAATCATATGCAAGAATTAAGAAAAAGGTGACAAAACTATTTGCCTAGAATCACACAATTTGAGATCCGTTTATGGCTCAAGTACATTACAGTTAGGTCATGTAGATTATTTATGTTACTTGACCTGCAGGTCTAGTAACATTTTTAGGTGTTTTTCGAGCCCTGCATAAACTACAAACCTCTTCTAGTGTGCTACAAGTAAAACCTATGTTTCTCATTTCTTGTGGGCCATGGATTGAGTAATATTCTCTGGTGAGGTCTTGTTTTGAATAGGCCATCCTCTTGCAGTGCTAGGGTATAATGAATGTTGCATTCAGCACTGATAGCCTTCTCGATGTAGGACTGTCTTTCATATGGGTGAACAGTGACCTGAAAATACTCTGCTCTTTTAGTGAACCTTGCTGCTCTCCATCTTCTGGCAGCAGTGTTTTCTCTTCAGATCTTGCGCTATGGTTACTGTCAATCTTTTCTCGTCCTTGTTTCTCCTCGCAGGGCCTCCTCTGTGGAGCAGCACCTCCTATCATGCCTCAGCCCCACTTCTCAACTTTGCCCACCCCCCGGACCTACTTAATGGCGTACGGAGCACAGGCGCACCAAAGGCAAGCCCATCTGCATCCTTCTGCGCCCATCACCAAGAACTCTGGACCTCTCTTCTATCATCTTGATTCTTACCCAAGTATCCATAGTACTCTTGAGAAATGCTGTGTTAATTAGCTATCAGGGGATTTCTTGTCTTTCATAAAGAGGAATCACCTGATAGCTAATTAACATAGCATTTCTCAAATGAGTACTATGGATATTTGGGTTTTAATCAAGTTGGTAATGGCCACTTGCTGAAACCTGTCCCCTCCACACCTTTTGTGTTTATCATTTTCTGCAGCTGGAGGATGTGTGGTTGTGGAGAACCGCTTGTCTCTCTTTTTGTGTAGAGTGACCAAGGACCTCCCACCACCCACAGCTACTCCTTCAAGGAACTCCATTGCCTGAACTCCAGACAATCAGAAGAACAATGCGTCTATGCCTCATCTATCACCATAGTCTGTCCTTTCTCATGCTCACTTTTTCTTTCTCCCACTCTCTCGCTTCACGCCTCAACTCACCGCACTGTGTTCACCTCTCCCAAACACACAGCGCCATGCCAGTCAGCCATACATACACCCACAACCACTTGCATTCATACTACTCAACACCTGCTCTCTCAATAAACATGGCATCCAGGTCTGGGACCTCATCCACATGCACGCAACCGACTTTGCCTTCTTCACGGAAACCTGGCTCGACCCAGCCTCTGCCCCGGACATCCCCAGCACCATCCTGGAAAGCTACAAGATCCTACATCAGGACCAAACAGCTAAACCCAGAGGAGACTTTGCAATTACCTACAGAGAAAGTGCACAATCAACAATGACCCAGACATGACTTCACTGAGCACCTCCACTTTAGTATCCACACGAGGGGCAAATCTACCACCAAGGCGACTACTCACCTACTGGCCACCGGGTCCCAGAAGAGACTTCATTCTTATCACACACCTCGCCACCCCTATCTTCCTCAGCTCTGAAGACGTCCTCCTCCTTGGCGACCTCAATTTTCACCTGGACGATGCCACTGATCTCAGCTCCACCCACCTATTGGACAGCTTTTACATCTCTTGTAGCATGTGACAGGACCCACACACACAGCAGGCCACCCTCTGAACCCAAACGTACACTCCTGCTCACAAGCACAAACCACTTCATCACCTACTTCAACATTCACAACCCCTCTGCCCTGCATTTGGCACCAGGAGCCCCACTCACGCAGTGTCCGAACTGTAAGAACACAGGAAGACTGGACCAACATCCTCCAGCCACACCTACATGCCTTCTCTGACGACACCCACAGAAACTTCAAGATGTTCAACACATGGCGCACCACCTTTACCAATGATTGAGTAGCCTTCCGGACAAACAAGCTGAGAAAGATCCGCAAACACGCCAGCTGGTACAGGTACATCCTCAGACCAACAAAGTGACTCTGCAAACAACTGGAAAGGAAATGGTGCTCCTCCCAGGAGCCCGCTGACAGACTCCTACAGGAAAGCCCTCTGAGCCTACTACCTAAACCTGAAAAACACCAAGCAAAGGAATCAAAGCCAGTAACTCCAACCCCAAGAACTCATTGCTATCAACAAAGAATTGACCCACCCCACAGCCTGAGCCAACTCCTCCACCCCATCACAGAACCTCTCCAATCAGCTTGCTGAGTTCTTTCATGATAACATCTACAAGAACTTTGACACACAACCTTCTCCCTCGACCCCTCACCTCAAGAACACCTACACTCTTCTAATGGACCCCCATCACCACGGATGAAACAATAATGTTGATGGCTTTGACCCACTCCAGAGCCCCCACTGACTCATGGGCAGTCTCTTCAACCTCAGAAGGAGGACCCACGACAAGCATAGCACTCAAAACTTCCATTGACACAGCCACCTTCCCTGATGCCTGGAAGCACGCAGAAGTCTCCCCGTTCATGAGGAAAATATCCGCTGGCCCGAACCTTTGCAACAACTACCGGCTGATCTTGCTGCTGCCTTTCCCGTTCATATCATGGAAAAGGCAATCAACACCGAGCTTTCCCAAAAGGAACATCGAACAACACAACATCCTGGACCACTCACAATCAGGCTTCCGCAGAAACCACAGCACTGAGAGGCGGCAACAAATGACATCCCCTTCATCGTGGACCGAGGCCACACCGCAGCCCTGATTCTTCTTGTACTCTCTGCCGCCTTTGACATGGTCTTTCATCACACCATCTTCAACCAGTGGCACGACACAGCAATCCAGGACCCAGGCCCTCCAGTGGCTGTACTCTTTTTCTGACCAGAAGAACCCAATGACTCCGGATGCCCCCGTTTACCTCCGCCCCTAGAGACACCATCTGCAGAGTCCCTTAGGGGTCATCACTCTTCCCTGCCCTCTTCAACATCTACATGGCACCACTATCACAAATCATTCGATACAGGGCCTCCGCATCATCTTGTATGCCGATGACACACCACTCATCCTCCCCTCTCTCAAGACCCCCATTAACACGAAAAATAACTTCAAGCATTGCATGGTGGAAGTGGCCAGATGGATGCAATCCAACAGCATCAAGCTCAATGCAGAGAAAATATAAGTCCTGATATTTGGACTCGCCCAGGAATGCCACCTGGTGGCCCACAGTACTGGGACCCAGCCATACCGATCAAGCAAAGGAACATGGGCATAATCATCGACACCAACTTCTCCATGAGACTACAGATCAACAATGTCTCCTCCGCCTCCTTCAATGTCCTCATGTTTCATGCTTTGAAAGATCTTTAAATGGCTCCCTCTGCACATCGGAAGACCGTCACCCAGGCCCCCATCATGAGCAGACTGGATTGTGACAATGTACTCTTATTTCAGCATCTTCACCCACCTCAACCACAGGCTCCAAACCATCCAAAATGCCGCAGCCCGACTGATCCTGGACTTTCCTCGCAACACCCATCATACCACACCTCCGAAAGCTCCACTGCTTCCCATCCAGAAGCGTTTCCAGTTCAAGATCCTCACCCACCCCAACAAAGCATTGCACCAGATCAGCCCCGCCTGCCTCAACCACCGTTTAACCTTCCACCAATCAACCCAAAACCTCAGTTCTACCTCCCTCGCCCCCACCTTGAAGATTTGCAGGAGTAGATCTGGGTTGATTCTCCTACCTGGCAGCAGAGACCTAGAACACCATCCCGCTGGCATCAGAACAGCCACATTGCTCACCATCTTCTACAAGAAACTGAAGACATGGCATTTCGAGTGATTCCTAGGGTCACCATTCCTACTTAATGCCTGGATACCCTTTTGGCAGATAAGTTCCCAATCTATAAATCTGCTTACATTACATTACAAAAACAAAGCCAAAAGGCTGTCTGCCAATACCAGAGTTGTTAGCTTTAGCTATGCTTGTTTCCCTAATGCTTGATTGTGTCAGAATATTTTGCTTGTTACCGTCTACTGCTACCTTCCCACCCTGCAAGTTGTCATAATAGACCCTAATATCAGTGCCTACACAATTCCACAACCCTTTGATAAAGGTGTTAATTAAAAGCTTCATGAGCACCACACATGGGTGAAAAAGTCGATGGTGTTACAGGTTGTTTGTTAAGATAGGGCGAGGCTATGTATGATTTTTAGCATAGTACTAATTAAAATGGAAGTGGCCATAGAAAGGAAGCTCTAACACCATTTGTACCTCTTAGTTATGGTCAGAAAAGGAATGTGCTCAAACAAGGTTTCTGAGCCAGGTCACACGCTGTTGTGGAGACCCAGATGCTATCCGTGACTAGTGCCATTGTATCCTTGGGAGCGAGATGCTTTGCTAAATGTGTGTATTATGGCCATAAGTGCTATATAAATACTGTTCAGTGTGCAGTCATTACTTTATAGTCTACTTTGGATTTCAGTGCGCACTCGCCAGGGTTAGCTGGGCGACTGAAATGATGTAACTAAGGGTTCATGTAATTGCTGCCATATTGGTTAAAAAAAAAAAATATATATATATATATATATTTTTTTTTTCGTCACCCACTTGGAGGGTTTGATGATGCTGCATTATTGAAGTGCTTGAGATAGGCTTTATTTTACTATCAAGTCCAGCGTGGTACTGTTAAGAGAGATGTGAAAATGATGTGCATTCATTATTGAGGGTGACAGTTTATTACCATTGCTTCATATGCTGTAGAGTTTTTATCCCTTGCCTCATAATCTGTAGTTATGTTTCTCTGCATTCTTAACAGGTGTTTGTATTACCAATTTGAATGGTACTTAAGCAGTTTTGTTGTGGTCGGAAGTACAAGAGATGGGAGAATGGCAGTCAACTGCTGACTGAGGAGAACAGCTTTAGCCCGGTCTTTTGATTTCAATTAAAAAAAAAAAAAAAAAAAAACACACCACACACACACACCTCTCTTTGTTTGTGGTGGTGACGTTGTCTGTTTCTTTTTTAACACACTACAAGGGCACAGTAAGAGGGTGGTGCAAGTGTTATGTTTGCCACACTCTTTATATTTAAAATCCACTACCCCCTATTTGCGTTAGTTATGACGTTCTATGTGGTCTTCGTTCTTGTTTAAGTGGATTAGAGCCATTTCAAAAGTTTGTAGTTATTTTGTCTTAGAGCCACTTCTTATCCCGGCAGCGGGTGTCTCCAAAGAACAGTTTCTATATTGGGCACTTGCTTTTCTATTTCACTGGAAGTCAGAAAAGGTGATGGCTTGTTGGAGTGTTCGTTGCCGACAGCCTGAAATTTTGGTTAGTGAGATTGCTTCAGTGCTTTGGGTGGCTTAATCCTGGTTTGTTCTTTCAGGAGGCCTAGTTGTACATCAGCACCATATTTTAGCCAGACAATTAGAATATGGAACACCGAGGAGGAAAATAACTGTGGACCTCGTCTGAAAGTGTGAGGAGGACCGGAAGGCATGGCTCCATCTTGTTGCTTACCTTGGTGGTGCAGCGGTTGGCTTGTATTTGATTGCTGTATTCCTCCTGTTTGGTAGTGACCTGACTGTAGCTCTCAGTGTAGTTTGATTGTTGCTGACTTATTCTTCCCATAGCCAGAAAAAGTACCCAGGCTTGATGTTAAAATATGTTCAGCTACAGCAGAAATATTGCAAAGCCCTGGGTAAAACCAGTCCAAAGCAGGGGTGTTCAAACTTGAGACCCATTTACTGGATCCATTGTAATTTTTCAGGCTAACCAATGATCACTAAGGAATGCTTAAGAAGGCCTTAATCGAGAGTGGCAATGTTTGTTCTAGTTTGCAGAATTACCTTAGGACTGAGATTTCTGAAGTTACTGGGGTTGAGTAGAGCCTCCAGTCTGGCAAGATTAAATCACTATACCTAGTATCTGAATTGTTCTATCTCTCGCGTATAAGCAATGTGTCAAATGTAAGCAGGGCCTTTTCACTTTAATCTGGTCCACTGGAACGGGACATTACGACTCTAGCTGGAAAGGATTACGTTTTTCCATTTGTCAAGTTTATGGCTTGCAGGCAGACTCCTTCATTGGGAGCTTGATTAGCCATCCATTCAGATATTGCTTTGCTTTGATTCCTACTTTGTGTCACTTTTGACTGTTAAGCATATTTTTGTTTTTTGGTTGCATTGAATTATGTGAATTGTCCATATAGCGCACAGTAGCGGGTATCGTATGCAGAACTGTGGAGCTGTGTAGTTCAGCTGTGTACAAATATTTGTATTTAGACTGCCCAAAAGTGATGGACCGAAATGCTTGAATCAGTTTGAAGCACTGTTAATTATAAATGTGAGGATTCAAGTTTACTATTTTTTTTAATATAGTTTGTCATTACAAACTCGGACAAACCACAAATCTGTGTGCATGGTTCATAAAGTGCATTGACCAATATCTGGCAATTTTATGGCAAAGGTAGATTGAAATTTTCAAGTTGAACCCTGGCATTGATTTCCCAGATTGTGATTTTTTATTTTTTTTTTGTTTTTGCTCTTCAGCTAATGTTCAGCAAATGGAAAACCTGCAGGTTATGTTTAGTAGACGTACGTACTTTGGTGAATAACAGAACAGGGATGCAAAAAGCAAAAGGAGTTTGAAGGGTTACTACTACCAAGAGGGTCTTAAAAATCCTGCACATCGAGGTCTTTATAAGGACAGGTTTAAAATAAACTTGGCCGGCTGCAGAAACACCCTCATATTAACCAAAAGGATTCATCTCCTGTGGTACCATTGGGTCTTCCTTTATGAAGAGGTGTTATAGAGTTACAAAGCTATTACAAACTTGATCCACTTGAAACGAAATTATGGAATTTCTCGACTGATAAATTCAGATGGAAAAAAACCTGTTAGACAAAGTATAGATATCCCATACTTGCTTTCATGTGGTGTTAAGAGTACATTTAGAAGCAAAAACGTAGAAATGTCAAAAAGAAAACACGCCTGGTGTACACTGAAGGGAGGTACAGTGTTTGCTGGGGGCTAGACTACTGGTGTAGCACCTCATCCTGTCTGAACAGAAGAGGAGATCTGTTTACTTCCTCATCGTTTTTGACACTATATCAGAGAGCCATGCCGTCTGTAATGCTGCTGATGGATTTTGAAAGTGACCATGGATTGCTCCTGGTTTCGATTTCAGTGGATGTCTCCAAATATTTTCCAATAAGGACCTTAAGTATGTTTGTATTTCACCCCACCAATTTAGAGTGATGCTTGACAAAAGTATTTTTCTTGCCAAGTGGGGAATACTGCTGCTGCAAGATTACCCAGGCGAGACACTGGCCTGCGTCTGAAACCCACTCCATCGCTGTACACAACCAAGACAACTCCCCTGTTGTCTACGCCACTGTTGGTCTCAAATGACCACCTGTAACTGAAGCTTGGACCTCTGTTTGCCTTCTGCTGCCCGACCAACACATGGTTTCTGGTAGTTTTCCCAGAAACCTGAAAGACATTGGGAATGGTTCTTTCCAATCTATCAATGTTGCAAAGCCCTGCCTGTGTCCCACAGCAGACAGACTCTTAAAAATAAAAGTCCTCTGGCCCCATCTAATCGGAATCCACATCCACACCCGAGGTGATAAAAGTTGTGAAAAATAAATTTGTCCTCTATTCCTTTCCATGCTGCAACTTTGCAGAGTAACCGGATTTTCTCTGAGCGAAACACTGGCTGACTTGAAGGATTTTGTCAATCAAGAATCCTTTCCTCTCTGGAGCTGATAAATATGAGCGATTGGTTCCCTAGAAACCTGTAACAACGTTTATAGAGCAAAACTGTCCCTACTCGTCAAAATGAGCTCTGCTAGGAAATGCAATTTTAGTAGTTGCTCTGAAGAGTGAGTCCCAAAAGCTACGCTTCACTGTTCTTCAAAGTTGGCTTGCATTCAGCTTTTCAAACAGACTTGGTGAAAGGCATTGCCAGCTGGCTTGAAGCTCCAGTGCCATGGATCGACTTGAGCCACAGGGAAAACCCTTGTTCCCTAGCTTTACTGGTCTTGACACTCTGATTCACACATGAAACCTGTAGTCCAAACTACTACTGTTTCAGATCAATAACCAGTTCTAGCATAAATCCGGTATGGAAGTCTTCAGCCTATAGATTTAATCCATGAATTGTTGGCGCCATGTGGCGGTAACTTAGTAATACACCATTTAGTTTATATATTTATGGAGGGTGCCTTCATAAAAAACAGATCAATATTTGAGGCAAGCTGCTTTTGCAGTCTGTTAGGTTGGTGGCAATGACACACCAGTAAATATGACCATCTCCACAGTGGACCTAGGATTGTGTTTCGAACCAAAGACTTGCATGTAGCACAAAGTTAAAATGGAATTCTAACCAAATGAACTAATATGTTAATACCCACACATCACTGTATGTGGAATGGTACAAAATGTCACATATCCAGGACCATGCACTCATGTTAGGCAAAGTTTCAAAGGTATGCCGGTGAAGAATTTTAATCTCTAAAAGTTTGTCCTTAAGCAGTCTGTGATCATCTTGTCTTCAGAGGCCCTTGTAACACTTTTCTGTGTGTGTGGAGTGTATGTCCACTGATCTATTTAGAGCTCAATAGTAGAAGGAATTATTATCTGGGGTCGATATTGACTACTAACTTGCTTTACTCCCCCTTTTTTTTTTTTGTTCAGTGTTTGTTTTCCATTGTTAAGTGATAAAATACATTATTTTAGTGTTGCTCAGTATTACCTTTTTGCCATTTAAGAGTACTCTAAATAGCAATTGTTTCTATTTTAATATTACTCAGTGCATTTACCTAAGAATGATGAATAGCCAAGTTCACCTTGCTAGAGTTTGAACTTATGGCTTCTGCAAGTCACACCAAGTTCAGAAATCAGATTCCCCAACTTACCTGATGTATTCAAAGGGCTTTATTCACATAGTATGCGGTACTGTTTGATTGCTTATCCTTGATTGCTAGCGTGATGACTGAGATCGTGTTTTGGGCTTTCTTACAAGGAATATTTGAGAGCACGCCAAGGAACATCTTCCTGTGCTTAACTGGCTGAGTCATCTGGTTGATTATAATTATATCATTTCAGTTTTGATACACACACAACCCAACAAAGTTAGGAATGGCAAGAAGTGGCGTATTGTTGTTACTTTCTTCTAATAATATCGTATTTATGGGTTTGCTTATTTGGTTTCCTCAAAAGGAGCTAATTGCTGCAAAGGTTTGCACACATTCAGTGCCAGATCAGACACAATAGCAACTGTAATAAGCATGATTGTGTTAGTGTGGAAGATGGAGCTCTTTTGAGTTGTCTGCATCTTGCTTAGGAAATGTGGAGCTATGTTTTTAGAAGATGACTCATTTGTAGTTGTGATTCCTTGTAAAAGACTTACTTTAAATGAAAAGGTGCATTTGTTGCATATTTCGGATCCTGGGCTATTGTTGAACGTGTTTACTTTATTATTTTGCTGACATTTGGCTCACATTCTGCTTGTCCCCGAGCATATTTGGGGGTTGGTGGGAGGGGGTGGGCAGGGGAGGGGTATGGAGGATTGTGGATATTGGAAAAGGATTGGGGGCGGAGGGACAGCTGTTTAACAATGTTCAGCAAATTAAATCTAATTTTAGTGATATTTTCAGAGACCATTGTCATGCAGACTACCTTGACATAACTTACCAGATTTCCTTAATTACCTTTTTATTAGAATTTTCAGTAACTTTACAGTCAAATTCCACACAATGCAGGTGCATAATCTAACAACCAATGTAAATATATATTTCCAGTGAAAAAAACGCTGAAAGCTACAATAATGTTTCCCATATGCACGCATCTGCTAAACAGTTCCACCCATATCTACTTAAATTTCAAAATGTTCCTACAATTTTTCCTTTTTATTACTTCTTAATCTCCCAGCAACGTGTATCTTTTTCTGTGACTGCATTTTTGCCATCACAAGCTTTGACTCTCTTCCTTTTGTAATAATAGTGAGCAATAATTCTTAATGTCCTGTTAACACTGGTGGTTGAAATATTCCCAAAAACATTTTTTGGCTACCTCTAAATATCACCTTAAATACCTGAGACAGTAATTCATCAAATCTCCTCCACTGATCTACATTTGAATCGAATCATTTGTGTGCAGTCATTCTTTTCTGTTTTGCATCTCTCAACAATCTGGTGAGTTATTTCATCCTATTCTCAATACTACTCACACATTCCAAGCTACCCCTGAAGCGAAGACACAAGCTCAAATTAGATTAACCTCACAGTAGGTGGCGAAATGTCACGCTGTTACTTTCTAAGGGAAAAAAATAATACACTCTTCATATATCTACAGTTGTACCTAAGGCACAACACATTCATTTGTAGATTTTGAAGGGTGTCTCCCACCCTCCCCCATTCTAGTAGGACTCTGTATTACTTTGGTCCTCGAGAATGCCCTAAGCCTACTTTTGTGGATTCAGTCCAGCATAGTCCTGAAAATCAAGGTCAGCTATTAGGGCTGCCGGAAAGCCAATTATCAGCTAACACAGAGGTATTTTCCTGAGATGGAAAACCAATTATCCCTGTAATAAGCCCAGCATTACAAAGTATGCGGCTTGGAGACTGTAAATAGAAACACAGGTGAAGTTTTAGAAGAATGCTTTCTAGGACTCCTTCCAAGGAGCGTCTTCCTGTTCATAACCAAGTGACTGTCAAAATCAGTGTTTGCCTTCATAGCTTTTTAAATTGAGATACTTAGGTTTTATCCGTTGTCATACTGTAGGACGTTAGAAGTCCTGGCTGCTATGTCACATTAGATGTTATGGGTTTATAGATCTGTAGTGGTTGTACTTGTTAAGGGAACAAAGATTTTTATATCTTCAGTTACCTCCTCTACCCTCATTTCCCTGCTCTCACTGTTCTACCTCTCCCAAGATGAAGGGGCACAAAATTGTTGTTTTCATCAGTTGGAATGGTGGAGTGAGAAAAATAAAAGGGGTATTCTTGATGTAGTTATAAAGAGATAGAAGCACTAATTCACTTGATCTGATTGTATGTGTTGTAACTATAGTCCCAAATGCCATTTCTAGGAAATCTCGGAGTTTTCTTTATCTGAGCACCCTTTCAAGTGCATCTAAATAGGCCATTGAAAAGACACGAGGAAGCATTGTTGGAAACTGTATGTAATTTTGTTGCTCATGGATTGTGCATTGTTAGAAGAGAATGTGTTAATCATCATTAGGTTTAAAAATAAAAAAGTGAAGGATAGTGTGAAAGTCAAGGGAGTTTTATCGCAGAAGATCTTTGTGTGTATATGTAGATGTGGCAGATGGCTTTTTAGTTTGTTGATCATTTTATTGATTGACTTGATTGTGTTTTCAGTATATGCATCACAATCAAGGTATAGGGGTCTTATGACATAATGTTGTTTTATAGTGTTACGTTTATGCTACATTTATTTTTGTGTCTTTATGTTCTGATGTGTGGCAGTACCACACTTTGCCAACTAGATCTCTTTAGATAGTTTTAGGCATGCCAGTGGGAGGATTTTGCTTTAATGTCCGCTACAAGATTGACTATTTGTTGGTACGGTTGGGAAAAATGGTATCTATGGAAGTGGTGGTCATAATAGGTACAGAAATATGGTGTGTGTTTGTGTGTAAGAGAAGAGGACTACCTATAACCTACTCCTGAACACCATGCATGTTTAATGTTAGCTTGTGTGGTATATCTCGTGAACCAGAGCTATTTTTTGTGGTGCCTCCTAGAGTCACATCACTAAGAACTGGTTCTATGCCGTCTTTACTTAGCACTTAGTAATATATTCATCTAATTTATTTCTTGGCATATAGTGCTATCTGAGGTCTATTAACATAATCCCTCACTAATTGCTAACAATATCCTCCCAATTTACCTTCAAGTGGAGTTCCTCGCCATTTGCTAACAGTGTCCTCCCAGTGTGCCGACAAAGGGATTTAGATGATCCTTGTAACTAGTGTGGCTGAGAACCAGACTCTACTTCAAGATTACTGAGTTGCCAAGTACCTCCTTTTAATTGCTTGACCTTTCAAAACTTGCTCTTGGATGGCGGTTGGGGCAGTACAACTCTTCTGACAGTTGTCATGAATTGAATATGCTCTGTAACTATAAGAAATTCTATGGTAGATAGAATTATAGATGGCTGATGTGCTTTGGCATCAATAGCTGATGCAGCACTACATAGAGATTCTTTGCCCTCCCACCTTCCCAGTTACATCATAGGGGCTAATGTAATCATTTTTTATCAGTGGTTTTGAATTGACTTCAGCTGTTCGTAATTCTGAGTGATGCAATATAAGAAACAGCTCTGCCAAGTAGATTAGCACAGCTTTATTAGCCGCTAGCGGTAGAGTTGAGTAACATGATAGTCCAGTATTACTGTAAGAAATATGCTGTGCTCAGGATATTTGGCCTACCCAAGCTAATACTAGCTGAAAAGTGCTGAGAAAATGATGTCATTTGGGAAATTGCCAGATATGAGGAGCTAAGAGTTGAACAACCATTGAGTGTTACGTAGTATAATGCATATTGTGCTGAGTTTCCTATTCGTGTTCTCAAAGCACTACAAAGATGTTGACCGTCGACTGTCTGGTATCCATACAAAACCAGTGAAGTAGTTGCCTATTAATACTAGCTGTTCCAGTTCAGGAGCTACTTTTGATTAGATCAAGTCTTTCCCCTGTCTGATTGCAAACAGAAGCCCTTACATCAGTTATGCCTTATTATTGGTTACCCAACTGGGGCATTCAACATTATTCTGTTTGTTGCCAACTTGTTTTCAACTTCTATATGAGCCTGCTGCCAAGCTTTTTACATATTCGTGGTAATATTGTATACATTGTGCAGATTACTATAATTATTAGTCATTTGGTGTAAGAACACCTTGGTTCAGCCACCAAACCTTGGAAGCTTCCTGCTGTATTCCTGTCTCGCTGTCACTGATTGTCACTGTAAAAAAAATTTCTTAGACTTAATCATAGTTAAAGAGTATTTCTTCTAGCGAATGTACTCACTGTTGTATAAAAACAATGTATAGCTGCCCAGGGTGGGATTCTGTGTGTCTTCGTCAAAATCTGTGAAAAAAGTCTGGGCTAATAATTGAACATGAGTTATCCATTGAGGCTTTTAATGCAGATACTTCCTTATGTGGATGCTACGTTGCATATTCCTTATTTGAATTCCTTTGTTTAGTCGTGGTTGTACTATGGAAACCGTGTTCATCTCGGTGCCCCAGTTACATTTACGTCAAATACAGATCACTTAAAATGCAGGAGCAAGACTGACTACACGGATACATAAAATGAATTGACTATATAGCTATTTAACAAGGATTATACGTCGTCCACATTACTGGCCGTGCACTAATTTACAATGGAACAGATCATTCTATTTAACGTGATAGAATATATGAAGCAGTTTTTGATACTTCACCTAGTTTCCTTACTGCAAACTTCAACTTGTACAAACCTGGATGCACCCTTGGGTTAGTAAATCCATTTGCACTGGTTGGCAGGCACAGTATCTAATCTAACAGCAGTGGAGGGCAAAGCTCCAGCAGAGGTCTGCTATAAACCTCCTCTATACCAATACTTAACGTTGCTGAAGCTTGGAATGGCTTTAAAGTTTTTTGTCTTTTGTGACTGGATGCCTCCATATGCAGATACCCATAAATCCTCTATCTACAGTTCCAAAAATTTGTGTTGTGCGTGCATTGATCAAGTAAATTAACAAATCATAACTAATTAAGAGCAAAAGTATTGAGGACACAAAGCAGACATTTTGGGGATAGACAGTAGATGGTAGGAAGTTTTAAACCTGGAGCAAAAGTGGAATTGTTCAGTCTTCGGAGCTGTACTCCATGAGATGCTGAAGCTACTGAAGGAATAAATACAAGCTCACTGGTGCAAAGAAGTGTTCCACGTTATCCCGCCCTCAAAGTTTTATATAAAATAAATATTAATTTTTTTATCAATTTGTTCTGGGGCTGAGTATTCATGTTCCTTTGCATTAATAAACTGGAATGATTATTATTGTTTAGAGTCATGCTGTTCAAATCCAAGAAGCCAGCAGGACATCATCTAAAATTGACAAACAGCACATCATTTGAGAGGAGATTTTGTCCACTGAGTTTGATTTAAAGGAGTTGCAGCATTTGTACGGGGCGGCGCTGGAGGATGAGCAGAAGCTGCTGATAGTCATTGAGCAGTGGTTCCCAACCTTTTGACGTCTGTGGACCCCCACTGAATCATTATTAGAATCCAGGGACCCCTACTAAGTCAGTACTGAAAGCTGGGGACCTAATCTGCTAATATTATTTAATTTTCTAAGCAGTTGCGGACCGTCTGAGGAGGCTTCGCGGACCCCCATGGGTCCCTGGACGATAGGTTGGGAACCACTGAGCTAAAGCATGCAGGTTCCACAAGCTTGTTTGTGTAGCCTCAACACCTGCCTTACTTTTTCAGAGGGCTCATCTTTTCATCACTATTCATAGATTCCATGCCTCTATCTTTGGTGTGATCTCTCCTCTTACTTGTGCCTGTCCCTTTTAAATCTGCACAGACTTAATCTTTACTCCAGTGTATGTGAGATACCATTACTGAGACTGGTGTAGACTCCTTTTAAGTGAGCTTAGCTGGCACTCTGTAGAAGAGTCTTACCTACTTGAAGAAACGCATGAGCCTGTGTATTTGGAGCCCTTCCAGTATTTATTATGATTCTGTTAGAGTTTTGAAGTTCAAGCTGTTGCAATATTTACATGAGTAAATATACTGATTAAATAGGGTGGATCTGAAACGCTAAATCAACTCACTGTATCAGGAGATGCACACAGTAGGATTTCCTGACAGTGAGGGTGTTCCTTTTTTGTATGAGTCTTTTAAAACAGTTTCGCAACATGGATTCTTTTTTACAAGATGTACCCCTGGTAAAGTTTACGACTTATCTTGATTTTGTTTCTCCAATGTTGATTGTACCCTTATGTAAAGATGATGCATTGACTGTTCGTCTTTCTGCTCACTTTATTGTTTAAAGTGATATATAATTCGGAGGCAGATGATGTATTTCAGACTGAAAGTTTGTGCTTCTATAACAGACAAACTAGTCTGTTTATTTGTTTATTTTTTTAGGTGATGTCAATCTGTTTTCCATCTTATCGCACATGGGTTTAGTTTGTGATTGCGGTTCATCAGGAATTAATACCAAACTGGAGGGGACTCCTCTGCAAAAAACATGGAGGACCCATTCCAGACTTACTCAGGGCAGGTGCTGTGCTGAGGGTGGCCCTGGAGGGGTCCCCCGCACTGCATGGGTTTCGTGCAGGCCTTTGTAACACCTCTGGTGGCAGTATTTGCTCTTTGACACCCAAAATCTTTTTTTGCTTTTTTGCAGTGTTCGTTATTGTTGTGGGCGCTGCCAGGCCCCAACAATTGTAGAGTGTTACAAAAGCCATGTCAAAACAAGACGCACATCGAGGAAACCAAAAGACTTGCAACAAATGTATCAGTTGGCTTTGCCAGTGCTTGTTTATTTTCATGCTTCCCATAATCTTGTTGAAAATGGTTACACTGAGTTTCCATTAGGAATATTTTTATGGAAATACGAGCATGCATCAACACATTTTATTAAATGATGCTTCAAAGAAATAGCGCCTGAAATTTCACAGCAGCGAAACATTTTATTTCCTACTTGAATTTTTTCTGAACATTTTATTTTGAAAGCAAAAAATAATCATTCATGCTTGCAAGCTTCTACAAACATTTGCATCTAATCAGTAATGCAGTGTAACCTTAGAACGTTTATTTACAGCTCTCATCCCATTAACCCGTAGGATGCCGAAGACGAGCTGGTCTCACCCTCGGCACTGGTTGCCCGAGGACGAGACCAGCTCGTCCTGCTATGGGCCCCAGATGGCCAAACACCCCCTCCCCGGGCAGAGATGGAAGGGGAATCGCTTCCCCTCCCAACCCCCCGTGCTGAGCTGACCTCTTTTTCTCGTGCTGACCTCATCAGAGGCCTTCTCCCCCCCACCCGCAGGCGCTGGAAGCTCAGCTTCCAGTGCCGATCGAAGGAGAAATTCAAAAGCATTTCTCCTCCAAACACGTGGAGGTGACAGAGAGGCATGAAAGGAGAGGAAAGGCCTTTCCTCTCCTTTCATGTCTCTGAGCATTTCTGCTGCCCGATCACAATGCGATCGGGCAGCAGAAATGCCCACTAGACACCAGGGATTTTTTTTGTTGTTTATGTAATTCAATAAGGGGAGCGGCCCATTGGATAAGGGCCGCTCCCCAGGGGGGCAAATTATTTCTAGGCCATTTGGGCAAATCGGCCTATTTTTGGTTAGGCCAATCTGCTCCCAAAGGGGGCAGAAACCTCTAGACACCATGGATTGCTGTGTGTTTTGTTTGGGGGGGCAGCCCCTTGGGCAAGGTTTGCTCCCCATGGGGGGCACATTACTGTTGGCCATAACTGCCCCCCCCTTGGGGGCAGATTGGCCTATTTTTGGATTTGGAAGGCCCATCTGTCCCCAAGGGAGGGGGGGGGGGGCAGAAAGCCCACAAGAGACCAGGGAAGATTTTTTGTTTTTTTTCAAAATAAGAGGTTGGGGTATGGCCATACCCCCACCCCAAATAAATGGGGCCTAAGTTGTTTTGCCCACCAGTTGGCAGATTTGGCAATTACCCCTGATCCACACCCCGGGGGGGACAGAAAGTCTACTAGATGCCAGGGAATAAAAAAAATAAAAGATAATAGTGGGGTGGTGGTTACCTATCAGTATGGGCCTGGTTATGGCCCCACCCAAACTGAAGGGGCTAACAGTCTTTCAGCTCTCGTCCGCACACTAAAACATCTTATCCCATGGCAAGCAAGAGGACATTTGATTATTTTTGGTTTTTGTTTTACATTTGGGCCATGAGAGCTAGGTAACTCTCAAAAACGTCCCACTTGGAATGGTGAGGGCTGCACCTTTTTTTTTTACTTTGGGACTCTGCCATGTAGAAAAATCCACAAGACCTAGACACATTTGAAAACTAAACATTTAGTTGATTCCAGGGTGGTGTGCTTCACATGCACCCCGCACCATTTCCTTACCCACAATGCCCTGCAAACCTGCAACTTTGCTGGAAAGCACTTTTCCCCCATTTTTGTAATGGAACCTTCCGGAATCTGCAGGAATCCACAAAATTCCTACCACCCAGCATTGTCTCATCTATACCGATAAAATTCCTGCTGCAATTGTCAGCCTCAAAATGTTTTTTTTCAAACTGTCCTTTTGGACCCACTTTGGTTCCCCCTCAATTTCAACGTGTTTTTGGCTCTTCCCTGTCACAAACACTTGGCCCACCTACACAAGTGAGGTATCATTTGTATTGGGAGACTTGGGGGAACGCTGGGTGGAAGGAACTTTGTGGCTCCTCTCAGATTCCAGAACGTTCTGTCACTGAAATGTGAGGAAAAACTTTTTTTTTAAGCCAAATTTTGAGGTATGCAAAGGATTCTGGGTAACGGAACCTGGTGAGAGCCCCACAAGTCACCCCATCTTGGATTCCCCTAGGTGTCTAGTTTTCAAACATGCACAGGTTTGGTAGGTTTCCCTAGGTGCCGGCTGAGCTAGAGGCCAAAATCCACAGGTAGGCACTCTGCAAAAAACACCTCTGTTTTCTGTGGGAAAATGTCATGAGTCCACGTTGTGTTTTGGGGCATTTCCTGTCACGGGCGCCAGGCCTACCCACACACGTGAGGTACCATTTTTATCGGGAGACTTGGGGGAACATAGAATAGCAAAACAAGTGTTATTGCCCCTTGTCTTTCTTTACATTTTTTCCTTTCAAATATAAGACTGTGTGTAAAAAAAAAAAAAAAAAAGACGTCTATTTGAGAAATGGCCTGTAATTCACATGCTAGTATGGGCACCCCAGGATTCAGAGATGTGAAAATAACCACTGCTCCTCAACACCTTATCTTGTGCCCATTTTGGAAATACAAAGGTTTTCTTAATACCTATTTTTCACTCTTCATATTTCAACAAATGAATTGCTGTATACCCGGTGTAGAATGAAAACCCATTGCAAGGTGAAGCTCATTTATTGGCTCTGGACACCTAGGGTTCTTGATGAAACTACAAGCTCTATATATCCCTGCAACCAGAAGAGTCCAGCAGACATAATGGTATATTGCTTTCAAAAATCTGACTTTGCAAGAAAAAGTTACAGAGTAAAATGTAGAGAAAAATTGCTGTTTTTTTTTTTCACCTCAATTTCAATATTTTTTTATTTCAGTTATTTTCTGTAGGAAACTCTTGTGGGATCTACACAAATTACTCATTGCTGAATTCAGAATGTTTTCTACTTTTCAGAAATGTTTAGGTTTCTGGGATCCAGCATTGGTTTCACACCCATTTCTGTCACTGACTGGAACGAGGCTAAAAGCACAAATAATTGTAAAAAAGGGTTATGTCCCAGTAAAATGCCAAAATTGTGTTGTAAAATTGGTTTTTCTGATACAAGTCTGCCTGTTCCTGAAAGCTGGGAAGCTGGTGATTTTAGCACTGCAAACCCTTTGTTGATGCCAATTTCAGGGGGGAAAAAAACCACAAGCCTTCTTCTGCAACCCTTTTTTCCCATATATATATATATATATATATATATATATATATTTTTTTTTTTAAAGGAAATTTTCACTGTATTTTGGCTAATGTCTTGGTCTCCTTCAAGGGCAGCCACAAAGTCTGGGTACCTCTAGAATCCCTAGGATGTTGGAAAAAAAGGACGCAAATTTGGCGTGGGTAGCTTATGTGGACAAAACGTTATGAGGGCCTAAGCGCACCCTGCCCCAATTAGCCCCCAAAAAACTGCAAACAGTCCCATCTCTGTAAACTGGCAGCCATTAGGATCCCTGTCCACTCCACTTCAGTGAATGAATGACAGTTTGCTGTTCACCCCTGGATGCAGTCCAGTCTTCACAAATGGTATGCATACAAGAGTAAAGATGCCTTTATGGAAGAAAAAGGAGTCCAACCCCCCCCACCCCCCCAACCACCCCTGCCTCTGCCTAATCAACTGTCCTTGCCCTTTCAACCACCCCCAATCACTTGCAGAAGGTTGCAGAGAACCTTGGTGTTATGTTTGGATGTACTTTCCAATGTTAAAGCTGTAGATTCTTTGTTTTTTTCTTTCTGCATCCTCCAAACGCCAAAAACTATTTTCTAAAACAAATCTATGATATGCATATTCCAGTTAAACACAACATACTGATACAGCTCAAAATCATCAGAAAGAAAGCCATGGGACAGTAATGAATTACCTAAATATCAGATGAAGGAAAGGGAACACTAATGATTCGAAAATGAGATTAAGGTAATCACTGCCTGGGTAGGGGGAAAGATTACATGGACAGCTAGGTTTTGTGATTCCATAATGGTTCTTTCTCTTTCATAACAGAATTATGGTAGTAGGTGAAGCGTAAGCTAATGGAAAGGTTCCGGAACAAATAAGTAAGTGAGCACTGGGCTCTTCATGGATCTTAAGATATGAGGTTGGTCAAGAAATGGTCAAGAAATCTGTTCAGATGAAATCTTTTTCTGCCCTATGCTCTTCTCATTTCTAATAACAATCGCAAGTTTCCCATCCTGCATACAACCGTTATGCAGTGTTTCTATTATTCCCACTATTCAGTGTGAATTCTTTTTGATGCAGGTTACAGTTTTTTACCACCCATGGCCCTACATCCTCTGTTAGCTATGCTAAGTTTTATTCTGAATGGCATTCCAGGACTCAAATCTATAACCACTGTGAGATGTTGGTGATTGATTATTATAGTACAAGCTTCCAAGATAGCGTTCCTGCCTTGTGTGTTCTTTATCTTAGGGAGCTCTTCTTTTAGCATTGCCATCTTTCCAGGTGTTTATTTTTGGGCGTTGGAGACTAAGGAGTGAATGGAGGAGCTGCTGTTCTTATAACCCTTATAACTAATGGGGTCTTTTAGAGTCTTTTTCTGAGTCTGCTAGAAAGGAATCTGATGAGGATTTGGATTTAGGTTCAGTGATACCTAGTGGAACTAGCTGTTGTTCATAAGCTGCAGTTAATATTTCCGCTTGGCCTGCCGAAGCATAGCAAGCGGCTGCAAATGGCCTGGGTGCTATGGGTCCATTGGCCCAGTGCAGTGAGCCTCTCACAGGCCTGCACATTGTCAACGAGAGCTGTACCAGAAACCTGTGAAAGGCCAGCATTTTCTTACATGGTGAATAGGAAATAAGGGTCTGCTGTATAGATTTCCTGCTCAATATAGATGGATGTTAAAATCTGTAGTGACTCGGCCCTGACCAGAAGGGGAGCAGCTCTAGGACAGAAAGGAATTTCTGTAACCCATGAGGGGACCTGCCCAAGTCCTTTAATAAGTGTTGCCCATCCCCCCGCCCCCCCACTCTTCCTCTCTTTCATTAGCCCCATTTAGTTAATAGTCTGAGTCCTTGCCTAGATCTTATGGAGGCTGCACACTGGGGACTTGGCGTATGTCCTGTACGTCATTCGGGCATACCGTCCTTTGGCAGTTAATTCAGAACAGGGTTAGGATAGTCTGCACTGGAAGATTTATTTGCTCGCCTTTTCTGCCATTACTTTTGTAGTTGCAACTCTTCATGTATTCTTCGTTGTATTGACTCTAATTGAGGCTTCTTGTACCAAATGGTAGGGGTTGGACCCTCTAAGGTTACAAAACTAGCCTCATCTTTTGACTAGCATGGAAGGTACAACTGTGTAGTTGCTGGTCAGTAAAGCAGAGCACTTTGGGTTGATACAGATGATATATTTCACTTCAAAGCTCTCTTGACACCCTCCTGTCTTCATTTTGTGTATGTATGGTTACATGACCATGTTTCTTCTAAATGATACTTTTGTTGTGGTGCCCTTTAGAGGCTGTTTGGAGCATTCCAGTCTAACGACAAAAGTGTATTTCTGATAAATGCTTTTATTGGGTTCACATGATGATTGTATCTGTTTTATTAATCACTCCTTATTGCAATTATGACCATGATTCAGGCCAGGGCAACATCCTTATTACACTGTGACTGTTTGAACACTCTTGATATGTTTCAGTGACCCTTCTAGTTTCTCTTATTTTTCTCAACACTCCTTCGTGGCTTTCTTGTGTCTTTCTTTGGGGGGGTGGGGGGAATTGTGTTAGTCAGCCAGCAACTCTGAGGGTGGGGTGATGAAAGTGGTATTCTATTGGAATTAGCATGGTAGATTTAAAATAGGATGCTAAATGGCAAGATAGAGGAATAAGGCAAATGGAAGTGCTTTAGTTATAGGCAGGGCCAGCGGAATTATGTAGCAGGAAAAGACCAAATTATAAGGCAGGGTTGACCAATTTATGCGGCAAGAACAATCAAATTATTCATTTACAACGCCAATAGCTCTAACTCTAGCAAATGTGAGACCTATTGCATTGCAAATGCGTTTTGCTTTAATGTAGTAACTCGTGCAAGCTTTGCTCACCACATTCAGTGAAACAGGGGAAAAAATAGTCTGGTATTCTCATTGCTGGCAATGTTTTGCTTCAGGTGCTCGCTGCAGAGCTTCTGTATTTGAGATACTTTCTGCAAAACGCTCTGGTTTATTTTTTCTTTACTTGGGAGTCCTTTTGGGGACATGAGTAATTTTCTACCCTTTGACATCAATGAGAGGTGCTTGTTAGACGTTATTATCTCCTTTGCCTCAATGAGATTTCTAGTTGAGTTGAGTTGAGTGCGTTTTGAGCACAAGGCCTGTCTGGTCTTTGAGGAAATGGTACATACTCCCAGACAAGGGCCTTTCGTTGATTGTTGAATTTTACAAACACCTGATCATGGGCTTCTCCCTCCTATTTGTGCTCTTCTTAAATAGTTGCCAAATTGTTATCTTAGTCACCTCCATGATGGTCTGGACTTGATAAACAGTGGGAGGTTAATCAGGTGTGTTTCTATTGTTGTGTTGTGAATCGAGTTAATAGATATAACCAGCTTATTCTCTGAGGTGGTGTGTAATTTTTTTACTTTAAAATGGAAAGATTTATTAAAACGACAGTTTGGTACGTATACAAATTGTATTTTGTGTGCCAGTTGGGAGCCTAGTCCCCAGGGAATCTACACTCTCCGCTGATGCTCCATTGTGTGTATCAGCAGGCTGTCAGCTGGTCGTTGGTGAAGCAGAAGAGAGGAACTTGTGTGATGGTCGGTGCTTTGGTAGTAAGTTTAGCTTAAATAAAATGTGCCGTTTTGTTGTTGAGCCACGTTCTTTGTTTGCACCTTTGGCAGTTTCTGTCGCATTTTGGTAAAATGGGGAATAGGCCCGGTCTCACCTTGAGATATGAACTTACCTACTTTGAAACATTATTTTCCAAGTATGACCGGGTTTATCTGCACAATACATTTTTTTTTTTTAAAGATATCTTTATTGACATTTTACAAGCATAATCTCAATCACATTTCTTCTTGACTGCGGTTCATACATCATGGATAAAGTAAGGTAAGCAGCCACATTCCGTAATATTATTGGTTGAATTTCGTTTCACCGAGGGTTCGTTTTTACTGAAAAATACATTCATGTGGAAAATAGAAGTGGAAACCATATTTCCACCTGTCAGCAAACGATTCAATGTCACTATTTACATCCATGCGAAATGTATTCTCCGAAAACAAGTAGATTTGCCGGTATCTGCCCTTCCCTTTTTCTGTTAAGTCTTTCGTCTTTTTTGAAGCCCAGCGTATCTAGTGTTAAGATGTGAATTGAATTTCAGTTTGTATAGCAAGTGGAAATTGAATCTGTGGCGGTCTCCTCTCTGCTGTGCTCGGATATCTCGGTCCCAGCTAGCCAGGGGTCATCAGAGCCAAGCATTTGTCAACACAAAAGTGCCAAAACACCTGCCCCCAGCGTGGGTCAGGGGTCAGGACGTGAAGGGGCGGAGCCAGCTGAAATGCTTCTACTGCGGCGTGACAGCTTCGTTATTGTTGGTTCGCTTTCCGTCCTCGGTGACCTCCGCTTCACCGCTTGACAACATACAGCAGATTCTTGGCACCACACGCCACACCGAGTACAAGGAAGAGCATGTGGTGTTTGTTGAAATTCCAGTATCACTTGCACACATTTGTGATTTGAAAGGATGATATGTTTGCTGTAAGAATGCATGTGTTGTTTTAGGGAAGGTTCGCTAAGGTCAGTTCTTCGAAAAGGCACATAGGCCCGTATTTATACTCCGTTTGCGCAGAATTAGCGTCGTTTTTTTCGACGCAAATTCGGCGCAAAACTAACGCCATATTTATACTTTGGCGTTAGACGCGTCTAGCGCCAAAGTATTGGCAAATAGCGTCATTTTTTTGCGTGAACGCCTTCCTTGCGTTAATGAGATGCAAGGAAGGCGTTCCCGTCTAAAAAAATGACGGCGACGCAAATGCGTCGTATTTATACTCCCGGGCAAAAATCACGCCCGGGAGTTGGCGGGTCAAAAAACCCCGCATTTGCGCCACTATTTAACGCCTGGGTCAGGGTAGGCGTTAAGGGGCCTGTGGGCTCAAAATGAGCCCACAGGTGCCCTCCCCTGCCCCCAGGGACCCCCCCTGCCCACCCCAGGAGGACACCCAAGGATGGAGGGACCCACCCCAGGGACATTCAGGTAAGTTCAGGTAAGTATAATTTTTTATATTTTTTAATTTTTTTTGGGTGGCATAGGGGGGCCTTATTTGTGCCCCCCTACATGCCACTATGCCCAATGACCATGCCCAGGGGACACAAGTCCCCTGGGCATGGCCATTGGGCAAGGGGGCATGACTCCTGTCTTTACTAAGACAGGAGTCATGAAATGGCGTCTGGGCGTCGTAAAAAAATGGCGCAAATCGGGTTGAGGCGATTTTTTTGCCTCAACCTGACTTGCCCCATTTTAAGACGCCCTAACGTCATTTTTGCCCAATGCCGGCGCTGCCTGGTCTACGTGGTTTTTTTCCACGCACACCAGGCAGCGCCGGTCTGCTTGCGCCGGCTAACGCCATTCCATAAATACGGCGCCCGCATGGCGCTTCAGAATGGCGTTAGACGGCGCTAAATTTTTTGACGCTAAACTGCGTTAGCGCAGTTTAGCGTCAAAAAGTATAAATATGGGCCATAGTTTTATAAAACACCTGTCACGGTGGCAGCCCAAGCATTACACGAAGTCTTCCTTCGCCGTGTGGTTGGCAGAATGCTCTGATGCTGCGTGCTATTTGTTTGTTGGGGTAACCGGCCTATGGAGGGTTGATGGGGCTTGCCAACAGATTATCGTGCACGGGTAACGGACATGCATCCTCCCTGCCTTTCCGAGGCGCCGGGCCCTGTCCACATTTGTGTCAGCTGGTTAAGTTAGTCTCCGGCCTTTTGCTCAGCAAACAAGTAGTATGATTATTGAATTTCTTGCAAAACTGCAGACTCCCTTGGTTTTTGCTCGAAGTTTAGTGTTGTCATGTTTTGTACACCCCAACAATGCCGTAGTAAGTGCTCTCAATCCCGACCACACCTTATGTCTTTACGGGGCAGTTTTTGCTCTCTACCCCAAGAGGTGCTTGAGTAGCACCAATCAAGATTTGTTTTTCTATTACAGAATTTTCCTGCATGCTAAAACGTGGGCTTGACTTCAGCTCGCGGATGGAAATTTAATCGAGGGCTCTGTCTCAATGGGGTGAAACTGGTAAGGTCCTTGGTCACTTTGTCACCAAACCTTGTTGTTAAGGCTGTTTTTAAGCATCGGGGCCTCAGACTATATCAGAGCTGCTAAAATGCTTCTTAGGTGCTAAAGGGCTGTGGTGTGATCATTTGTTAACCTTTGAACCTACTGTTATGCAGCTGTGTCGACAAAATGTGGCTAATGGTACTTTTTATTTTTACGAACACATACTTAAGTATAGAAGCTGAACTATTGGTATTTGCTGTCATTCGAGGTTTGACCAAACCCCACATAGAGGCTCTTTTTTCAGAACATCGTGGTTTATATTTTACCATTGTATTAAGTTTTGTGAACTGCTGTGTGTGTAGGTATCTTAAAACGTGGAACAAATTATGAAAAGCATGTGCCCAAAGCATGACTGGTGAGCCTGATGTTTCGCTCCTATTTCTTCATGTTGATGGCACATTCCCTACAGGAGTAGGCATAAGGAAATATACCGGAGAGGTACGCTCAAGTCGGGGTGAGTTGTGATGGTACCAAATTACTTCTCAACTATAGCATATATCTGGGTGTCTTGATTCGTAGAATCTCGAAAATAAACGATGCCCCCTACCAATAATGGGAAGATGCATGGCAAATGTACAACTCGGTATTAACTAGACATTCTTCATGCTTAATGATATTGTTGTCATTTGAGTTCTGACCTTAAAATGTACAGAAATTAATGCATATATTTTGGGACACCAATGTATGATGGCTCACACTATATTAACAGTGACGATGGGAGGACTACTCTCTTTTTGGAAATTGGAGCACCCTATATGCTGGAGTTGCAGTAGACTTTTGGTGCGCCTGAGCCCTTTCGTCCTGGTTTTTTCGTACACCATCATCGACATATGGTTGAATTTTATTTTGGTACTTCAATACTAAATCTGATTAGCGGCTCCATTGGACCTGCTGAACATCAGAACTTGGGGCCCTTCTCTGCATCTCTGGCAGCATGTTAGAATAGACTTTCCTGCTCATTAATATCGTCCTAAATGCGTTGTTTTTTGCCCCAGGTTCTTACAGGCTTCAATGAAGAGTCGAAAGTCTAACAGAATATCAAAAAGTGGTTGGTCCTCTTTGACCTTTTTGTTTCTTTTTCTTCTGTGTGTCTTGGGTAGTACTAGACACATGCACTCGGGTTTTCGCTGTTTCATTTAGTTCAGTCTAATTTCTTTCCTTTTTGCCATCCTGCATTATGTGGCTGTTGCAATTACTCTGACATCAGTTTCTTAGCCATGAACTGGACACCACGCGTACAATCTCTCGTGTCACTAGTTCTTAATGTTTTTCTCTGTGATCGTTCAGTTTTTACTGTTATTCTCACATTAGACGTGCTGGAATATCTCAAAGCCCAGTTTCTCGATGAAATCAGTGTTCTTTGCCCACCATTGTTAAACTCAAAGTACCGTTTTACTGTAGCTTGGACAAGAAAGCACATTATGGCAGTTACAGAAGGTTTGATAATTCTATATGAAAATCTACAACACATCCCTTGCAGAGAAAATCGTCACACTGACCTCAGAAAAGGAAAATGCCAAATGTATCAAAACATTATGGTGTCCTTATAGGGCCAGTCTAGGGGAAAATGGACGTAAGAGCACTTTTTTTTATGTCTGTTGCAGGGCTCGCTTACAAAAATTTTCTTCGCCCATTATTGCACCTTTGAAGGGCCTCTGGTAACTGACTTTAGTGGGAAGGGCTGGAGTGAACAGAAAAGTGAAATGAATGGGGTTAAATGTGTACTTGATGCGAGTTTCAGTGTAATATTTTCTGTTATACTGATCTTGAACACAAATCTGCCACCTGGCAGCTCCTCTACTTGTGGCTTAATGCCCAAGAATTTACAGTGTGTTTCATTTGACAGCTTTCTTGAAGTATTCCTTCCCAACCCACTTCTAATTTGTACCAACGAAGACATGATTCTAATACTATGGTTAAAAAAAAAAACACCACCAATGGAAGCAGTACACAACCTTTCATACTTCGAATGGCATTTTCATCACACACAACATATTCAGTATATTTCATCTTTTTTTTTTATTTTATTTTTTTTATGTGCGTTCTGGCCATACTTCCATCCTGAATGTGTTTAATCAGTATGAAGGTCAGCTGTCTCAAACACATAACGGAACGATCAAAGCAAACCGTAGGGATAGGAGTCTTCTCAAAATCTCACCAAACAAACCTAAACGATCTGCTGTCTGGACATACCACATTACTCCGTACCCTATGTTTAAAAAAAAAAAAAAAAAACAAGTACAAAGTCTAAAAATTTAATTAAAGCTTCAATGGCTAAGTTAAAAGGACCGGGTGATCGACTCCATGCGCAGCACAACTAAACGGCCTACAACATAACCCCTTATACCACCTGTCCGCAGGTAATCAGCTTTCATCCATTCTTTTCTACTTCTTTACCCACAAAGTATTATGAAAGCGGTTGCTTGTGGATGGCTTTTTCATCAGTTTAGTATTAACTGTATGATTTTTGAGAACACTAAGTTCCTTCAGGAAAACTCTTTCATTTAGTTGCAAGCATTTATCTCGAGTGCAAGCATAAAACAAAAACCCCATAAAAGTATATTTACTAAACCACCCCAGACTCAAATTTAATTGCAGAGTTCAACATCTCAGATTTAATAATGAGCATAGTGTTAGCAAGATTCAGGTGGGATGGCCTGTGATAAATATTGTCTCCTTTTCTCTCCTGCGCGTCATCTCTGCAGCTGGTCCTCCCAAGCCTGCCTCACTAAGCCTATTTTTAACATTGGCTACTACCCCCATGCATGATGTAGGCTGACTTGAGCTCCTTGCACCTCCTTGCCTGTCTGTTTTTGCTTTTGGGAAGTTGGACTTCCTGCTGTTTGAGATGGCATAAGAAAACTGTGGTGCCTGTTTACTGTGCAGGGTGACATGAGACTACCTTTCTCTGGCACCTGTACTCCACTCTGTTGCTGTGGTGCTGCTTTTTGTCATCCAGATCTGGCTTCTGCTTGCCACTGGCCTGGCCCTTCTTACACAATATCATGCCCGCACTGTGACCTTTATCAGCTACTATGGCACCAAAAGGATGCTCCAGAGGCTGTCTGTGCGCTGCATATAGCCAGGGTAGGCAGATTGAAAGTACCAAACAGTTTCTCCACAATATACGGACAAGTTGCCATATCTTTTCGGTGACCGTGGCAGCGATGAGCACCACTCTCATGGGAGACTGACTCATTCCCCTGAAAGGGCCACGACTCATGATAACTGAACCAGAACAAACTTGTCTAATCCACAAGGTAAACGAGGTAGTAAGTGCTAAATAAATAATAATCTGGCAGAACATAGCAGGGACTGCCAGAACCAAAGTGCTTGTGTACCAGATGAAGCGAACCTGAGGGAGTGGTATTAAAGAGCTGAAAGCCACCGAGCAAGCTTGAGGGGGATATACCCTTTCACTCCCTACCAACCGCCTAAACATCCCCAAAACGACGCCATATCTTTTGCTGTGGCAGCATGAGGTCACTATTAATAAAACTATAATTCTGTAGTCCTCTAAGAGTGCTGAAGACAAAACTGTAGTGTGAAAGGACCTGAGGTAAACGTCGGTCTCCTTGTGGGCCAAGGAAGTGTTTCACCGCATAGATGCAAGGCATGCTCACGGGTGTTATTTTGAGAGACCAAGCAGGCGGTGTTCAAGTGATCTACTTGTTGCTTTGGCATTTATTGATGCTCCGATGCTGCCACGTCTATATCCGAGACAACCATTGCCAGATTGATCACCTCCTGCATTTCCCTTGGTACGAAAATTAAAAATCTCTACTATTGAATGTCACGGAACATCGTTCCTCTAGAGCAAAAGCTGTATTAGTCACATGCTCCACCATCATCTGTATAGCGTAGATTTTCAGTACATATACACACACTGTGTATTCAAGATCTTTTAGTTTCAGGTCGCAAAAGGTGTCAATTTAAATGGATAACGTTCTCGCTCTCAGACTCGGGAAACAAACTTCTGTCAAGACGAAAAACTTTACCTACCCTTTGGTGGCATGCTTCATCAGGGGAGGTTCCTCCTTACACCATAAATCTAATTATCGTCACGGGCTACAGCTCTCCTGCAGAGGAGGAGCTCTTTAGTTTGATAATCCCTGTGTGTGCAGTAGTGCGAGTGAGGGGCAGAGTGCAAGATAAGGAAGTGAGAATGAAATTAAAACTACCTCTTGGTGGGTCTAAGACGGTCTTTATTAATGTCCCCAAGGGAAATAGGATTAAAATAAAGCAGATGGATCTTCAGCCCTATTGTGTTGAGGGGTCAACTTGTTTCAGCCTTTTATGTATCCTTTCATAGGTGTCTTGCCTTCATCGGGGCCAATCTTCTAGTCACTCTGCACAATTATGTGTAAAAGAATGAGATATTGGGAGGTAAAATATTACAACCAATGGTGCACATGCTTGGAAATGGCTTCATTGTTGTTGGTACCCGAAGTAGCTGAATTAAAAGCCTTACGTCAAGGCCTTGTGCGAAAGCTGCAACTTTGCTGTCTGGTATGTGTGCAACTGATCTTGCAGGCCGCGATTTGAAGGCCAGCTGCACAGACCACCACACATGCATTTTGCAAGCACCGTACTCTTCATGCTTCAACCCTGAGCACTGCACAAGCTGCCCAGGCGACCAGATGAAACCTTTGTGGTGAAGGGTCTGGCCAATGTTGCTTTTCCTTCTCCCTTTCTTTCTGCCTCTTGTGGTATCATTCAACACAGCAGGAATAGGAGTGTTCAACGACACAAGCATGTAGTATTTGGAAAAGTTATTTTTGTATGTATATAGTATTTCTATGATGTGAACCTAGTCAGAATGCAGCAATGAGTTGTACTTGATCAAAGACAAATCTTACTGTGACTTTTGTTCCTCCCTCCCCTAAAACCCTTCTCCTGCCTACCCATCGGCTAAAACGTCACACTGATTTGCAGCTTATTTTTTATTTTATTTTTTTTAAAGCGGGAACTGGCTGAGCTTTGCATGCATTGGGGAAGAGACTTTAACTGTCGAAACATTAAACGTGCAGTATTGACTGTGCAGAGCTGTCAACAGACTGGCGAAGTCTCCGGTCCTGCCATGAGGTGGAAGGGTACCCTCATTTTGGTTATAAGGGAAACCGTCCAGAGTGTGAATAACATTCAGCATGGGGGTAATTTATCTTTGCGAGTTGCACACCTTTATCACTTCTCATTTATTCGTCCATCAGTGTGAAATGTAATCTGCTGTTCGTAGACTTGTGTATTTCCTCTTGCATGTCCCATTTTCTAATTGGATTAAGATTCCTGTTTTAACAAGTCTGCCTTCTTCAGCTTAGTCTGTGCCTCAGCGCATGGGGTTCAAGCCAACAGCTTTCCGAAGATCTGTTTTATGTATAAGCAGTGAAAAGCAGATCATTTATAGTGGACGTCTCAGTCAGTGGCCTAACTCTGCATGTGCTTGTATATCCTATAGGAAGGTAAAATTACAGGTCACTCAAACATTTTACCTCCATTGGTGGCTGGAGTGTTTCCACTGGATTGATTTGTTGAGATTCTAAGAATGAGTGTTCATCTCCCAGGAGCCATAGATGCTCTTGGGGGGCAAACCTTGGTTTTTGCTACCACAGATTTGGAATTGTAGGTGCATTTCTATAGCGCTTACTAACTTGATGAGGCATTGAAGTGCTTTTCGGCGAGTAGCATGCGACTCGAACCCAGAAGGATTAGTTGTTGATTGGTATAGGGAAATAAGAGTATAGTAGTAGTTTAGGAAAATGAGTTAATTTGAGCGTGGCCATGTGTGTCTGTTAGTTGGATTGAATAAAATAATGGAAAGAAGAAGGAAGAATCAAGAAAGTGTTAATTGGGAGATCATAGTAGTAAGAAGAGGTTTAGGATGAATAAAGGAGAGATGGAGGAGGTAAGAGTCTGTTGAAGGGGATCAGAGAGATCATAGTAGTAAAAAGAGGTTTGGGGTGAGTCGAAGGAGAGATGCATGAGGGAGAATTTAGTGGGTTGTTTGGGAGATCATAGGTTTGGGGTGAGCCAGGAGGGATAGAGAATGGGAGAGTCTAGGAAAGGGTATTTTGGAGATCATAGCAGTAGAATGCGGTTTTGGATGAGTCAGAGAGTGGAGATAGAGGTATAGGGTGAGACAGAGTAGTGCGTTGGAGAGAATTATATTTTTTGTTTACCTTTTTTTCTCTAGCACAGCAGGGCTACCGTAACAAATATAGATATATTTTGACATAGAAGAGGAATATATGTATGAAATATATTTATGAGGAAGATAATATTGAGATTTAAAGTTGTATCGTATAAATAGAGACTTAAGTGTTGTAGTGTTTGAAGTTAATTTGTGTACTTTTTCTGAAATTATTTTTCTTTTCCTCAATATTTCAATAGTGAAATGCTTGTAGATAAATAGTTAATATTATATTTACGTATTGTGATTGATAAAACAGAGACTCATAAGCATCTGATCAAACAACATGTTCATAGGTCATTGCACAGTTTCCATCCAAGTTAAGTGTAGAATTGTATATTTTTTACTGAAAGCAATACATACATTTGTTAAGTAGGCCTAAAGAGTATGCATTTTAAGGAAAAAAAACAGTTATACATATTTGTACAAAAAAATACACATATCTAGATGTATACATATAATAGAATTGTAAAGGTTTACATACACAGGAATATGCAGTACCTTGTTTGAGTATTGTGGTTATGTAGGAAAAAGCCATCTCTTGAGTATTCTTCTGAAATATGATAGATCTTAAGTTTCGGGGTAATGAATACCAAATTTTCTAACTGTGCTATACAAAAGTTATTACTTTTATTCGTTCAGTGGTGCACAATTTATTGACTTAGACAACGCAGAATACTGAGACAGCACTGTTGAATTTCAAACCTATGATCTGCTGGTTTTACCCTACGCTCAGGTGAACAAACACATGTTGCTGAGCTATCTCACTGACTAGCCCTGGGCCTCACATTTCATATTTATTTCTCCAAGTACAATAATGTTTGCCAGCTTCTGTCTGGCATTGAATGCTCATGTTTAGCCTATCCTCTGCGCTCACCTCTAGATAGGTTTCTGTGCTTGTGCTGTCAGGTGACATCCTAAAGTGAATCACCATAGGTGTTTTCCATATTAAACCTCCACCACCACTGGTTTGTACATTTTCAGAACGTGTCTGGATCAACTTAAAATAATAGTGTCTTAGTCTGTACTTGCCAGCGAACATAGCTTAATGTCATTCCTAATGGTAATACTGTTCATAACATTCTTCTCTAAATTGTTAATTGGGCAAAATAATTGCTCCTTACACTGTTCAATTTAATTTCTAAAGTACAAAGTTGTCTCTTCACTAATTTCCAATTATTTGTATGTTTATCTACTTTTCCAAAACAAAGTCTGAGTACATAACACCCACCTATGTATTTTATATAGTAACAGTATCATTTAGCTAGAACGTTTTTTCGAGAAAAACAATACCTGTACGTAGGGTATGAGGCATGGGTTCTTGAAGTTTGATTCCTTGTGATATGGTTTAAGTGGTTACCATTGACGAACAAAGTCGATTGCAAATGTTTTGGTGGATATTGCCAGATTTTGAGAGAAGACGTCAAAGTAAGATCTACCTTGTCAAAGACACAGAGCAGGCCAAGAGATATAAGAATGGAAGAAAGTTGTGGGATGTGCGGTTGTCGTGAAGTTTGATATGTGTAAAGCACAGAAATAATTATACAACGGAGATACCTGGTGAGGGGGTCATTAGTTGGCTGAGTTTAGTATGAGTTGGTAGAAGACCAGTACTTCAGATCTTTTGGAGAGAAAAGGGACTGGCAACAATTAACCTTTTCACTTCGTTTATGACGTGTATTTATAATCTTCATTCCTGATTGCAAGCTAGGTACCTTTTGTTGAAGTTTCAATCAACTATTTGTAAAGCACGGCTAATAATCCATGAGGGAATCCAGACTCTGGGAGTACTGCTGATGGGGCTCAGTCAAACAACTATTTCTAGCCCCCAAATCAGGAGTGTTGTTCAGCCTTGACAGTCACTTATTTATCTCTCAGACTTTGTCATCTCAGATCGTCTAGTTGTTGTCAACAAAGCAGAGGCAGGGCTAGACAATTCTATGTGGGTTTTGCATTGCGCAGTGATAGTAATTCAGCCTTTTGGTGCTTCATTTGGCCAATCGTATTTGTAACTTTCATTTGCAGATACAGTTTTTGACCTTTACAGTGGGCTGGTTAAGTGTTCTTAATCTTGCAGCCTTACTTTCAGCCCACCATCTTGAATTGATCTAGTCTATTCAGTGGTAGTCTGGCACTTTCCTAAAGGCTCCTTTATCTGTCTTCGCAAACAGATGTCAGCATTAAAATTGGCTAATCGTATTTCCACATAACATCACCCCATTTTTACTTAATTTCTCTTGCTGGTATTTTACATAGCGAACTGAACTGGAACACTGCAGGATCTACAACTCAGCTTTGTGAGTGATGGAGTTAGGCTTGTGCACTTTGGGAGATTTGTGCAGACCGTTTCACGTAATAACCAGATTCTCCTAAATGGTTCTTCTACTGTCACCCCATAATATTTTTCCCATCTTGACGTAGTTGTTTTTCTTTTTGGAAAACCCCAGAATTCTGTTTTCCATCCTCTTATGCCACGACGAAGTAACTAGAAATTCCTTACATTGTTGGGAAGAATTGCAACTATAGCTTAGGATGCTTAAGGATATGTATCGTGTATTTTAATTTATAGTTCTGCAATAATACAAAATAAAAAGAGCCTCCATCTCATGTTATCACCTCATGGATTTAATCATTTATGGGATCCGTGACTCGTTTTGATTTGCGCCCTAAATTTCTGCTCACACATTGTGTGGATGGAGTGCCGCTCTGTTATTGGGGAATTGAGTCTTCCTGGGGCACTCAGTGGGATAGAGAATTATTTCCAAACATGGAAGTTTCTGGACAGTATCCCCTCAGTGGAATCTAATGGTAACACATACACTTGAGTGCTTCCTGTATTGGCCTCTCCTCCTCTCTTTGCCAGCTGGTTTGAGTCAACTCTTCTGTCTTCGATTAAGTGCAGATGCAAAAAGAAAGGGAGGGTTTAATTACTACTACCCTGTGGTGTTTGCTCTTAAAATTGGTCTGTTTTGAGTAATGTTTGAGAGCAGAGGAGGAAGTTTGTCTGTTTTATTGTAAAATACATTCCTCCCAAAGCTATAAAATTAGACTCGCTCAAGTCAAAGTTGGAAATTGTGCTATTTTCTCACACCAGCCTCCTTCTCAATGAGTCCCGGAGCTCTAATAGGACCAAAAGGCGACCCCCAGTTGTTTAAGAATCGATTAATAATCATTGGGAATTTTTGTGAAAAAGTGGTTGTAGAAAAGCCCTCTGTGGCTACATGTCTGATAAGTGATCAGTTCAGGTTGTAGGTATTGATAAAGCTGATTAGTGGTAGGCACTTTCTAAACTGAGTATGCTTGCTTAAGCTCTCTGAGGCCTTCCTTTAAGTTGGTGGTAGCACGTTATAAAACCCAAAAGAATAAGTTAAATACTACAAAAAAAAAATCAGGTGTTTTTGTCAAACTAGAACCACGAGCATTCCCACTTGTTTTCCTTTGTGCAATGAGTAATAGCGCCTCCAGCCATGTTAATGCATGCCATTATTCACAGGGCCTTCACTGATTGTGGTGTTATTAATTTGAATTACATCAAAGTAGATGATTGAGACCCTTTGCGTCATCGACCCCAGTATCAAACTGCCCTCGCGCTGAATGACTCCGATGTGTGCCATACTTAAGCATCATCTTAAGGTATGTCTTATTTCCTACCAGTGACCACGGCGGGAGAAGACTAGCTCTTTTATTGACTATTTTGTCTCTTCCCACACAGTTGGATATGTGGTATTTTGCGCAGCGTTAAATAAACAGGTGATTTGATAATGACTTCAGTATTTTGTAGAGAGTTCTACCTTCTTAAAAGAAATGTGAGTGGTTTATGTACTGAGATACTGTATGGGCCATTCACTGGTTCTTACTTGCGGACTATTGCGCATTTCAGGGTATTCATTGACATTTACAATTGAAACGATGGTGATATTTGCCGTAGCGTTAATTTAGAAACTGTTTAGACTACATTAACGTACACAATGCTAACTTTTCCTGGTATGCCACTTTTTATTTAGTCCTTCACATAAAAAAAATACCATCGATGTTGATATTCTACTGGCCAATGGGAAGAGCTAGCACTGCTAATTAATGCAAGAACAAACTCCTTCCTTTCTGAAAAGAAAGAAGGAGAGATAGAGATGCCTAAACTGATCCATGCCCTCTCTTAATAATCATTACCATTATTGATAATAACCTTATTAACCACCGTGCCTCTGCATGTGTGGTTTATTCCATGCGGTCACTTTGTACACATTCATTATTGGTATTTAAGCAGACCCACAGGGGAATTCGGTTCTGTATGCTCATATTGTCAGCAGGTACGACCAAGAGGTATCCTGGCGGTGACGGTAACAATAAATGTCTGAATACGCATTTACAGACTACAGTTGCTTCAGATAACATGTCATATTAGGCCACATTCATTTTTACTGGCATGACATAAATATGTATTCCAGAGCAGTCCTGTTTTAATCGCTCGTGTCTGTTACGAAGTAGGCGCCTTGCACTTCCTTGTTTGCTATTTCAAGAAAAGGCACAGGTACAAGTAGGGTATGCCAGTAGGAGGAATGAGAATGCTGTAGTAGCTGTCTCCATTCAAGCTACACTACATTGCTCAGCTACACTTGGGGTAAGGCAAGTCATTGGAAGAAATACTGCTAATTCTATCTCTCATATATTGATGCATTGTGCAGCTGCAGACCACTAGAAAGTTCATACTCTAATGATGGCAACCAATGTTAGGTAGGGGAAGTTCAACCATGTCAAACTATCCCAGTATACTCAGTTGTGGGCTGTAACTACTTACTCAGTGGATACTTAATACTTAGAGTGTAGCTATATGGGTTGACCTGGTCTCCTATTTCCAACCTGGAAGTGTGTTTTTTCTTTCACTTTTGTTTTGATGATCCCATTGTGGCTGTTAGTTCAGCCTTCCCTCAGAAGGGAGCTGTATAGGTTTTGAGCTGTGCTGCGACCATAACTAGTGGTCGTCCTGATAAAGCACTTGTGCTAGACTCCTGCTGCTGTTCCTGAAATGCTGATTCATTTTAAGGCTGGCTAGCTGTAGAAGAATAGCTGTAAGTCAAGGACCCCAGCATGGTCACTGACCTTAAAATAGAGCAATTGTTTTGGATGGCGTCCTCTAATTGGTGCCTATTGGAGTACTATATATCTTACTTTGTGTGCCAGGTTCAAATACACACTTTACAAAATTACTGCTGGGCATTTTGTGACACCTGTGAAGGTTAACATCCGGTGAACCTGATACTGAGTGCTAGTCCTAAATGTGTTGCGCTGCAACTCAAAGACCAGCTTTTCTAAATCCTGCTTGTTGGGACTTGACCGCTGTAAAGTAGTGGTGAGATGTATACAAGGTTATTTCAATTGTAGCAAAGTGTTGCCTGCTGGGTCTGACTCGGATTACCCCTTTCTTGCTGTGTAGATTGGTAGAAGCTGGATTGCCATTTGCAAAGCATGTTGTAGCCTGAACATGGATGGCTCTTTAACGGTCTTATGATTTGCTAATGAAAGAACCTTGTGATTCTGTGTGTGACATGGGGAATCTTGTTGTTCAAAAAACCAAAATCCCACTATCCTAGGACACCATATCACATTCACTATCTCACATGATTTTGTGTGCTGCACGGTTGCTGTGTGACTTCAGGAGTAACAAGGATATCACTTCAGAAATTTGGCAACCTTTGTTTTAGTTTATTTATTTTTTAACTTTTTTTTGTTTTTATTTTGGCTTACTTATTGCCCCTTACTAATCCTCGGTTTGTGTCGCCCCCCCAACCCTTCTAGCATACTTAACTGTACTCCCAAGTACCATCGTTGGACCCTGATGATGATCCCATGCAATTAGCTCCTACGGAGCGAAACGTCAACAGCTGTACCTTAACTCATTCAATAAGTTGAAATGGATTCTTTGTAGGAGTATGGGTACTAATCGGATTTGACACATATTAATATAATCAATCAATCAATCACTGCATTTCTAAAGCGCGCTACATACCCGTGAGGGTCTCAAGGCGCATGGGGGAGGGGGGGTGCTACTGATTGAAGAGCCAGGTCTTGAGAGGGCTTCTGAAGGCCAGCAGGTCCTGAGTCTGTCGTAGGTTGGTAGGGAGAGTGTTCCAGGTCTTGGCGGCGAGGTAGGAGAAGGATCTGCCGCTGGTGGTGGTTTTCCAGATACGGGAAATTGTGGCGAGGGCCAGGCTGGCTGTGCGGAGGCTTCGGGTGGGGGTGTGGAAGCTGAGTCGGTTGTTGAGGTATGTAGGTCCGGTGTTGTGTAGTGCTTTGTGTGCGTGGGTGAGGAGTTTGAAGGTGATCCTCTTGTCAACGGGGAGCCAGTGCAGGCCTCTTAGGTGGGGTGTGATGTGGTTGCGTCGGGGGACTTCGAGGATTAGTCGTGCCGAGGCGTTCTGGATTCGTTGTAGTCGTCTCAGGAGCTTGGTTGTTGTTCCTGAGTAGAGGGCGTTCCCGTAGTCGAACGCCAGTTTTATGTGCCGGAGTCTGACTACTAGTTACTTGTATAATGCCGTGATTATCCTTCATTGCTCACTATGTGTGATTTTGTACTGATACTTTCTGAACAATTAGCAACTTATGTTTATATACTTTCTGCTCTTCATTTCATTAGATGTGCTGAAAGTCATTTACTTTAACTGAGTTTCCTTGTGTTTTGACTCAGTTTCCTAATTTATTTTGGAAGATCTCTTATTAATAAATATCTCGTGCCTTGAGAATGTACATAGCCTTAATTGTATTTCTATGTGTAAATTTATAATTCATATTGTACAAATAAGGGACCACTGTTACTTATAATAATGGAAAGTTGCCGGCATGAACACGTTTTCTGCCACTTCATCCCTGTGCATATGGTATGATTGTGTATTTTCATGAGGTATTTTGGAAGGGCATGACAATCGTCTAACAAAGCCTCTTCTCACTGGCAAGATTGTGAATTTCGTTTTCCTCAGATTTGAAGTGTCAGTGCTCCAGAGTCCCCTTGACTGCCATTCGCAGGTACGTTCTTACCTGTCAATAATTGCCCACAGCTTGTAATAAGATATCAGAGTTAATGGATTATTTTTATTTTATGTTGTCAGTGGCTCGAGTGTCCCCCCCCCTCCCATTTTTCTCTCATATACATGCACACACCTTTTAGAAAGCGATATTTTACTTTTAAACCGTGACTGTCTCTTGCTTTTGTTTGTAAACAAACAAAATAGAAAAAAACAATGTCTGGCTTAACAGGGCTAGACCTTTTAGCTTTGCCAATACTTTTTACTTAAACACTTGGTTTACTACAAAGAAATAATTATTGTTTTACCTATTGGAAAGGGTGCTAAACCAGCATGCACAGAGCAATAATGGCACAGAAATAAATGCTTACCAAAGCTGAATTTTCGTTTTAAATTAAAGTTCATACCTTGAAACGCCAAGAGCGGTGTGTTTTGGTAGAGCCTTTTTAGTGACTCGGCAGCAAACTGCTTTGTATGTTGATTTTAATCCGGTATCCGAACAGATGGTGCCTGTCGAAGAGACGTGCCTCCACTGTCTAATTTCACAAAGTGACTTAGCTCTCTGCAGAAAATGAAAGAGCAATAGCCACTTATTGGCTCTAATGCTCAATTCACAGATTATGTATAAAACCATTCCGTTTGATGCTCTTGATTAGGGTGATAAGGTGTCCAGTCCATGCAAAAAACAATAATGCATTATCACTGGTAAGTGTTAAAATGGAATCCACACTGAAGACGGCCATGTTGATTTGGGAATATTTATTACATGCAGTGGCACACGATGGTGACAATTTTCAAAATACAAGTATTTTTTTAAAGTTTCAAAATCATTTCACGATTTAATGCTGTGACTCGGACATCATGCGTGGAGTTTGGTCTTCATCAGACCTTTATATCTTGGTGTTGAAACCTATGGAGATTGAATTTATTAAAAAAATTATGGAAAACTGCCACAGCGTAACAAAATGAGTGCATGGTGCATATGCAGATAAAGTGACTTGGGCAAAAAGCAGTGAGTAGTCACTACACTTAATTATTCTGATAACTTCCTCAAGTGAGTGAGTGCTAATTTATGGTGCTCTATGACTCTAGAACATGCCCTGGTTGTCATATGATATGATAGGATGGGTGATGCATGCCAAGATAATTTCTTAGGTAGCTTGACACATGATGCATACGGAGTGGGTGCATAAAAGCTGCATCTAGTTTGGTTTAGTTCTGTTTAAAAAATAAATAAATAAATCCTTTTGGTCATAGCACAGTATCCAGTAACAGAAGCTCTTTCTGCATCCCAATATTGTGTAACCCCGTTCTTTCCGGCCAGTGCGGAGCACCACAAATAACATGCATCTTCTAACTGACTATGACTCAATTGGAAACCGAGAGTAAAGCTGAGGAACAGCTAGCAGGCTGAGAAGGTGGAATCCAGGAGGGTCTGGTGATCACTTCCGGCTGTCTCTGCTTGTGTTTCTTCCTCCGGAGGCCCAAATCTTGCATACACATGCAGTTAAATACCCTACACTGGCCTTAGTTGCAGGAGAGCTGGCTGGTCACCTTCTTATGAATCCATAGTGCTACATTCTAGAAACAGTCGACCATGGCCTGTGGACTAATGCACTGCACACACATGTGTTTATGTCTCTGTCGGAGGGAGGATTGTGCCTCTTTTTGGATGGAGCTCATATAAGGATCGTACGGCTGTACAGGAGTGGAAGATAGTTTTCTTAGTACCAAAGGCTGATTAGGCATAAACAATTAATTCTGACGAGGCCTGTTCCACCATACGACTCAGTTTGAACCGCTCTAGCGCCAGCAACCCTTGAAGCATGTCGGCCATGCCAGTAAACGGAGTGGAAACGTTCGACCTAGAGGTCGTTTGTGGTCTAAGTAACTATTAAGCAAAACAAAGTTTTCCCTGTTCGGTTGTCCTGGTGATTAGCGTTTGTTGACTTGACTGATAGCTCGAGTTCGACTTGTTGCGTTTTTGAAGAGATTTAGCCTTCTCAACATTGTGCACCGAGTCCTAGCTGTTTGTCATTTGAGATTTTTTTTAACTTGGTTGTGTCCCACGCCGAGGAGAATAAAAGAGGGCCAAAAGGCACTAAGTGGGCTCGCCTACGGCTGTTGTGAAATGCAATGTAGACCTTCGATTTTGCCACACACTGTACCTATTCACACCAATATCAGGTTTTTAAAATCGTGTTCTGTTTTGATCACTAAAAGCATGATCCTCGTCAGTATATCAAAGTATTGCCAACCAATAGTTAGCTACTTGAAAATGTTTGTGGTTCTATCCTCACAGCCCTTGCATCGGAACTTTCCCTGTTTATCTGATTTATTTAAGAGATATCAGTCTTATGAGTCCTGAGAACACATATAGGTGTTTTCAGCTTGAAGGTGAGGCTCTAATGCAATGGTTAAATTGGTCATGAATTCTTTTGAGTCGTTTGGTATATTTTTGTAATAGTGCAACAGTTTTGAATTTACTTCTCAAGTGTATTAACAGCCCCATACATCATGATTTTTAGGAGGTTGCGTCTTTGTTTTGATGACTGTTCTCGCTGCTTGAGTCTTGATGTATTAGATTCCATTGGATAACTAATTCTGTTGGCCAGCAGACCGGACGCTGCAGTAAAACAGGTGTTGCCCTTGAAGACATGGTTGAATCCTTCAGCAAAGTCTTCAGCAGCAATTGCTGCTGCACATTTTTAGGTCTTGCCTGAGACGGCGTGCATGAGCTGACACTTGCGACAATCTTTTATTTCTTCTAAAAAACAAAAAAAAAAGCACTTAAATGGGACTTTTATCCCACCCATTGCTTACAGTTGGTTGGCTTCTTTGTCATCCCCCTTCCTCGTTTCTCATTGGTCAGCACTTCGGTCCCTCTTTCTTCTTCTTCGTATGTTTGTTCCTTCAGATGGAGCATTGACCAAGTACGGATTAATTGCATGATCGGTGTCCGACAGTTAATTATTTACTCCAAGAGGTACTTTTTTTTTTTTTTTTTTTTGGTTGGAGTGAGTCTGTTTTTAAGCCGTCTACTCCGCCACTCCCTTTGTCTATCTTCCATTTCTAACCTCCTTTCCACACCCATTGTCTGTATTACTGTTGTCTCCTAGCCTTCATCCAGTTTCCTGTTACTTCCTCCCTTCCACCTTCAGTACGTGTTGCCTTTGCCACTTTTTGTCCCACTCTCGGTTCCTGTTGCCTTTGTCTCCTCTCTCCATTTCTCTGTCCTTTTTCCTTGTTGCAATATCCTTGGAGGCTGAGTTTGTAAAAATAAATAACACAGAGACTGTCATTGGCTCTGCCCTCCATTACTCCACCCCCACCCAGCCCTCCATTCTGCTTCAAGCCCAGTGTTTGGTTTCATGATGCCACATCATTCTTTTCAATACTCACTAGAAACTCTCAGAATACTTTTACATGTTTGTTTGAAAACCCTCACATTAATTTATTTCCAGCTGCTTGTACTGTGTCTCTTAAGCCCTGTCCTCCTTGTCTTTTCCTGCCCTGAGTTTGGTATTCTTCCTGGACTAAAGATGGCATCACTCAATAGGCTGACGTGTGGCCGGAGTTCGGTGTCCTCCCTGGACTATAGAGCGCATCACACAATAGGCTGACGTGTAGCCGGAGTTTGGTGTCCTCCCTGGAGTATAGAGCGCATCACACAGTAGGCTGCCAATGCGTGGCCAGAGTTTGGTGTCCTCCCTGGGCTATAGAGCGCATCACACAATAGGCTGACATATATGGCTGGAGATTGGTGTCCTCCCTGTAGTATAGATGGCATCACACAGTAGTCTGCCAATGCATGATCAGAGTTTGGTGTCCACCCTAGACTATAGCTGGCATCACACAATAGGCAGACGTGTGGCCGGAGTTTGGTGTCCTCCCTGGACTAAAGATGACATCGCACAATAGGCTGACGCGTGGCCGGAGTTTGGTCTCCTCCCTGGATTATAGAGCGCGTCACACAGTAGGCTGCCATGTGTGGGCAGGAGCTCTGAACTGATAAACCTCCTGCCATTCCTACCATTTGGCAGTGCAGCTTCACAGAGGGGATCAGACGCGGCTCCTCTGCACAGCTGCTAACAGTCTTCCCTTTAAAGCGATCGTTAGCGCAGGAAGGAAGCTCATCAACGTTTTCTCAGAAAGGTTAATCACAGATGCAAATAAAAAAATTTGATTCTTTGGGTTTGCTTTAACCTTTTTGACCATATAAAATAAGCGCGTCAGCGTGAAATATTTCAAATTAAAACACGCGTATAGTTAGCCGTAAATCACCATTTACTTTATTAAAATGGTTATGATATAGATTTATGTAACTGAGTGTTATGTATCCCAGTTTCAGTCTTAAATTATGTTTTTGGCAAGAGTAACTCTTTGCTGCTTTTTCGTTGTTTCCATCAGTAGTAGCGTTTGTTAGACAACAATCGTGCATGAAATTGTTAATTCGATGTGCGATTATATTATTTGTGTTTTACCTATACAACTGTATGTTTAATATTTTATCAGTATTATTTATATTAATCTGGTGTGCTTGCACATAAAGTGTGTTTTTATACCTACACTGCTTTATTATGTGTGTTACGTAACCATATGCAGCTTTATTACAATATGTGTTTCCATAGCGCTTACAATTTTATACAATATCATATATCGTGTTATGGTATTCTTGAATTTCATCCTCTTGGCTCCTGCATGAGAATCAGTTTTACCTTTTTCCGCTTCTGCATCACCTAACTCCGAAATGCATTTAGGAAACTAGTTGAAAAGTGTCTTTATTCACCACCCTCATCCTATAAAGGAAAAAACAAAGGCTTTGGCAAAGCCAATAGGTATTACCTATGTGAGGGCTACTGACTTTATGTGTTTTAGGCAGGTTGTAGAGCTGTGCAGCTGCTGTGAAGCATGGCTGAAGGTAAAGAAAAAACCTCTGACCGCACTTGAAGTTTTACGCGTTGAAGTTTTACGCGTTACGCCGTCTGTCCGTAAGAGTGTATCGCACTTGTTTTATTTTTTTCATCTGTTTGTCGATGTTGAATGGTATGTGCAAAAAGCATTGTAAAAGGCAATAGGTCTACACTGGCTGACAGGAAGCGGGAGCTACTGGCTTTACCAGTGATTGTTTTTCTCTTACCATTAAAGGTATGGGCTTAATTTCAGATTGCAAAACTCTTGACAAAACAACCCAGGACTAGCAGAGTGTCAACTTAACGAATGACATAAGGCCAATAAGGAGCAAGGTGGTTGCGCATGTCTGTATGTGAACTGTCCTGCCTGCCTACAGAGTTCCAAGTGTGTGTGTTGTCTCTGTGCATGGATGACTCCTTTGTCTTGGTGTCTGCGTGTGTGAAACGCTGCAGTTCTGTTGCTGTTTGCAGTGCCTGTGAGTGTGCATTTGCCCCGCATGCTTTGGGCCTCTGCACACACTGTGTTGGAATGATTACTTCCCTGCCACAATGGACTTGGAGTAAGAGCTCCTTCGATCCATTCTGCCACCATGGACATACACTTGGAGTTGTTAGTCCGCTGTATACGATTTTTTCCAGTATTGCAACATAACTGACAGTTGTTTCCACTCTGTAGTTTTAAATGTTGAACGAAGTGGAGCCCCATTGGTCATAGGAACTGTTCTCTCCAGGAATGTCCATGTAAGCAGTTTTTTGAGCCTTTGAGAAACCCTTTTCTGCTTGATGTGCAAGTCCGTTCAGTATGCTAGCATTAATTACGCAGTATGCTTCTTTGATAGTAGCGGTATGGGTTCCTCCACATCCTGTCTCGGCCTGTTCACTCAGACATTTCGTGAGAGGGGTGAAAGCTTGTCTGGAACATGTTGCCAGTGGGTGAAGGGAGGAAGCATTGTAACATGCATGAGACTGGAGATCATGTTTGTACCATTTAGGCTTAATCTGACCGATTTTCTACTGTGTTTTTTTTTTTTCAGGCAAAGCCCATCTATGGTGGTTGGCTGCTTCTGGCTCCGGAAGGAACGGACTTTGATAATCCTGTGCACAGATCCCGGGTAAGGAAGTATGCAAAATAACCATGTGCGGTACGGTTCACTGCCCCTGTGCCCTTTCTCAGTGCCTCCTCCCTATCAATTGATAGACTTCAGTTCTAGAGCTGATCCAGTCAACGAGCTTCAGCTACAGCCAAGCAGATGTGCGCTGCTCTTAATTTTAAGCATTTATACTTCTTGAGCTGGAAAATAGGTAAAAACACCTGTGGGAAAGTGAGGTGAAAATAAAGGACGGCTTCGAAGAATGAGCTTAGCACAGATATTGTGCAAAATGGCCGTTGTTCATGCTTTTCAGTTCTCTGAACATTCATTTGTACGTTATTTTTGGAAGTTGTCTTGCACAGCCAAGGCCTTCTTGACCTGCCCCGTGCGCTAAGTGGCTTCTGCTTCTTTCCTCCTTTTCCATTTCAAAGCCTTGTAGTATTATCCTACATTTCAAGGTTTGCTTTTCACCTATAATCTGGCTGCACTATTCTCGTAGCTTGAAGACATTTGATGTCCCATTTGACATGGGTACTGTTTTGCATCACTGCATCAGGTTAGAGCTCCTTCCTTTGAGACTTTGGAGAAGACTTCGAAATTAGAGGGAAGTTCTGTTCCAGCCTGAAAACAGAGTATAACAGCTGTGTCAAGAATAACCCTTAGGATGGTTGTTTAGTGTGTGGTGTGGTGTGGTGTGATGTGATGCAACCTCAAAGATGGGAGGTGGTCTTAACGTAGTCCAAGCAGTACGTGTTTTGTCAGTAGTTGAAAAATTATAGTCCTTCCTGAAGCAACTGAAATGCAGCAGCTGTATGAGCAACAATGGTTATGTAGAGAATATGCAGTTTCCGGGGCTTGGTATGTTGTTCTTGCATGATGCATTCATGTGCTGTGTGAGATCTTTGTCAATGTGACCATCTCGTTAAATGGGGTTTCGTGACTATACTATGACTTAGTTAAACCTGCATTAGGAACCAAAATATTGGTGCAGTTTGGTTCAGACAATGCTTCTGGGTGTGATGCGTTACAGAGACTTTTGAGTAAATCTTGAGTTGTAGTGGGTGAGATTACCATGAGAGAGAGATTGTGGATTGTTGCTATCGAATGTTCTCAGAATTTAGTCATTTTATTGTTTGGGAATTCAGACTTCTTTGCAGAATTTGGAATTCATCAAATGTTAAAGTTTAGACTTTCCTGGGGACATTTTTCTACTTTGAAGGTTTGTGAAGTATTCTTCTTCGAATGAATATAAAGCATACGTTGGAGTGCTTGAGTTTTGAAGTGGTTATGAATATCTTTCAGGCTGATCTAGCTTGTTGCAGATTTTGTTTAGGCAAAGTGATGAAATCTGTAATCTGTTCCCAGTTGTTCTAAATTGGGATACCGTTAATGAGCTGGAACATTGTGTTATTTTCAAAAATGTGTGTGAGTAAATTGTGTACTGAGGTGTCGTTGAGCAATGATGTGAATTTGTGAGAAGGCTATTTTAGTACAGAGGCCATTTTAGTTAATTTTGTGATGTGGTGTCATTTATCTTGATTTTCTGAAGAAGCTTGGGTTTCTTTAGTTTAGTGTAAGTGCTCAGATATCCATATTGTGTTGGCAGATCAGATACAGGTTGTGGGTAAATGTGTGGGTAATTTACCAGCTATAGTACTGATAATTCCAGTTTACCAGTGATGAACAAGGTAATTTTTTTTAATTAAGTTTACCCACTGATTGAATTTCTGATTGAGGGACAGACGGTTGACTTTTATAGGGTGAGCAGAGAGAAATATGAGTACAATTTGGAATTCGTTATTTTAGCTATGGGCTTGTAAATGATATAGATGATAGAGTATTTGGATGTTGTCAGTGAGCTTTGGGTATAATTGTAGAGATTGTACATTTATGTTTTCCAGACAGTCTGCACAATTTTTTTAATATCAAAACTCTATTAGTTTTATTGTAAGCATATGGCAGTCCCACTCATCGCAAACCTTTGATGAACCTCTTTTATACATTGCTGGTGGTTGCTGTCAAGCAACCCTTTTCGCCTCTTGTATTACACACAGTTGCAGAATCTAGTCCATAGTACGCCCAACATTTCCCACATATCTTCTGTGTGCAATGTTTGTTTGTTTGGAGAGGTTCCTGGTGATTTGTAGATCACTAACAGGCTTCCTTCTAGGTGACAGTTTCTGTACTCTTGATTGTTTAGTTGTTTGGCACCAGTTCTGTTAGCATGATGTTGAGTGTTGGTCAAGTTAGTATGATGAAATGGCCAATGTTGTGCTTGTTAACTAATGGCATCACAAGTTTAATTTTTATGCCTGGCTGCTGGTTTTGTGGTGCGAATAATTCATGCTAGGTGACGTGTTAGAAGCTGTTGACTAAAAAGCCACAAAGTATTGAAAGTGATTAACAGACATGCACCATTTGGCTGCTTTGTGTTGACGTGCTTCACTTAGGAAGTGACTGTTGACATTGGTCTTTTCAAAGTTCTTTACCTTCCATTTATACATTGTGTACACACTCTTTACAAGGATGTGGCCCCACCTCTCTCCCTGTGAGCCTGGCCACTCTCCAGTGTTGATGATTGTTTCTTTTCTTTCCAGAGCTGTGGCTCTCCCATACCGTTCTTGTACATTGCAGGACTGTGCATCTTTCAGAAATGTCTGTGTGAGAACTAGCTTCCAGGGAGGCTGTTGTTTTCTTTGGGTCCTGATAAAAGCTCCTGATCTCAGCTGTTCCTGAGAAGTGAGGGATGTGGAGTTGAAGATGGTAGTGCACCCTCTGACTTATCTGCAGTGGTTGGAGTGGCTTGTGGACTGGAAGTGCTTATTACCTTTCTTCAAATTTTCACCACCCCTTGACAGCCTACATGAATGCATGGTACTCTGGTGTTAGCGGCCTCAATCAAAGTGCTCTCCTACTCTGATTCGGAGGCTGACTGATGAACGTGTAAGAAAGTGCCTAATGTGAGCCCCAGCAATATCAGTGCTGTTGGGATTGCTCCCTGCCACTAAGGCAGTGGTGTTGTGGGTTAATTTTAGCACCTTGCTCGGGCACACATATTTTAGCCTAGCTGAGGCGTGCGGCCTGTGCTCTTTTATCCAGATATATGCTCTGATTTCATTTATTCATTTTAGTTCAGCTTACTCTTCAGCAGGGATGTTTTATTTTATTTTAATCAACCGTGATTCTGCGAAAGCATTGTTATTATTTTGTGAACGACATTTCATCATGTACTTCTGCCCAAGGTTGGCGAGAACGGTACATGATCATTTATCTAGTATTGCTGCCACAAGAGTTCACAAACAGGCCAACACTTAAACACATGATCACGTTGGGCCTATTTCTCAGAACACAAGCATGTTTATTATAAAAACATCACACGGGGCAAAGAAGGTTAGGAAGGTCATTCTGGCCAGGATACCCATCTACCCTGTATGCCATTCGACTAGTGACCTCAGCCTTGTCTCTATAACCAGCCAAGGAGACAGCGGGCAGACCCCTGCTCTCATTTAATGGGGGTGGGCGCTCTTCTCATGGACTAAGTATGGGCAGATGGGGCTATCACTGCTATGCTCTCGCTAGACGTTGGGGATTAGGTAGGATTCCTGTGTACATGTTATTCCAACATGCTTGAATTTGTTTCTTTTCTTTTCACCATTCGTAACAATCCTAATTTTGCTACGTCTCATTGCCATAATAATTGCAGCTCATATATTTTATCGTAGATTGCAGTAATTTCAATAAATGTATTGAAAACCACCCATATTTTTTCTTTGATCTGCGTATGTGTATATGAGACCTTTGTTAACAAAAGAGAGGGTGAGATTTGTCAACTACAACATCCCTGAGAGCTCACTGAGTGTCATGTGTCAGGCTGCACATTTGCTTTCAGTGTTTGGGTCAGGTGCTGCTAGCTAGCTGAAAGGGTTGGGTTGACAGCTGCCAAGACGGTGTGGGATTAACAGTCACCCACAAGCGGTGGTGCTGCCACCACAAATTCAGCGGTCTCGTTCCAATAACGAGAGTCCTACGACAGTGGTTGAGCTGGAGGAACAATTCCCTTATGCAAGGCCCATTTCTTTGCTTGCTTTTGTGTTTATACTTTCAGACTGCTGATGGCTAGAACCCTCTAACCCCTGAGCTTAGGGCTCTAGAAACGGTGAGATATCCTGAGATTTTAGACAGTTGCCAACAAATAATGCGTTGCTCCTCTGTATCTTCCCATTAAAAATGCTTGCCTTCTTAACCTGCTCTTGTTGGAAATTAGCTGAAAAACTGGAGCGATAAAGCAGTGTTCATCAAATTTTAGGGCTCTGTACACCTAAAAGGTCACAAGAGCTTGACACAAGGGGAGGCACAGCATGGTGGTGATTTGATGTTTACAAGTAGAGAGAAAATGTTGCATGGATCATTTGATGCATTCCACTAGACTTGACATAGAAAACCTGGCTATCATAATGACATTTACTACTGTGGAGTCTACTTTGTAGTGCATAATGAAGCAACTGCTAGGTATGAATCAGAAAAGGATAGAGTTGCAAGAGGTCTCTGGAATGTTAAATTACAGAGACGGACTCCTTTTGTTGCAAGGATGGTGGAATTTAGTGATGTGTTGCTGAAACAGTGATGAAACTAGATGCTAATGCATAAGTTAAAGTTTCTTAATAATCTGAGAAACGAGTACAGCTAAGGGTTCTCTAGGAGTTGTGTATTTCATTCCTTCATGATGCATTTCTAGGTAAGAGGTACCCACTTACCTGTGACCAGTCTTTTAACCTGTTAAGGCCCTTTCGGACCCAGCTTCCTTGATGCGAGGCTCGTACATCGCTCTCTCTCGCTCTCTCTCTCTCTCACACACTCTTCTGCTGTCCACTTTTTACCAGCTCCTTTTCTCCTTTTGTTTCACCTGATCCTTGGCCTCTACTAAGCTCTTTCACCCTCGTACCTTTCGCTCTTTCACTTCACATTTTTGTCAAGTCTTTCATCCATTTTTTTTCCTGCTTGCTTTCTCTTTCACCCCTTATGACTCTGTGCTCTTTTCACCCAAAAAGTCAGACTGCCACCCTTCACATTGGAGGTCAAGAGCCTGAGCTGTGAAGTCCCCACGATTGTCTCTCAGCTCTACTCTGTTGAATGTCTACATGACTCCACTAGCCAACATCATCTGATCCATAGGCATCAGCCTAATCTATGCCGACCACACCCAACTCATCCTCTACCTGATGTACAAAACACCAACGCCAGAGCCAACTTTACAAATTGCATGACAATGGTAGCAGAATGGGTGAGAACTAACTTCTTGAAGCTCCTCTCCCACAAGAGGGATATACTGGTCTTCGGAATCAGAGCCTCCTTGTAGGACGCCACCTGGTGGTTGACAGAGCTAGGACTAACACCCACTGACCACAGTAGAAATCTGGGGATCATCCTGGATGTCAAGCTCAACATCACCACACATCTCAATGCAGTGAGCACTGTCTGGTTCCACATCATACATATGCTACAAAAGATCTTAAAGTGACTGCCACAGAATACCAGACGCACCATCACACAAGCACTCATCACAAGAAAGACTTGACTATGAAAATGCTCTCTGCTGCACAATCTCCAAGCTTCTCCTACACAGGTGTCAGACTATCCAGAACGCCGCTGCCAGAATCTTACTCAACTTCCCACGCCGCACTCCCATCTCACATTACCTCAGAGAGCTTCACTGACTCCCAAGTCACAAACGCAGCTAGTTCAAACTCCACTGCATTCAAACAGATTCTTAGACAACACCCGCCTAACATATCTGAACTGCTGCATACATTTTCACCAGCCTGCCAAACACTGAGCCCCACTCTCACTCCCCATACCCCACCCCGCTTTCACAAAAGCAGAGAAGGAGGACGCTCATTCTCCTACATCGCATCCAAATCATGGAACGACCTCCCACAATACATCAGAGGCTCCTCCTATCTAGAGTTCTGCAAGAAGCTGAAGACTTGGCTCTTCAAATAACTCTACAGAAACCACATGCCTACACATCGGCTCAAGTACATGGATACTCTCACGGGTGATAAGTGCATTATACAAAGCGACAAAACCATAACGGAGAATAATCTAGTTCCTGAAAGGCCCAGAAGGCAAGGCTGATCACTCCTTGGTACACGTGTAGCCAATGCGGCGAGAGTGACACTGTGATAACCTTGAAAAGGTAGAAATAAGAGCTTGATTGAATATCATAGAAATTGATTGAGACCCTTTGTGAATAAAAAAAACATATACTGCTGTTCCCAGACTTGAGCCATAATTTTCTGAGGAAGAGAGCACTATTGGTCATTGAAAAGACTCTGGAATTCAAGTAGTGAAATTACCTTGGCAAACTTAAGGTAGGGGATAATCACAGAGACCACTCTTTTTTTTTTTTTTTTTCTTTTCTTTCTTTTTTTTTTTTTTTAAGGTTGAGCCTCCAGACAGCTTTTTCTAGTGCATGTGTTTTCTTGAGCTCTGCCGTTAGTGTGCTGTTTCCCCATTTATTCCCACCCCCACAGTCCATGTTACTCCTCCTTTGCTGTAAGGCCGCTGCTTTCTTAACAGGTGCTGTAATATTTACCACTCCAAAATAGACATCCACCATTTTGGTATTGGAAATTAAAAGGTGTCCTCATCATGCCATATGCCCGTGCTTTGGAAGTGCATACGGATTTGTCAGCACGCTTTTTTTTTTTTTTTTTTTTTAAATGGTAAGACAGATCGGCTTTGCCATTGTTCCTTTGGTAATGTGAACAGTAGCTGGGTCTTCATCATGTTCTTGGTAAATCTGCTATCTGGGGATTGTGGCCAGGTTATGGAGTGGAAGCTGTCTTGTGCGTAGGAGGTACTATGTTACAGAGCAGTAGGAGATAGTTCCTGTAAGTGATTTTTAGGTCTGGGATTTGACCGTGCGGTCATCTGACAAACCCTTTGTAACAATGTACATACAGTGAACTTTCGGTTCACCTCTTTCAGCTTTTGGCTTTCTTCAGCCAGCATCTATCAGCAATTGGCTTGAGGATTTGTCAATCGCTTGGCTTTCATGCTGTGTTACATGCACTGTAAATAATAGATGTTACTATTTCTCAATTTATGGTACTTAATGTACAACCTCCGGGCAAACAGAAGGCTGAGTATGTTTTGCCGACATTTGAACTTGTGTCCAACTTACTCAGCTATTCCTCAATTATGCTATTCATAGTTTCTCAACTGGGAGAAGAGTGACGCAGGACAGAGTTGCTAAATAAACTCTGCTCTGTGACATATGGCATGCACTTGAATCGGTGTTTAGCTGCTATGTTATAAACATATGGATTAAAATATGCGGAAGACAAGTAAAATAATGTTGTACGTGGGCAGCTCCTGCTAAAATGGATAGTCACACCTGCAAGTCTACCACAAAAGCTCGAGACGAGTGGCTTAGTGACAGTTTGATTTCCTTTTTAGAATACACTTTTCAGAGCTCCAAAATTGGCTATTTCTACCTACAATAGCCGTTGCCTCCACTACCACTCTTCTCTCTTGGTTTGTATTTCTCTCTCTAGATCCTCCTCTTTCCATTTTCTCTCTGCTATCCCTTCTTCTCTCCCCATTATGTAACTGCTTCATATTCTTTCTTTATTTTGCTCTCCCTCCCCATTACTATGCCCCTTTATCTTTCAGCGTCCTGGCCTTGCACCTTTCTTGTCCTTGAACAGCACACTGGGCTCCTAGTCCCTTTCAAGGTTATGCCCCTCTTGATCGCTCTCAATGTCCTTGCAGGCTGTTTGGGTGCCTACTGGATTTTGGAGTCAAACTGGAAGTGGGCAAGCCCATAGATCAACAGGGGAGAGCAAAGCCAAGGATCGCTCTGGCTCTAAGAGCCCTTACACAAGCCAAGCCTTGAAAATATTTGGCATATAAAACAGGCATGAAACATCATATTAATATATGATAAGGTGTCTTTAAAATCCAAAAACGTAGATTTCTTTAACACAGAGAAGTGTTTCACCTTAGTACTTCAGTTCATATCTTTTCATTGAGAAGTATTTATTAAAAGTGAGACCTTTTATAAATGCACTAAGAAACATTCCTGTCCTTGTCCTCTTATGACAGTGCTGTGACTGAACTAATAGATAATTCGTAGGTCATGTGTACCCCATATGCACCCTAGATTATTATAAACTGAGAAACATTAGTCTTGTAAGTCAAAAATGAGAGATTTTTTACTGTCCTTATGTTGTTCTAACCTAACCTATTTGAAGGTGTTCTCTTGTGTGATAATGAAAAAAGTAGGCGCTGTGAAATGGTATTTGTCTAGTATCACACATTTCAGTTAAGCAGAGAAGCCAGGATTGATCCCTGATTTTCCAGTTTCATACTGTGCAATTCAGCCACCACATGGATATCTCTTTCTGACATCAAAGATTATTGCAGTGCCCTGAATTCTTAGCGGAATCTACATTTTTTTTTGGGCAGTTCTACATAATGCAAACTTTGCTCATGGACATAAGATTGCTTCAGAACAAGATTACTTCCCAACATTACGCTTGTTTTTTTTTTTTTTTTTTTTTGGGGCACAGGGTGCTTTGTCAGTAATACGAATATGGTTCGCCTTCTTACATAGCAGGCAACTGTAACCACTAGACCATTTTCCATCTAGTGAAAACGTTTCCCGTCTAGGGCTTCAGATTTCAAGAAGAGAGTCAGCTGAGCCATGGCCTGGCTGTATTTCTGCCCAAACTGTAAACCAATCTCTCTGCCTCTCAGTGACCACTTTCTTCTTAAGACCTGGCTTTCACGCTCCATACAGTGCCTTTATTTCCTTTCCCTCCAGTCAATAAATGTACTCCCTGTTAATGCACCATAACTCCAGGCAATGCCTTTATGTCTCTGTCGATGCCCCCGCCTCCCTCCATCCTCAAAAAATGGCTTTTCTTTCCTGTCGGTGCCCTCGGTCTCTCTCTCGAGTGTCGTTTGGGTGCCCTCATCTTTCAGGCAGTGTTTTTTTCACTGTTGGTGGTCACTCCTTCGAGACTATACCTTTTATTTTTCTTATTTGGGGCCCCCTCCTTACAATGTCTAGTTGGTGCCCCTTCCTTCTAGACAGCTCTTTGTTTTCCTGTCGATAAGCCCACCGTTCAGCTGATGTCTTGTCGATACCCCCTGCGTCACCGGACAGTGTCTTTACCAGGCCCTACCGTGCCGACTTTGCGCGCAGTCTGAGCAGCCCCGGCTCCGCCTCTGTGATGAGCCCGGCACAAATGCTTTTAATCTGTTTTCAAAGCCTGCGTCCTCTGAATGCCCATTTAAGGCAGTACTGCAGCAGGGCCAGCAATTGGGGAATGATTGAGAGTTCCTTTCTGAAAGAATGCACTGGAGAGGCGGCCAGATCTCCGCCACGAGGACGCTTTCTCCGACGTACTAATCACCTCAGCACGTTACGTTTACGTGTCTGGGACCTGGCCTCAGTCATCTCCATCCCTCTCCGGGAAGCTTGTCGTTTCTTCCTTTTCCGTCCAAAACTGGGAAAACGAGGGACACTGTACTGGATCTTCCTGTGCATTTTTCTTTTGTTTCTTTTTTCTTTTTAATGTCCTAATGTTTTGTATATAAGAATCACCCACTTGCTGCCTTGTCAAACCCATAGTAGGTGTAATCGCAAAATGTTAAATAAACTTAAACAGGCCACACAGCTGACCAACCTGCGATTTGTATTTAGAATTGGGAAGTATGTCCAAGCTTTTATCGTCCTTATAGAATTAGTGCTATGAGCCATCAATTCCTGCGGATTTCGCAAGAAACATAATCTCTGTGAAGATGAAAGCCACTGTTTTTTTCATAAAATGCTTAATCAAAGAAAAGCAATCTACAATATTTGTGCAGTTTCATGTAAGTGATGACGTTACTTGTTTGAAATGCTCTTAAAGTGCACTATGATATTTTAAATAAGAAAGTATTTGAAAACTGTCCACTTCCGTTTCTGGCTCGAGAACTCTAACTCCAGAAGCCAGCCATGTAGACACTGTCACAGGCACATAATAACACACGTAGGTGAGTATGTCCCCACATCCATAGTGAGAGACGAACCAAGAGTCTGTCGTGTCTCATAGAGCCAAACCATGATCCCAGCCGGCACACAATAAAGTATGTGTTTTTAGTTTGCTAAAACACTCTGTTAAACGTTGTAGGAAATTATTTATCTCCCTCATTTGTGTCTGCTCCAACATTTGGCAGCCAAGCAGTATAAAGTACAGCAATGCTTGCGGAGGATTACACAATGTGGTCACACTATGTGCAGTTCTGGCACAGAATTTACAGAAATGGGCAATGCCATGTTCATAAGTTGCTTATAAGTTTGATGTATTTTGGTGTGGAATACGAGGGCGCCAGAATCTGTGTCAATCCAGTATCCTTGCATCAACATCTGGCAATTCCTAGATTCATAATGGGTTTAAACCAAATGGACTTGAACATTCAGGTTTTTTTGGGGGTGGGGAGGGTTTTTATTTAAAGGTGGGCGTCAGGTGGTCAGAGCAAGGCCAATGTATGGGTAGCATTGGACTAGGGTCTGTTTGCTTTTGTTTTCAGTTTTCTACCCCTACAGCAGTTTCACCATGGCCCGGAGTACCTCTTTTAGTGAATGATTCTATGACAACACCTTCACTCTTATTTATGGCTTTAGTGAGTTGAGACTATTGGTGATGATTTTTTTTTTTGATGACGTAGTGCAGTGATACTATTGGCTGTGGGCAACAACTGAACTTGTTTGCTGAGCATCTTTTTTTGCATGTGTACAAACATGTTGCTTGCCTTAGATAAAGACAGACTGTGCAACCCCTTGTGAGCAACTGTTGCTATCTAAAAGTGTGGTTACTTGGTAATTTCACTCAACTATGTTTTGAGAGCCCTTGTAGGGTCTAACGTTATTAGATTCCTAGAGTGTTTTTTAATTGCTAAAACCTTTCTGCCTTGGACCGTGATATTGTATGGAGTAATTTAAATGGTCAATTGCCACCTAAAAAATGGTCACTTCAGTGCATAAAATACTTACAGCCCGAATATGTTTTACAGTAACCAGTGCATCGACATAGAAGAAAAGAGCAGGAAGCTGGCAGCCCACTCTATACTTTTGAACCAATTATTTTCTGAGCCTTTGTTTCTCTGAAGCTTGCAGTGTTCAGGCATTAGTGCCAAGTGATGCAAAAAGTAAAATAGTGTGTGGCTGGCTGGACATGCAGTAGTTTTAGAGTTAGCTGTATTTTAATGTTATACTTTCAATGACCCAGCTGTCAGCTGAGTTATGTGTAAGGGTTCTTTACAATTTGTGTAAAAGGAAGTAAACACGGTGAAGTCAAAACATTGAAAAAACCAATGCCAAACTCAGGTGATGAACACCAGAGACCGCTCTGCCTACTGGAACTTCTGGGACCCACTGGCCAGCGTTCCACAGCCGACTTGAAGACTGGTGTCTTACCGGTTTTGCTGGGAGGCGTCTCTGAATGTCACGGATGTATACACTGCAGTGACATGATCTGTAATAACAAATGGAGACATCCTCACGATGGCCAAGAGGAGATGAAGCAACCTCTGCGACCTGTACCACTGCGTTAGTCATGAGTAGAATGTAGTACCAGCTGGGGTTTGTACACTATATGCAAGAGAGGATTAGATATGTTGTGTTCTTTACAGTGTTACCAGTGTGTGTTCTGACATTATTTATTAGAAGTCATTCATCAGTAGCTGCTTAGGTGTTGGACACTTTGTCGCAGCAGTCTTCAGCTCCAGCAGCCACAAAATGCTCTCCAATTCAAAAATACATTAATTAATATTCATATGGAACTGTTGCGCTCATGGTGGCAAAGTGCATGGGATCGCATTGTGCAGGACATGTTCTAAGCCCACATGGCAGTCATCCTCTTGAAGAAAAGTTCAGCAGGATACATGTTCTTCAGTGTTCTAGGGATCTAGTCCTAACCCCATAAGGGAAAACAGACCCAGATCATGACTTTGGTCCTGTTTTTTTTCTCAACATGGGTATGCAGAGATGTAGAAGTCAAAAGGTGAGCACTGTATTAGCAACAGGAGCTTGCTTTTACCAGGTCTTGGAGTCACTTTGCTTCCCAAGCTATCCTATCAGATTCAAAGTTTGGCCCAATCTTTTGAAGGTAACCAGTTCTTATAGTGTGCCTTACTGTCTCAGGCAATCACTTGGTTATGGCATTCTTTGGTGGGTGAAACTGCTACTGTACAAACCTTCTGTGCATTGCAAGCAGACCGGTCTAGTGAAAGCCCAAAGCACAGGATGCTGGTACGGGACCTCCTCCCAGTCTTTCCTGTGAGGTCAGTGCCATTTATCCAGGTGAGCTAGCCAGCTAAATTCTTTGTGTTGGTGCTAAAGCCTCTTAGGTCATCCCTTGACCTACGGGTGCTAATTTGGAGTTGCTTCGAGAGCACTAAACGATCTTTCCCCTGAAAGAAGACTGTGCATTCGAGTTTTCAGTCTCCTGTAATCAAGTGGGCAGGATGTAAGAATACAGCATGGAGGAACATGTTGAAAATCAGGAGGACCATAATGTATTTTTGCATGTCTGTTTGTGTGTGTGTGTGTGTGTGTGTGTGTGTGTGTGTGTATATATATATATATAATATATATATATATATGTGTATGTATGTATGTATATGTGTATATATATATATATATATATATATATTGAAATGTCAGCGGTAATTTTCATTTTGTGAGCACCTTGAAATAAACACACTGCCTTTGGAGATTGCTTTATGAAATTGCACACCACGGTTTGTTCCATATTTGTGCTGCTGCTTCACAAGTTGGAAAAATGGCTGCGGTCGCCCTAGGTAGTTAGTTAGGACCACTTTTCCATAGAAAAAGCATTTTTTTACTTGCCTATATCTTTGGCACTGTTTGACAAATCTTCACAAAACTTTCCCAAAAAAGTGCCCTAGTGCTTTTTTTGTTGCACAGGGAAAGTTTTGGGGTGATATGTCAATTGGGGGCCGAGAAAAAATGGGGATCAAAAAAGTTGCGTTTCCCATGTTAATTCTAATAAGAATTTGAACCCGACTACAGCCCGATTTGCTGGACAGAATGACAGCAAATTTGGCAAAAAGCTAGCTTTCCGTACGCAAATTACTTCTTCGCGTATTTGCTGTAAATCCATTCAGTAGTTTAAGAGAAATTAAAGGGAAAATAAATTTTTGTACCTAGGGCCACGAATATAACAAAATCGACCTAACGAATAATGACGAGCTCGTGCAGGGAAATGCACAGCTCTGAATGTCTGTCAGTACTTCAACCAGGAAGTGTTGGGCAGCCATCTAGGGACATGGCTTCACAGAGTCTCCCCCCCACCCCTTTCCCCCCAAAAAAAGTAAAAGTGAAAAAAAGGAAAAGGGGCTTGAATAGGGATACATTGACACATTTCGCCCCCCCCCCCCAAGCCTTGTTCTTGCAGGCAAAAAAATAAATCTGTGAAATTCACAGATTTGCTGAAAAAAATAGGGCAGAATAGTAAACTGATGGGGGGGGGGAGGGGGAAACCGCCTAGCATGCCCCGCAGACCCAGGGACCACCACCACTCCCACAGGCAGAATTTGTAAACAAATGCGGTGGGGGCTGACGGCTCCCAACCTGTTACAGCATACACTCTGCTCGCAGTGAAGGAGAGCTGCCAAATAGCTCTCCCTCGCTGCGAGTTGGAGTTTCCTGTTTCCCTGCTCGCAAGATGCAGGCAGGGAAACTGAGAAAACATTGTTTTTACAGAGAGGGAGCTGCTTTAGCAACTCCCTCTCTGTGATAGCAGTGCTGGCTCCCACAGGAGGTGGGGAGGTGGCTGCGACCATGGGGGCCTTTAGGCTCCCCCCACGGTCCCCAACTTTGTGACTGGGTACCCTGGGGGGACACCCAGGTCACACGCCTGAACCCTGGAGGATGGGGACCCTGGGGCCAAAATTGGCCTTGTGGAGGGGGGCCACGCGGCTCCTTCATCCCCCCAAAATTTTAATGTTTGGGCAGGGCATTGGGGGAATGGGGTCCCTGGGGCCAAGATCACCTATTATAGTTAGTTATATCAATTAACTATAACTCGTGCCCCCGCCATGCACCGCTAATTACCCCACAAATTACAGCACTCATGACATCTTTGATAACATCATTAATAATATCAATGTGATATTTGCAGTAACATTTTTGACAAAAAAACTGTGCATGGCGGGGGCGCCAGTTATATTTACTTGATATAACTTTAAAACAGGTGAATTTCTATGGTTTTGTACATTTAAAATATGAGCCTAACTATAACGATCCTGTAACCTTTTTTTTCTTTTCTTTTAAGGTCAATTTCTATGATTTAAAAAAAAAACTCTGTCCTAACTAAAACAACCCTGTAACCTTTGTTTTTTTTTAGTGGAGATATATTTATATATATCTCACCCCCTCCACTGAACACTTTATTTGAACCTTAGCTGCTGTCAAAATGCATTTTAGCCGCATCTGTGACCTTGATCACTGACAAAGAAGCAGCGTTTCCTACCCATATTAACAATGGATATAGCATGTGACATCATAAATAATACTGAAAACAGCCTCTCGTGGCAGTGTATTTCCAATCAAAGCTACTCAATAATTCACTTATGCAAACTAAATGACACATCGGAGAACATAAATTCATCTACAATGTGCAATACTAATTCTTATGTTTTTCAGGACTGAACATTCGTTTTTAGCATATAATGCTTTGTCACCAAATTAGGTCTTTGTCAAATGCAATATTGCTTCCAATTGAAGATCCCTTCAGATTAACTGCTGAAAAAATTACCTACTATTAAATAGTATCATTGCACATATCTGCAATCATGCTATTTAATAGCAGATACGTTTTTTGGAGAGAGATTGTAATTGCCAAAGACCTAATTTGGCATCAGCTCCTTTGTCGAAATGGATACAGGGGCTTACTGGAAGTTTATGGAGGGTGCTGACTCTGCATATGCCGAGGTGCACTCCGTTCAGGAGCATGGTGGCTGCCAGCAAACAAACTTGAAGGAATATAGATATATATTTTCAAGCACAGCCTACCTGTTTGGTGTGGTATAGATCACAATTGTTGCCTGCCGCTAACAGTATAGAGCACTTTACAGACTTGATGCTTCATACATATGGATGATTTCCCACCTAGGTATCCACCTCACTTGTATCCATGGAGTTACTTGCACGCATAGCCATGACTCACTCAATGGATTAATCAGGGAGAACTAGTAGTGCTATCTGACCAGTGAGTTTCATATAAGAAAATCTTGATCACACTACTCGAATCAGCTTCCATCAACCATTCAGAAAAGTTTAAAAACACGTAAAAGTAGCACCACTCTGAGTGGTTCCCAAGAACTTTAGCAGTACACTGTGGAGCAACATACCATGTCCAGTAGAGTACTAGCCAAGGGACTTGCAAAACCGCTCTTGTGCATCAGAAAACATACCAGGTCTGCCAGAAATTTTAAAGGTGTGCAGGTGATAATGTACTTGTGCTATGGCCTCCATCCCACAGACATCTCTCCACAAAGGAATGAAACAAGCTGAGTTCTAGAGAGTAAGGAACTTCATCATTGTTTGTTGATTCATGTTGAACTGGATCTTTGTCTTTCCCTCAAATAGAAAATAATCTAGAACAGATGGAACACATTGAACTCCAGTCTCTTCAGTAACAGTAGGCACATACAAGATGCCTTTATCTGGGGTGTCTTTATCTAGGCAGTATTAAACGCTATATTCCCAGCATGACTTGGAAAACCTAGACCTGACATGAATGAGTCTCCTCATGGTAGGCACTGGAGTGTAGCTCTGTTCAGTACATTCCTCATTTAGGCTCAAAGTTTGCTCACTGAATATAGTTTTTTACTTATTACCTCATTAATGAAAACGGGGAGATGCAAGGTTCCTTTAATGAACTGGTTACTTATCCCACAAGAGTTCTATCTGTGGATTTGCCACGGTCCGTCACCAACCCGTGGGCTTCTAGGGGGTGTAGTCTCTTATTGTAGGTGGAAGTCCGCAACTAGGTTTTTTGGGAGGACACTGATGTGCTAATACTGCCTGTACCTCTTTCAAAGGCTTCCACAATCCTACCACTTAAAGCCTTTATATTTTACATGTGGACACCTGGAGCCAGTTTACAAACAAAACTCTTGTGCCACTGGGTAAGAGGCCAGTTTTTCTGTGCGTCTTTCCACACTGCTCCCTAATTCTGTTGATTGACTGTGTTGTTGCCAACTTTGGAACTGAGGAGCGAGGTTTGAGTCAAAGCGTTGGCTCAACATCTTGTGATTCAGGGCAATTCACTTAATCTCCCTGTACCTTTAAAAAATAAAAAAGTGACCTTGTTTAATGGAATCTTGTGTTCATCTAAAGCACTAGAATACCTTTGGCCAAGTTAGTGCAATACAAAATGGCAAAAAGGCAGCAGAGCATCTGTATGTACAGTAGGCATGGCTGTTTTTGTAGGATTTACTTTATAAAGGCTGTTAGTAGGTGTTGAATGGTGATTTAAGCATTTGCCGCTGGCGGGTGTTGCAGGGGGTGGGGCGGCGCGGGCCGGGGGAGAAGTTTAATAAAGGTTAAATAAAATAAAAATAAACTTACCTCCGCTCCACTTTTCCTGCGCTGCCGCTGCTCAGAGCAGCGCCAGGATTGGCTGGGAGCACCCTGGCTGGGCGTTCCCAGGCAGACAGGGAGCCTGTGGAGGTTCTCTCCAGCCCAGCAACAGTGCCGGGCTAGAGAGAGCATAGTGCGCATGTGTGTTTTCTGGCCCAAGACAGCTGACCAAACATGCATGCGCTTTGAGTGTGAGTGCACAGTTCACGCCCCTCTGTGCTCGTCACCCCATGGCCCTACCCCTTTCACAACAAAGGGATAATCAACTTAGTTTATTATCCCTTTGTTGTGAAAGCTTTGCAGCTTCTGCTGCTGGCTGAGGGGGGGGGAGCCGCACTGGGTTTAAGGTGAGCCTTTATAAGAAGAAATATTTCTGAAATGTGTGACTTTAACAGCTAGAGCTTTCTACCCCAATTTATAATATCTTACTTATTTACAATCAACTGACTATGCAACTATGCATCCTGCTGTCTTCTGTGATAATTTGTTAGGATGAGCTTCACCCCTATTTACTTAAAGCTCTTTTGCTCCTTCTGCTTTGCGGTGTTGCTCTTACCATCCATCATTAAATGAACTAATGAATTTTAGTACCATATACTCACAGCAGTCTTGGCCACCTAGAGACAAGTGCTTTCAGTTATCTGTCGCTAATCCTCTCGTATTTGCCCGGTGCTGCAACAGCTAGTCAGTAGAAAAGAAAGGCTGTCAGTAGTTAGTCAGTAAGCCCTTAAAATTCCAATATGTGTAGAACATCAGCTTTTCGTCATTTATTTTTTAAGTGGCCTGTTTTCTTAATTGGCTGTTGTAATGTTGTTCTGTGATAAGGGAATGACCTAAGAGTTGGCTTCCGATGAGGTGTTTTTTAGCAGAAACTTGATGGATTCTTCGAAGAACAAAGTAGCAGTCTGTTATGGATAAACAAAGTTATACTCAAATCTTGGATGGATCCACTGAACAAGGGGCGAGAAAGAGGTCAGCAGCCAGTGTAGCTGGGAAAGCAGGCCCCGGGTACAAACTAACAAAGTTTTTCAGCAGTGCACTGAATTCTGCATATACTGTAACTACATTTGTTGCCAGAAAATACACTTGCCTCTGTACCTTTGGCTCTAGATAAACTGGGGTCATCCATGTGGTATTTGTACCTGTTGCATGGTCTGAATGAACCTTTGTTGTATACTGTAGCTCAAGCAGAGCTGGAGGAACCTTTAATCCTCTAAATCGGTGAGGAAGGATTTACATCAGGCCCCATGTCTGGTGGCTTACATGTTTTTAGCCTGGAGAGGGTTTCAGCTGTTACTAGACCCAATTGTCTAATGAGATGATTTAAATGAAGCCACCACCCAAGTAAAACCCAGCTCTTTGCAGTACAAAGCCCACTTGGAATTCCACAATCCAGCGTGAGCATAGTGGTTAAATTAGCTGTCAGAGGTCCTCCTTTGTGGGGTTTATAGTAAGTCTTGCACGCACGGCGGATGTGGAATGGAAGTGGAGATTGAGTGCAATTAAGGATTATTTTGTATTGGTTGTGAGGTATGTACATCATTTATTGAATGCAAAACCAGGAGTGTTTTTTGGAAATGGTTTTCCTAAGATACCCGTTTCCTGTTGTGTGGAAACAAGGAGTTTGGAGAGAATTATGATCAAAACATATGAGAGGATAGACGCTTTGCCTAAACTTAATAAAAATTATCTCAAACTATGTTAAAAACTACAACAGCAGGGTAAAAACACTTCCTTGTAAAATAACAGCGTGAAGCACACACTAACGATCAAAGTCCTGTACTGTTTGTTTTCGGGGAGAGAAAGAACGTCCGCAACATTGCAGTGCATGACTAGTCTGGAGCTAAAATTGGGTTCCCAATTGTGGTCACAAAATGGTTTTGCATGTTTATCTATGTTTTTGTGTTGATAAAAAAATCTCCGACCCTAAGGTGCCTCCTCTAGAAAAGGTGATTTCTGTCCTCACAAAATAAGTATTTCTGAGTTGTCAAATACGCAAATAGTATATAAACTCCTGACCACCGTACCCAACCAACATCTTCTGTAGGCATCAAATTCCAATGTTGTGTGCTGATGTAGATGGAGGGTGTGGTTGTTTATATCTGGAAATGAGAGTGCAGGGTTAAAATATGGCCCCATCGGGTAGTGATTATTTTGCAAAAACCATGACAAAAGAAAACGAGTAATGACAAAGCCAAAAGGCTAGTAGAAAACACCAGACCTATTGGCCTTATCAACGTTTGTTTTTATCTGTTAAGGGTACTAGTTTATGTTCTTCATGAGAACTTTCAGTGCTCCCCCCTGAAAGCAACATGGATCGCGGATGAAGGAGGGAATTAGGCAAAGAAGCACCTCAAAGAGCCTAAAACATGAGAGACCGCAGCATGCGACACTTAGGGACGGGGCAAGTGTTTGGCAGAAGGGTGAAATAGCAGAAAAACCACTTGCACACTCATGGAGTGGTTGAGCAGAAAGAAAAAAGTAGATCCTCGAAAGTGAGCAGTAGAAGGATAGAAGTCTACCAGTGAGACCGATGGTAAAGCGGGAATTTTCCACAGAAGGGAGAAACAGAAGAGGGGTGGGGCAAGGCAAGCCTTTGAATAGGAAGCAAGGAAATTAGAGATCCAATAAAGCCAGCAGATAGTGAGCAATGAGCGGGACAGTACACCCTTGTAAGTTCCTGATAAGCCCACAATTGGTCTTTTGCAAGCAGACAGCCTGTGCTGTCTGTTAGGTGTTCCCTAAAAAGGGAATTCATTCCTACTTAGTGCAGGATGGCCACTTTCTCCACATATCAACGCACTATGGTTGATTTTAACCCGCTTTGTACAGTTTCTATTTTTTAAATTATGGGGGAGGCTAGAAGTACAATAAAAAAATGTAATTTTAGCACACATTTGGCAAGAGCAGTGCACAATTTATAATGTATTGTGGTATGCGCAGATATACTCTAAAATGGAGGCACTCTACTTCACTTCACCCACCTTTCTACCTTTCGTTCCGCCCTACGTTTAATTTCAGTCATCTTTAATTCTTCCGCTTGAAGGAGCTCTAACTGCTTCTCTTAATCTTGTTTCATGGTTTAAATCTCCGTTAGATGTACCCCTTTCTTTCTCTGCCAGCACTTTACTCCACCAACCCACTCATTGTCATTGCCTTGATTGTTTTTGCATTCCTGGTTCTTTCCCCTTTTTGGAATGTCCAAAACCCTGCATTTCATCTGCTTTTGCTGCTGCTTCATGCTTCCGAGCTGCCGCTCAATCCCCTTTAAGCTCTGTTTACTTGTTTGTTTACTCACATCTCGTTCTCTCTTCCTCAGAGTGCCTTCTAGCCCCATCACACTTTTCTTATCTCTATGCCCAACCAAATCCTCGAATCTTCTCCAATCCCGGGTCTGAATCTTTAAAAGGCACCTGCAATTGCTGTCACTATTTCATACATCTCGTTACGTTTCATACCTGTACGTCACCTTGGCAAAAACTCTATATGGGTAGAATAAACAAACATGAACATAAGGGCGATTTTCATCACAGCCACACTGCAATAACAGAGAAAGAACGATTAACAGAAAAACTAGGTATGTAGACAACGGATGGCGAAATAAACTGCAAAGGGCTAGGGGAAAACAAATCTACCCTTACTCTGAGGTATCTAATCGCAAACTTAAAAACAGAGAAAGGTATGGATCATTAAGGGTTATGGGGCAGGGAGCTATAGGGTCACTTTGGGATCCTCTTCCCTGCATCACAACGTTGACCCAACCTAGCTTTGCTAATTTGTTTTCATCCCTGATGAAAAGTAGCTATTTAATGTACTTGAATCATGGTGGCTTGCCTCATGTTCGAATGGGTCGATTCTCCAAGGTCGACATTGTTCTTGATTGCGAAGTTCTGCGTTTACGCCCTAGTAAGGTTCTGTAATAATTAACTTTTGAATTCCACAGCATGTCACAGTAATGCCATTTCTAAGCATTGCAAATAGCTGGTGGTATTAATATTCAGTTAAACAGTAGTCCGTTTACCAACCACTGAAGGCAGAGTCTGCCTTGTTGTCATTAAAACTCATGATTAGGAGATCAGTGGAGAAGTCCTAGGTGAGCGCTAACTCGCAGTGCCATCTTGAAGGCATATTCCTTCTTGCTAGCATCACAGCACCTGACACCCCAAGTTATATCAGCATCTTATATTTTATATGGGATTTTCTCCAGTAAGATGTTTGAAGCTTACAAATACAAAGGTAAAGTGAACCTTACACAATTATACACCTCTTGTATACAGTGCCTTGAAACGTGATTTTTGAAAAGTGTCCTCGCCTGCTGCGCTCCCCACCCTAAGCTGTATGTATCCTTTGTGAAATGTATTCAGGCATGAGAGAAGAGGTGCCATTGTTCGCTCAGTTCTTCATTTCACCCCCTGTGTATTGCTTTCCAGAAATGGCAGCGGAGGTTCTTTATCCTGTACGAGCACGGGCTCCTGCGGTATGCCCTTGATGAGATGGTAAGTGATCTACATCTTTCTACACGCCATGTTAGCTGGCCTTGGCGCGCACAATGGAGCTCTGTACCTCCCTGGTGCACTTACTTGGCACCTGCAGATCTGTATTGAGACCCCATTCAGTGCCTGTGAAGACATCAGATTTAAAGTAGAGGGGGTGGGTGTCGGGGCCAGCAAAACTTTATTTTGAAATGTCAGATACTTATTTTTTTTAATGCATGCTCAGAAGCGTTATTAATCTCGGAAACATGTCTGTTCAGTTTCAGAAGAGTTTGATTTCGGTTTGATCGGATCCAGAATTGTGTTTTTTGTGAGCCTGGTTACATTGTAGCTTGCTGTTTGAATTGTATGTGCTGCATAATTCAGATGTTTGGATACAATGGAGTGTCTCAAATCATGACAATCTGTGCTGTGAACAATGGTCCAAGAGTTGAAATATTAGTCATCTGTTTCATTTTCGTCGAAACTTTGTTGCTCTCTCAGTTCTAGACAGACCTGTACTTTATAGGACACTGCCCTTTTTATTGCACCTCCTAATCTGATGTAAAACAAACATTGAATGCAATCAGTTCTCCATCATATGACCAGGAGCCTATTTTTTATTTTTTATACTGCCTACAGACAGCTGTAGCTGGTCGTTGTTGATGACCTGTTGTCTTCACTACATTATCCTATGTGCATATAATATGCTTTGGGTCAGCCCCTTGCCCTTTGATTGGATGGCGTTCTTGTCTATCTAGCCACCTGCCTATTTTTCAGTGGCTTTCTTCCAATTCGTTTGTATATCCTTTCTGTGAAGCACTTCTTTCTCGCTGTACTGTAGTTGGATGACTTATCCCCCCCACTGTTTGCATTTGGGGAACTTTTTTTTCCATTCAGCGTTCCATAGGAGTGAATGTGTTTTCTGCTCTCTCTCTCTAGTGCTCTGCTTAGCACTCAAATCTTTAGCACTGTTTGTTGGTTCCCCCCCTCCAGCTACTCTGTTGCTTCAACTGTGCCTCTGAATCAGAAACGTGTCTGGCTTTTAAATAAAATAAAAAATATTTTACACACTCCACCACTTTCTCTGTCCCGCTCTATTTCCCTTGCCAAACAGTTTCAGCAAAAACCATTGGCAAAGCGAATCGGTCTGCATTGCCCAAGCCACGAGGAGATAAGGATTGACTTTAGTAATGATTGTTACAAGATAAAAGGGCAGTAATTCTAGTTATACACATGTAAATGATGGTGGGACAGGCAGCTAACTATAGGTCAGAGAAGGAAGATAGACTTCATATGTTATAAGCGAGTGGTGTTAAATGTAGCCCGCTGTAGGAAGTTAGCGGAGTACTACATGAAAATATCATCTGTGTCAAGCCTCCAAGGTTCTAAAAGCTACTGTTTTAAAAATAAAAGTGAGTCATAAGTCGTGTATCATAATCCTGGTGCAATAGGTCGTTAACTTGAGATTTTAGCTCTCATGAGCATTGATGATACACCTTTTAAAGTTATACTTCAAAATTAAGCCAAATGATCCTGTTGTCTGTCCCTCTCGTTTCCTGTAGTATCTTACAGGTTTCCATTTTTCAGTGTTCAACAGTGTGGGCTCATCCTGCAGCCTCTATTTAACTTGTATAAGTCTGTGAGAGACCTAACAGATATTGTAAACAATCTGCATTTTTGAAAAACACCCACCTATCAAACACACTTCGCCCAAAAGGTATACGTACAGGATTAGACACAAAACAATGTTTGAAGGATTTTTGTTGTTCTATTAGAAATTTTGCAGGCTAAAATATAAGGACAATGTTTATTGAATGCACGCTGTGTCCAGCCAAAGCAAGTCCTGCTATGACTGGGAGTTCAGTTCATCTTAAGTCCTCAACATGGATGTGATCTTTCCTATAGTATGTAGCTTGAAGACTGCATCATCTCCAGAGACCCTGCCTCCTGTGCTACCAGCAGCTTTGGTGATATAACCAGATCATAATTTGAAAGCTGGACGTTTGGTGCAGAATGATTAAATATACTGACTTTATTTAGAGAAAGAAGTGTGAATGATGTAGTGACAGTCTTAATCTGCCAACATTTTAAGAGTGGTTTCCTTCCTTATGATATTTTACAAGTAAATGGGAAAGGTTAAACATGAACAGTGCGTGTGTTCATTATATAGTATGGGGGAACAGGATTTGGAGCACGTTCGGTATGTGTGTCCTGTGTTGCTGCCTGCTGTCAGGAGGTTTCATTGTTTTAACATTATTCCTGAAGAACGCTAGACAGTTAAGCAGGCTTTGGATTTTGTTCTACTCCCCTGACAATAACGCAATGTTGGCGGCTTTTTACATTTTACGCATATTTTTTTATTGTTTTAAAGGTAATGTATATGTGTGCAGACTACTGCTTTTTCAGCAACTGTATAAATTGTTTTTGTTAAACATCCTTGAAAAATCTTATAAATGTATTTTCAGTATACAGAATCGAGCAATTGAAGTGGGAAGGCCCTGGCAGGCAGAAGCAATCAAAGAACAAAGCTTGATTCATAGCATAAAAGATTGAAAAGGTCTTCAATAGAATATGTACATGTGAAAACCTACTTGGTAGATTACAGAATCATTGTACGGCATAATTGTTTAAGGCCCAGTGATAGAAATAATGGCTAGACTAAAAATAACAATGTGGCTGGCTCGGACTGGATTATTTAGAGGACTGTATAAGAAAAATTACTCCATATGTTGGATAAGTTGATCAGTTTGTTGTTTGAGCCAGAGACTTGCGGCTGGTTGGTAACATCACTTTGATATTAAAGATGGTTAAGAATACTTCAGTTCGAACCTAATACCATCTAATTTCGTTTTTGAATGGAGATGTTGACAGTAGTAGTAAATGAACTGGAATAGAATTAATATTTGTTTGACACTTAAATGATCATTAATATTTTTGACATTTTGTTGTGGAACATTTTTATTTTTGTGTTTGCAATAAAATCTAACAAAAAGAACACTGTTCCATTTGTTGATGTACATTCTGACCATATGAATCAAACCTTCATATCAATTTGCATCCCTTTACAACCACTGAAGGCTTTTAATTGTAAATATGTGTTAATTCTTTACCTAGCAATAGTATGAAGCAGCCAATCATGTGGCAGATCATGGGAGTATGTATATTGTGGTGTCAAAATTTGTAAAAGTTACGTTTTGGGTTGAAGCAATGACATGCCCTCTGCTCATTTCGTAGGGGCAGTTGTGCTGTCCTGGAATTGTCTTGCCTTGTAGTATTTTTTCTTTGAATGGTTTGATTACAGATTTTCTGGTGTACAGGTTAGTTTTTGTGTCCTTGTGTGCACGCTCATGTGCATTGAGTGAGGTCCTTTTGTGGAAGTGTGCTTGGGAGTTGGGCATGCTTTTTTGGCAGTTACCTAAAGCATTCTGGCCCCTTCCATGTTGCCCACGATACAAATAATCTGTGTCGGACTTATTCATTTTTACAGACTTTTCCTAGAATCATTTCTACTCCATAAACTTGGGTAGAATGAGGACAAATATGAGACTATACATAGTAGTCATAGCAGAAAAGGACTTGGGAATTGTCATCAAGGAATGATCCCTTTTTTTCCCCTTGTCTGAGTTTTCTGCACAAGTGAATGAAAATCGAGTCCAGGTGATATACATCCAGCGCTGGTAATTTAAACCCCTAATATTTCTCAAAGGATCTTTTTCACTTGAGTGGCAGGAATAAGCAGGGTTTTTAACAACTTTCTTCTCACCACTCCACTTCTTTTTGATCTTTATAAGTCATCATCATTTTTTATGGGCGAGCGCAAAGCGCCCCGCCCCGTGTTGTAATCTCTCTTTGGGCTTCAAACCACGCCGATGGCACGTCAGTCTTTCATTGGCTCGTGGGCTTGCCTTTTAAAAGGTGCTTGCTTTCATTAGTGAAAGGCACACATAAGTCATGCCTTTTCCAGTGTTTAGCTCTCCTCGAGTGCAGTGACCAAGTACTGAAAACAGCTGGGGGTCAAGTTTCAAGGGTGGTAAGCCATTTGAAGCTCGCTGGCAGGGCAGTGCACATTCCTGGGGTAGGAGGTGTAACACCTCTGCCCAGGGAGGGCTTTGTTCTATGAAGCCAGGGAGCACAGGCTCTCATCCCAGGGTTCAAGAATCCAGTTTGGTTTTGGCAGGCTGGTTGTGACCGGCCAGCAGCCATGCTAGGGTAGTTGGCTTTTGCAGGGGGCACCTCCAAAGTGACCCTGGGTACATTTGGTAATAAATCCAATACTGGTACCAGTTTGGATTTATCATTCTGAGTTGTTTGATACTAAACAACCCAGGTTTCAGAGTGGCCATCATGTAGCTGTATAACTCGTACTGACCAATGTCCAGCACTTGCATGTAAAATGGCTGCTCTGTTCAATTACCATGCCTCAGGTTTGGCAGGGACACAGTAGGGGCATATTGCTCATGCATCCGTGCCCACACATGTAGTATATTGCACCCTGCCTTCGGGCTGGAAGGCCTGCCAGAGGGGTGATCTACCTATATTGCATGCCGTGTATAGTGGTTAGTGCACAAAGGCTGTGTGCCGTGTCAGTTTAGCAATTTAGGATTGCACCAGGATACTCAGCCTGCAGTGGCAGTGCTGGGTGCACTGGGATGCATGGTCTCTGAGGGCAGCACTGTCTGTGCTGCTGACCTCCCAGACTTACCCCTTAGTACCTCATGCCCTGGGTACCTTAGTACCATTTACTTGGGACTTATAGTGGCACCCAAAGGTGCTTTCAATTGTTTCAATGCATCACAACAGTTTTAGGAAAGAGCTCTGGCCTAGGGAACCTGGTTAGCAGGGGCCATGGGCAGTAACAACTTTGAAACCACATCACATACCAGGCAAAAAGTGGGGGGCTAACCATGCGAAAAGAGTCACTTTCCTACAAAACCAGATTAAATAGTGTGATGATCATGCCTTTAACCTGCCCTATGGCGCACTGTCTTGCATAGAATTCCTATGCTGCCTTATTGGATCCAGATAATCTGACATCCATGTATTTCTAAATCAAATGCTGCTTTGTTTTCCCATTTATTTTGGGGTTATAAATGTACGTTGTGTGTTGTCTGGTGTAAAATAACTTTAAATAGCAGAATCTTGAGTGTAAAACTGCTCTTTGCAAGGTGGTGGTATAAGCAGCACACTTTGGCTTTAGATTTGAATTTCTCATGGTTATCTGAGATAGATCAGGGCAACAATAGGGCTAATAACACAAATATGAAATAAAAATATGTAAAAAAAAAATTTAAAAAAAGGGTGCTGGGGTTTTGTTCCAAAAGCTTGCAACTGGGAGGTGTGGAGTGTAGCATCGACAGGAGGGGGGAGTAGAGAAAAGGGACAAGCTGTGTTATTTTAATAAAATGAGCCACATAACCTAAGACATTCCACCGCCTCCACTTTACTTTCTGTTTTCTTTTTGTTTTCAGACAGTTCTGCTTCGTATATACCCAAAAGTTCTCTGTGCTGCTTGTCAGTTGCATGTTTGGCGTTTAAACACACAAGAACTAAATATGTCTACATTTGTTCTAACCCAGCACTTGTGGCAGGTGCCTTGACAGCCATTTGACACCAACCCTTTGCTGCCAGTTCTGGGTTGATCTGTCTCAAAGTAGCACCATTGTATGATTAGCAAAACGTATGAATGTGAGCATCAACACATTCTTGACAATCAGTAGTCATTGTAGCAGACCCAATACAAATCACTGCTTTTGACTCTGTGAACTACTTAAGAGTGAAAGAAGTAAGCCTGGTCTTCCTGTGGACGTCAGTTTTTAGTGATCTTTCCTGGATGTTTTAGTACAGCGGGCCATATATGTTACCTTTATTTGCTATCCCCAGGTCCTCTATGTGGTGAGTATATTTGGTTCCAAGCAGGTATGGTGTAACCTCTGTTTTGGTCTACATTTCGGTCTTGCTCTGAATTCACTCTTTGCATTCAGAGTGCAAGCTCTGTAGCATTCAGCCAATATGGCTCCCCACCAGGGCTTGTTCTTGGGCCAGGAACCTTTATTGTGTTTCTGAGGCTTGGCTCTGTCTTTGCCATTCATCACAGCACTGTTGTTCTGAAGGAATTCTGCTCCATGCTGCCTTTGCCCAGTCAGTTAAAGTAGGTCAGCTGGACTTTTTTTGTATTTCTTTTTTGATTCCTTGCTGTGTGAGTTGGATAGAACTATAAAACCTGGACCAGTCGTTTTCTGTTTTAGGTAAATCTTCTGATTTATTCTTCTCACTTGATTGGAGGATTAAGGCCGAGTATGACGAGCAGTAATTTGCTTTTGTTCCTTCCCGTATTTATATTACTGTTCACCATGGTACTTACGGCCTGATAGTGAGTTCGGCGGATGGTTTATACCATCCGCTGTACTTCTGATAGGGAGATTGCTGCCATACTTACTACCTACCTGCCGGGCCCATAAGCTAGGTCAGCTGGCAACAGCCTACAGCATTGTCTCTGGCTCGTAATCGAGCCGGCGGGAATGCTGTAGACTGTAGGGTGCACCAACGTCTTTGGAATGTTCACTGTCTGCAAGCACCCAATAAGTGGAAAATGGGGATTCATGTTACTTATAAGTGTACTGGTAAATATAACGTGAGTTGGATGGGTAAAGCGAACACACACCTTACTTCACGGATGACAGTTTTAAAGGATCTCAATGTATCAAGCACCTTAACTCTGTAACTGTTCTGCAGAAACATACAGCATTAGTTAAGAATTGTTTTTAGCCGTATTGTTAAATTGTCAAAAATGCACAGGTTTGGGAGGTTTCCCTAGGTGCTGGCTGAGCTCGAGGCTAAAATCCACAGCTAGGCACTTTGCAAACAACAGTTCTGTTTTCTTTGGGACAATGTGATGTGTCCACGTTGTGTTTTGGGGCATTTCCTGTTGTGGGCACTAGGCCTACCCACACAAGTGAAGTACTGTTTTTATCGGGAGACTTGGGGAACACTGGGTGGAAGGAAATTGGTGGCTCCTCTCAGATTCCAGAACTTTCTGTCACCCTAATGTGAGGAAAAAGTTTTTTGTTTTTTTTGGCCATATTTTGAGGTTGGTAGACGATTCTGGTTAGCAGTAGCTGGTGAGAGCCCCACAAGTCACCCCAACCTGGATTCCCCTAGGTGTGTAGCTTTAAAAAATGCACAGGTTTGTGAGTTTCCCTAGGTGCCGGCTGAGCTAGAGGCCAAAATCCACAGCTAAGCACTTCGCAAAAAACACAACAGATTTCAGTGTGAAAATGTGATGTGTCCATCTTGCGTTTCCTGTTGCGAGCACTAGGCCTACCCACACAATTGAGGTACCATTTATATCGGGAGACTTGGGGGAACACAGAATAGCTAAATAAATGTTATTGCCCCTTGTCTTTCTCTACATTTTTTCCTTCCAAATGTAAGACAGTGTGTAAAAAAAAAAAAGAAATATGTGTATTTGAGAAATGCCCTGGTATTCACATGCTAGTATGGGGACCCCAGAATTTAGAGATGTGTAAATAACCACTGCTTCTCAACACCTTATCTTGTGTCCATTTTGGAAATACAAAGGTTTTCTTGACACCTATTTTTCACTCTCTATTTCAGCACATGAATTGCTGTATTCCTGGTATATAATGAAAAACCCATTGCAAGGTGCAGCTCATTTATTGGCTCTGGGTACCTAGGATTCTTGATGAACCTACAAGCACTATATATTGCCACAACCAGAAGAGTCCAGCAGACGTAACAGTATATTACTTTAAAAAATCTGACATCGCAAGAAAAGGTTACAGAGTAAAACTTGGAGAAAAATGGCTGTTTTTTTTTTTTTTTCACCTCAGGTTCAATAGTTTTTCATTTCAGCTGTTGTTATTTTCTGTAGAATAACCTTGTCGGATCTACACAAATGACCCCTTGCTGAATTCAGGATTTTGTCTGCTTTTCAGAAATGCTTAGCTTTCCGGGATACAGCATTGGTTTCCCTCCCATGTCTGTCACTAACTGGAAGGAGGCTAAAAGTACAAAATATAGTAAAAATGGGTTATGTCCCAGTAAAATTCAAAATTGTGTTGAAAAATGTGGTGGTCTGATTCAAGTATGCCTGTTCCTGAGAGCTGGGAATATGGTGATTTTAGCACTGCAAACCATTTGTTGATGCCATTTTCAGGGGAAAAAAAAACACAAGCCTTCTTCTGCAACGCTTTTTTCAGACTTTTTAAAAAAAAAAAATTATTGAAATTTTCGCTGTATTTTGGCTAGTTTCTTGGTCTCCTCCAGGGGAACCCTCAAACTCTGGGTACCACTAGAATCCCTAGGATGTTGGGGAAAAAAAGGTTGCAAATTTGGCCTGGGTAGCTTATGCGGACAAAAGGTTATGAGTGCGTACACACGAACTGCCCCAAATAGCCAAAAAAAAGGCTTGCCAGCTAAAGGGGAAGGGGGGGGGGGGGGGGGGGGGGGGAGAGATCTTGCAGCAATGAGTTTAAAGCAAATATTCTTGGCCCAAAAGGAAGTCCACCATCTCAACCTTCCGCTTGGATACGATTGCCAAAGTTTTCATGCATGAGGCTCCCCATGTGATCTCATTCAATTTCCTTGCTCCATTCACTTCTGTGGAAATATGTGTTTTTCCTCAGATTTCTTTTTTTAGCTTATGTTTTTGTCATTTTCTGGAATTTAAGCCTCCTTGATTGTGACCTGATGGCACATTTTTACACTGGCTGTATTGAGCCTGTTCCAAGCAACTGTTCGTATTGAGGGAAATAACACAACATTGGAAGTATGGAACTTATGTCTACAGTGACAGGAGAGCTAATACTTCGTGAAGTTTTTTTAAGTGGTTTAGTGTCCAGACACAAAGGTTGGGTCACAGAGATTTTCAGTGGTTTCTCGCTACTTAATACATATTGTGTTACCAGTCTTCTTTCCTATCTAAGACTGTTTTTATTTTTTGTTTATTTGGCCAAGGTTTGGTTAATCAGAATGCCATTTTAATTTGAAAAAAAACAACTTTTTGTTGAATAACTCAGTGCGACTTTTGCAAATAATTTACTAGGAGAGTGCATGGGCTAAATACAGCTTAGAAGGTCATCAGATGGGGAAAAAAACATTCTTAGTAAACTTTAGTGTGTGATCCTGCTTCTTTTGAGGCCTTAGATGATAAAACAAAGGATACCATATTGTGCATTTCTGGCAGTGAAGTAGAACACCTTTTTAAGATTTGAAAGTAAGCAAAAATTAGGCAATTGCTAGGACCGTTTTCAATAAACTTTACAGCAATATAGACTGGAACTTTGGCTGTTCAAAAAGGTGAAACTGAGGAAGATTTAGTACTTAAATATGACTGCAAATTTGGTGAAAAATTTATCAAACTACATTGCAGACGATAGGTGGATTAGTGTTGTTACTCCTATTGAAAAAAACAAAACAGAAAAAACGACTTTATAACCAACAATTCAACACATGCTATTATAAATTACTCCGACCCCAGTCTGGCCAACTGGGGATAAAAATAAGGGCATAATATTCCCAGTGGAGTACGACCAAAAGTAAATTACGGTTTCGGCAGACTGCTTGGACTGATCAACCAGAATCCCAGAATTTTAAAGGGCACACTGATTCCGAAAGCACTTTTGGACCATACAGAAGGTATGAATGCGCCGTACAAACACACTTTACAACATAACATTAATCGTAGGTGAATCCCCGCAAGGGACAAAAGTGGCCGGGTATCGTGCAACAAAAATACCTGGTTCCGCCCGAGTCAGTATAACTGAGAGAAAGCCTACCATGAGCTCTGTTTGCATAGCAAAGAACAAACCTAACCAGACCTCAGTTAGTTAACAAAGAATACAGCGAGTTAGCCCCTTGTAAGGGAAACTGAAAAACAAAGAAACGGAAGGTAACTGGTCAGTATTCAGTCAGCCATCAGAACTGAGAGTATGATGTACTCGTCAGAAAAAGAGGGAGAATAAGTGGCCAGGCTTTAGTCTGGCAGCAAAGGTTAAAACGTTTTTTAGGTGTTGTCAGCATGGATAAAACAAACCACTCCGCAAAAGCAAGAGGGATTATTGTGCACCATTCACTGGAACTGAGGCTGAAACTGATCAATTCATGAGTGATTCTGATGTGAATGACTAGTCCATATCTGCTAACCTTTACATTGTATTCCCACTAGATCGCACTATAAAAGCTTTCCGTAAACTCATCAGACCTCTTTTTGGGAACGTTACAAAAACACGGGGATAAACCATAGTTTCTTGTATACACCTTTAGCCACTACAGTTGGTTAAATCTAGTGCTCTCATGCCAACAAACATTAAGGTGGCACCGTCCACAGTCTTCTGCAAATTACTTTTTAAATGGCTTAAATTGCAGGTTGGAAAAGGAATGTTTTTAGATGTGTGACATCAGTTCCTTGCACAAAATATAATTTAAGACTGGCGTCCATACCAGGCTGGTAATTGCAGATGTATTTTTTCAGGAAACAGTAGCACATAAGTAGTACACTGCTCAAAAAGGCAGTTTTTCTTGTTGGATGAAAGCTCTCCAGTAGGTTCAACCTTGAGATAAGGACGTGAACTTGGTCCACTCACCTCTGGGGAGGTCATTTCTGAACAGCTAACATAAATTCCTATGCTCTTAATGCCCAAGACCTCCCCTGCCCTTAACAACTCATTCATTTTGTTTCCTCCTATGTAGCTTGGAGGACATTATATTTTTTCTCAGGAAGTAAAAAAGGTAAATCACGTAGCGGCTGAAACCAGTTTCACAGAAAAGGAGCACAGAGTCTGCCTAATGGATGGTCTTGCATTTCGTTTTTTGTGCCTACAAAGCGCACACTCTGATCTGCTTTTTACTGGCGATCAATCGACATAGTAAAGGTACAATTTCCAATGAAGTTGACATTTGTATAGGTTTCTAAATCAATGAATGCCATGCTTATTGGTCTACTAAAACCGAGATCCTCTATATAGTTGGATTTGAAAAAAAAACAAAAAACAATATGTTCCACCTGTAAGAGGCTTTTTGAAAACAAGTCCTGATCTATTGTATACAGTTTGGTTTCAAATATAAATCCAAACAGAATAACCTTCCTTTTTTAAATGAATGCCAACAGCACTTTGGTTTTGAACATTTTAACGGACTAAAATTGTGTAGTAGAACAGGCAGTAAAGTTCAGTGTCTGTTCACTGTCCTCTTGTGGAGCTTCTTGTGCATCACAAGTGCTTTGATGAACCGCCAAACAGAGCAGTTGACGTGAATTACCAATGGGTGTCATGAGCATGATTGGATAGCATGGATCAGAAAATCCTTAATCTCTGTTTACACCCACAGGAATTCCATAACTAGATTTCATTTGAGACTAGGAGGATCTGAAGTGTACCCCCAAGGCATCAAGGCCTACCAGAATGATGTCTGAATGACAAACAACACTGTTTTTCAAAAGACCATTGCACCTGTTAATCCAAAAACAGAAACTCCTAACAAAGGTGCTATGTCCCCAAAAATTAAATGTATCCTTCCCCTTCAAATCACAAATTGTGGCCTTCAACTCGGAGCAAGTCTTGAAGCTCTTTCTAAACTCAGGCTGTTTCACTGCGATCTGACCAATGACCAAGCACTGGCCTGGCAGATATGTGAATGTTGGGTAGTACAGTTCGATCCAAGATGAACTAGTGCGTCTTTCTTGACACGGTAAAAACACGTCTATATAAACCGTTTTGAGCCTGTCACCTGGAAGAGCTGCAGATCAGAGGTCTTCCAGCCTTCACGTGTTGCTCTGCACACAGATGCTGGGTAGTGGACACGCATACCATACCAGAAGGTCTACTGACATTTTGTACAGCCCTCGTGTGCTTCCCGTCAAATCCAAGGAGTATTCACCTGCAATTCACGCTGCTAATAGAACATCTTCAGAGGCCAAATAAACTTCTGGATGTGATGGAAAACTCAGAACTATTTAGAAAGCAATTTCTGGACTACCGAAATGGGTGCACAGCTATATTGTTGGCGGACTGTGTGCCATGGACCTTAAAAGAACATAATGTAGTAAACCAGTCTTATTACTACTTACCAACAAAATGGTTGAAAAACGTGAAACGAGGACAGAGAAGCACCACAGCATGATTTCAGTTTTAAGGACTAGTACATTTTAATGTCCTGTCTGTTCCAGGCTGCATTAAGTGCTCATTTGTAATGCTTTTCAAGAGAGTAACCGTATAGGGAGGAAAAATATGCAATGATTGCAAGCCATTTCAGGGACTGTGGTGAAGTCTTGGCTCTTCGAATCGATTAAGCTTACATTATTGTGCATTACAAATTGTTGTAAACAAATTAAATACCATTAGTGGGTTCTGTGTGGTCCTAGAAACTGATGTGCATTAAAATCACGTTTACATTGACCCAGTCAAATGTACCACAGCCAGCAAGATATATAATGTTTTCCAGGAACAGCAATGCCAGAACTTTTATTACCTCTTGACAACCTGTCTTTTAATACCAATAACACTCTTCAGGAAATGTGAATTCTGAAAATATCCTACCGGAAGGTCCTAGGCTCAGGCTCGTGCCTTGCTGTCCAACCTCCCACACCACCCAGATCTAATGTATAACATCAGTCATATTTAATAGGCAGATGTGAAACTCCTCCAGTTTAATGCGCCACATTGGACCTGCTTAAATATTTAAACATGGTAAAAGCATCAGCTCTCCACAAATGACGTGTTAGTAGCACAGAGACGTGGGTGCTCCAGGGGCTGATATTTCCAGAGGATGTAAAGTCAGAGAGATATTAAACCTGAAAAACGCAAGGGACCTCCCAGCCTCCCGTTTTCGAGCTCGGTCTTTCACTTTGAGTGCAAGTACAAAGCCTTCCAATTAAAGGTGTAACCTGGTCCCATCCAGTAAGACTCACACTGGTTCTGACCCGAAGACTTGTGTACAGACGAGGTACTTGCAGAAGTGCTAGTACGAGCAGGCTCGGGGACTCCCCCCCCCCCCCCCCCCCCCCACATATTGCTGGCTGGTTCTATCATTTTTGTTCGTCCACTGTTGGTTCCTAAGTTGACGACTCTGAGATGGGGAAGATGCAGTTCGTGCTCTGTTTGTTTTCTATGGATGCTTTGGCGTCTCTTCTTGAAAGAGGTACCTAAATAGTAATTTGGAAGAAACTCGGGCAGCCCGAGGCGTTTTGCATCATTCTGAGGCGAAGAACCGTAGCCATTGAATATTCACGATGCTCCGTCTTGCACATCATTCCTGAAATGCTTCTGTGTTTCCTGTTGCAAGTGTGTCTTTTTAACTGTGAAGTGTACAGGAAATCATGTTGCCACGTTTCAGTTTTCAATTAGGACGTGGGGCCAACTGCTTTTGTTTGGTAAGATCCTATTTACACATTCCAGGAACAAGTTTGTCTTCCCGCTTTTGATGAGTTACTTTTGTCGCGGTTTGGTGGCGGTATTCAGCCTTGCAGTTCTCAGCGTGACATGAGGTATTGATTATGCTAATTTATTTCGGAGATTTTTCATGCTTCATAATAAACCCTTTTTTGGTAAAGGCCCACTTAATCCTAAGCATTTGATCTTCATCTGCACTACAGCTAGAACTCTGCATTTGTGGGTTTAATAACGGGGCTGCTGTATGGCTTTCGCCTAGCTTGTACCATAACCCCTAACAGCAAAAGGAGGCTTCGGAGCAGTGGCAGCTCCTCTGCTTAGGAGCACTGTCCCACTGCTTCATGAGGTGGACGAAAAGGGAAACATAAAATGATAATAACGTAACGTTGTTGTCTTTTTATTTTTCCTCTGCAGTAGGGTTAGGGACGGGGAGGGGCTGTGCTGGCCTGGAGGAGGGCTTTGTGCACATAAGTGCCCATGACGCTTTGGCCTGCCGTGTTGGGCCAGCCAAACAGTAATGTGCACTTTGCATTTCTCCACTTGGCTGTATTGAACAGCCGGGAGGAGTAAGTGCACAGGGCCCTACTCCCTGTCTGAGCCTCAAAGCAGGGTGCTCAGACCAATCTTGTCACTGCTGTCATGAGGTTGACAGCATTGTCGTGTTTGGAGGGGTGTCTAGAAGCCTTGTGCTTTCGGTATCCGAGGAGGAAGGAGATCCTGAACCGTCTCTCTCAAATTATTTAAAAAAAAAAGAAAATCCTTATAATTCCGGCCATTGTATTCGTGACCTCTCGAGCCCAGGAAAAGCAAGGTTAATGCGGGGGTACCAAAGTGGAATCCAGGAGCTGTAGTTGCTACTACCAGGTGAAGCCAATGGACTTGGGATGGGACAAGAGGTTTAAAGGATGCTCAAACGCACACTCCAGTTGGAAACAAAGCAGAGGAGCGGCCTGTTGATTACTGAGGTACAGCGGCCTCATTTTCTCGGCCTCCAGAAGCTGCTCCTTCCCTGCCCAGATTTGAAACTCTCTGCCTGCCGCATACTGAAGCATCTACTGGAGACACTGACGGCGGATCGAAGCCCTTCCGGCCTTTTATTGACCACACTGAGTGCCTCTCCCTTTGCATTGCAGTGCACTAAAAGCATCAGCCTCAGTCTGCTGCCAGATTGCACTTTGCTTTTTGCAGTGTTGAGACCTACAGCACCAAATTCTGTGCTGAGAAATTAGCTTTATAATTGGAAAGGCTGCATCAAGAGTGAAATGCGAGTGTTTATCCCGAAGATGAAAGCAAAACCGCGCCCATCGACCTATTTCTTCTTCTTTTTCTGGATTTACTCCGGATTTTAATTGTAATGTACACTCGCTTCGAGGTGGTTTTGCCTCACAATGCACGCCCTCTCCAGTCTTTCTGCATGCCATTGTTGAAGAATCGCCCACCATCTGAGCTTTGCATTGGTTTGAGCGCTAACGACCTGGCACTTAACGTCGAAGTCTATTAGTACGATCCTGTGATGTTTGTAATCAAGGCTGCTTCTCCCAAGGAAGATTGAGCTTCATTCATGATAGGTAAAAACAAAAACAAATAACACTATGTGCTTGCATCTATGGAGGTAGGTATATTCCTACAGTGACATCCCATCCGAGTTTCAGAAATTTGTAATCTACTCTTAATTTATATTTTTCCCTTTCATTCATACTCTGTATGTCGTCTAATTGAATTTGAGATTAAAAAACACATTGTGATTTTTCAGATTGTGAAGGCTAATCATCTTCGTGGGCGCCTGCTTGTCTGCCTGTCCACCTTTCTATCCGTTTGTCCTTCTGCCTGCCAGGCTGACTTTCTGCCTACCTCTTCATTTCTCTCTCCCTCCCTTTCAGTTTTCAGGGGGATGAGCCTACAGCACTTGCCACACTACATTGTTTTTGCAAACAATAGATCTACATAGTAACAAACCAGCCCTTTCTGAGGTTTGAAATGTGTGCTCTTGTTGAGACTGGGCCGGGCCGCCCTGCTCCCTTGTTTTAATGTCCCGCCTGCCAGACAGCAGTTGGAGAAAGCCTCTTGTGGGCCACACCCAAAACTCACAGTGGACTGGAGACCCCTCCTATTGCCTACAATTGGTTGACCTTATTGTTACTCATTTGCTTCTTTAGTAGTTTGCTGCCGCCTTATTTAGTGGTCTGTCTTTCTATTAATATTTTGTGTGGGTGGCTTCTATTACTTCGCTGCTCACATGCACGGAACTACTGTTTCTTTCTCTAAGTACTCCATGAGAGTATCAGGGGGAAAAAAAATAATCACTTTGACAAGTAAGAGTGCATTTTTCCCCATAACCTCTGTTGTCTGTGTTGCCCACCCACATGCCCTCCGTCTTGTTGCCTACTGTCCCGCCAGCAATTAAAAAACAAGCATTTGCAATGTAACAGGTCTCACATTTGCTTGAATTAGAGCTATTAGCGTTGTAAACTCCTAACCGGACTTTTCTTGCCACATAAATTGAAAGAAAAAACTGAGCGCTATGTAAAACCCAGCGCGATTGTGCTGAAATTAAAAAACCCCAAAAAAGCACAATCGTGTTATGTAAAACCGAGCGCGATCGTGCTGAAATTGAAACCCCAGAAAACGAGCGCAGGCGCGCTTTGTAAAAACCCAGCATGATCGTGGTCCATGGAAAATAAAAAGAAAGTAGTACAGTAACCAGACTGAAAATATGCCACCTCGTATGTTTTCAGTAGTTGGCTGGTGTGCTCAAGGAGGGCTAAACACCGGAAAAAGCATGACATATGCATGCCTTTCACTAATGAAATCAAGCAGATTTTAAAAGGCAAGCCCACGAACCAATGAAAGTGACAGGCATGACATGGGCATGGTTAAAAGCCCAAAGAGATAGTACAACAGGGACGGCGCACTTGCCCCTGAAAAGGTGCTGTCACGTGGCCTGCAATTCTTATTTTAATTTCCAGCCATGCTGCACAGCTGTCTTGCTGCTGTAAAACATCCCTAAAAGACCTTGACAAAGCCAATAGGTCTCTTGTAGGTGAAACCTAATTGGCTTTGCCAATGTTTCTTATATTTAGTCTTCCAAGTGACGTCCACCTTCTTGGGAATAGGTGCAGTATACACACATCATCACGCATGGACATGCCAATGAAATGGCGATGTTGTCTCATGTGTTTTATTTTTAGATGAGGCTGCTTAGCATTAACAAAGAGTGACAAAAGGTGAGAGTCATTGGCTTTGCCAGTGCTTGTTTCTGTTCCTTTCATTGCTTGACCTTCTGGTATTTATCTCACAATATGCGGTTCTGTCATGCATGGATGTATCCTGCGTATACGGTGACGTAGGTACGAACCTAGCTGAAAGGCAGCAGAGCACGCTACTGAGTCAAAGACAAAAACATAGTCAATGAGTAATTGAAGTGGTTTTTGGTTTCTGAGATTGGAAGTGGAGTGCAAGATCAGCAGAGGACTCTAACAACTTGGCGCTTTTAATTTGTCTGCAGTCAAAATGTGGTTTAATCAAAAATGGATAGTTATATACAGGCATTCCCTCAGAAAAAAACAAATACGGGTTTCTTCTTGCTTGCTCCGTTTGAGAAAGTTGTGTCAACCATTGGAAGAAAAAGGCATGAATCTCTTCGCGTTAGTTGTTTGCATTGCCTTCTCGTGCAGCATCGCTGCTTCCTAATGATGAAGTGAGCAGTGGGAGCTCTTCCAGGCTGGAAGAGGGTGTTGGGCCGTATTATTAGATTCCGTAGGTGGGTGCTCGGTTAATGAGGTGCATCGCTGGAAGGCTTCGAGTTCTACTCCCACCACTTGTTCTGGCTGGAAGTGCAAACTGCTCTGCAGGAGAAAGGCTGCTTACAGGGTGGTGCTCCTTGGGCAGCTGAAGGCAGGGCGCCAACCCACATTTCCCCGCTTACACTCAGACCCCCCCAAGCCACACAAGCAGGCAGTGTCATCAAAGAAACAATGCAGGGAAAGATGAGCTTCCCCGAGCTGATGAAACCACTCTCCAAGGAACATGCAGTTCTGCAGGGCTGGGTATCGGAGAATTCTCAGACTGTTTCAACTTGCAGACCTCTTTCGGCTGGCTTCTCTGATGGAAACCTCCCAGATGGGACGCTTCTTTCCCTGTAACAGCCCGAAGCCTTTCCCTCGCATGCCATTTTAGCAGCCAAGACACGTTTCTAAGAGAGGTGTTGCAAGCGCTAAGAACATCGGGGTGATCTGCCATCTAATGCTGGCCCAGTCTCTCCGTGGACACAAACTGTAATCTGTGAAATGTAATAGAAATGGTCGTTCTTCAGCCACCGTCCTCCACGGTGTTGTGCTTAAAAAAAAAACATCTTTTATATGAGAGTCTTGGAATAAAGTTATTTTCTGTAACTTGGATTTTTTTCATACATCGCCGTAAGAAAATAAAGTTTTACATTAGTGTGAAATGGCCATAACTAAATCAAAACCCAAAACTGCAACTCTGAGTTCCTGGGCTTTTTCCAAGCTTGAGTCAATATCCAGTACAGCTTTAAAATATTTGTAAGATCTAGTGTGATCCCTTTGAAAACACAAAAGGATGATAGCTTTCTGAATGCCTGCCCATAGGGTATTATTATGCCCAGGATTTTGGAGATGACCTGGGAGATTTCATTGAGTGATGATTTATGTTTTATTCTGCAATACAGCAGAGACATAGGTTTAGTATGTGGTCATAGTAAACTTTCTGTCGAGGATAATAATAGGAGCAGAAGTACAAAGATGAATCTCTGTATATACAGCAAACCTTCACAAGTAATTGATCTAAATCAGAAATGCATCTGATGTGTGTGTGCTCTTGAAATTAAACCTATAGAGTAAGACCTCGAGACCTCTAAACTATGGGTATAAATTTCAACACACACCAAGCAATAAAGTAGCTCTCTCTCTCGCACACACTCGCTCTTTTATTTTATTTTTATTATAAGATCCAACTCTTCTTGGTTGACCGTAACAGCTTAGTGCCTACTGTTTAAAAAAAAAAAAAATGACTTGGTGGTTTTGAATTTTCAAATTGGGATTAAACAAAAATACCACATGTTGAGGGAAACCTCTCCACACTTCCTAACATTCATATTGTAGCAGTGGGCAAATTGCGGATATCCCAATCCTGTTGTGTGCAGATCTTTGCTTGAAATAAGGGACGTTCAGAGTCTTAATTGCCCGTCAAAGAACATGTAACATAAAAAGGCCTACATAGCTACTACTGGACCTTGGCTGAGAATAGATATTCATGGAATTAGTTAATAGACCGCAATAGGCTGAAGCCAGATGATGCACGCATCCTCTTGGCAGTGATACTCTGTTTGCAAGTGTGCATTGCGCAGTGCTTTTGTAGAATTGGCTAGCTGGTGCTTGCACGTCATTATATTTCCATGGGTATTAAATGGGTGTATCCTACAAGTGATATCCAAGCAACATAGAGGGAATGCACCCATGAGTGCCCCCTAGTGACAGCTACATAAATTAACGTTCTTCTGATGCTGAGAACTGACAGCATAGACTTGAGTAGAAAAGGCACTTGATTAGGTGACAAGTAACAGCCTTTCAAAAACTGTGCTGTATGAGAAGCATGCTGAGACTAGATAGGTATGGGACCTGAGGGACAGCATTGCAACCTTTCAGTAAACCAGAGAAGGTGGGTACAGCCTGAGCCTGATATTTATTTACATTCAGTAAGCCAAAAATATTCCTTGTTCTTTTAAATATTTAGAGCAATTACCTTCTTATTTTGGTTATTGTTTAATGGTTTATATATTTTTTCCACAAAAGGTGCAGCATGTTTCTGACTGTTATATATTGCTCTTCTGAAGATTTATATCGTTTGGTGAAACATTTCTATTTTCTTTTTTTACTAAGTTTAACATGAACAAGAGTTTGACCATCCTGCTTTTTTGGGAGTGCTACAAATACGTATCCTAAAAGTTCAATTTAACATTTATACATGTCACTCTAATTGTTTGCTTTCTTGTAGTCCCTGTTTGTTAGTAAATACGGGCCTAGGTTGTTGCTCCCAATTTTCTTCCACATCCAAGCTCAACAGGTCCCTGTATACATTCTCTCTGTTCTATGTATGCTTTTTCCCCCTTGACTGTTGGGTTACTGATGCTTTACAGACCCATCACATGTGCGTCTTATTCCAGAGCAAGGAACAAAGCCCTGTGTCTCTATCAGAAGTAATTCCTTGATTTTTGATCCTTGATTTCTTTGGGAAACGTTACGCCTAACTCGTATGTCCAATCCTTATGAAAAGTTGAATGAATGAATGGACTTATAAAGTGCACGGCTGCCCAGGGACCGGGTGCCCCAGCTCTGACGGAGACCCAGAAAGAATAATGAACTAGCTGGGAGAGATAAGATTTGTTTTCAGAAGTTTCTGAAAAAGAACCCTGGTTCTGCATACATTGATCTAAAGGATAAGTATATTCCACATTTTGGTGGTAACAGCTACACAAAGCACCACAACAAGGATTTATTAAGTAATGACAGCGTTGCAATAAAAGCAGTAGTTCAGACAGGTATTATGAAAAGTCAATAGATCTTAACAGTGCATTGTTATTACACCATGTTAAAGATTGTAGATAGGTGGGTTTTTTTTTTTTTACACAGAAACGTATTTAATACCTTAGTAGGCAAGGGTTTTTGTGCCAGTTTGCCTCCTTTGGCCAAACCTGGGTGTAGAAGATTTGTACTACGATAATAAATACTAGACCCTATTAGGAGGACCTGAAAAGTTTAGTTTTCTTCCACGTTCTTGTGATCAAATCAATTTAAATTCATGCTTCCATATACATATATTTATATACGTACATTGATCATCCCTGTTCTGCCCTTGGTCTGTTCGAGGTCCAGTTTCACTCTACTTCCATCCATAGTAGTTCAGTACGAGTCATCCCACTTTAGCAATTGGCTCTATTCCCTTACCATTGATGGAATTTTGCCTGATCAAATGTGCATCTTTGCATGAAAAATTATGTGCTTCAGTGCCACGACTGGTAGACCAGTCCTTTTAGTTTTCAATATTACCTTTTTATAGGTCCCGGTTTACTTCTTTCCTTCCCTTTTTTTAAATTGTATTTTTAATGGACGTACTTCAGCTCCCAGATTGTGCTATTGGACCCCTTGCTTGCTGCTCATTTATTCTACTCTATTCCTCCCAGTCACTGTACTATTGTTTATCATCCTAAAATAGCCAACACATGCTTCTAAACATGGCAGAAATGCTGCAACTTTAGAACAGCGCTACACTGTGTACAATATCACTGTAAGCTGGCCACCCTCTGCTACACTGTGTACAATATCACTGTAAGCTGGCCACCCTCTGCTACACTGTGTACAATATCTCTGCTACACTGTGTACAATATCACTGTAAGCTGGCCACCCTCTGCTACACTGAATTTTATTTTTAATGCCAGCACACTTTGTGGCTGCTTTTATTGCTGTAATGTATTTTGCATATGCTTGTTGATCTTTTGAGTGTGAATGAAATAATGAGTCTGTAGGTAGATGAATAAATGAATGTGCGAGTGCATGGATCAGTATGAGCGCATTTACGACAACAAATTGAGTGTCTAAGCTCACCTCTGGCTGAAGAGGCCATTTTTGCTATCAGCCAACCCGGTTGGCATTGCCAATATATATTTTTTGTTGCAGCTGAGAGGCATAATGAATCGTTCCAAATCTTTGCACATGTATGGACCACTCAGCCGATCCAAGCATAGTGCTCTCTGGGGAGGGGTCGCCTGAGTGCCCTTCAGTTGCAGAGCAGAGCATGGTGTTTGCCTGGTACAGGAGATGGGGGTTTGACTTCTGACGTGTTCCAGTATATCGTAGTCCGAACCTAGTTCATACTGTTGTGGGGATGCTGCTGGTGTGCTTAGCTTGTGACCATTGATATAAAATAGCTCTACATTTATACCCTTGGCGTAGCCCCGAATGAAATAATGAATTTTAAGAACTCAGCTTAGCACGTTTTTGGCTACATGTGGTCTGTTGTCAGGAAAAAGTTGTTGGAGGGTATGGGTTGAAAGAAATGCTCCCACAACAATACACCCCCTCTTCTGCTATGCCTTCTAGAAACCTTCGTGGCCTTTCCAGATTAATGATCCAGTGTGTCTTTTGTTTTCTAAGCTCCGTCTTTGATTTCAGCCCAGACTGGCCAGGTTCTGCTCTTCTGTTTCTGTCTTCTGTTTCTGCTTTGTCTGAGGCGTCGTCTAAACATATTCTTCTGACATTTTACCAAGATAAATCTGTGCCCTAGGACTCCTGGCTTAGGCCTTTTGTTTTAAAAATAAATGTGTAATCATTTATGGGTTCGGCCTCTGCCTGTTTAACTGATCTGGCTGCTCTGCGCACACAACGGCATTGGGATTCCTGCAGCCCGTGTTCACAACCTGCCAAAGTACAAATGCTGGAAGAATGACTACAAAAAGAGGTACCGAAGTGAGGCTAACTACTAGATTAGGACGTACGACACAAGCGAACTCAAAATGTTGTAAAGGGAGGTGCATTCGGTTTCTTATGTTAAGGTTCTCTGACGGCCACCTGTCAGTGAATGCTGTTCACTTCTGTGTAAATTTGGAATAATCTTCTCCTGACTTTACCTGTGTGCGTAGAATTATATTTTGGCTTTGCCTTCTTCCCTCTGATCTTCACATTTAAAGTGACCTTCCACAGCTCCCTCTCTGTGTTCATTCAGACTCGGTGAGTTATGCTGATCACCCATGCTATCCGACTTCATTCATTTCCAACCTCGCCCAGGTAAGGTGCCAAGAAAGTGTTCTCAGGTGAAGCAGTAGTTCTTGTTGTAAAGCTCTCTGTTTTTTTAAATTAACTTTTAAGAAATTGGATTATTAATTGTGGGGGGTGACAACACCTCATGAAATAATCACATCCCTTGTCAGGGTGAATGCTCTAGTCACTACATCTACCTGAGCTCAATCTACTGCTAGCTATGTCACAGAGCAAACAGGCTTAACATAGGCCAATGTCCAAAGTATATATGCCGTACAAAAACAGCAATAAATTCAAAGTAAAAAAAACAGTAAAAGTCCTAAACCGAATAAGAAAAACAGAGTACATTTTAATACACAAAAGGACACCTAAATGACAAAATCCGGTAAAACAAACCAGAGATATTAATTTTTAAATAGTGCCGAAAAGCTTAAGGTTGCAATGATAGTAGTTACAATAGGCCAGGACCTAGGAGCAAATTGAGGCTGGCTATGACTGAGCATGGGTTAGATTCACCAAGTAGCTTCATCATGGTCAAAGAGTTTAGTTTCTGACTTGGGGCCTGATTTAGATGTTGGCAGAGGGGTTACTCTGTCCCAATGGTGATTGATATCCCGTCCTCCGAAATCTAAATCCCATTGGATATAATGTGATTTAGATTTTGGCGGATAGGATATCCGTCACCATTGTGACAGAGTATTCCCTCCACCAATATCTAAATCAGACACTTGGTTCTTTTGAATCCCAATCCAAAACATGAGCCCCCCCAGGTCCTCAGGGAGGCACTTAAAGACTCAGAGTGTCAGGCAGAGGCCAACAGCGGGGTACAGTCTAGGTCCAGTTGCCACTGGCCAGCGAGGGAGTTACAGGAAAGGCCTCTTGTGGCTAGCCCGAAGTTTATCCTTGTTGCACCACTTACTGGTGGTTGATTTAGTTGTGTGCTAGGAAGTGGAGAAAAATGTGTGAAAGGGCTTTATAAATGTTTGTAGGAACTCCCAAGGTTAGGATTTTGTGTGCCTTAAACATTTGAATTGCCCACTCTCTTTGTACTAACCGAGAACCACCCGACCCAACTTTCACAACTATTAAAAACCCCACTCATCCGGTAGATCTTTGTCACAAGTGATATGGGGGTATGTATGAAGTCCACAGATCCTAATTGTATGTATATGGACACCTGTTTTAGAAACGTAGTTGCAAAAAAAATCTGTCCGTCTTGAAGCCATGCTAACCTTCTAGCTCATCTGTGACACACCAAGACGGTACAGGTAATGGGCTGGCAGAACACCTCCTATTGTAGTTTGATGAACTGCTAGTGGGACTTGCACAGGACATTGGGATATGTAAAAAAAAAAATAGACCTGACATGGTAACTTGTGTAAGTGTGTATTCTAATCAAAGAGTTTGAGGTTTAGAGTTGGAGACTCCATTTAAATCTAGGGTCACTAGCAATTTATTTCCAAGAGCCCGGGTATGTTACAGTAAATTTAGTGCATTGTGGAGCAAAATATACTGTCAACAAGGCATTAATGCACATTTCTGCGATTTAATTATACATGTCTCTTGAGAGCAAGGAGTTTTGGCCTACAGAAGGCAAACATGCAGTCCAGAAAAGATCCCTAGCCCTATGTCCAAAGCATTCCACATAACCCATACGGGTGAGGTCATTGTGCATAATTTAGACCTCTGTTGTTCCATTTTCCCATTGATACTCGTGCGTGGTTCAAATACCCTAATTATTTGCGAAATAGTTTGTAAAGCAGCCACCAAACGGCGACCCCCCCCCCCCTAATTATTTTTGAAAGAGTTTGTAGGCAGCCCCCAAACGGCGCCCCCCCTAATTATTTGTGAAATAGTTGGTAGGCAGCCCCCAAACTGCGAGCTCCCCCCCCACAAAAAAAAAAAAAGCAGAACATGCAGCCGCACAGATGGTGTCCTTTCCGTTTCTCAAATGGGAAAAAAAGGAAACCGCACCAAAAGTCTGTAGTTGCACAACTGAGTGTTCTGAGACTGGGGAAGTGGCTATATTGACGTCCTGTTTTGGCGTTAAAGGATGAAATGCGGTTCTACAAACTGTGTGGGAAATTAACACAAATACTCCAGTTCTGAAATTCGTTGACACGTTGAAAGGCATCTTTTTTTATAACATTCTATTGATTTCCTTAATATAAAACATATACATCGATAATCTCTTTTGAAAGGCATCTTGACCAGCTCATTTGAGTAGGTTTCCACTGAGAAATTAGCATGGGCTGTTGCAGAGCCGTGTTCATTCCAGAGAACATGGACACTCAATTTCCCAGCCGGACACAATAGAGCCCGCATTTAGAACTTGAATACTCGCTGATATCAGTCACAAGCTTCATAGAAGAGTGTGCTGGCAGGACTCAACCTCCATATTGGAGAGTGAAATTTGAATATATGTAGCTATGTTCATCTTACCTGATCCTTTTAACTTTATTCGCCCCAGTTATAGGTTTTCAAATTCGCAGGCTTCAAGAACAGCAGTGAACATAATTTTTCCAGTTGTTTAGGAGGTCTAGGGTCAACAAGCCTTCTCTGCTAAACCTATTGTGTTGTGTACCAGGCACTCTTAGTCGTTGGAGCAGTTATTTCCTTTCACCATAAGCGCAACTATTAAATTAAGCATTGGCAAAAGCCAATACTTCTCAGCTTATGGACTTACTGGCATTGGCAATGCTTTTTGCCAGAGCTGTGCAACATCGGGATAATAACAAAAAAAAATAGACCGTTTGACATGCACACGTGCTTGTATCATAACTCTACCGTGGACCAGCCTGATGAGATATGCATGTGCATGCCTCATCATGCGGCCACCATTGTGTTGCTTTTTTGTTAATTTACCTTTCCAAGATGGCGGACGCTACTTAGAGCGTTAAATAAAAAAAAAAAAATTAAACACGCATGAAAGTGCATTTACAGAGTACAGCAGCCTGAAAGCATATGACAGCTGCCTGGCTCGTAAAAAAAAAATATATATATATATATATATCCACGACGGGAAAGAATGGAAGTGCAATAGAGGAGGGGGTGCGGGTAAAGGCAGCATAGGGGAGCAATGGAGGGTGGGGATAGTCAATACATTTTAAACAAGCATTTGCAATGCAACGGGTCTCGCGTTTGCTCATGTTAGAGCTGATCGCGTTGTAAACTCCTAACCCGACTTTTCATCTATCGGCAAAAATGCTTTTATGTACGTAACCCGAAAAAGTGAAATTAACTGTGTAAAGCGCTCGACTTCTGCCAAGCGAAATCGCACTAGGAAAATAGAGAAAAAGTAGTCCACGATCCGACAGAAAACAGCGAGCCTCGCATGTTTTCTGTACTTGGTCGCTGCGCTCGAGGAGGGCTACCCACCGGAAAAGGCATGACGTGTGCATGCCTTCCACTTATGAAATCAAGCAGATTTTACTAGGCAAGCCCACGAACCAATGAAACACACTGACGTGACATCAACAGGGCTCCGAGCCCTTTTCTGATAACTAAAGCGTCTCGCTGCGATACGCATTCGCGAGCGCATGCAACGCAGGCTCGACCCTAAAAATGAAAAAAGGCAGGAATGGGGGAAGCAGTGCATGAGGTGGGGAGGAGGGAGCAACACTGAGCTCGCAGGGTAGTGGTGGTGGTATTTGAGAATAGCTTAAAGCTGTCTGTAGTGGGACCTAAAAATGATGGTGCAGTCTTGAATTTAAGCATACATTAATTAGGACATCAAATGGAACAAAACTTGCTTTTGAAAGGTGGCATTTTATCTTTTTAATATTCCTTTAAAGGGTGATGCTAAAAACATCGATCTGATAAGTACAATATTGCTTCTACCAAATCATATACAATCAATGTATTTAGAAAATGTTGGATAACATAGATCTAATGAACACACCAGGACATTATTATGCCTATTGTATCATCATATATTGACTAGAAGTACATTACAACATCTCTCATATACTAACAAATTAGCAGATCGAAAACGGAAAAAATAGTATGTGAACAATGCAATGAATGTTAGAATAGCAGCAGTGCATGTTTTGTGCTGTCAAAATACATCTCGCCATTCAATCATATAAACAGACATTCTCATCGGAGGGTGTTTTCATGCGTAAGAAAGCAAGACCTCCCACATCCAACTTCTGGTAAGAAGGAAACCTGAAATATTGGCTTTACCGAGTCATGTTGAGGGGTTAATGAGGTTGAGGGAGGGTGAGAGAATTTAAAGGAAGTATGTAGCAATATGTTCATAGATGTGGACCGATGAGTAGAGTTAGTCGGCAACAGAAAGTGATAAATGTTATGCAGAACCCAGTATCTGGGCAGTTACACCAAGATCAGGTTTTGGAGTAGCTATATCAAGAAGATGACTTGCCTTTGGCAGATTTTACAGTGAGCCTGCTTCGCCATTTATACATTTGTGCAGCAGGAAAGCTTGCATATATATTCCAATTTCCTCCATGTGATGAGAGCATTAACTGTGCCTCACCCACTGGCCTAGGGAATCAGAGAGATATAGCTGGAGGGCGTTACAATGGTCTGTCTAAAAAATGTTGCTGGTATCTTTTTTAGCCCACACAGTTCTTGAAATATCTCATTTTGATTCCCCAGTCCGAATCCCAGATTGTTCACTATCTCTGTCTCTTGTTGTTGGTAGGTAGGGCTGTTTCCACCTGTCCTTTTGGGAATCTTCGGAGCTTGAAGGTCTCAATTACAAGCAGCAGTTTCCAAGATATATGGAGCATGCAACCCTTTAATGCCTGAAAATGTGTACTTGATTTTTGGTTCCTAAGCCACCTAGTAGCCAGTGATTTAGATAGTGGGCGTGGACTGGGTCCAGACACTGAGCACTGAATGTTGCCCATACGTCCCCGAAAAGTGGCCAATTCCTTGCCAAGGATTTTGATCTGGTAGTGTTGGAACGCAAAAATCCTCTGCATGGTGAAGACGTGTACACCTGCCTTGAGTACCCAACTTTATTGTTGTCTGGATCCCGAATGCAGATTTTATTGTCATAGGGGAACACGTATCATGCGTCTGCGCCATGACATTGGCCTGCCTCACAGATTGTGATCTTATTGAACCATGAGTGGCATCCAAAGAGCTACCCTCATATTAGTGAAAGGCTACCATGTAGAAGTAGTAGTAGTAATAATAGTAGTGAACAGGTCCTTTTTACTCTGTGTCACTAGGGTGAGGCCTACAGACTCACTCGCCGTTTTAGGTCGAGCATAGCAGTGCGCATGCGCTGCTTTTCCGACGTGTTGGTATGTATCTGGGATTTTAACAACGCCCACCTCATGCCCATCACTCGTTCATGAGCTTACCCTTCAGAAATCATTTGACATTGGTAAACGGTTTGTTTGTCCCTCCTTGGGGAGGTTTTGTTACCGCCTTGGCTATCGCCCCTGTTACATGGCTAACTGTACTTTGCTGATAAGTTTGACTGTGAGTGAACTTCTTTTTCCTTTTGTGTCTCTCCTTATCGCTGATACTCATGGCGGCCGTGGCGCTGTGGATCGGCTTGCTTATGTGAAACTGTTTTACTTTTTATTTTCAAGTTATGTGTTAAGAAAAGTCTCGTTAGGAGTTTCTAACGCTAATAGCTCTAACTCGAACAAATGCGAGACCTGTTGCATTGCAAATACTTGTTAAAAGTTCAGCTGCTGTGTGTTTAACTCACCCTTGCCCTGCATCAGGTTGATGTGGAAGTGCGTGTGTGATGAAAACGTGTTGAATGCATGTGAGTGTGCAAGATCAACACTACACAGTGGGTGCATTGTGGAACAGTGCGCACATGGTAAATCTTTGTGCGTTGGCAGTATGTGTTTAAAGTGACATACCCTGGTGCCATACAGAGAGTCTGTAGTACTGAACAGTGTGCGCAGACAGAGTGTGCATGCTGCATGTGGGAATACTGGTGGTAGCGTGGTACATTGGCACAAGAGTACTAGACAGTAGAGTGTGGTGTGAATATACACTGAGTGCAGAAGTGCCCTCACTGATACATTACATGGAGGACCTTGGGGTCCCTTTTGGGAAGCTCATGCCTGCCTGGTGGAAACATGAGGAGTAGATGAATCCCCCCCCAGACAGAGTTGTATATTGATGCATTATGGTAAGCTTGGTGGGACAAGCACTGGATGGGGGGAGCCAGGCTCTCCCTTTCAATTTCAAAGACCTCTTTGATTTAGTGACAGAACACAAGTAAGGGGCCTAGATACCCTAGACACATCTCAGAAACAGGGAGATGGGGCTGACAAGAAAATCATAATGGGTTGGACTGAAGGCCCAGGAATGACCTATACACATATCACTGTGGTTGACATCAAGGTGTGAACTCTGGTCACTCTCAATCTTGTGGTTCAATCAGCTTCGAAGTCTTGCCTGCTGTGACTGATGTCCTTTTGAGGAGGCAGATGAAAGGGAGCAATGTTCATTTCAAAGATGCAGAACCCCAACATAAAACTTCAAAGGTCTAGACCCTAAATCACATTTAGTGTTTGGAAAAAAATTACAAGTAGGGGAGTTTGAGACCCCAACATGTCTTCTTCCAAGCAGCCAGCCATGCTGCATTGGGGGATGGGGAGGTGGCTGTGCAAGATTTCTGCCTGTGACAAGGACTAGGGACACAACCTGCTAGTCTCCCTGCTGGGTGAGGGCACATCATCCTGGGAAACCAAGACTACCTGCCCTGGAGTACCTGCATGCTTGCCAAGACTGGTGTGCCTGTGAGGGAGAGGAGCATGTTGAAGGGAGCGAGAGCCAGAGTGGCAGCCCAGATATGTGGGGCCCCTAGGCGAGGTGTAAGGAGCAGTGTTGCACTAATCGGGCAGTCGCCTGTGTGAGCTTGGCAACTTTATATGCCAGTAGGGGCCACTGCACCAAGGACAAGTTCTGTTATTCATTTTATAAAGCGTGCAATTGCTCGTGTGTGTGGGGGGGGGGGGGGGGGTCTAGGCACAGCTGCATATTATAAAGGTTATAGCTAGTACAGCTAGTCCAAATAAAATTAAACAGAAAAACCCACGTCTTAAGATGTTTCCTGAACATGAGAAGATTGGACTGATTTCTTAAGTAACCAGGTAACTGATTCCAAAGCAAGCAAGTAGATGTGAAAAACTTCTTCCATCCCAAGTAGCTTTACATATTTTCAGGATGATCACCTTCCTTGCTGACATGGATCAAAGGGACTTAGTGGGAATGTGCCATTCAATGTTTTTTTTTCCAGGGGTTTGGGTGGCACTGATTGGTCCGTCATCTGTGTGCATTGTTGTAGAAGTTGGCGACCCCGTCTATCAGGAGGGGCTGCTGTGCTCTAAGTAACTGTGTGCATTGATTGGGCTATAGCCTGTTTGTGGGAAAGTCGCCGTACCATTGTATGCGAGGAGGGGCCTCTGGAGATGCGCCTTGAGGCCAGTGAGACCAGACAAGTGAAGTTCATCTGAGCAACCCTATATGCCAAGAGGGCCCGGTCAGAGAACTGAGGCCGGAGATGTGGGTCATTGCCTGTGGCCCCAAAAGTGCTGCTATGACCAAGAAGTGGGGAGTTTCATGATCAAGGAGGCCTGAGGACAGAAGTTCCGCCGTCGGAGCCCTGCGGGTGCATGGAGACTGCACCCAGCACAGAGATAAGCGACTTACCCGCATGTGGCTGGAGCAGCTCCAGTCATCAGGACACTGGTGAGCATGGCTCAGGTGAGGAGCTGCACGTGTGAATCCATGCAGCCTGACTTTGCCGGTCGGGGCCAGGACCACACTGTATAGCTGCTAGGTTTCGTACCGCTGGAGCGGGTAAACTGAGAGCTGAGCCTACCGGGCCCATGGGGGATACAATGCCTTTGTTTTTCCAACCTTACTTGACTCTAAGTGACTGCAACTTATTGACTGACTCCGAGAGGGATTAACCCCGTTGACCGGGCCTTGTAGTTCTCGCTTCTTGGATGTCAGAATATGTGAACATGGAATAACAGCACTCGTTACATAGGCATCGGCTAGCCGGGTAGTGGCCTGACAACTGCTAGAGTGCCTGCCTCACACGGGGGAACTGTGTGATTGCTTTTTTAATGGTGTTTACTTTTTGCATGTATAGAATTAGAATTAAAATACTTCTTTTTATACAAAAACAAGGATTTGGCTGGACATTGACTTATTGTATGTTGAGTTAGAAGTCGTGCATGCATCTACACTTCCCCTCTGAGGGATTCTTGATTGCTTGTGTCACGCTATTATTCAGAAGGTGCTTGACCCTGTTGAGCAGGATCCATAGTAGGGTGGGCCCTGGTGTGTCAGGAGTAAAAAGCCTCAACCACCTCGGTTCGGCCCAGTAGCCCTTGCGAGCACCGTGGCCCCCCGAACAGGGTTCTGACAGGCAGCTTGAAGTTTGTAAAGGGACCCGCAAGTAGTTATTTGAATCCAGAAAGTTTTATGGCAGGTGCATCGAGATCTCAAATCACTGTCGTGCTAATAGAAAAATGCATTTGACTTTGAAGTGTAACAAAGTGAACAGTTGTCCCTTTCAAGTGTATTGTTTATTGTTACAAGGCTGTCTTTTTGGGTTTATGCAACCGTTTCCTGTGTTCTCTTGCAAAGGACGTGGGCCTTGTTCCAGAGCTGTGCAAACATTCTCATAGAATATTAACATCCTTAAGCAACAATTTCAAATTGTTTTTAAAGCGCTTAGTGGTGTGTATGTGCTATATTAGCGCTTGAGGCTATCTCTCTGGCTAAGAAGAAGATAGAGATTTGGGGTTTCTCTGTTTATCATTGTTTTTTTGTGTATTATATATTTCTTGTGCATATTCAAGCACTTTAACTCTCTAAAGTGCAATAGTAGCTGGACGTCATCTAAGTATTATTATATTGTAGAATTTACCTGTGAATTCATATTCATTTTCGTTTAAAACTGGTAGTGACTTGACCTGACCTTGACTGGAAACCCTTGACTTACTTTGAAATGGCACTTCAAGTCATGCCACAGTCCAGATCCGGCCTGCCTAGACTAGGTTTTCCTTGCTTCTCCTTTACCAGGACAAAGAACCCCCACTGTCACATGTTTTCAACTCGGTGGCTTCTGTATACTGCATGTTATGCTGTCAAACCGCCTCACACGTTTTGTTTAAGTGCTGGCTACAGCAGATATTGCTGCTTGAAAGACTTCTTAATACCAGGAGTTGCTATGATTCTGCTCATTAACAGGATGTTTTTTCATTACCCTCGGGGCATAAAGAGGAGTTGGAGCCATACGGATTATATCAAGTGCCCTTCGGGATTCCCAAACCCAAGCAAGTGCCTTATTTTGTCTTCAGAATGTCTCTACCCTTGCTCGACTGCTTTACCCAATGTCATGCCTCGCAGATGTCCTTCTAGGAATCTTTTAATATTCGTGTGTTTCCTTTTGTCTCTCCCCGGCAGCTTGCATGGCTAACTGATCGGCCTTCCTTTGAGGGATCAAGCACAGCGCTGAGCGACAACAGTGAAATCTGACGCTTCGCAGGCCCCCGTTTTGAGGCAGTGGCGTACAGATGGGGCTGAGACTCGCTCCTTCGCACAAGGAATGCTGCATTCCTGTCTCTGACGCCTGCCCTACATGGGAACGAGGAAAGCGCGCGTGAAGTTTCACGTTCCAGATTCCATGGTGAATGCAGTTTTCCGCAGTAGGGGAAGGGCCAAATATTTGAAAGGAAAGTATTGCTTACATCATTACATCGTGGTTCGCCAGCATCCTTCTTTTCTGAGCAGAAGATATTCAGATCCCTCTGCGCTGCGCCCCTTTTTGGTGCCGGGGCCGCGTCAAGCCTCGAACGTTTCCCAATAATGCGAGGTTAGGTCAGGTCGGGCTGCTTTTGAAATCTTTTCGGAGTTATCCAACGGGCTGGATATAACTCAGTCTTCTGTTTTATGTGTCGTTTGTTTTGTGCGCTCTCCGCAAAGCTCGAGTAAATTAATGGATCCATTTTGGAAGAAGCCGTGTGGAATTTTACTCCAAGCCAAAAGTTACCGGTTCAGTTCGAAACGGGTGCTTCGTTATCATGAGGGTCACCACGGTTGCGACACGAAGTGTATATGTACATTTAGGTAAAAATCAGTAATACCACTTACACGAAGTGTATATATACATTTAGGTAAAAATCAGTAATACCACTTACACGAAGTGCATATGTACATTTAGGTAAAAATCAGTAATACCACTTACACGAAGTGTATATATACATTTAGGTAAAAATCAGTAATACCACTTACACGAAGTGCATATGTACATTTAGGTAAATATCAGTAATACCACCTACGCAAGACGTCGTACAAGTTACAATTATTTGTTGCCGTGCTTGTCCCAGGATATCATTCTAGTGAATGTTTCGTATGTTTTATGAGGCATCCATTGTTCGTGCTGTGGAGGGAGTTATACGTTGGGACGAAAAGGCCTGTGCCATGCCTGTTTTGTGTGAGAGAGATTCGAACATCTCGTTGGGAACCATTTACATTGACTTCAGCAATTTTAAACTCTCCACCTTTCAACCTCCAATCTTCAGACCTTGCTACGATTCTTGGGCACCCTGCTGTCGGTTTTTTTAATGGTTCGAATGACTGATGAGCCTTTGATTCTGTGGGTTACTCTCTGCACAGTGTGATGTTATGTAATTGTTGCTTTGACTATATGCTCTTGGATTTGAGACTAATATTTAGCATTTTCTCTTCCAAAGAGCAGCCTTTTGTGCAAAATACATTTTACAAAATTGACATGATTCAATAATCGTAAGAGAGCATTGTAGCTTAAAAACATAAGATTGTACATAAATAAAATGCTATAACAATTTATTGCAAACACTAAACCATCTACAATGTCAAACATCGTTAAATACTTGTTTGTGGTCCAACTGGTCACGATTAGTCTAAATTTGAAAGGGCTCGAAGTTCTCTACATAGGGGTGTCTGAAAGGTATAAACCGTTTTAGTAAGTGTTCTCCTCATGTTTTTTTCATTCAGTAAATATGGTGAACCACCCTATCCTAAAGGATTGAAGCTCCGTTCCCCAGCCTACAACTATTTCCAATGTCTCTCTTATGACCATTCTAGCTCAGAGTAGAGCAGTTTGACCTATTTGTTGGAATATTTAGTTCTCTTGGTGTTTCATGATGTAGCTCATCATATCCATGTTTATTGGATTCTAACATTTTCAGTGTATCGTCTGCTGTCATTGGAAGACTAGATATTCTGTTTTGTGTAGCTCAGTTACGAACTGCTGGAATTCAGTTGCATCAGTTTGCAGTCATCTGCAGTATTAATGAGTGGGCCTGTCAAGGCCACTGAAATGGTGAATTATATTTAACCTTTATAGTTGTAACATCTTATTTGGTTTCCTGATTGGAAGGGAGTATCATATTGGATCTAAGATGACTGGTGAACCTGCCTCATATGAACTCATTAAATTATCATGGACCCTTCCCATACATATTTGTATTAAATTGTCATCTTAAAGAATTCCCCTAAAGTGATCAGTCCTTACTGTTCCTTTCTAACCATGGGTGTGGTGAGTACAGTGTACTGTTAGTGTTCCGATTGATCAGTCATCAGTGCAGAGCTTACTGCTAGTATTGTTGTACCTCAGTGATGTATAGTCTTATCATGAGACCCTTGAAAAGACCTCGGCACTGGACCAGCCTGTTGAAACCATTCATTTTATGAAAACGTTTGAATGAGCAAGCTTGGATGGATCAGTCCAGTCTCCTGTTGGCCGTTTGGCTCTATTGGCTACAGTGTAGGAGGCACCCTGAACCGATCACCCTGTGCCAATCTAGCTCATTGTATTGCCTATAAAGCTTCCAGCCCCTATTTTCCAAGTTGTTTTCAAAAAGGGAATTACTGTCATTTTTCAGAGATAAATTCGGGATTCAAACGACCTCAACTTACCATTTAATGCATATTTCTATTGCAAGTAACCTGGGAATTGTGAGACACGATGGATCTAGCAGCCTCCAACCCCTGTCCAGTGCCACTGTTTCACCAAATGAGCAGGTTTGAGTCTACTTCAGGCTACGTTTGATTGCTTGCGCCTACATGGAAGACTGTAGACTTCAGCATCCCACCCCACCATCCTATTCTGTCATGAATGAACATGAATCCGCGGACACTTTAGTTCATTGTGGTGCATGCACTGTATAAAAATATACTCTCGAAGATGTCTTTGTAACAACATTCCAATTTAATTACTTAAGCTGTTGTAGTATTATTTAAAGCTAATGGTTTGGGGCTAATCTCAGCCTCGCAGTATGGGCAAGAAAGGTAAATTGTTATTTCTTGTATCAGTATTCTCCTTGTGCATAGACTGGCGACATCACAGTGTAAGTAAAGTGTGCACACATACACAACTTTCACAAGTACCTTTTGGCGGCCAATATGTTCTTGAATCGTTTCACCCACCCACATGTACTTTGCTTTCACGTACTTAAGGTTCATGAAACATGTTGATAGTACTGGTACTAGTGTCCTTTTTCTTGTTGATTTGGCTCTCCCGTTGTTGCAGGGGTCTCTTACGAAGTAAGATTTTAATTTTCTTTTGGTCATGGCCTCATTATTTTGTCCATGGCACGGCCCACTTGTGGCATTATATCTCTGAGCCTCATTTGGTAGGTAGAAAATCACCATATTTAGAGAGTTTGTGGTGTGAAGAGTACTTTCCTTAAGTCTAATCCAGATTTCGATGTGTTAAATGAGAAGATTTCTGATGGATACAACTACCTGTGGATTCCTCACCTCATGAATACTCCCATGGCGCCAGCATTCTACGGAAATCTTCTTACTAGTCTCTGCACGTCGACGAGGACGTCACTGTCTCGCACGCGACGCCGTCTGACGTCATACAGGCAATAAGAGGTCCTCGACGACGTGCGGACGTCAGTTCCCTTTTTTCCGTGCATTCGAAACGGTTATCTTCGAGGGAGCAACTGTTACTCTTGCGGTTACAGTGTATATCTTGCTGCGTACTCTTTCTCCGTGGAAATAATGTCGCAGAGAAAGTCTGGATTTAAGCCTTGTCGTGAGTGTGGAGGCAAGATGTCGGTGACGGATCCTCATTCCGATTGCCTTTGGTGTTTGAGCTCCGACCACGACGTCTCGACTTGTGATTCATGTCAGCACATGAATCCGAAGGCCCTTAAAGAACGTGAGGCGAAGCTGTTTATGGCCAAGTCAAAGGAGAAGCATCACAAGAAGTCTTCTCCAAAACATCGGCGTCATCGAGACTCCCGGCGCCGTAGAGAATCTCGGCGTCATTCAAGGGAGGCTCGTTCCAGGTCTCCGGATCGGCGCCGAAAGACATGGGAGGTCAGCCCCACGGTGACGCCGCATCCTTCGACGCCGTTGCCCTCTCCGGCGTCACCAACTTCGCCTGGACAGGCGTCGGTGATTGAGGTATTGGAGCCTCAAGTGTTTTCTCCGGCGCAGACGCCGAGGCCGGAGTCGGGGTCGCCTCCGAGACAGGCACCCCAGTATCCGGCTTTTCCCACCCCTGGAGCCGATAGTTCCGCATTCTTGAATGCGATGTATGCCATCTTCCAACAGATGGCTCCAGGGGGTGCTCCGGCTGGGCCTTTGGCCTTTTCTTTGGGTGATCCTGCGCCTCTTCGGCCGGCACCCTTTATGCCCTTTCTCCCGTTTGGGAACGTGGGCTCGGCGCCAGTGTCGGCGCCGGTGGCCGCTCCGGTGGCTTCAGAAGGATTGGCCCCGGGGATTTCCATCCCGTCGACGTCGGGATTTCGGCCTGTGACTCCGGTGGGTCCATCTGCTTCAGCTGCTCTTTCGTCGGCGCCGAAGTTACATGTGGCGCCGGACGCGGCGTCGGTGGCTTCTGAAGATCGGCGCCGATCTTCGACTTCGGCGGAGGCATTGTCGACTCCGCGTATTGAACAACGACTTCATTCGAGGAGACGTGCTCTCCGGGTACTAGAAGAGCAGGAGTACCAACGAGCCCTAGAGGAAGGAGAGCTAGAGGACTCGGGTGATGGGCTGCGTGGACTGGAGTCGGCCAGTGGGCTGGACACTTCCCCTGAGTGGGACCTTTCGTCCCCGGGGGAATATACTGAGGAAGCTGCTTCCTTTCATACAGTGGTACGGAAGGCAGCTAGTTTTTTGGACCTGCCTTTGCCGGTGGTGGAGGCAAAACAAAACCTTTTGACGGAGGTGTTGCATCCGGCCTCAGCCGCGGCGGAGCCTCTGTTACCTTTTAATGACGCTCTGCTGGATCCGGTTTTAGAGGTGTGGAAGAGGCCGGCATCTTCCCCAGCAGTTCACAGAGCCGTGGCCAGGAGGTATCGGACGGCTCCAACTGATCCTGGTTTCCTATCTAGGCACCCTACGCCGGAGAGCTTGGTAGTGCAGGCCTCCTGTTCGTCCAAGTCAGCGCCTGGTTCTTTCCCGACGGTGCCTGGGGACAGAGACTCAAAAAAGCTAGAGGCGCAGTCGAAGAAGATTTTTTCGTCCTGCAGTCTGGCGTTAAAGGCCACTAATGCGACCTGTATCCTGGGGAGGTATATTCATGCTCTGATGGATGACATCTCCTCTTCGTTTACAGAGCTTCCCCAGGGTCTTTTGGATCTTGTCTCTGATGCCCAGGCTGCTGCGACCCAAATTATCCAGACGGGACTGGATACCACCGACTCGGTAGCCAGAGCAATGGGCACAACTGTGGTGGAAAGGAGACAGGCCTGGCTCCGTAACTCGGGCTTTTCGGCAGATGTACAGTCCACATTGTTGGATCTCCCGTTTGATGGGGACAAACTGTTTGGGGCTAAGGCTGATTCGGCCTTGGAACGTTTTAAGGAGAGCAGGGCCACGGCTAAGTCGTTGGGACTCCAAGCTCCTTCTTCCACGGCCTCTTCCAGATTCTTCAGGAGGTTTCGTGGATTTGGGCGTGGCTCTTCCTCCTCTTCCTTTCGGGGAAGATATCAGCAACCTGCCTCTTCCCACCCCTATAGATCTTTTAGGGGGAGGGGTAGGGTCCGCACCAGGGGAGCCTCTCAGCAGCACTCTGCCTCTTCCTCATCCTCTGGCGGGGTGCAGCAGGGGAAGCAGCCTTAGGCTTCCACCATTTCCCACTCACTCCTCTCCTGTAGGGGGAAGATTACAGCATTTTCTCACCAAATGGGAGACTGTTACGTCGGACACTTGGGTTCTCAGTGTTGTGGGAAAAGGCTACACCCTTCCCTTTCGGGAGTTTCCGCCCCTCATCCCGCCCCGCCCTTCGTATTGTTCACAAGAACACCTCCTGTTGCTAGAACAGGAGGTAGAAGTCCTCCTTTTAAAGGGCGCGGTGGAGTTGGTCCCGGAGCAGGAAAGGGGTCAAGGAGTTTACTCAAGGTATTTCCTGATTCCCAAGAAGGATGGTCGTTTGAGACCAATTCTGGACCTGAGGATCTTGAATTGGTTCCTCAAGCAGGAAAAGTTCAAGATGCTGACCCTAGCACAGGTGCTTTTGGCGTTGAACATGGAAGACTGGATGGTGTCTGTCGACTTGCAGGATGCTTACTTTCATATCCCGATACTCAAGTCACACAGGAAGTATCTCCGGTTTGTGGTGGGATCGCAACACTACCAGTTTGCGGTCCTTCCGTTTGGTCTTACTTCAGCACCTCGAGTCTTCACGAAGGTGATGTCGGTGGTTGCGGCAGAGCTCAGAAGGAAGGGGATAGCAGTATTCCCTTACTTGGACGATTGGTTGATCAAAGCCAAGTCCCCGGAGCTTGTGTTGCGTCATCTGCAGTCAACAACCCAGTTGTTGTTCGACCTGGGCTTTTCGGTGAACGAGCCCAAATCTCACCTGGAGCCCTCTCAGCGCCTCCTGTTCATAGGGGCAGTACTGGATACAACATTGGGTCGGGCCTTTCCTCCGCCTCAGCGGATTCAAGATATTCAGGATTTGGTTCCAATGTTTCGAAATGGAGCGGTAGTTCCAGTCCTCAAGGTCCTTCGTCTGCTCGGTCTTTTTGCCTCCTGCATTCTGTTGGTCATGCATGCTCGCTGGCACATGAGGGCTCTTCAGTGGTGCCTCCGAAGGCAGTGGTCTCAACACAGAGGGGATCTAGAGGGTACTGTCAAGATCTCCAGAGATGCTGCTGTGGATTTGAAGTGGTGGATTGCAAGCAACAATCTTTCACAAGGAAAGCCGTTCCAGCAGTCGCCACCAGTGGCCACAGTCATAACGGATGCTTCCACTCTAGGGTGGGGAGCTCATCTGGGGGATCTGGAGATCAAAGGTCTTTGGTCTCCAGAGGAACAGATTTTTCACATCAATCTGTTAGAGTTACGGGCTGTACGTCTGGCTCTCAAGGCCTTCCTCCCTTCCCTTCGTGGTCAGTCGGTACAGGTCCTAACGGACAATACTACCACGATGTGGTACATAAACAAGCAGGGAGGAGTGGGGTCGTACCTTCTCTGCAGAGAAGCTCTTCGACTATGGTCCTGGGCAAAGGACCATCGGATTTGCTTGATAGCAAACCATCTGGCCGGAGTCTTGAACGTGCGTGCGGACAGTCTCAGTCGCCACTTCTCGGCAGACCACGAGTGGCGTCTCCATCCAGATCAAGTCCGTTTAATCTTCCACAAGTGGGGGTTTCCTCGGGTAGATCTGTTCGCCACTCGAGAGAACGCGCATTGTCCGTTGTTCTGCAGCCTTCAGTATCCGATGCAGGAAGCGTTGGGGGACGCGTTTCAAATGACCTGGTGCGGCCAGTTGCTTTACGCGTTTCCTCCCATACCCTTGATTCCTCGAGTATTGAGGAAGATTCGCCAAGACCGGGCTCTAGTAATCTTAATAGCTCCGGATTGGCCAAGGAGGGTGTGGTACTCCGACCTTCTCCAACTCTCAACGTGCCCGCCGCTCCGTCTCCCTTTCAGGGCAGACCTCCTCTCACAGTCGCAGGGGCAGGTTCTACACCCCAACCTCCAGAGTCTGCACCTACATGCCTGGAGATTGAACGGGGCAACCTGAGTTCCTTCTCTCTCCCGCCTGAGGTAGTGGATGTTATATTAGCGGCCAGGCGACACTCCACTAAATCTATCTACGCTAATAGGTGGTCTAAATTTGTTGCGTGGTGTGGAGAGAGGCAGATTGATCCTTTACATGCTCATCTATCGGACGTTTTGTCTTTTGCTCTATCTCTGGCGCAGAAAGGCTGTGCAGTGGCTACCATTAAAGGTTATTTATCGGCCTTGTCAGCCTTCATATGTCTTCCAGACCAACCATCTTTATTTAAATCCCCTATTGTTATCAGATTCTTGAAAGGTCTTCTAAATCAATATCCTCCAAAGCCATTCGTTATGCCGCAATGGGATTTGTCCTTAGTCCTGACTTTCCTTATGGGGTCCCCTTTTGAACCTATGCATTCTTGCCCCTTGAGGTATTTGGTTTTAAAAACAGTCTTCCTGATAGCTATAACATCAGCAAGGAGAGTGAGTGAGTTGCAGGCCTTATCAGTAAAACCCCCTTATACAACTTTTTATGGGGATAAGGTGGTGTTGAGGACCAAGGCTGCTTTCCTCCCGAAGGTTGTTTCACCCTTCCATTTGGCTCAGGCAATTACTTTGTCCACGTTCTATCCTCCGCCTCATCCTTCCAAAGAGGAAGAAAGACTGCACCGTCTGGACCCAAAGAGAGCGTTGAGCTTCTTTATCGATAGAACAAAGGATTTCAGGCTGGAGGATCAGCTGTTTATTGGATACGTGGGCAAGAGGAGAGGAAAGGCAGTCCACAAGAGAACACTATCCAGGTGGGTTGTTCTTTGCATTAAAATATGTTACTCTTTGGCAAAGAAGGATCCTCCTGAGGGCATTAGAGCTCATTCCACCAGAGCTAAGTCGGCCACTTCGGCCTTAGCCAGAGGTGTTCCTGTGGTCGACATCTGCAAGGCCGCAACTTGGTCGTCCCTTCACACTTTTGCAAAACATTACTGTTTAGATTCTGAGGTTAGAAGGGACGGCCATTTTGCACGGTCAGTGCTGCAGGATTTCTTGGTTTGACCATTTAGGCACCCACCGCCGGGCGTGGTACTGCTTTGGGACTCTATTCATGAGGTGAGGAATCCACAGGTAGTTGTATCCATCAGAAGAACGAGTTACTTACCTTCGGTAACGACTTTTCTGGTGGATACATTAGCTACCTGTGGATTCCTCACGGTCCCACCCGCCTCCCCGTTGCCTTTATGGTCTTGCCAAGTAATCCTTGAGTGTGCTCCTCTTGGTCTTTGAGGGTGCAATAGATGTATATATATAATATATTTATATATATGTAGGTATATGTCTATATATCTTTATGTATATACTTGGTGTGTGTATATATTTTAAAAGAGAGAGTTTTATATATATATATATATATATATATGTACATAAAAAGATTTACAGTTATTCATACAATGTGGTGTATTTTTACATTATAATGGATGTTGCTTTGTTCTTTCATTGCATTGCCTGGTTGTTCTCATGCACGTAAAAAATGATTGGTACTGACGTCCGCACGTCGTCGAGGACCTCTTATTGCCTGTATGACGTCAGACGGCGTCGCGTGCGAGACAGTGACGTCCTCGTCGACGTGCAGAGACTAGTAAGAAGATTTCCGTAGAATGCTGGCGCCATGGGAGTATTCATGAGGTGAGGAATCCACAGGTAGCTAATGTATCCACCAGAAAAGTCGTTACCGAAGGTAAGTAACTCGTTCATTTGGCCTTTTAGCCATCCCCGGTCAAGGTTAGATTATATGTGGTGATCTGACTATAATTTTGTAGGTGGTTAAAGGTGGGTGTGGGTCAGATTATTCTGTATTACCCGGTATACTTTCCTGTATTACCCGGTATACTTTCTGTATTATGCAGTATACAAGTGGCCACAGCTGTAGGTAGTGGCCATTTGGTGCATATTTGTTAAGCAGAGTGTGGAACATGTTTGTTGGCTAAGAATCTAGTTACCAACACATGAACTGTTCTCCCTAGTTAGGCGACAGGTAGAAGTTGAAGACACTGCTTCAGGTTCACCTATAGCTATTAGTAGTTAGTAAATAATGTTGACATCGTATGGAGGATCAGTTTTTAGCAGCCTTTGTTTTGATAGTTGTGTAGGTCGGAATGCTTAACATCTTGATAGCCTTTTATATCGGATCATCCCCACTCTACTTGTTCTACTGACAGTAGCGTGGCCTATTGTAACATGGCGCAAGCCTGGTCCAAAACCACTGTTCTACCAGGGCTTGCGGGAAGGAGGTTAAATTGGCAAAGTCAGTTGCTTTGGTGATATAGGCAGGCTCATTGGCTTTGTTCATACTTGTTTTGTTTGTAAATGTTTTTGCAAAACTTTATTACAAATAGCATTCAGAGATGGCCACCCATGTACACACACGTGCAGGTGGCACCCATGAAATTGTCTTTGTAACTGCACTTTCCAAAAACTATTGAAAGAGTAATGAAGTTGCAGTGTGCGGATGTAAAGAAAAGCGAGCAGCCCGGTAGGTCTGTTGGGACACCCATCAGGCCCTCACAAAAGGAGAAAATAAATAAATAAATTAAATGCAAGCATCGCCCAGTGGTCTGTGGCACTGAAGCGGAGTACTTTTTGTGTGCACAGTGCAAGAGGAGCACAGCCCTAATTTGCTGTTGTGTAAGACCAGTGGTTGAAGTGGTCTGACAGTGCGTCTCTAATGCTGTATGCTATGGTGGGCGGAAACAAAATGTCTGCAACACTACAGCTGACTTTTGTTTGAGGGGGGCTTACAAAGCCCTTGTATTCTAATTATAGAAGAGATTGATATATTTGTATTAAAATCCCAAGGAGTTGGCTTACATCAGATCTAAAAAAAAAAAAAAAAAAAAAATCTTTATATTATTAATGCCCCGTTGCCTTTTATTGCTTCTAATTTCATTTCCCCTGAGACTAGGTTATGACCTCAAGACTTCCTTGCCAGGGGTACATACATCCCCTGAATATCCTTAAGTGAAGTCATTGAACGTGCTGACCGCTGGACGCACTCGAAGCCTTCTATGTGTGGGGCTTCGTTGAATAGAGGCCTGAAAGAGTCCGGAAGCTATACTGTGGAAGGGGTTTCTCGCGTGCACACAGTCCAGGCGCCCTCCCTGTACGGATATTTGCCTTCCTCATGAGAGACCGTGGAAGGAGGTTGTAAGGCTTCTACATTGAACTAATTACGTAGCATTGCCTGGGTCCGCCCATCTCATGTAACAGGCCGTCCGACGGACCTCAGTCCTCACTTTTGGGTCTCTCGAGTCCATATTTGGCGGTTTGGTACTCTAGAGAAAAGGGGAGGTGGTTGTGACGCAACTTCTACCCGCTGAACTTGTAAATAGCTTGATTTCCGAGTTTTCGACAAGCTCTTTAAATGCACTTCTTGCAAGTCCTTTCTTTACTGGCTTCAGTGTTACAGCAGGTTTTACTGGCTCATATGCCACTTCATAATTTTAATGTTGATAGTCGACCCCCTCGTTTGAGAATTAGTGGCATAGCTGCCTTAGGGTAGAATGCCATTTAGTTTATGCGGCGAATACTGCACTCAAAATGACTCAATTAAAATCTGAGCAAGGAGCTATCGGTTTTTAAGACACACATTTAGAACAGTGGTCTAAGAGATTTCCTCTTTCATTTTTTGATAGTTAACAGTACGTGAAAACCGCCCATTTCTGCTATTAATCACCTCCTTCAGAGTAGGAACAATCTTCTACATGTAACACTATACATTTCGAAGGAAAAGGAAAGACTTTAAAACAATCCTTTTATGAAAGTAAACCTGCAGTGTGGACCCCATCCTGAAAAAGATCTTGGTCTGTTTGGTGCAGTCTTTGGAAACTGGTTCGGTTCGTGAAAATGTACTGATCCTGTTGTATGGCTCACTCTTCTGTGATAGTGTCAGTATCTGGTTACCGTATACTTAAGGTACTGTGTTGTTCTAAATTTTATATCATATTTTTTTGTGATTTTTAGATTATATATCATATTACTTTTTCACTGCCTGTATGAAACTCATTCTGTGTGATGCGCTCTTTCACCCTCTCCTATCACCTAGCCGCGCTATAAAACTTCACATAAATAAAATGCAGAGACTCTGAAATGGTCACTGATCTAAATCTCTATGTGATGGTCACCTATTCTGATATGACAAATAATGCATGGTGCACATTCACAAAGTCATGGTGTAATAGATCATAGGCATAAGCCCATGAATTGGCATGTCAGAATGCAGTACTCTTTCACTTCCTGGTCCAGTTTGAACACCATTTAGGCATATCAGCCCTGCTTCATGTACTTCTCATTTTTAGGAGTTAATTGAGCATGTGTGGATGGTTATGACTTCATCCTTGATAATGTTCCACCACAGTCCATTTCAGCCACGTCAGTTGGGCATTTTTTTATATTATTTCAGAGTACAACAACAGAACAAAGCGAGTTTACATCAATGATGTGACTAGAAGATGGAGTTAAAGAGCAAGTCTAGCAACATATCCAATCACTTTTATCTGCACAACCTTAATGGTATGTCACAGGTGGCCATATTGTTGCCAGCACTATTCCTGCTTACTAGCGGAATACACCAAACAGGGTGTCATTCAGACAGTTTCACACACCACCACCAGGCGAAGGCCAGCCTCTTTCTCCCTCTGGGGTTGTCCTGTCTTTGATACCATCCCTTTTTCTAAGGTGTTCCCTGAGTGGTCCCCCATAGGTCATGTGAGCTCACCGTTGCATGTTTCAGGAGGCATAGTCCTCTGCTGTAGTATGACATTTACTCCAGCACTGCTGCCAGCACATAATGGGAGTGCAAATGACATATGTTGCCATTTAGTAAATGTGTGAAGAGGCTTACATTTCCATGATAGACTGAGAAAAACAAAAAAAAGGTGATGCATGGATGCTTGAATTAATCTTCATCACTGGTAATTGCTCTGGCTCACAATACAGTCCATCATTTCTTTGCCCTCCATATGTCCTCAAAGAGGAACCAGACATTTGCAAGTCAGCCTTGGTCCTGCTCCAGTGGGAACAGTCCATCTCAAATTTGCCAGACAAGGCCCTAATTCCTCTGAATGGAACCTCCGACAACCCAGATGTGTTTATGCCTATTCGAGATAGCCTTCATTTTTTGTTTTCCTTAAGGTAGACATTACCCTCAGGCATTCTCAAACTCTTACTTTTCAAGGATCTTAGGGTCCAGACACCTTGAGCACCCCACTCCAAAAATGCAACTGATATGAAAGGTATACTTAGTGAAAAGCTCAAACACTGCCTGCAGGCTCTGTGCCTATTTGTGTCGGTTTTGCAGGAAAAACCATAGTCCAATGTTAATGCTTCTCTTCTTCCTCAAACAGTATTGCATCACCAGTCTACCCATTTGTTTATTAGAATGGGCCAATATTTATTTAAATAAATATGTATTTATCGTTTGAGGTAAAACAGGCATGCAATGGCTTGGCGTTTCATCTGAGACCAGGGTTTCATCTTGGAGTGGGAGGACAAAATGAGCATTACTGGTTTTACCTCCTAACACCCAAATTGCATTAAAGATGTGCATGGAGAGTATCTGTTTTCTCAAAAAAATCCATACTTTAATATACTGCCACTGTACATGTCACCTTGGGCATTTATCACCTTTTAGTGCAGTGACAAACGTATCGATTCATTGTTTGATGCTAATACTTTTGTCTTTACATAGAGACCAACAAGTGTGTTTTCTTATCAAATGCATCAGTTTCTTCGTGCATATGTTTGCATTGTATATGATTCATGTAACAGTTCAATAAGCATATCCATAGCTACGAACATTGTGAAATGCATGTGTTCATAAGATATGTAGTTGCTAGTAGTCGCATTGCTAAAGTCAGCTCTGTAACACCTGAAGTAGATACAGTTCTTAGTCTACATGGTGGCCATTACGCTTCTTTGCCCTCGTTTTGGTAAGTTTGTCCTCAGAACTAGTTCTCGAGTGCCTCGTCTTGGATTCCATTGTGCATGACAAAGCTCCACTAAGACAGTGGTTTGTGCTCATGATGGTGCTTTGGAATAAATAAACAAATTGTCCGTTTACCGAAGTCGGCTTCAAGAGTTTGCAGGACAAAAGCACTCTACTACCTGTGCCTATAGTGGTCTTGTGACATTTGGGGAGATCGACACCGGAGGATAATGGTGGCACAATTTAATTAAAATGGTATGTTTAGTGGTGCAACGTTCAAGAGAGCACTGATACACAGTGAAGCTGCTCCAGTTTAGCACTCTTTATCCTGGAGTGTTAATTGTAGGTTTAGGGAAATGTTTCACAGTCTCTTTTTGTAGACAGGGTTGCGCTTGTGAGGTGCAAGCCAAAGACTGCTTTACAGATACTGTGGTTGCAGTCATCTGACGAGAATCCTAATACCATCATTACTACGCATTAGTGATCGGAAGACTGTCTGCTTTTTCTTTTTTTAGAGACGGTGGTGTCCTTTTTTTTTGTTTTTTGTTTTTTAAAGACTACATTCAAATTCCATCATTAAATTCACTAATAAATGTGTAGGCCAACAGGATTGAGAGGCGAATCATTTATCACAGCACGGGCTGCTGCTGCACAGTTAAGCTGCCGCAAATAAATTTCAAGCAGATGAAGAGGGACTGAATTTAACTGAATACAGTTTGTACAGTAATCCGCAAGGGTGACCTGGTACTAACCAGGACCCAGCTAAATTTTAACCAAAACAAGCTAACCTTTTTTCGCAAAGAAGATCCATCTTTTTAGGTTTTTTGAAAACTGAATAGAGGTTGTGCATGCAGACGCTAGTCCTTTCGATTATAGACAGCCAAATGAGAAAAGGAATGACCTCGCAGTCCGGTCTCATATCTGCACAGAATTACCATTTTGTATTAAACGGATTGTTGGAATATATTTGTTTAAATATGTAAAAAAAAAAAAATTAAAAAAAAAGCTATCCAGGACCTCTCACGTGGATGGCCACAAGGCAAATACTTAAAATCTTAACTATTGACCCACTCAGCAGTGCCACAAGATGCTGGGCATGTGTTTTGAGCAGAGTAAAACCAAAATAAAGCGGATTGTCTCATTCTTCATAATCTCTTGTCTAGTGGATACTGAGGAATCGTATGAGTGATCAGAATCTGGAAAGAAGAGCATGATTGACTGAATGATACTTTTCATGCACTTTCTTTTTCTGATTAAAAAGGTTTGGAGACCTAACCTTAATAACCTCTGTGGAGAGTGAAAGTTCCTAGTCAAACATACATACCCTTGCGTGTATGTTGAGCACGTTTATGGATTTTGCCCTCCTATTGCAAGTCTGGCTGGTTTGGACAAAAGGTGTCAGCTAGTGTGTGTTTTTTGAGTATTTATATTTAAAAAAACAAGTCTAGCTCTAAAGAATGACCATTAAAAAAAAGAGAAGGTGGTGAGATTCTACAGTAATTGTGATGCAGTGACACTTGAAGCTAATTAAAAGGGAAGGCATAATCTTAATGTGTCTGTGCAGGGGATGCCGAGGATTTACCTTGCAGAGCGGGTCTTCCTTCAAGGGATCAGTCTTTGGGTGACTCCTGAAATGGATTTGTAAAGATTCTAGTCTGATCAGGTTTGAAATGTAAATCCAGATCCTCAGTGCGGCAAGTGGCGAGTGCAGTTCTGATTGTTGGGACATTGTGGGCATTCTGGCCTCTTGGATGGAGCTGGCATGCTTGCAGTAGCTTTCCACAACAGGGTTTAATTGCGATTTTATTTTTGTATTTAGGAATGCCCAACATACTTCAATATCCTCCAAACTAGATTAACAACAAATAGAGAATGGTGAAACTGTTTTTTTTTTTTTTTTTTTTTTTTTTTTACTCAGTAGCCAAATTCCGTTGGTGGTTAGACTAATCCTGCTTATGACTGATAAAGTAACTATATGTCCGCATCCTCCAATAATGGTTGATTTTCACCTACAAAAGCACCAAGGTCTCCTATGATTTTCCTACCACATGAAAGGGGAGACTGGATCTGACATCGGAATCTCTTACATGGGACTTAACAAAAGGTGACCGAACCTCTGCCGACCACATAGTCTCATTGGAACCACAAAGTAACTTATACAGACATTGGGAGCAAAGAAGCACACTTGTGTTTACATTATTCAACTCATCAACACTCTTTTTTGTGACCTGAATTGTTAGCGGTGGACTACTTTAGTCGGCCAACACATGCAAGAAGTCCCCTATGTGATGATTTTTACAAGGTCTGAACCACTCTCTGGACACCCTTTTTCCTAGCTGTGTATCAGATGCCGGATATTGGTGTTAAAAGGTGTCTTCAATATACAACACAATCTCTATATTCTTCTATACTGATAGGCATGCGTTTAAAACAAGTGGTCATGTTTTTTAATTGATCGAGTGAATAGTGGACGAGTTCCAGCACCTATACTGCAAAGCGTGTCTTGCGATTTCTTCAGAAGTAAAGGGTTAATAACCCTAGATTCGTATAATCCTTTAATAGGACCCTTCTTTGTCCTGGTTCTCCCAGAATAAGCCTGGGCTGCATTTCACTTCTGGTGAAAGCTCGGCTGACCCCACCGAATTAACTCATAGTGTAGAGTCAAAAGGTCGCAGCAGGTATCTCTCATCTGTCGGTTGTTTGGGAGACTTTCACTGAAGTACTGGCCAATAATGAACCGTTTGCGCCAGAGCTGTGGCATAACCGTATCTTGCATCTGATAAAAATATCTGTAAATTAAACTATGTTCCAAAATGTCATCGGTTTACTAGCATGATTGGGTGTTCGTTGATCTCGCTGCTGCGTGCCTGGGTGCCTTTCTCAGTCAAGGCAGCGCCACGAAGGGTGGCGTCCTCCATACAAATACTAATGTGGGAAATGTTTTTTTGTCCCTGTCTTAGTGCCGGTGTTTTATGTTTGCCCCGTTTATTTTCTGTATAGCAAACTTGCGTCCGATAAAGGGAAGAAGACCCTGAGCAGCATTATGCAGGGCCCATTACAAGGCTAACCAATTCGTCCTTATCCCTCGCATCCACGTGTGTGAGTGTTGATATTCAATATAGCGCCTACCCACGGAAAGAAACGGAGCGCCGTACATTACATTGCAGCTCTGCACATGTGAGTAGCGCACGCCTCGTCCTTTGCCGCAAAGGGTGATGTCGCCGTCACATGGGCTTCCCTTCAAGTGGTAAACATGAGGAGGTCAAGGTGGAGACTGGGGCAGTGGCGCGGGCACACCGGCTACTCAGTTGTCTTTGACTGCGTGTGAACCTGCCGCCTCGGGCAGCCGCACAGACCCGACCTGCCTAGCTCGAGAGGCGCGCGAGCCCTTTTCTAGGAGCAGGCCCGGGTGTCGCAGTTGACGAGCAGCTGCCTTTCATTAATGGTGGTTCCCCCTCCGGCCGTGGAGGCTTTCTGTGGCAGCTGTGTTTTCAGTTCTCAGCCATGTTCACAGCTGGTACTGTTCTTTTAAACTCTGGGGGCTTGTGCGGATTCGCGCGGCTACTGAATCAGTCTGACTGTACTAGGCCACGGGGAAATCCGAGTGTGGGAACCAGTGGGGTGGTGGGGGCAGGGGGTGAAGTTAACCCTCTGATGGCCGCTGTTTTCCTGGTGTACCGAGTTAGTCATTTCTGGCTTTTTATGATTCCTGTCATGGAAACTGAAATGAGGAACTGTGAAGTCACGTGTTTCCTTGGGAAGCATTGTTGTGTTCATGTTGCTGGGCGGCTGAAAGGGTTATTGCATACAAAACGTGTTGAGATTTTAGATTGACGAGAACCTTTACCCAAATGCTGTTCAAGGTATCCATATTACTGAAACTACAGTGGGTGAGAGAAAGCAACAAATCTGGTGTCTTTATACAGTTAACTACTGTCAGCTGTGTAACACAGTGGTGGAGGTTTCAGTTGTATTGTAGAGCCTTTGACATTTAATTACTTAAGGAGTGCTACTACACGTATTTACTCCTTTCTACTTGAATTCAAGTAGACCAAGAAAACAGGTTATTTACACAATTTAGTTAGTTCTCCTACCTCTAGTCCCTGGGTTTCCCTCACTTCCCTTCCCTACAAATAATTAATTTGCCCAGGAGTTTAGAATGTTATGTCTCCTATCTTGACCTCTTCTTCTGAGTGCCACTTGTTCACTGCCTGCTGTGTTGAAGGTGGGCATATATTTAGGCATTCAGCATTCACCCTTGGAATTTCTCATGCATTCTTCCTTCTGCATATGAGATGTGGGGCGGATGATCATGATTCTTGGAATGCTTCCCCATCAGTCACTAGAACTGGCAGTGTCTGCAACTTTCACAGGCGTGCCAGCTGAGGCCGATCTGCAGATCTGGAAGGGGAAGAGCAAGACATTTTGTCTGTTCTAAAACACGTCAGATCGTCCTTGTTCAAATCAAATCTCTTTCCCCATTATTTATTCACACTTTTTTCCACTTCCACCTTCCCCTGTGTGAAATTTCTCTTCCCGGGCACCTCTAGAGCCAATACCTTGCTCTGTGTTCCAGTTTTAGGCGAGTGATATCGTTCCACGGTAGGGACAGAGATTTGGGATTGCAACACTGCCATTAATAAAATTACCAGAACAGCTCTGGCCTTAGAGCACAGCCAGCTTGTTAGGAGAAAGAACCAGATTACATTCTCCTTTATCCTGAGGTTTAATTACAGCTTGTGCCTGGGTGAGATTTTGGATTCCATCACAAGACTGAAAGTGAAAACAGTTCAGTGTCACGTTCCTGTCAATTGCAGAAGATAAAATAAATTAATACCGTGTATATCCTTTGGATGCTGAAGTACAATATCTGTGGCTTACAAAAAAAATTAGAGTGTGGGATTGAGGTTCAAACACCACTTGTGCGTGTTCAAGCTAACTGAAGCAGCTCTTTGGGTTTCCAAAAGACCACCATTTGATCAATATGCCTTGTACTCCAGTGCCTTGTGGTGCTGTTCCCCAATATTTTAACTGGAAACGGTGTTTGTGTTTAGAATGAATCAACGTTTATTCTGCATTGGCCTTTGGATAACTCCTGGTAATCAGCGTGTAGAGCAGCTTCGATCTAGGGTTATTTTGGCAAACCCAGCCTCCGCTCACTTAAGATCGGCAATAGATAGGACATATTTATGGTTCTGAACCATGATTTCAGTACTAGTATAGTGACCCCATTTATGGACGACCCCTCTGAATCTGAAAGGTGGAAGCTTTCATCCACTTCTGTAAAATGAATGTTTTTTGGCACCTTGCATTTAACTTACTATATTCCAACCACCATCGCGGTCGGTCATCTTTTAGTTGCGCAACCCTGGCCTATGTATTTGTCTGGAAATCCAGTCCCTTAACTAAAACGAGAATACTGTCCATGTGGTGGTATAGTTCTATTTATTAAATGCCAGAAAAGAGTATGGTTGCAACAGTTTGTGAAGCACTGCACCTTCGTGACAGAAACACTTTGCATTTGTTTTAACCAATGCACACCCCACATCCCCTTAAAACGAGGGGCACAACCGGAAAGATCTTCTTGGCCAGATGCTGTTATGCACAGCAGTTATTTTTAGTTGTGTGGACCCTCACCCTGATCCCTGAAAACAGTAGACGCACACACTAATTGGTGTTAATAATGATTGTGCATAATAAACTATCAATCAGCATACACACAGTCTATCAGGATATTAAAAAATATTATTTCCGCAGCCATTATATAAAACAAGATCAATACTAAACAACCCAAAGCATCTTTTATCACACACCCTTTTTGTCTATAATAGTTAGTATAACCTCTAACGAATTTTTATATCTATGTTATCAGTCTCCTAATTATGGTATTAGCTGAATAATTAGCATTTTTCCTCACCTCTTTATGCCACGCCATATATTATCTCTGCAAACCTCTCTGAAGCTTTGGTGTCTTAAGAAGAATAACAGTTCTCTAGCATTTTCTCCAAGCAACCAATCTTCGTGTCTACGCCTGCCATAATCTTTTGTCTCTTTATCCCTCCGGCTTCTTTGTGAAGAGGGGAGTCGATGTGCAGCCCTTGCATTTTTATGGCTGCATGAGCATACATATATGCCAACATTTGTGAAGTGGAAAGATGGACCGTTTGAAGAAAATAAATCTGGCAACTTTATTTTCCTTGTTACTTACTTAGAAGTAAATGCAATTTCAGTTGGGAGACAGCTAAAATAAAGCCATTGTTGGCTTTAAATTTCTGAAGTCTTCCTCATGTATCGTGTGTGTTGCCATGTAAGGCATCTAACAATGCAGACTTTAGGCTTGTTAGGAAACAATGGGTAGGAGACTAGTCTGGAATGACACTTAGTCTTTCTGGATATATGAAATGTCACTCCCTCGGGGGTGAAAACATGCAAGAAATATCCAGCACTCTAACATCAGACACCCTACAGCAAAAGATCAAGCACAATAACATTGCCAACTTACCAGACAGTTGTTTCATGGAAAAGTATTTATTTTGTGGCCACTTCTGGAATAGACAATACACTTGATTGACGTCCCACAATGCGGAATGCCTAGGTTCAGGTGGAACTGACAGATATAATCCCCTCATCAGTTTCCTCACCAATGGGTGCTCCTCCACTGGAAGACCCTCAATGGGCATGTGACCTGCCAAGATAGCGAAGAGAAAGGTTTTTACTGACCTGTAAGCGATTCCTCCCATAACTGGATAAGCGGAGTTTCAGGATAGGCACAATTCTGGATTCCAGAGGATTGGTGTCCCTTTGCAAACACCAACACAACCAACGTTCCGATGTGGGCTTGTATCTCTTGTTTGTTCCGGTTGCCCAAGCCTTGGAGAGGAGACCCTGAGCCGCCTCCGAAAGTCCTTTGATCTTCCACCTACTCTGGTGATCCTCCATGCCATAAGAGGTAGTTGCTCTTCGAGAACATGCAGAGATGATTCCCTAGAGGTTCCCAAAGGATGTCTAGTCTCCGGGGAATCCCAAGAAAGTTCCAGCTTCACTGGAAACCACACTTGAGACTTCAACAAGGGCAAAATCACCACCAGGGATGCCCTCTGTCTGATTACTTGGGCTGTCATTCTCATTAGCATTGTGGATGGCGGAAAAGCATATCCTGCTTCCATACTCCAATCCTGGAGGAAAGCATTCAATGCGGCTGCCTATGGATCCGGTAGCCAACTGAAGAACCTGCCCAGGTGCGAATGGAGATGTGAAGCTAACATGTCCACTGAAAATGGGGCCCTAAATATTTTGAATCATCTTGAACACTTCCGGATAAAGTTGCCAGGCACTGAAGTTGTCCAGGTGCCTGGAATGCCAACCGGCTACTTCAATGGACCTCCCATGTAGATATTCTGCTGTCACTGAAATCTCAAGATGAGGGCAGTACTCCCAGAACTGCTTCGCCATTTCCACCTGTGGCTTGGACTAGGGGCCCCCCAACCGATTGATGAAGCAAACGTCTGTCAGATTGTCCCTCTTTAGTAGGACGAAACACTTGATTTGGTCTTTCGTCCAGGAGCAGACCGCAAAGGACACTGCCAACAACTCCAGGCAATTTATGTGAAGTGAGCTTTTGTTGGACGACCACTTCCCTCCTGTGGAAACACCTCCACAACTGGCTCTCCAACTGGAGAGACTGGTGTCTGATTCGATCACCAAATCAGGGCTAGATCTGAAGATGGCCCTGCCATTCCAGACCTCTGTGTGGTACAGCTGCCATCTCGTCTCCTCCTGGACTTCATCGGTGAGTGGGATCTGAGTGGCATAAGACCGACCCTCCCACAGAATGACCCACCTTCAAGCGCTGCAGAGCCCTGTACTGTAGAGGGCCTGGAATTATTGCCTGGATAGAGGACAGCAGGCCCACCACCTTGGCCAGATTTCTGAGGAAAGTCTGAGAATGCACCAGCATCTTGCACAGCTCGTGCCGGATCTTCGTCATCTTCTTGGCTGGTAGACTCTGGGTGGAGGACTGAGAATCTATGACAAGCCTTAGGAAGGTAGTTTTCTGCTGCAGGCAGTAGTGACTTTTGTTTGTTGATAACGAAGCCCAGTGTTTCCAACAAGTCCACTGCCATCTGAAGATGTTGCAAAAGGGTGTGAGGACACTGGTCCATTAAATGATGTCGTTCAAATAGACGATCATGCAAATTCCTTTGCCCTGAAGGAACTCCACTACGGGCTTGAGGACCTTGGTGAAAGGAGTGGAGAACAGACCAAAAGGAAGTGTCTGGAACTCTAAGACCTGATGGTTCCAGATCAATTGTAGAAACCTGTGATGAGGTGGAAAGACCGGAATGGTTAGGTAAGCAATCTTGAAATCTAGGCGCACTAGCTAGTCTCTGGGATGCAGAAGATCTCGCAAAAGAAGGGTACCCTCCATCTTGAAGTGGCAAGAAACTAGCCACCCTTTGAAATCCCTGAGGTTGATCACATGGCATTGACCTCTGTCTCTTCTCGACCAGGAACAGGTTGCTGACAAAACGGTTTGGATGAAAGGTAGATAAAGGGTAGATAAAGTGACCACCCCTTTGTAGAGGAGCTCTGAAACTACTGGTCGATCAAGGTGACTTGTGCCTTGGAAAACTACAGTGGCCGTGGGGCCGTGACCTGAACCGGGGTCCCCGCAAACTCCAAACTGTAACCGTGGACTTTCTGGAGAACCCAGGCACCTGACATCAGTTCCCTTTAGTTGTGTTGGAAGTTTGCCAACCGACCTCTAACTTTTAGACTGGAAGAATGGAAAGTCCTTACCTTGGAAAGATCCCTGGGGACGACCACATCCGCCACCTCTGCCTCATCGGGCTTCTGGAGGGGTAGACATCTCCGAAGCAGGTTGGATCTTGCCACTGGGTTTGAGAGGAGCCTTGGCCTTTTTGGGATGATCTGGATGAAAAACGGCCAGACAAGCGCCCCCTACCACACCCAGCCCCTCCAAAAATCGTGGATGAAAGTCTTTTTAATGGAAGCCTGCGCCGTATCCAATGAGGTAAACGTTTGTAAAAACTTTCCAAGTTCCTTTATGAGGGGGTCGTCAAACCTCCCTTGTGCTGCAGGCCCTGCCTTGTAAGACACCAGGTCACCAAATTTTTCATCCATCTTGATCAAAAGAGGCGACAAGGCACAGTTGGCATTCCCCAGGAGTATCCTCGGGTTGCACAAGCAAGCCTGAAAGTTTGGCCTCCTCAGCCATGTCCAAAATCTTTTTAAGGAGCCCAGTGACATTCTAAAGTTTATCATGGCATGACAGCCAGGAGTGGTCAATGTCCTTCTTAGGATCCCAAATTAATTTTGCAAGGAAGGTATTTATTTGCCTGTCTACCTCCAGTATCTGAGCCACCCTGCCATCAAAGGACAGGTGGGGCATTTTTCCCGAAGGCAGCCACGCACCTCTTTATCAAGCGGCTTCCTCAATCGACCTGCAGCATAGGTTGCACCTTCTCACAAGGAGACCACATGGAGGAACGTGGATGAATCCGGTTGTCCGAATCGAGCATGTCTGCAACCACATTGAGGGGCGCCAAGGGCGAGGTGGTCTGGGGTCACAGTCCGAGTCACTTGGTGAATTGTTCCCATCCCAAGGAGATGGGGGCTCAGAGAATAGGCCTAGGGGTTCTGTTTCCTGCAGCTGAGGCTGCAATTACAGGAAGGCCCGTTTAAGGTGCTCAAAAGCATTCTTATCAACGCCCTACTCCGAGTTGCGCTTAACCGCTTAGCGGGAAGAGTGCTATTGGTCAGGATCCAACACTGACTCTTGTTTATGGGCCTGAGTCAAGTTTATCCAGTTTCTCCTCCAAAGGAGCGAGGGCCATGGAGAAAGCGTGTTGGATGGACGCATCCACCACCTCACAAAATTCTGCATCAAGAGACATAAAGGTGGAGGCTTCCTCCTCATAAAAGATGGCCTCAGTGTCTTCCATGATAGAGAGCAGTATAGAATAGGGACCTAGTGCTTATTAGGTAGAGTCAGGGCTCAAAATAACAGACCAAACGCACCCCAAAAAGTCTAATGGGCTGGAGAGAGTAGCCTGGGCAGGTGCCAGCAGTGCCTTGAGTTGCACGACATGGGCACAATTTGCGGTAAAATCTGTCAGTGCGCACAACCTAATCAAGGAAGGGAACACTAGCACCAATATATGTGTGTATATATGTGTATGTGTGTATGTGTGTATGTGTGTGTGTGTGTGTGTGTGTGTGTGTGTGTGTGTGTGTGTATATATATATATATATATATATATATATCTATATCTATCTATCTAATGCGCAAGAAAGTGCTCAAACTCTGAATCAGGCAGGGGATATTAAACAATAGTGCCCAAGAAAATGCTCACTGTCTGGAAAAAAAAAAAAAAAAAAAAACCTGCCTTGAAAGGAGGCCCCGGGGGTTATATTTATACAGACCCGCTCCCCTGAGGGCATTGCGGTCACTGCATTGCCCCTATAGCAAAATCAAGTCCCCGGTAGGGCTTTGAGCGTGTACAGACCCCTGCAGACGTTGAGGCTTCAGACTATAGTGGGTGATGGGGCCAAGGCTCCGCGATGCGCCGGGAACTCACGGTAATGCCGATAGAGAGCCCAGCACCGCAGAAGCCGAGGAGTATCTTGGTGGTCCGAAAGTGCCCTCTGTCGCCGGTGGGAAGGACCGCACCGCTGAGTCGACCCTGCAAAAGAAAGATTAGTACACTGTAAAGGAAGCGTGAGAGACAATCCCGTCACTTCCGACCACACACAAATGCATAAAACCCACACACGTTTACAAGAATAATATCATTGAAATGAAGGGGACTTAACTGCGGCTGTAGCAGCAAAGAAAGAGGGAGCAAGGATAGAGTTTGGGGACTATGATATGGACATTGTGCTGTGATTTGTTATTTTTGTTTCTGGTTATGGGAAAGGTAGTTATCTTTAAAATGGCTGCTGTTAAAATAAAGGTGAAGAAAGAAGACCTAATCCGATCCTCCAGTCCTGGCATAGAATCATAATGGCCGAGCCCCGATTGAGGGCGAAGCGCTCTCCAGCTCGCTTCTAATTGAAGGGTAGATGCTGAGTGTTCTCGATTGGCTCGCAAAGGAGCACACTTCCTCCAACAATGCAGCCTTGTGTGATTACAGCTATAGGCGGTCTCATTTTGAACCTAAACTCGGTGTATACCTCTTGCTGAGCTGGGCAACAGAGGGGGTGGACTCCAAGTCCCCAGCTTGTCTACCTCGGGCACACCTTGCTGTGGAAGACATACCTCCCTTTCATTTACCCACAAGCTGTGGACTAGATGCTTGAAGGCAGTCCTGTACATGGATATTGTATGCAAATGTTGGCACTCTGATTCCACTAAACTTCTAACAGCAGAAGAAAACTTGGCAGACTTGTTTAATAACTAACCACGTCACCTAGCCAAGAATTCCCACATGAGAAAAAAACGTTGAATTAAAGGGTCCAGAAACAAAATTATTTTTGCAGCAAGTTCGGCTCTTTTCAAATATTGACGCTCTATGCCCACAACCCATCCTCTTTGGCGAGGAAGTACCTATCAAAACCAAAGAACAGAGCCTACGAGTGGGAGGATGACCTCGGACTGAACCTAGAAATGGAAGGGGCACCAAAATACATTACTAGGGAAAAAAAACTCCCAATTTTGGTCAGTCCCCGCTATCTCTTGAGTAGGTTCCTTGGTCCAATATAGGCGTGAATGTAGTAAAGCTATGCCAAGGTGACTCCCAGCCTTCTCAAATGAAAGACTGAAGAAAGTGCAAAACTTTGCAGGAATAGTGATATTTTGCTTCAAAAAATGTACCTGTCTTTACACGCCTTAAAAGCCTCTATATCCCATTAACAGAATAGTGTTCATTTTTCTATGCATCATACACAAGAGCATTTTTTGATCCACCCTCCAACTTCTTTTACGTAAATAATTGTACGTTTCACTTGGGTGAAATCTGCGTAATTTTGTTTGTCCTAGTTACGTGAAATGCCGCGAAAGTAAAGTGAGAATTTGCGTTACTAAGCAAAATGATATTAAAACAGCACAAACTTGTCTGTGACCCGAAGGAAAGTCACCAGTTTAAGTTTGTTGCTATGATTGGATTTTCAGCAATCGAGATCGCAAAACAGGGCATAATCTCTTAACAATTGTAACGTGAAATGCCAGAGTTAAATGAGATGACACCGAAGCAAACAAAACGTAGCTCTTGTTTACTCACTATGCAATCTACATTTACATGGATAGTCTGGAGACCCACCCACCGAACCACATGCAAACAACGGGTGACAGCAGCTTCGCATGAGCAGCCTGCAGCTCATGGACCAGCATGCCAAGGCAAATCCGCCTCACCCAGTCACTGATGCAATTCAGAACAATACTCAAAACCTATCTGCTTAAGACCCACGAGTCCAAAACTTATCTGTGCCTCCTCACTCCACATCAAGACTCAAGCAGTGTAATCCAACATCAGCTAGCTGAGGTAACTGACCGAAGGCCAACTTTTGTTCCCAACCCACATATGTGCTGTTCCGTGCGCATTCCTTGTGTCCCTTACTTCTCTAGGGTAATATGTCTTGTATACACCTACTGTGTGTAGTCCTTTTAACCTCTACGGTACATCTTGACCACGTTGAACACTGTCCGACCTGTCCTCACTTTTTCCAACTACTTTCCTTGCCAATAGAGGACTCACCCAATTTAACTGAAACTGATAGGTTTGATAGTCCCTACAGTCGGCAAGCTTGCAGTACCTTGAAACTACTAGATTTTGCAGTGTGCCCAATAAAAGAATAAACCTGAGCCTAACTCCGACAGACTCAAAGCACTAATGTGATACTGAGAGGGACTAGGATGGCAGTGAACTTGGTCATGCTTCCCTTGAAAATGTTGGGCTTGCTTTGCTCTTATTGGTGAATGGTGATGAGTTGAATTCACTCAGTTGATTGGAACACACAATGCTAAGCCAGTATGCCATTTTCTATACATTCATCTCAGATTAGAAGTTCGGTTTGCATCATGTATAGTGGCAACATTTGCATGAAGACGTTGGTGCACTCTTGTATCTTCTGCTCTTTGCAGCCACAACATAATGTGTATTTGCTAAAGCTGCTTGTTTACCCCTTGGGGAATCTTAGAGGTGAATAACAGGTGTTTTCTGTTGACCTATTCAGTGGCACTCCTTTAGCTACAGCGTAAGGATGAAGTGAGTGGATTCGCCAGGTTTGGAACCAATGCCTACGAGGTCAGACATAGTTCCGAAGACGATGCATTAGTCTATTAAACCACCAGATTTGACTGTACACCCTAGAAAACCCTTGCACTGTATCTGATGCGTAGCTTGGGCAGATATGGATCCTACACTCTTTGTGCAACAATGAAGTAAATGCTATTTATATAACATGTAAAATATTTAAAACCTGTACCCCACTAATACAAAAGTTCCTGTATCCATTAGTAGATTCTGCATATTCCATTAGTAAGAGTAACAGCAGTTAAAGGCATACCAATTGGTAGTTTAAAATGATAAACTAAACACAAAATGCCGTCCCTTGGTATCCTAATAATCCAGTTGTAACACACATTTGCTTATAGGATCTACATCTAACTTGAATGTTTGTCTTCCTAAGAAATCTGTGCTGATTAAACGCTTTCACAGAGAAATTCTTAATAATCTTTCATATTAAATTTATTTTTGTATTAAATATTTTTTTTCGCTTGTATTTATGGGTGTGGCCCGCCTCTCGCCAGTGGAGTCTATTTTTAGGATGAACCTACCAGACAGCATCTGGTTGCTAAAGACCTACTGTCAGCTTACCACCATTGTGCAGTGAGCTTAAAGCCCATCCTTTGGTTACCCACAACAGAGCTTGCTTCAGTTTTGAAAATGATCTTCAGCTCTTCCTAAAGCATGTCATAATGCAACCAAACACAATTCAGTAATGCACCATTTGCCAGTCCCGTGCCCTTCACACAGTCTAAGACTACTGAATCGTGCCCAAAGATAGTGGGTTTTACCAGTGGTGGGGGATGTCAGCTTGGTTGTTTCTTCCTGCCTTCTAGTATGGGCGTGATCAAATGGGACTTGTGTTTATGGTGTGTGTTCGTTTCCCAGTGAGTGCACCTATGTTCCTGTGTCCAGGTGCTCTTTCTTGGGGTAAGAGTACTCTCTCTTGAACTCACCCTAGTCTGTGTCAGTTTCATCCCTGTCTGTGTCAACCTACTACCTGTCTGCATCAGTGTACTCTCTCTGTGCCCACATATTCTCTTTCTTTGTCAGTGTATTCATTTTCTGTGTCAGCATATTCTCTGTGTCAGCGTCCTCCCACTGTGTTAGCATCCTTCCTGTCCGTGCTCCCTCGGTTGGAGTACTCTCTGTCACTGCATTTCCTGTGTGTGCCTGCATTCTCCCGCTGTATTTCAGCATCCTCCCTGTCTGTGTATTCCTTTGCTTTGTCAGTGCAATCCTTCTCGGTGTCAGCACGTTCATTCTCTGTGTCAACATAATCCTTCTGTGTGTCATTGTACTCCCTCTCTGTGTATTCCCTCTCTCAAAATACTCCCTGTCAGTGTATTCCTTCTGTGTTAGCATGCTCCCTCTATGTGTCAGTGCACCCCATGTCCTTGTCAGTGTACTCGCTTTCTCTATATTCCCTCTGTCAGCATAGTCCATCAGTGTATTCCTTCTCTGTTAGCATGCTCCTTCTCTGTCAGTGTACTCCCTCTCTGTGTATTCCCTCTGTCAGCATACTCCCTGTCAGTGTATTACTTCTGTGTTAGCATTCTCCCTCTCTGTGTCAGTGTACTCCCTCTCTATATTCCCTCTCAGTGTACTCCCTGTCAGTGTATTCCTTCTGTGTCAGTGTACTTCCTCTCTATGTCAGCGTACTCCCATTCTCTGTCGGCGTCCCCCCCTCACTGTCGGCGTCCCCCCCTCACTGTCGGCGTCCCCCCCTCACTGTCGGCGTCCCCCCATCACTGTCCTCGTCCCCCCATCACTGTCGGCTTTCTCTCTCCCGGTGTCCGTTTCCTTCCTCATTGTGTCAGTGTCCTCCATATCTGTGTACTCCTCTGTCAGCCAACTCCTCTGTGTCAGCGTACTTCTTTCTGACAATGCACGCCTTCTCTGTGCCAGCATACTTGCTCTGTTTGTCTGCATACTCCTCTGTGCCAGCGTATCCAGCGTATTCCCGGTCTGTGCCCGCGTATTGCCTCTCTGTGCCAGCGTATTCCGTCTCTGTGACAGCGTATACTCTCTGTCCGCATATTCTCTCTGTCTGTGTATTGTCTGTGTGTGTCTGTGTATTGTCTGTGTGTGTCTGTGTATTGTCTGTGTGTGTCTGTGTATTGTCTGTGTGTGTCTGCGTATTGTCTGTGTGTCTGCGTATTGTCTGTGTGTGTCTGCGTATTGTCTGTGTGTGTGTCTGCGTTTTGTCTCTTTGTCTGGGTATTGTGTCTCTTTGTCTGGTTATTGTGTCTCTGTGTCCGCGTATTGTCTCTGTGGACCTACTCCCTGTCTGTCGGTGTACCTCTGTCTCTGTCAGCCTACTACCTGTATCTGTTGGCGTAACGCTGTTCCTGCATACTCTCTCTCTGCCTGCATATTCCATTATTGGTGTGTGTATTCATTCCCTTTCTCGGTCTGCGTATTCCCTTTCTCCGTCGGCATATTCCCTTTCTCCGTCGGCATATTCCCTCTCTGTGTCGGCATATTCCCTCTCTGTGTCGGCATATTCCCTCTCTGTGTCGGCATATTCCCTCTCTGTGTCGGCATATTCCCTCTCTGTGTCGGCATATTCCCTCTCTGTGTCGGCATATTCCCTCTCTGTGTCGGCATATTCCCTCTCTGTGTCGGCATATTCCCTCTCTGTGTCGGCATATTCCCTCTTTGTGTTGGCATATTCTCTTTCTGTGTCGGCATATTCCCTCGCTGTGTCAGGGTATTCCCTCGGTGTGTCAGGGTATTCCTTCTCTTTGTCGGTGTATCCCCCTCCGTCATGGTATTCCCCCTGTCTCAGGGTATTCTCTCTCTGTGTCGGCGTATCCCCCTCTGTCATGGTATTCCCTCTGTCATGGTATTCCCTCTGTCATGGTATTCCCTCTGTCATGGTATTCCCTCCCTGTGTCGGCGTCCACTTGGTCTGCATCCTCCTTCGCTGTGTCGGCATCCCTTTGGTTGGCAGCGTCCTCCCTGTCTGTGTAGGCCCTCTCTGTCGGCATACTCCTTTTGTCTGTCAGCGTCCCCCCTCGCTATGTCAGCGTCCTCTTTCTCTGTGTATTCCCTGGTTGTGTCCGCATCCTCCGTTCCTGTGTGAGCGGCCTCCCTGTCGGTCTATATAGTTGTTGCCTCAGGCCCCGGGCCCCAGGCCCCACACTAAACCTTTCCCTACAGCACTGAGCACGGTTCACAGGAGGACATCTGCTGCCCCAGAGCCTGAGACCGTCATGGAAGCCAGTGCGACCCATCTGCTTTTATTCCACGGCGGTGGTGACCCCCCAGGCACTATTTCTGGGTTCGCTTCCAAGAAAAGATCTCAGACTTATGAAGATGCTTCCGTCATCCTTTCGTCTTCCTCACAAATGGCGCTTCTGTCAACATCCCTCCTTCTCCCCTGGGACACTGCAATGTAACCGGGCGGACAAGACTGCGGCTCGGAGACAGTGAAAGCCTGCAGGCCTCAGCCTCTCCGTCCGATTCCCCACTCACAGCCGGGAAATACGTATAAATAACGGATCAATTAGGCGCGCATCCAGCATTCAGGAGGGAGAGAAAGGGCTCTGTGTCCGGATGCAGCAATGCCTGAGAAAGCCGCAGGAGCCGAAGGCGAGCGCGAGGTTGTGGGCTTCCCACAGACTTCGGAAGCACACACGGGTTGTGGGGGGCAGCGGCCAGAGAGCCGGCTTCATTCCCACATTCACTGGTAATAAGGCACGATTCCGATTCAGCGCTAGTCTGCGACCCTTCAGTACAAACAACGAACGCGCTTTCATAAGGGCATGAACAACGCATAAACATGAAAAGGTAGCTAAGCAGCTATCGGAAATGATATTACAACACAAGCAAAGGAAGGACCTTTGTATTTCTTGAAGACCCGTTTCATGTACATAATAAATCAGCAGTGCACAAGACGATTAGCTTGGAAGTAGATATACAATTAGCAGTGTAGTGAATTGTGGTTTAGACAAAGACAAAACTACTTACATTTAACACAGTAAATATTTTACGGAAGAACGTAAAATTGGAAGCAGTTTTAAACGAAGAATTATGGAACCTAAGAAGCAAGCTAGGAAACACAGAAGGTGATTAGGTAGGCAATAAGTAAAGACATAGCATCAGGAAAGTATGTACGGAGTACCCAGGAAGGGAGGAAAGTTTCAAGCGAATGTGGAAAGAAAGCAGGAACCAAAGACAGGACAAAGACAAAAAAGTAAATTATGTTGCTCAAAGGATAGATCCAATTGTGTTTTGACTCAACATGTTCATGTCTGCCACAGAATATTATGTTGAGGAGCAGCATGAGAAAAGCCATGGACCTTTTTCCTGTCCAGCTGCAAATTCACTATCCCTTTTGAACAACATGGAGGTCCCCGAGCAGCCACGTGTCTACTACAGCCCAATGAAAGCCAGTCTTGTGGCCACTTTAGGACTACATGACAGGTTCATGCTGAATCTGTTTGACAATCCTCTTCGTAGCTAGTTTGTACCAAATAGTTCACTGAGCATTGTGTGAAGTGGATCTCATGCTACTTATAATGTGAGGACTTTACAGGGGAGCGCTATAGTACTTGCAAAACGGCCCATCTTTATTCATGCAGAGACTCTTGAACCTATTGAAAATGGTGCTTTTAGACATTCCTGCTTTCATTTAGGAAATACTTGGCCCATTCTATCAGTCACTTCGGCTCAAACCCAGCACTAGAATCTATAGATACTTCGTGCTGTTGAAGGCCCAGCATAGGGGGCTGTACACTCGGTGAACTGATTAAAACACTTTTTGTGCCATTTGTTAGCTCAGCTGTCCTCTTTTAGAAGGCTGCTCCTGCAGTACTTTGGAAGGTTGATAGATTCGTTGACATGTAAATACTCCCAATGAAATTGTGATGTTGGCCTGATGTGTCCTTGGCTCCCACTATCTGCAGACAATCCAAGTTCTCACAGATTAAAGGCAGCCTCACTTGTGTGTCCAAAAGACCATCTCGCTAACCATTCAATCAGGTGTGTATTTGTGGGTGTCCTTGGCCTTCTGGTGGCAAGAAATAGGAGTGGTATCCGCTTCAGGGTATGGTCAGAGGCCTGGTCATGTCATTTTGACTCTTCGGAACATACAAAGGACTCTGGACAAGTTTTAGTGATCTGTGACAGCCTTGAAGTGCAGGTCTAAAGAAAGCTTCAGCGACTTGGCTATCAGGGTCTAATGCTTCTTCTTTGTGCCTGATGTACATATGAACATACCCAGATCCTCTGTAGCATCAACAGTGGCAGCTGAGCCATGAAAATGGGAGATCTGGGATGTAGCCTTCACCCTGCAGCTAGCTAAAGTGGCACAGACTCTTTCTCTGCCTATTGCCACTTGCCGAGAACTCTAACCTAGTCGGCTGGTTGAAATGACTACAAGGTGACATGATCACCACTCAGAACTAAGTGCTCAAATAAATAAAACAGGATGCACAATTGGTGACTTTTTCTTATTCTCTTAAAGGCATTTTTATTGCAAGTCTGTTCGCTGTTATCTGGCTAGTAACATAGTCTATCTTTAATTATCTGCACCAGGCACTGTTACATAGTCTAAGATGTATACAAATGCTATTCACCAGATCGTATAAAACGGGTAAGAAAGTTGACGGTTGTGTTGCTGCTTCCAACCAGCTCTGCGGCTAGGCCTGTCCAGTGGACTCATGTTTTAGCATAGCAGTGACTGTGGTGTGTGACTCAGTGGATGGAGCCACATTTAAGTGAGGTTTATTAGAAGATTCAACTATCTGTTTAAACAGGCATTTATTTCAGTGTGACCGTAACTACGGTCGGAAGGGTCCAAATACCAAGATGCTCTCTGGTTCTAGCTTTATACAACTTTTGACCTTCATACTACCAGAAACTAATGACCTTAGTGTCACAGAGGCATCCCCTGAGCACAGTTTCACCAGGCATCACCCTGAGCTTTGGTTCTTACTTGAAGGTGAAGAATACCTTTCCTGTTTCAGGAAACAGCACTTCTTGTCTTACAAATGCCTAGGATTAGGCTATTTGCAGACTAGAACGGACCCGCTATACAGATGCAAAGACAAGTATAAAGAATGTTGACCTTTGTCCTTTTTAGGGTCCTGGTTCTGCACACCTCGGTCTTGCTTGGTTTCCCTCTCACATGAGTTATAGGCCCACAGCAGAAACAACCTTCTCTAACCCTCCTCAGTGTGTAAATGAGTCAATGTGAGGTTGTCGTGACTATCATTATAGCCTGCTTACTCTGCATCTTCCCATAGCCATATTTGTCTGCCTCCTCTCCCCTCACAAAGGGGCTATAACCAAGACAATGGGATAGTTGACCTACAAATGTTCCTGGTTCCTCAGGTTCTTCAGACACTGGCTGTCCTTGCACAGAAATCTCATCTGGCTTTTTTTTTCTGTAGAAAAGGTTGTTCCTAGCTCTGAGATCCCTTAGCTTTGGAACCAACCTCCCTATTGCCCCTTTTCATCGCCATGGTTGCCTATTCTTGTGCACAATGTAAAGATTCTGCTGTGGAAAGGAAAGTGTTGATAAGGAACTCGTTGCTGGGCTGACATTCTAACATGGAAAGTCGTCAAAAGACATAACTGAGGGACAGTGTCCCCCTCAGAGACTGGAGTACGCGGCCCGGTTCAGCCCACTTCTCTGTGAACTAAATACCCCTATTTGCTCTCCCCCATAGACCCAACCAGTCTTGCAAGTGCTGATGATGGTATAAAAACTACTGTGAGATAAGCCTGGGATTTGCCCACAGGTTGGTCCACTTTTTTGTGTTGTTTTTTTAAAAGTCTTTACCTGTTGTGCATTGCTAGGAATTGTTCCTTGCAGGCGTTGATATGTACTGGGATTGGTGGGTATTATCCTTCTGTCCTGTTATGTGGCAAAACATGGCAGTTTTTTTAGGTCTTGAATTGCCTTTGTCTTCTTAGGCTTCGATCATTTTTTTTTCTCATGGAAAGCCTTCATTTGTTTGCTACTGTGATAGGTTATAACTTTGCAAATGTTGATGTCCAAGGCAGTACTATTTTGTCTGTTGATGTGTTTGGTGCTGCTGATTTGCAATACGCTTGAAGTTGACAGGTCTCATTCTTTCATTATTATTTATTTTTGATTATATTTTTGCCCTTTTTAGGTGTTGACCTTGCATCACCACCCATTGATGCCAGCAGACATTGGACCTCGTCTCCAATGCTGCACTAGTTTTATTCTTTGCTTCCTTACTTTAAACCCCCAGGGCACTTCATTGAGATGAGACAGTTTGCTAGTGCTTCAGGTCGGCCGTCTCCAGAAGTAAGCAGTCAGCTCACTTTTACACCACAGTGGTATGCACCACGACAGTCTGCCAGCTATTTTTTGGTTGCTATATGCTTTTGATGGAATTAGATGCATCAGAAACATTAAATCAAGTACATGCTTGTTGAAGTACTTCCGCGGTTTCTTGAGGCCTTTCCTTCAGCAAGAATGACAGATGAGAAAAGACAAATATGTGAAAATGTGGTTTTACAAGTTTTCTCCTATCCTAACTTATCTCAGACAAAGGGTGCTGTGTGTACTGTCTCTACCAGATTTCCTGGAAAGTCTTTTTAGTTCCTAACAACCTTTGTGTTGGCAATCTTGCTGTGCCTGTGTTTTTTACCTAGTCAATTATTTTTTTTAAGTTCATCTCCCAGCCGACTTTTCTCAAAAAGAAGAAAGGGGGAGAATGAGAATTCTTTAGTGAACAGATGTTCACGCGGCAGGAAAACGAATATAGTGTTTACTGGACACAGTTCTTAGAAACACGGCGCTTGATGCAGTAAACCTAGAGGAAGGAGCAGATAAATTGCTTTTTTGGACACCGAGTTATTTCCTTAGCTGTCCCAACAAGAGTCTTGGTCAAAAAACCCTCGTAATACTGGGGTTTACGTTATACTATGGAATTTTCCATACTAAGTATGTGACCTCTACCTGTAGCCATGCACAGCAGACTCTTTTTATTCCCGGTTTTTAATTTGTTTACAGTTAAGACGCCTGCCAGAACTGTGAGACGCTTTTCGTTCTTCATGAAACTAAAATAATGTTGCAGTAGTGTGACTTTGATGAAAATATGGCCAGCAGTGGAAGCTGGCTTATGTTTACTGCGGGGATGGGTGGCGGGGGACACACAATAATAATAGAAAAGAAAAACAAAGGCACTTACTTTCAGACGTCTCCCTTGTGGCGTCTTCCTGCTCTTGGAAGCTTCAAGACACTGGACCTGGAAACGCCACAAACCAATCCGGACATTGCTTTTATGCTTGTAATCAGCATGAAAGCAGTGCTAGGATTGGTGGGAGCGGGTTCTCTGGGTGCTCACCAGAGCACACAATAATAATAGAAAAGAAAAACAAAAGCACCTACTTTCAGACGTCTTCCTGCTCCTGGAAGCTTCAACACACGGGACCTGGAAATGCTACAAACCAATCTGGACATTGCTTTTATGCTTGTAATCAGCATGAAAGCAGCGTTAGGATTGGTGGGAGCGGGTTCTCTGAGCGCTCACTAGAGCACTTTAGGCCTGTGTCTTCTCTAACCCAGATGTCTTAATACAGCTGGGTTAGAGATGTTTAAAATGCGCATGTCTGGCAGGCTGTCGCAAGACTGCTGGCCAAAAGGACATGCTCTCTTTAAAGAAGTGCACAGTTCCCTGCTGCCACTCGGCATCAATTACCCCTCCTCCTCCTGGCACTCAATTCAGGATGGGGCGCTGAAAAATCAAATGGTTATAAACAAAGTTTATTAGCACTTTATTTTTCGGTTGTGGGGGGGCATTTTTAGGCGGGGCGACACTCCTCCGCTCAAATGGAGGAGCCGGCCCTGATGTACAGTGCTGTTTTCAAGAATGCCAGCTGAACACCCCAGATGATGTCATACTCTGGTAAATAGATACGTTTTTTCTGAGTCTGAATCCTATTCATGCCGACACCCACTGCGGACAAGAGCCAGTTTTAACATATGAAACCATCAAATTTAGGTTTTTCTTTGACTACAGCTTGTCAGGTAAGGAAAAATAGTGCTCTCATCCTGCTCATTGGGCACTGTGAGTAGAACTTACGCTGAAAGAACAGTGTGATATAAAGGAATGTCCTGTCTTTTGAAGCAGCCTCTCCATAAGAAGACCTGGAGGCATCTAAAAGTGGTATCAGGAAGTCTGCATTGTGCAGGTGAAACAGTGACCTGAACATGCAAAATCCGCAACCCCTATGGCTAGCGAGATGTAGTCAGAGACCAGTTTTCTGTTCGGGTATCTTTGCAGCCGAGTTGGCACTGCAGTGTTTTTCCTTGTCCGTGTTTACCGTCTTTTGTATATATAAAAGGAGAAACCCATTGTTTACGCTTCCAAGAGGCGTCCCCATACAACAGATCCAAAGAGAGGTACTCCTTCTTTTAAACAGTCTTGTTAATTAAGAAATATAGGTGTTTTTTGGACACATTGTCTTCAGCGATATTGTGTAGAAAACAACTCGTGCCTGGTAGTTCTATTTAATAAGTGATCGAATTTCACTTGGGTTTCTCTCTTCTCTGAAATAGTATTACTAATGTTGAGTCACTTGAGCATTCCTTTCGCTGTTGCAAGAAACGGTGCAATGTGGATTTGTGTTTATTTTAATGGGGATGGTCATGGATTAGAGAGATCCCTTGTTTCTGAAGAAATGCACAGATTCCATCACGTTTCTCTCTGTTTCCGGGAATCTTCGCGGTTGTGTTGTTACCTGGGTTATGGATCACAGTCTTGTGTGAGGAGCTGTAGCGATCTTTGTCTCGAGCATCTACTGTGCCTAGAGTAGGCGACTGAGTGGGGCATATTGCGATCAGTGGCCTTTGTGAGGGCAAGTTTAGGCAGATGCTCACCTGAAGGCATGGTAGAGTCCCTTAAATTGATGTAGCAGAGTGCAGAATGGGTCTCACACTAAGTTTGTGTATCCTACTACCCATTGAAGGCAGTCTTTCTCATCTCCCATGCCTGGCCGGTGAATCCCTTTTAATCCCACTGTGCTACTATGGACCTGCTTGCCATCTCCCATAATGGTGCACAACAGTCTGTTTCCACCTCTCGAATCATAACATATTTCCTTTACTCATACTTCCTTGCTTCGTTTGCATGAATAGAACTTTTGTTTGTTTGATGGTATGATTTTTGTATCTTAGGCGAATGTCGATCACAAAAGTCAATTAAATCTGGTTTGGGGTAATAGGCCTCTAGCTCCTTGCCTGAAGTAGTCTTTGTTTTTGAATGTTGTGAAGTTCAAGACTCAAGGTGCCGAGTTCTGTGTGCAAGGAGGAGAGGGTAATGCACAGCCAGCTGCACCCTCATTGGGTCTTCCACCACTAACATTTCATCTGCTATTGTGAGTGCTGACAGGAGCCTCTGAATTCCAAGAAAAGCGTCTTTACAATGAAAGCCTACCTTCGAGGCCCCTTTTTTTTCCGCAGGGTGTGCAGCTCGCGATGCTGTGCATGTTTTGGTATAACTTCTGAGTTTTGAGTTCCTGACAGGGTGATGCATTAACACGTCAAGCCAAACAAACTTGTCAGGAGACATGCTTTGGCGCAGACAGGTTTCTGCTGCATGGCGCTTGTTGAAAAGATTCTGCTTGGAGGTAGAAGTTATCGTTTGACAATCAGCGCTTGTCTCAGGGGATCAGGAAGTAGCCTGCTACCTGCATAACGAAAGAGGCCCGCACGCTGGGGATGAGAAGGCCCTCTGGGTTTGGAGAATTATCCAAATTCTTTTGTACTGGAGGCCTTGGGGATTATTCTCTTTTGCAGCACCTTTGCCAGAGTGAGCTATGCACTATTAGAACATCCAGAGGGTATGTTTATTTAAAAAAATAATAATAATAATCTTCTGTTAAATCGTGCTCCTTCCTATACAATGCTCTGCACATTAATGTCAGCATGATCAATTGAATTGAGGGTCCCAATCATACATTAGAATTTTAAGTAAGGTTATAGACATGCTTACGTTGCATCAGACACACAGGTTGAGTGTTAGTATCACACTGTGCAACATTCAACCAGAAGGGTACGACCCGTTTTATAGAAGAGATCTTATGCGCAACGGTTTCAACCCATAAGTAGTAAGCAACATGCATTATAGACTACATACTCCGGTATCCCCCTGCCACCTCCCCTAAAGAAACACTGTTCTGTGGCTCTCTAAATGCCATATAGCTCCCACAATCAGCCAGACCACCTTAGGAAATTTTTCTGGTAGGCCAGTGACCTGAAGCATCACTTGGTCTCTTTGCAATAAGTAATGTCCTGCTGCTGTGCACACAAATCAGGTAGGCTGCCGTGGGGTGTAGGTGGGTGTGCCAGGGGTTTAGAGGGAGAACTAGGGAGGCAGAACCTGCACATGTGGTGCACGGCCCTGCACCTCTTAATCAGCAACTGCGCCTTAATCAAATATGGCTTGACTTCATGTTAACTTTCTTCCTTGAGAGCATATTATGGGATGTGGAGGTAGTGGAATTGAGAATCCACAAATATTTTGATGTAGAGGTGCTACCAGCCTAAAAGTTTGCCAACACAGGCTCTGTTTCCTGTTTGAATTTAGGTAGAGGTTGAGGGGTCCTTTAGCTTCATATCATTGTCATGTGCATGGCGAGTTGATAGTCGATGTCAAGGTGCCCCTTATAATCTACAGCTAACTATCCTGTACATATTTTTTCATGCCACAGAAATGGATGGTTCCTCTCATCCTCATGGAGAGTACGTCTAGCTTTCTGGGGCCCTAATTTTAATTTTTTAAGAGAATCCTAGAATCAATACTAAAATTACTGGAAAAGTAAACCTTAAATTCGGATCTCAGCTTAGAAATACTAACTACAGTATTACGGTTTGTCACTAGTCAGCGTGCTCCTTGTGGGCAATCAAGTGATTTGATCAGGAATTGTACTGTGGAGCCCAGTTTGATTCCTTTATCCAAACCCCCCGTCCCCCAAACGCTCCCCTTCTATTACTAGGTAATGTGCCATAGCAATGAGGGGACTACAGAAAGTAAACAGACTTCTGACCGTTCAGTGTTTCTGTACCTACCTCTAAGCCCTGGGGCGGGGTGTGTGTAAGGCGGGGTAGGGAGGGGTAATGCAAGAAGTAACTGCTGCTACCCTCGGTTTCCCCTTATTGACTTCCACGGGCGCAAAGCCAATGGTCTGGTTTGAACATACCACCTGCATTGCAGTGTAAGTGCTCCATTCTCAGCCCTCACCCATTTTCGTTTAAATGTCAGCAGGCCATACAGCTTCATCTTCGTTTACTTAAGACACTAGGGCGATTGTATACTCAGTCCGTGCCCTTTTACTCTCTCTTCATGCCCTCTCCAATCTCGCTCTATTACCTTTCCTTCCTCTGTCCTAAGCGCAACTGTCAGTGCACGTTAAGCTACCAACAAGATGGAGCTTTGTTTCCGCTCTGCTCTTCCCTTTGCTCCCTCTTTCCAATCGTCTGGATTGTTCCACTGCAGCGCTTTGAAGCTGTCTGAGTGTGACGTGTGCTATATAAGCCCAAAACGTGACGTTCTCGTTCACTCTGTCACTTATATCTTCTGTCCACGCCACGGATGAAAAGTGCCTCCTTTTGTCGCAGAGGCAGGAGCATCCCGGGAAACAATCATATGTAATGTATTTATTTCAGCATGCTTTACATATGTTTTAAACGCCCACTATATGATTATTCAGGACCTAAAGTATTTGACTTATATCTGCTCAAGCATGGCTGTTAAAGTAGATTTGCATATTGTTTACCCTCGTCTCCTGACCATTTTAATGCACTCTGGATAATATGTAGCTTTAACAAATTAAATGGGTATGAAGATTTATGAAATGTCCAGATTTTCAATCTATACTGCTTCAAACATACGAGAAATTCTGATCTGCTGTTGTAGGGGCAGTTCTTTATGGGGTGCTCCTGTTTGGCTATGTTTCTTCTCCCTCTTTTCTGGGATAAATAAGTGTTAATTGGCCCACATCCTCCAATGTAAGGCAAACCAGGCTCCTTGGTCACAATTACCAGCAGCCTGAGGTACGGCTCCATTCTGTTGCAGTTTTACTGAATTCTTTCTCTGTTGTAATACCCATATAAGGTCTGGAACACACAGACTTTGCAGCTTAATATCTGCAGGCAGATAGGAATTTTTTTGTTTGAACCACGCAAGATTATTTTTGTTCAACAGCTTCATTCTTCACTGGTTGAACAGAATAATTCGGTATCACCTGACAGTGCATGGCCGATGACTAAACATGTTATGATATGACTGGTGTCCAGTTGCCCTCATGACCCAGTATTTCATTGGTTATTCTGTGACAAGTCCCACATAACCAAATTTGGAGTAAGGTTCATATGAGACTTGTTGAGGATCTGAGAGCAAATCTAGGTGCTCTGTGAGCCTTTGCAGTTCAGTACCGAAGGTTCTTGATGCTTTGTAAACTTGTCCAAATAAATATTCCACTTTTCAGTGACTGTCTCAATACAGACTCCAAAGAGAACTTTTATAAATCCCTTAAATAATTTTGCTTCAAATTGACTGAACCCCGGTGCAACCTTCAGCAGAGGGGGAGTTGCCGGTGTCCTCTGTCTCTCCGTAGTACTATTTGATATTCTGGTAAAAAGGTTTAGATCCATGCTGAACAGAGTATGCGTGTGGCCGCACCCAGTCGTTATATTATCACTATGAGCTGTGAGTTTCAGAGGCCTAAAGTATCCACCGAACTCCAAGCTTAGACTGGCTAATATTTGTCTGATTGGAAACTCTGTGCCGTACTGTGATACTTGCATTTGGCCTGTCAATAAGTATTGCTATGTACTTTGTTTCCTCTTTCAAAAGCTTCATTGACTGTGCTGTTGAAGCATGGAAGATTGAAAAGCGAGAATCCACTGGTATTATTACTATTATAATTTTTTTTTTTTACTGAGAATGTGGTTTGTTCTTATTAATAAAAATGTATAAATAGTGACGGTTTTTGACAGATGCCTATAGTCTTGTCCTTCCCCCATTTTTGTTTTCATCTGAATTGCCTTTGTTACTCTTGCTGACAGATCTTCTGTAGTGCCTCTGTCTGCTTTCTTTGTAATGTGGGTAGACATCACTGTCAATCACCGCATTCACCTCAGTGTGATATTCAGTAAACAAATGGTGTGTAGTAATGGCTCCCTTTTACTTGGCCATCATATTTGACATGTAGGGGGCTCATTATGAGTTTGGCGGTCAGATGACCCAGCTACCTCACCCACCAGTTGTGTTACGATGTTCCCACTGGGCTGACCGGTGGGAACATTGTATGACGACATTACTGCCGGTCAGACTGATGGGAACAGTGCCATGGTATTGATCACAGCTCCCTTAAGGGAGCCTAGGCAAAGCAGACCGTGCACATTCCGAGGGTGCTGGGTGGGGGTGGAGGAGGAGCCTGCACTGCCCAATTTTGTGGGCAGTGCAGGGGCCCCCCTGTGGCCCCCAGCACTGTTTCCGTCAACCTTTTCATGGCGGGGTTCCCGCCAGGAAAAGTCTGGTGAAAACTGGACTCCTGATCAGTGCATCGGCTCTGAATTGGGCGCCACGTGGCTGACCACGACTTTGACTGCCGTCAGCCCATCAGGAACCATGTTTCTGATGGGGACAGCAGTCCCCTTGCAGTCTGACCACCAGGGTTGTAATGTGACGATCAGGTCGCCTGGAGTGCGATGGTCTAACCGCCATGGTGGCATTGTCGGTCCTATTACCGCCAATGTCGTAAAGAGGCCATAAATCACTTGCCAAATCATACAGACCCACCTCAAGCCTGTTGGTCTTCGCCTTTGGAACACCCGACCTGTTCCCCTTAGAAAGATAGGAAGTTAATCTCACTTTTCCAAAAGCAGGTAAAATCAGTCTCTTGAAAGGGAGCTCTGAGCCATTTCTATCATGAGACTTGCTTTCAACCTAATACTGACTGCTCACTGGTGTCCTTACCCTTAGCCTCCTGCCTTATGTTTGGGAATGTGGGCCATGGTTTTCTGTCTGCTTTTACAACTATACACTTTATAAAACATTTTAACACTATATTTTCCAAAATATAAGAACAAGGCAATTTTAATGGTAACATGTAGCATAAACAAAACCATTTTACATTCAAATAAACCCTCTTCAAATGCTAGGTAAGTTTATTTAATAATCTTTCTTCACCCCTACATAGGGTCTGCTATTAATGAAATAGTATTGATGCCCTTATTCGATGTAGGCCTAAACTGTTGTGTCCATGCATCCTTTTAAATCTGAGCATTTGCCACACTCGCTTGTCTTTGGGTTCCTTTCTTTAAATGCTAAACCAACAGGTTCTCCCCTTATCAAAGTGTAGAAGATTGTCATTCAAAGCTGGTGTAAAAGCTGCAATACCTATTTCTCCTCTGGGGGAAGATTATTGTTTGAATTTTTCTTAAGAAATCCGTAGCGTTTGATGCTCTAGACCACTGGCTCCCAAACCTTTGACTTCTAGGGACCCCCACTTTATCAGTACTGGAACCTGGGGACCCCAACTGAATCATATTGGAATCTGGGGAAAACACACACCACACCCCACCCCACATTACTGAAAGCTGGGGACCTAATCTGTTAATATTATTATATTTACTAAGCAGTCACTGACCCCCCGAGGAGTCTTCGTGGACACCCAGGGGGTCCACGAAGTCCCGAATAAGGTTCAGGACTACTGCTCTAGACTATAACACCTTGTCAGGTGTTGGAACATGTTTCCGATCAGAGCTGAAAACTTAACCTGGATTGTTTTCTTTCTCTCAGGTCGCTAAAAACTGGTGAAGGTGAATGATTTCATCTCTCCAAAAAAAAAATACCACAAGGATCCACAGTTATGTGTCTTTTATTTAATGCTTAGTGTACATGAATTCTTTGTCTTGCTTAGTATGAATTCACTAAGTAAATGTCCTGATATTTACTACTGTCCTCACATAGAGTAAGTAAAGCAAGAATCATTGAGTAGAGTCTACCTTTCTAGAACTTAAACTTAGATACTGGGAGCAGCGCAGAGAAGCCATGGTGGAAATTCTGCTTCTCTGAAGTGGACACAACTAAAATTGGCCTTTTATGCAGGCCATATGATTTAGGTCAGTGGTTCCCAACCTGTGGTCCGGGGACATCTGGGGGTCTGCTAAGCCTCCTCAGGGGGTCCGCGACTACTTAGAAAATGAAGTAATATTAATAGGTTAGGTCCCCAGCTTTCAGTAATGACTTAATGGGGGGTTCCCGGATTCTAATAATGATTCAGTGGGAGTCCCCAGGACCCAGTAATGATAAAGTGGGGGTCCAAAGAGGTCAAAAGGTTGGGAACCACTGATTTAGGTCACTCCTATGTCAACAACTAAATGTAAACGCATATAATTAATTCGCGGGTTCAAAATATTTTGTCAAATAAAGGTCCTTTGTCAGCTGCTGACTTTTATGCCCCCACAACGTAGCCGGTTTGGAAGAATCGTCTTTTTTCTCCCACTGCTTCGCTGTTGCAAGGCAAGCTACGTGTATCTGAACAAAAATTCTTAAATAAGATGTGCCCTCAGGAAAGCCAAGGTGTTTGGCTCTTATTTGGCACGGCCTGCAGCGGAAACATTTATAGCTTTATCGGGGGCAACACTGCTCCCGGGTCCATAAAGTCTTCTGCTTCACTTTTAAAACGTGCACAATACAAATGCCTCATGCTTGTGCGCATTATGCGTCAAAGTGTAACATCTCTGAAAGACTCTTCCACCAACTAATTGTAGTCAGTGCAAAATCAACGAGAAGCTTTTGTTTTCGGAAAAGAGTTACGGTCAAACGATGTACAACCACGGGATGGTCTTCCTTCTAGTCGCCTGGAAGGCAAACTTAATGCCTCCTTTCATTCACTGACTTCTGACTCAGAATTTACCTGCTGAGCCACCTTCCAGTTTCTCCTTCCTTGGTATGCTGAAATGCTCTGCGTCTGGCTGAAATGCTCTGCTGCTGGCTGAAATGCTCTGCGCCTGGCTGAAATGCTCTGCGCCTGGCTGAAATGCTCTGCTGCTGGCTGAAATGCTCTGCGCCTGGCTGAAATGCTCTGCGCCTGGCTGAAATGCTCTGCTGCTGGCTGAAATGCTCTGCGCCTGGCTGAAATGCTCTGCGCCTGGCTGAAATGCTCTGCGCCTGGCTGAAATGCTCTGCGCCTGGCTGAAATGCTCTGCGCCTGGCTGAAATGCTCTGCTCCTGGCTGAAATGCTCTGCGCCTGGCTGAAATGCTCTGCGCCTGGCTGAAATGCTCTGCGCCTGGCTGAAATGCTCTGCGCCTGGCTGAAATGCTCTGCGCCTGGCTGAAATGGAAGTGCATCACTATATAACTAAACGAGTATTTTGTTAATCTACCACTTGTGTAAAACTATTCAAAAAAGAGGCAGAGGTAAATTGTAGAGGAGCTTTTCCTGTACATCGGGGTACTGTAGAGTTCACAGTGGATAATGCCTCCCTGTGGACATTTCCCAACTCATTTTTGTCTTGGCCACTCACATTTTGATGTTCAAGTAAAGCAAATTTCACACCGACATAAACTTTATTTACAGACTGTTAGAGAATGTATCTTTTATATACGTAGATGTTGTAAACTGAATAAACTTTTGTAGCACACCACCACCTCAAGGGGATTCCTGGCTCAGAAAGTGGCCGAGGAGGTGGAAGCAGAGGGGTGTTGAAGAAGCGACTTCTTATATTTCATGTATGAAATAGTTGGCTCTGTGCCCCAGTAATAGTTTGAGGAGGCAATTTCTCCTAAAAACGTCACACTTGCAAGTAATAACTTCTTTCCTCTAAAACAGACTCTTGCTAATAATCACTTGAGATTTTGCACTGTCTTTCACTACAGCTGTGCCCAGTATATTATTTTCCATCATCTTTGCGTTATAGTTCAAAATGTACACACATTTGCAGAGTGGAAACAACAAATTAAGTGTAATCAAAAGTTCCATAAATGGAAGACAACACCCAAGGGAAGGACTAATTAAAGCAATTCATCTTGCATAACCAGTACGATAATTGGACACCTGGAGCTTTTCAGGTGTTTGACATCATTCTGCTGTTCCTTCGAACATGATCGGGGAAGAAAGACTGCTTTGTAATCTGCAGTTGTGTGGCCTTCTAGCACCTTTAGCAATCCAGAGTCTACCCTTATCGGTCCGGATTTGATTCAGTTTGTAGTGAAGTTTTGCGAGTATTGTGTCCTGGTTACATTCAGCTTGTGATGTGTTACGGGTATTGTGTCCTGGTTACATTCAGCTTGTAGTGATGTGTTTTGGGCATTGTGTCCTGGTTATATTCAGCTTGTAGTCATGTGTTTCGGGCATTGTGTCCTGGTTATATTCAGCTTGTAGTGATGTGTTTCGGGCATTGTGTCCTGGTTATATTCAGCTTGTAGTGATGTGTTTCGGGCATTGTGTCCTGGTTATATTCAGCTTGTAGTGATGTGTTTCGGGCATTGTGTCCTGGTTATATTCAGCTTGTAGTGATGTGCTTCGGGTATTGTGTCCTGGCTATATTCAAGGTTAGGAAGCTATGTCGTATTTATTGAGCAGTGATTGGGAGATTTTGTTCTATAGTTTTGGCGTCTTCGTTGGGCAAGCCTTTTGCCCACAGATGCAAATACATGTGTTTTGTTTCTGGATGGTGAGTGCTATTTGGTACCTTGATAGCCTGTTTGTATGTGTATATGAGGTATCTCCTTTATGTACTGCTGAATGTTAGATTGTGATGTAAAGTGTTGTTGTGGGGACAGTGATAGCCCACTACATGGATACCTGCTCTGTGTTGGATGTGTATATAAGCTGGCTCTTTCGAATGTTTTCTGATGATAGTTTTGTTGGATTGTTTTTATGTAAGGCATAGCAAGTGGAAGAGTAATAGGAAGGGTGAAATAATGTTGTAAAAAGTGCATTTTGTGGCATCACAAGTGCTACTTTTGCCTAATGTTTGAGTCTTATAAAAGGAGTTATGAATATCCAAGCTCCCTCATTCCCCATGGCAACACTGTTTTTAACCAAATGCGGGGTTTTGGAGAAAGCGCGCAAAATAATGTAATAAGACAGATCGCCTGTGATGCCTACTGCTTGTCTGTCTGATACGCATGATCTGCATTAAAACACACACAGATCTGATACTGTAACCATGAAAAACAACAAGCAGGAGTATGCCATCCCCTCCGACCTCCATACACAGAAAGTACAGGTACGAATGTAAAGGTAGGGATATAGGACAACTGATTAGCATTAGGATGACTCCTTCAGGCTATTAGGATGAAAGCAACCAAAGCCCCAGTTAATTTATTACTATGAAAAACAATGGGGGACATTTGAGCACCCATTAATTGGGCACCATAGCGTTGATGGATAGAATATGCAGCGGCAACTCATCTCCACACCCCGTCCTTGACTCTCCTTTAGAGTAAGGCTAGATGTATTCTACCATTTATACCGGTTTCTTGCATGACACTGATCTATGCCAATGAAGAAAGAAGCAGCAGTAGCAACAACTGGGCACTTCAGACCCAATTGTAGTCTAGGAGCTTCTTGACCTGCGTGGTGAGCCAAGCCCTCTTGCTGAAGTTGACCCTCTGGTTTAATAGGAAAATGGGTGCATTGTCTGGACTGAGTTGCTGTGGGAAACTGTTGCAGTCCACTTATGGTGTGGTGGCTGCACCCGATGAAAACAGTTGATCATGCACAGAAAGCCACCAGAGAGCAGCTATCTTAAGGCCGGGCACTGGCACATATACCTTGGTGTGTACCTACCAAATGTAGATTTTGGGGCTCTGTGGTGGAGGAAGCTGTTGGGCCAATAGAATTTGCCACTCTGTATATAGGTTATCTAGCTTATCTGTGCATAGATGTCATGCATCACCCCATATGCATTGACCTCTGCTATTTTATTAAGGCTCTTGTGTCTATAAAACCTCGAAAGAGGGATAGTAGCACCACTTTGATCCCTATGTTGCAGATGAGTGTGGCAGTTCGAGTTGGACTGTTCCCATGGTTGTATATGGCTGGGTCCAAACTGGGGTGACGTGGTGAGCAAAACAACCAATGGATTAAACCCAGATCTGTGACTGGGGGTGAATTTAGATAATGTCCATTACATCCATCTTTTTGTCTTACCAAACTCTGAAAAGTGGGTTCCCCGGCAGGGGAGGAGCGCACTTATAGCATGGAATGGCAGCGTCTTAACAGTAAGGCTGTTTTTGTTAGCAGGAGTTTGCCACCACAGAACCCAGCATCTTGTCGATTCGGAAGTGCCCACACGGTTGTGCATTGTGGGTGGGCACAATTGGTTGCAAAGGGTATAAAACCCAGGAGTGAAGGCACTGCAGCTGCTTTGCTTCGGCATATTCTTTTTCCACAGTACACCTCATCATTGCTACCCAGACGGCTACATGTTACACTGTTCTACCTTTTTTGTTTTGGTCATTGTTAGTGGATCTATGTGTCACATTCCTTGATCTTAACCTTTTTGATGCGTGCGTCGGCCACTGGCCGACGCCCACACACCCTCCCTGGTGCGGGTCACGACTAGGGTTTTTTTTTTTTTTTAACCTTCCCCCGGGAGACACGGAAGCTTCCGTGTCCCCCCCCCCCCCCCCCCCCCCCCACACACCCCTTTGTGACGTCAGCACGCCGCGAGGCGCGCTGACGTTTCAAAGGTGTTTTCCCCATCCCCATCCTTGTGGCCGCTTCCTGCTTTGATGGGGAAAACGGCCTTTCCCACGTTCGGGAAGGCCTCGTAAGAAAGGAGAGAGTCTCCCCTTTCTTACGAGGCTTTCCTGAAAGTGTTTCCTGGCCCCCGGTCGCAGCTATGCGCCCCCTCCCCCCAGGGGATTTTTTTTTTTTTTCCAAAAAAATAAAATAAAATGACGGGGTCGCCCGTGGGCAGGGTGACCCCCTGTGGGGGCAATATTTTTTTTTTAGATGTTGTAGGGTTTCCCTGGGGGCCATTTTGGCCCCCAAGGAAACCATACAACAACTAAAAAAAAATAGATGTATATATAGATCTATATATATATATATCTATGTAGATAGATATATCTATCTACATTGATATATATCTGTAGATATATCTATGTAGATAGATAGATAGATATATATATAGAGGTAGATCTATATATATCAATCAAAGATTTATAAAGCGCGCTACTCACCCGTGAGGGTCTCAAGGCACTGGAGGGAAAGGGGCTGGGAGGTTCACTGTTCGAAAAGCCAGGTTTTGAGGCCCTTCCTGAAAAGAAGTAGGTTTTGGGTCTTGTGAAGGTGGGTTGTGAGGGCGTTCCAGGTTTTGGGTGCAAGGTAGGAGAAGGATCTGCCCCCGGTGGTGGTGTTTGATGCGGGGGACAGAGGCGAGAGAGAGGTCAGCTGAGCGGACGTTTCGTGTGGGTGTGTGGAAGGTGACTCTCGTTGAGGTAGGCAGGGCCTGTATTGTGGAGTGATTTGTGTGCGAGGATGAGGATCTTGAAGGTGATCCTTTTGTCAGTGGGGAGCCAGTGGAGGGATTTGCGGTGTGGAGAGATGTGTTCGTGTCGGGGGAGGTCGAGGATGAGTTGTGCTGCTGAGTTCTGGATGCGCGTAGTTTGCGCTTGAGTTTTAGAGTGGTGCCGGCGTAGAGGGCGTTTCCGTAATCAAGCCTGGTGCTGATGAGTGCGTGAGTGACAGTTTTTCTGGTCTCTGTGGGGATCCATTTGAATGTTTTTCAGTATACGGAGTGTGTTGAAGCATGAGGAGGTGAGAGTGTTGATTTGTTGGGTCATCGAGAGGGAGGAGTCTAGGATGATGCTGAGGTTGCGTGGGTGGTTGGCGGGTGTGGGTGCAGGGCCTAGCATGGTGGGCCACCATGAGGGGTCCAAGGTGTTTTTGTGTGGGCCAAAGAGGATTATTTCGGTTTTGCTTGAGTTGAGTTTCAGGTGGTTGGCTGTCATATATATATATCACTTTTGTCAATATGTGTGTGGTTTCCCTGGGGGGAAAAGGGTCCGACTTGTCTAGTGGCAGTTTTAGTGCCATAAAGAAGCGCAGAAGGTTTATATGCCTACTGCAAAGAGAAAATCTGTATTTTATGTAAATAGCTGAGTACATTAGTAAAGTCAGCCATTACCTGTGCTGTAATACCAATGAAATGTATGTGCGGGGTGGAGGGCGGCTATGGAGAGATGAAGGGCACTTTTGCTGGGTGGTAATGAGGGTATCCGAGGAGGAGGGAGTGGGAGCACCAATAATGATTGTTGGACTGGGCGCAGGAGGTGGTAAAGACTGTGACGAATGGTATGTGACAATCTGTTTTTTGAGTGTCTTGAAAGTACGTGCTGATTGAGGGAAGAAGCGCAGGTAAGGTGGCCTCTACTGTTGCACGTATCTAGAGAGAGAGAGAGAGAGAGAGGAGAGAGAGAGGAGAGAGAGAGGAGAGAGAGGGGAGAGAGAGGAGAGAGAGAGGAGAGAGAGAGGAGAGAGAGAGGAGAGAGAGAGGGGAGAGAGAGAGGGGAGAGAGAGAGGGGAGAGAGAGAGGGGAGAGAGAGAGGAGAGAGAGAGAGGAGAGAGAGAGAGGAGAGAGAGAGAGGAGAGAGAGAGAGAGAGAGAGACTAATCCCAAATCGGGGGAGAGGTGTGACTTGTGTGGATTCCCCAAAGTTTTCTTACCCAGAATACCCTGCAAAGCTGAAATGTTGGAAAAAAAACTCAATTTTTCTTGCATTTCTGTCACACAAACTACAGGAATATGCTGGGATCCACAACATTCCTACCACCCAGTGACTCCTCTCCTGTCCTGATAAAAACACTACCCCACTTGAGTGCCTACACCTAGTGCCTGTGTCAGGAATGGATCACCCCAGGGTCAACAGCTGCCTCACGTAAGGACCAACATTGACCGTTGTGTGATCTATTCCTGTCGCGGGCACCAGGCCTAACCACACAAGTGAGGTATCATATTTATCGGGAGACTTGGGGGAACGCTGGGTGGAAGGAAATTTGTGGCTCCTCTCAGATTCCAGAACTTTCTGTCACGAAATGTGAGGAAAACGTGTTATTTTAGCCACATTTTGAGGGTTGCAAAGGATTCTGGGTAACAGAACCTGGTCAGAGCCCCACAAGTCACTTCATCTTGGATTCCCCTGGGTTTTTAGTTTTCAAAAATGTGCTGGTTTGCTAGGTTTCCCCAGGTGCCGGCTGAGCTAGAGGCCAAAATCCACAGGTAGGCACTGTTTTCTATGAAAAAATGTGATGTGTCCACGTTGTGTTTTGGGGCATTTCCTGTGGCGGGCGCTAGGCCTACCCACACAAGTGAGGTATCATTTTTATCGGGAGACTTGGGGGAACGCTGGGTGGAAGGAAATTTGTGCCTCCTTTCAGATTCCAGAACTTCCTGTCACAGAAATGTGAGGAAAACTTGTTTTTTTAGCCACTTTTTGAGGTTTGCAAAGGATTCTGGGTAACAGAACCTGGTCAGAGCCCCACGAGTCACCCCATCTTGGATTCCCCTATGTCTCTAGTTTTCAAAAATGCACAGGTTTGGTAGGTTTCCCTATGTGCCGGCAGTATTTTGGCTATTTTCTTGGTCTCCTCCAGGGGAAACCACAAACTCTGGGTACCATTAGAATCCCTAGGATGTTGGAAAAAAAGGACGCAAATTTGGCGTGGTTAGCTTATGTGGACAAAAAGTTATGAAGCCCTAAGCGCGAACTACCCAAATAGCCAAATAAAGGGCTCAGCACTGGGGGGGAAAAGGCCCAGCAGCTAAGAGGTTAATGGCTGTGTTTCCTTGTGGCCACAAAAGCCTTTCATCTAGGTTCTCGATTGCCCCACTGTGTGTGCCTGCAAAATTATCCTGTGTTTTTTTGTTTTCCAATGCACTGCTGTTAGCCCTTTGGTATTGTGCTAATCATTGTAGGGCAGCTTATTTTGAGTGAAGGGTTTGCTTGCTTCGATAGAAGGTTTTCTTATGTGCTAGCCCGTCTGCACCTTAATGGACCAAAAATTAAAAGTTGCACAGAGTTATGAATTTCAAAGTAAATTTTATATATATATTGCAGCATCAATTGTTGAACTGTCAGTATGGCTCGTAGTGGACACCAACGTGAGAAGTGGGGACAAAGTTGATGGCATTGATAGTTCTGCTCTGTTGGGAGATATCTGGGATTCTCAGGTTTCTTGCTGCTGCAATTGAGGCAGGGTGTGGGGGTGGGTGGACGTTTTAGCTGCTGGTGGGCCCACTAGGAGTAATGAGGTGCAGAAAAAAGCAGTGGGGAAATGTCTGATTCCAAGGTGGGCACAACTTAAGGTTCTTCCACAGATAAGGGAATACCGCCAAACAAAACAAGCATTTGCAATGCAATGGGTTTCGAGTTCGCTCGAGTAAGAGCTATTTGCGTTTTAAATTCCAAACTGGGCATTTCTTTCCACATAAATTGAAAATAAAAAGTAGAAGAGAAGTTTGCTCGCAGCCAAATGTATTATCTGCAAAAATGCAATTATCTATGTAACAGGGTCGATGTGATGCAAAGCGTTTGACTACTGCGAGATCGCGCTGCGTAGGAAATGAATAGAAAAAAGTAGTCCAGAAACCATACTGGAAACACAGAGTCTCATATGTTTTTTCAGTAGTTGGCCAGTGCGTTCGAGGAGGGCTAAACACTGGAAAAGGCATGATGTATGCATGCCTAGCACTAATGAAAGCAAGCAAATTTTAAAAGGAAAGCCCACAAACCAACCAAACTCATGGGCGCGCGGTGGGCATGGTTACAAGCCCATAGAGAGATTACAACATGGACAGAGCGCTTTGCGCACGACCCTAAAAAAAGAGTGCTAAAAAGAAGGCAAGGCTTATTCTTCTGTATCTGCTTATGATTTTGATGACAAACCTGTAGAACGAGGCTGAAAAGCAGATGAAGGCCAACTTTCTGAAGCTAAAAGCTTAGTAGAAGCAGAATAGGGTGAATATGGAGGTGATCGTAATCAGCTAGTTCAATGGTTTGACAATATAATAGTCTATCCTGTTAGAATACTCTCTAAAGTTTGTCCCATAGATGGCATTTATCTTAGCAAAATTTTGAGTCTGCACCTCAACTTTGGGTGAATATTGTGGAATGATTATGATCATCCTTTCCAATGGAAGAAGACAGATAAGTGCAATATCATTTTGAGTCAGACCCATGTGAGTAGTTTGATAAAAACTGAACATACCAAAAGTAAAGGGCACCTGGAATAAATCCTTTTGTTGCTCTCAGTAAGGGGTAGTCTAAAAAGGGCCCTGTGGGCCCTCAATAAGAAATCATACATCTGCCTTGCATGAAGTTAAAGCGCTAGTTGTTCATACTGCTGGCTCCACTTCTGGACCCTAAACCAAATGTATAAACACATTCAAGAAGAAGGATAATCCTAAATAACATGGAAGGAGGCTAGTTGAGTAAACCTTCTTCCCCAGTTCACTTTTCCTGTTTGACTCTGTGACTTCATTCGTACCCTAACACAATTGCTGCTCTACATCTGTATCTTGATTTCTGTGGTGGTTTTTAGATCCTGGCTCTTGGTGTTCCTATGTGTAGGGCTCTATATGAATCCCCACTTTGTAGCTAATGTGGAAGTGACTGAGAGGAAATGAGAAGGGTCTGAATATGGAAAAGGTTGGTGGCTTCTTTCTGGCACCAGCTCTCAGTGATTTTGTTTGTTAAAATAGAACTGTTTCAAAGACCATTGACATGAGGGTTTAACCATGAGCAGTGTTTGAGGACAGTCTAATAGGGGATCTTACTATTGGGAGCCATTAAGAAATCCCCTTTTGGATATGTGGCGCTGTACAAAACACCCCACATAATTAAAGTATCTGATAGAGACTTCTAGCGGCAGACTCCTTACCTTTGAATTTTCCAGGCGCCAGACTGGATCTGGACACTTTTGCATGAGCAGTACCCCTGCATGCCATTGGGTGGCTTCGTTCGGTTCCACGCTGTGTCGTTGGTACTGGAAGTGAAGTCACTGTCAAATATTTAGGCACCATTCAGCACGCGGACATCAGTTACATTTTGCGACTTTCCACACCAGAAGCACAGAGCCATGAAGTGAGTGTGTGTTTAAACTAGGCCACTGAAAGGGAACAACCCTAATCCTAGAAATCTGTCCGCAGAGCAAGGAGGCATGGGTGGATCTGTAAGAAATCTTCAGCTAGATATTAGCTCTACCAGATATTGTGTTACTGAAGGTAAGTAACTTGTTCATCTGATAGAGACTTCTACCTGCAGATTCCTTACCTTTGAATGGATACCCAAGCCATACCATTCTGGTGGTGGGCTGGGGACGAATTTAACGAGACTAAGAAGTCATGTAGGACCGAACCGGCAAAATGTCAGTCTCTTCGGACTTGATTGTCCAGGCAGTGGTGTTTGGCAAACGTGTGCAGGGATGCTCAAGTTGCTGCATGTCAAATGTCCATGACTGAAACTTCACAAGCTAATGCCATCGTCACAGCTTTTCCTCTAGAGGAATGGGCCCTTCAGACCTCAGGAGGCTGTTTTTTTAGCCAGGGCATAGCAGATCTTAATGCAGAGAACAACCCAGTGTAAATGATTAGTTTCTATAATGCCTGACCTTTTTTAGGTCCTACATAGCCCCGAAGAGTTTGTCCTCCACCCGAACACTTGTGTGGTCAAGGTAGAACGACAATGCTATTTTTGGGTCCAGACAGCGGAGTCACTCCTCCTCATTAGAAGGATGTGGAGGAGCATAAAAGGTGAGCATGGTAACACTGTCCCAAGTGGAATGGGGGTCACTGCTGTAGATGGGAAAGAGGCTTGGGTGCGAAGTACCACCGTGTCTGGGAACACCGTAGGATAGGGAGGCTTGGATGATAAAGCCTGCAGCTCACTCACCTTCCAGGCAGATGTAGGGGACAATTCTGTAGTGGCTTTGAAGGAGCACGCATGAGGTTTGCAAGAACCAGGTTCAAGTCCCACGGAGGCACGATAAAGGGGAATATATATATATATATATCTATATATATATATATATCTGCCCTTTCAGAAACCTATTTACAATAGGAACTTAAGTAAACGGGTTTGGTCAGGCAGCCACAGTAAGGCGGACTGAGCAGAGAGATGACTCTTGAAAGTCCCCAGAGCAGATCTCTGCTGGGCAAGGGTAGGAATGTAGAGAAGAGTATCAGAAAGAGAAGCAGAAAGACTTTTCTGTAAATATTTTACACATTTTTTCCAACTGCAGTCGTATACCGTTGTAGTAGAGGGCCACCTGGCTGTTAAAATAATTTTACAGATTATACCTTGTGAAGCGAATGAGGTGGAGGAGTTGGTATTTGACATATTAAAAGTATCTGCCTACATGTTACTACTTAGAAACGATTTGTACTTGTATGTTCTCTAGATAAAAGCATAGCATATCACCCTATTGGGTTTGAATTTGTCCATAGGTGAAGGTTGTCTAAGTTTAGGAATTAAGTTGTCAAGCATATTTAAAGAGGGCGTCTGTAATTCCAGCAGCATTTCAGCAAATCTGGGCGTGAAAATGGAGTGGTTACTCAAGATGATAACATTTAGGGGTTGTTTCCCACGTTTTAGAATCATTTAGTACTCTGGAAAACATGAGATGTTGTGTGTCTGGGTTTTGCCTCTGTCATTAAGGCAGAAATCTCTGCAAATTAACCATAATGGGCCTGAAATGCATGTTGAGAGCTGCCTGTCTGATTTTCCAGGAGTTGAAAAGTGTCACTGCCAGTCATGTTGGGGAGTAAGTAGTCTTTGACGCTTAGCAATTTTAGCGGCTCTTTTCATGCCAGATAGCAGTCGCTGTGCTGTGAACAAAACCTGCATTGTCGGCTCAGAATCATATTTAAATGGCTTATTGTGTCGTGCACGTTGGAACCTAACTTTATTGACTTTACTTTTGCACACCATGCATGACCAGTGCCAGTTCAAGGCATGGTGCTGGCTTAATTCGTGATTCAAAAACTTGGCACATCCCATTACTTCCTGGCAGTTTTTTTTTAAGATGACAAATCTGAACTTCATACTACTGAGTATATAGGGAGCACGAATGTATAAACGAGCCTAACAAACAGTGAAGTTAACAGTAGTTTGCCTGTGCCCAAGGGGTGGCGGAAGTTGTCCCTTGGTATTTCCTGCAGGAAACCAAAGCTGCCCACTTTCTGGTGCCTGAACTGGAGCTGGTTGTCTAAGGCTACTTTTTGGCAACAAACAAAGACATCTCCATCACAAGGATGGATTGCAACAACTGGTGTGTTACCATAGAGTTGTCAAATAGCCTGTGTGTATTGGTTTAATTGTGCAAGAGGTGCAAACCTCAATGTGTTCAGCGCTCTACTGATAGCTTAAGGATGAAGGTCAAACATACATATACTGATCTGAGGGACAGTGATAACTTTAGCCAAGATATGTGAAATAGTTCCAGTCTCTGCTCTGGAAAAATTGATAACCATATTTATCTCTCTGAAAGAAGCCATAGGTGTGCTTGCATTTTGCAAGTGTGGCATGGAGACAAACTCAGGAGTAAAGCGGAGCTCTTGTCATGGAAAGTGTAGCCAGCATAATTGCAACTCCCTTTGGCAACTCTGATAACAATAAATGATTCAGTGGTTATATCATGCTTTGCCAATGAAGAAAGTTGGGTTCGAATAGTTGTTATTTGGGCCTAATGATGACTTAGCTGTCCAGTACCTGAAGAGGGCCCCAGTTAGCACTTCTGTTGATGTGAGCCCTGCATCAGGATCTGAACACCGTCCAGTCGCCCAACATCCTTGATGGTTCACTACAGAGTATAATAAAGATCTGGTGAAAATCTAGACATAACACAAATGGACACTTTTGTATTTTGTGCAGTGTGGGCCATTTCCTGTAGCTTTCCAGATTAGTGTAAATATTCATCTATTCAGACGCTTGTTATGGTTTGATGATGACTCTTGATGTCACCTGGGTTTGCTGTCCTCCGGGCCTTGTAGATTACTCTTTACTGTTCCTGAGCACTCACTATTATTGGTGGATGTTGGTTTCCTTCCCACTTCTGAAATAGCATGAGATGATAGTATCCCCAAGGTCCTGTTCTAGTCTTGCTCCTGCTGGTTTTTCGCTATCCAATGTGAAGGTAGGCAGATATTTTAAAGCAGATTTATGTCTTGTGTCATTGAAATTCATTATATAGTCTCCACAGTTATAGTCTGGTTCACAGATGATGCACAGTGTAGGGGAAATGGCTGTCTGACTCATAGAGCCATATCCTTCATCTGACATTCTAAAGACTGTCTGATGGAAGCTAAGCCATAATGGCTTTCCTTGACTTTTAGTTTCTCTCCAGGGTTTCAGCGCAAGTACAGATTGGTAGATCAACCTTACAAATGATGAAGTAGCTGAGCTCAGTGATAGATGGTACAAGCATTCCGTTTGCAGTGCTGCTTTTCTTGTAAATCTGTTTTTGTGATTTATAGTGGCACGCATTGCTTATGTCCATTTATTATTCATTTTTTTGATAAGCATGCTCGTGGCTCAAATTATGGTTGTTCTTATACTACACCAACTTACTTTTGTCTGGCTATGTTTGCTAAACTTGAATACTACCTCTCGCTTCTTTTTGTCTCACTCCACCATTAGATGTATCTACAAGGTTTCCACTCTGCTATAAGCCTGCGACTCTAGTCATCCCCTACGATGCCAAAAACACTGGTAACCCACAGTCTTCCAGCCACACACTAAGTGGATATGTGTGATTGCGTCTTCACCTCAACTATAAACTGGCACTCTTCAGTCAACAGAGTAGCATGGTGTCCATCCACGAAAATGCATTTTGGGGCCTCACAGGACATTGACGCACAGGACCATTAATTTAGATGTTGTATTGTGATGTATTGTCAATGGTTGGCGGTCCTTCTGGTGTAACTGGATTCTTCTGTTCGAGTAGTTGGGTCCCACCCAGTCTGACCTTCTGGGAACACACTCCACCGTGCACGATGCAGCACTCTTGCCTTCTCTCTCACCTGCTAGACGAAAACACAAAAAAGAAAAACAATCAGTGAGAATTTGGAGCCAGCGACCGATTATCATCGGAGACTGAGAGCAACATTTCATGCTCCGGTGGAGAGCTTCGTGCGATCACTTCCCTTTGAGGTTTTGTTCCATGTTTATCTTCCAGTAATTCTTTCATTTCCTTCGCGCCGGCCTCATGTTCTTGTTGTGATATGCACAGTCCCGCCACGACAAGGATCTGGAAATAGCAAGCTTTTTCTATCAGCCAGTTAGGACTTGCAGATGACCTTCTCCACTGCCTTCAGGCTTGCTTGTGAGGCCCATTTGGGGTATAAGCGTGGTCTGTCCTTGACTAGAGGCGCTGTGGCACTCCAATCTGTGGCCTTTATTTCATAAAAGGTTTGTATACAGCCTGATCTGCACCTGGAATTGTACTGTTATTTTTTTGCTTCGTGGTGTAAAAATGTATTTGGTGTTGTACCATGGTTGCACGATACAGTGCCCCATGGCTTAATTCTCTTAATGCCAAGCAGCAACATATCTTGGAGCTCTAATTCTTACTTCATGGGTGCAAATAAAGTGCTTCGAACGTCGGTTGCCCACCTAATAATCTCGAGGCTCTGTTACACCAACATCCCTGCGAAACAGCGATGTTGTTAGGTAGCAGTCTTGAGAGCCTAGGTAATATTGACATCCTGGAAAACGGTTCTACATGCATGATGGGTGGGTGGGGGGGCAGGAGGTATAGAGCGATCGCTCCAGTTCCATGAGCTGTGCCATCTAGGCAAGCAGTTTGGTCCACAAATTACTCCCATTGCACCCTGCTTTAGAAGCACAACCCATAGCATACAGATGTATTTCTTACTAGATCCGATTGAAATTTATAGTGCCCGCTCTTGTAGAGACTTTCTCCCTTACTTGACTGCTGTCGGAAGCGGAATGTGAACGAGGGGTTTGTCCGAGAAGGGGGAGACGCATGCCGTGCCTTGAGAGTTAGAGTACCAAATTAATTTCATGTACTGGAAAGTATATCTTACATGGACCGCGATCGCTTTCTTTGTCAAGCAAAAGCATCTATGGGATCTGACACACCTCCCTCCAACTGGATCTTGCATTTTAAAGAGTGGTAACTGACCAGAATCTCAGTCCTAGCGGGACACCACATATCCTCTTCTCTCCTTATACCACACCTGGCTTTGCTCCTAGCTTTGGAGTGCATGTGTTCCTACAGGGATGATATATTTTCTGATTTAATCATTTTGCTAAAGTGTGCAGCGACAGGAGTAAATTGCACGTGTTCCATACATTACATGATTACATAGTCACTGGTCTGTAAGAGTGTTTTGTTGCAAGGGTGACTGGCACCGGTAAAGGATGTCGCATTTTTTTTAATTGCAAACCACAGGTGTATTCAGGTCACAGCAGTGGTGTCTGGCAAGAGACTACCACACACTACTTTGCTACAAAAGAAATTTATTAGAATAAGAAATGGATTGTATTTTCACTATTAAGAATGCGGTTGTGCTCAGTTATATGTGGCTCGTTCTCACTTTTCGGACTGGTGCGCACATCACTTTCATTCACTTGCTATGTCCTGCCACCCAGGGTGGGACCAGCACTTGCTGCACCTCAGACCCCAGTGACGGCACTAATAAAGATAAGGCCACGGACAGCTTGAAGGGGTGTTCAGCTGTCTCGGGGTCACATCCCTGCTGGGAGGAAACTGTACATGACCTGTTGCACAACTCCAGAAGGCCTATCTTGGATGGATAAGTTGGCTTTCAGCACGCAGAGCGTTTGGCCTGGATATCTCGTGTGACCTTCTGTTGTGGCAGATGCCCATCTTGAACTGACCCCAGACACTCCTCTGTGACCAGCATAAAATGTGACGTGAGTGCTTCAGTGCACTTTCCGCAGACCTCAGGGTTTCACACTTATCAGTTATTTTATTGATTTTTGTGCCTCTGTACTGTTATTGCTGTATTTCCTGTCTGTAACACATGCTGTAAAGACCTATTTTTGCATGGTCATCCTCTCACTATTTGGTGCTTGATGCTTTTGTATTTGACCTGAAAGTGTACTGAGGCCTGTTAACCAGACCTCAGTGCCAGTGCTCTTTCCCCTAAATTGTACTGAGATGTTTGCAAACCCAATTTCCAAGGACTTTACCACCCCTTAAGGTCCTAGTAAATGGTACCAGTGTTTACCAGGTTAGGGATGGTAAATGGGTCACCAGGGCTGCAGCACTGATTGTGACACCCTGCTTGATCCGAGTACAAGTAAACCTGCAGAGCTGCCATGTCAGCCTGCATGACTGCCCATACCAAGAGCAGACTGCATCCATTCACTGCCACATCACGTGTCAGTCCCCCCTACGGCAGGAAGAAGGGTGCACTGTGTTATGAGTGTGTGGCAGCACTTAAAATGTAATGCTACTGCAAGTGACCGACGATCCCTAGGATAACATGAGCTGGTACCTGGGCAGTCCTCAGATGTCCAGCTCCAATGATGGCCTGGACGATTTCTCCCAAATTTGATATCAAACACTATGCTTTTTTAACCCTGAGCACGATTCTCGTGCCCAGGGTTAGCTAGCATGTACCCGGGTGGTTTCCATAGAGGATGCCTACTCAGATACCAACTTTCCCCTGCCTTAGTGGGCTCTCCTGAGCCATTTGTGCCCAAAACAAGTCTGCCCTCCTGCTGGTCGTGCTAACACTTCCCCCAGGACAGAGACAAAGGACCTGGGCAGGAAGGATGTCACACCTCGTCCCTCCCAAGAACACTAGTGTTTACAGTAATCCAGGTGGTGAGTCTCAAAGGCTTCACCGCCCTTGATGTGTAATCTCTTGTACACCACTCAAGGACAAAGACCTTCCCTCCCTGACCAAGCTTGGAGGTGGGAAAATTGGCTATTCAGGAGGCGTATACCCCCCCCTCCCCAAAAGACTAGCCACACCTTTAGGGTGGGCTAGGTGTTCTGTACAGCCATAAAAAAAAAGGCTCCTTAGGAATAGTGGGTTCTGGGTAGAAAAATGAAGTACTCCCACAGGAAGTCACTTCAGGGGCAGGCTAGCCGAAGGGACCAGCATCTCATTGACCACTGCCCCTCACACCGTTAACACCCCCTAAAGCAGGATTTATGGGGCTCCCCCTTGCACCAATGTCAGTACTGACTTTGAATGCAAGAAGAGGCATAAAGAAGATGCCATCACTGACAACAGGACTTCGGACTCTGCCGCAGGGCAAAGAGAGGACACTTAAGTGCCCCGAGGAGACCATATACTGGACTGTGTGATCAATGTCTGCACATGGTGAAAACTTGTTGCTCCAGCAAGAGGGACTTCAGTGGACGCCAGAAACTAAAGCAGGCTCCCCTGATGGTTGGTACCAGTCACCTGCAGAAGAATAGTCATGCTGCGCCCCTAGAAGTTCAACCCGTCGGGCCCCTCTTGAGTTAGCCCAAAGAAAGTTGGTGACCTGCACCCCGGGAGTGGTAGTGAGGCACTCGCCAAGTTTTGTGCCACTACCCCCTCCAGCCGACAAAGTAACCATGGGCTACTTTTTCCGCTGCCAAGGCATATCTGGTGCCAGCCAGGTAACCAACAGCTACTCGGGCATCACCTACTCCAGATCAGTTCCCCAGCATAGTGACAGACATCGGCAACGAGGCGGTTTCGAGAGGAGCAGCAAAGCATCTTTGGCACAACCTGTCCCAGTGATTGACAGCTGCAAGGCCACCTTTGCACCTGGAGCCACTGGATGTAGTGGTCCTGGAACCCCAAAGGACTCTACTTTCCAAGGATAGAGTGTGAATCCACCCCAAAGTGTGCTTTTGTCAAGTGCTGCAATTTTGAAAGTGCCTGTGGATCCCGACAGCACCAAGGAGAGCCAGAGCACCTTTACACCCGGACTCCCTAAGCAAGGTAAGTAGAAACTGACTTGATGAGGCTTGGTCTAGGGACCCGCAAGACCTTAACTCCAAGCGGGTTCCCCAGAGCTCACCCCACAAGTAACCAATTGCACACTAAAGCTTACCTCTATTGACCACTGTGGTAAAATTTTCATGACCGTACTGACACCCTACAAGTATTTCCCCATTGCCTAATGTGAATATGTGACGGTTATACCGCCACTTAAGTTTCTGCCATTTTCACTACCACAGTAAATGTGCAAAGAGTGATTACTGCATTTATTTTGGCATGTTTTAAAAATGCACAACTCCGGTTGTATTTAAGGATACAAAGTTAATTTTGGTGTCCAAATTAAGAGAAAAATCTGCTTTAGTTTTCTGAATTTGTGTTGGATTTCTTTCGAGTCATGTCATTTACTTATGGTCCATGTGAGTGTGGTGAAATACTTTGCACATGTTCCTCTAAGTAGCTCGACTGCTCTTTCCCACTCTACCAGGACTGAGCTAAGGTTTACTAATGTGAACCCAAGGCTCCACTTCTGGGTAGCATGCTAGTATTACATGGTAAGATTCCCCAGTCATACCACATAATACTGGCACTTTGCTACACATTTGCTCTTTGTAGGTCATCTGACTCTAGTTTTGTGTGTCTACCTCACAGAGGAACGAATAACAGCATTACGTTGTTTGCAGTCTCAACCCATTGTCATTTGTGGCTTGCTCAGCCCCCTCCCTTTGCATGGAGGGTGTAGTCTGAGTTAGGCTGCCCAGAAGGAATAGAGAAGGTGTTCCAGAATATACTTTTGTCAGAAAGTGTCACTTGAAGCAAGTACAAAAGTGAGTTTTGCGCACTCCTAGGACACTCAATGTGTCTCATGTCAGTGGATGAGTCTAAGGGGGTGAGAGGTGAGACATAAATTCTCTGATCCTAGCTCCGGCAAACGTTTGCGCTGCACACACCTAGTATGCAAGCCTATTAGGGTACTTCTTGCTTGAACGGTGCATTGCTGTCAACGACATGGGTGGGTGGTATCTGGTCGTCTCTGATCTAGGAGAAGTGCTCTGTCTCGTCCATTCAAAAATATTATCTAGACTAGAAAGTAATCACATTAATTTCGTTATATATGACTATTGCATATGTTCTGTATCCGTACACATCTTTCAATTATGTAATAACTAGACCACGAGTTTAGCCTACATCATTTTAGGAAAATACAAAAAATATGATTTTATGAGCAAAGCTTGTGATTGAACATTCCGCGTGTGCAGGGATGTAAGTCTTTGATCTTTGCAGACTTTGTGATACAAGTCCGCACTCCCACCCCCAAACAGGAGTTCCACTCCATCCAAAGTCTTTAATTATCTATCAGGGAGTCTTCCTTAATGAAACTTAAGGAGCTTCTTTATCAGTGTTTGCAGGTGAACCACATCACTTTGTACTGTACCACTAAACTTGTGGGGCTGCATGCTATGGAGGGAAGACATTTTTGTCACAGTTGTTGTATTTGAAGTCTTATGAGGCTCCTGGTTTCAAATTCAGTTTATGATAGGGCGTCCATTTGGCATGTTATGTTTTTAGGTGCAACCTCACAGCTGTTTGGTTGTGAAAGACACTTGGGCTTACCAAGAACATACAAGGACTTGGAGCCAGCCCACTGCTTGCCATTGGTTCTCTTTCTGGTCACTCGTTTGCCTGCTTATTTGTGTCCCAGCTTGCCAATCTTGTATTCATCCCTCCCAATGGAGAATATCCTCTTTACCACCTTTTTGATTGGTTGGTTTCTATGCTTCCATTGCTTGCTTTTCAAGCAGTACTTGTTTCTTTTGGTTAAACACTCCAGTAGAGTGCATGTGATTTCAGCTGTCTCCCTAGTGTACTTATTTGCCCTGCACACTGTTGGTCACTGTTGCCCATGTGCTTCTCCCACTCACATTATGTTGTGCACCCTGTTATTTCCTCCCTGTTACTTTCTTCTCATGTGCTTTTCCACGGCTGCTCCATGTTGCACTCTCGCTCATTGCTGCTTCCCTCGTTTGCGCTCTGTGGTGCTCCCGGTCCCCCACGCATCCTCCTTTGTCACCTGTTGCTTTACCTCCCAGCAACCCTACATTGCATCTCCCCAGCCGCGCTCTATGTTGCTCTCCCAAACCACACTTCAAAGAATCACTGTCACATATTTTATTTCATTTTATTTGGCAAACCGCTTTGGTTGCTTAAAAAAAAAAAAAGACAATGGCATTTTGTAGGTGCGCACGTGCCTACAAAATGACACTGGCGGCCATGTTACAGGCTTTTATTCTTCTTATGTAGCCATGCTGCCCAGCATCCGGATGCTGTACATCATGGCTAAAAAACATTGACAAAGCCAACAGGTCTCAAAGGTAGTCTTGTGGCGTTGCCAATGCTTGTTTGTTTATGGAAACAGTGGTAAGTTGTGTGCGAGCGTGACTAGTGTCACCTACCGTTCGTAATGTTTACCTGATCAGAGCTTTAACTTGACCAGGTGCCTCAGACCAGGCTGTAATTAGAAAGGGTCCTTGAAACAGGCCACTTTAGGGCTCTACAATCAAGTCCTTATTTTTACAAGCAAAACACTGTTTGATTTCTAAACAATAAGTGTAAAAAAGATGAAGGTATTTTGTCAGCGCTGTAGCCTCTGTTTATATTGCACTTGTCGTTGTAATCTTGCATTCCCTGACAGTGTTTGCTTGTGTTTCTGTAGTTTTTTGATGCATTATTTATTCTTGTATAGTGCATTCTTTTTACTGAGTCACCCCTTGGTGTTTACAATTGGCCTAGATTTAAGAGACCTGGAGTTGAGGCTGAAGACAGTGTGAGTTTCTCATAGGGCCTGTCAGAGAGGCTAAAAGGAGTTCAGAGTACATGGTCCTCAAATAGTCGGCCTCTGTGTATAGTGCGCACAGCAATGGTCACCTGTGCCAGTTGCAATTGTTATTCTATTCAGCTGTGTGTGAATGAGATGCACAGTTGTAAAAATAGTAACAGGGCAGAAGTGCTTACAGAGGAGTGGGGGTGATGAAGGGAGTGGGATTCGAGGAAGATCACGCAGGGGGGTGTAAGAAAAAGGGTACTGAAGCGAAAAGAGATACAATGTGAGATAATACAGATTGTGAATTCCAGCAAAATGTGGGGAGAAAAAGAACTTAAAACACTCTGAAGGCCACTCCTCTTCCTCCTCAGACCTTAGTGAAGTTTCATTTAGTTTCATGTTTTCAGACTTAAAACATTTTCAATATGAATTACAACAAACCCATTGTTTTTACTTATTTATCCTAAACTGCTAACAAGCGTTGGCAAAACCAATAATCCTTTCTTGGTTTAGGGATCTGCATGTTGTGTTATAGCTAGATGCAATCACAGAAAGCTTAGAGAAGCCCTAAAATTCTGTTTGGGTGGCACGCTTTAGGAAACAGGGAATTTTATTTTGTCTCTTGGAAATGATTTATAGCTACACTTCCTAGGCCATCGCTCTTTTGGAGACCCCCTCTTCATTTTTTTGATGACAGTTAAAGCCCTGGTTCTGTTTCTAGAAGAACAAGTCTGAAACCCAATGAGTCTCCATCTCTCTGTGAAGGGACTTCCTTCTATTATTCTTAGGGGAGGCTGAGTTTGCAAATACATTGATGCTTACTTAGTGCAACCAAAGCGGTGAAGAGCCTTGTCTACAAATTAACTTTACTTGTGAATTGCATAGTTGTGTTCACTACTGTTTTGATTTTGAGTTTATTTTTATTTCCTTTACATTATTCTATTAAACATATGTTGTATTAATTTTTTCTGATGGATACACCTACCTGTGGATTCCCTACCTAAAGAATTCTCCCCTCACGCCAGCCTCGACGGAAATTTCTTCTAGCTATGCACGTCGACGATGACGTCACAATCACCCGACTCCACGCGACGCCGTATGACGTCATCCAGGTAATAAGAAGCCCTCGTCGACGTGCAGACGTCCGTTCCCTTTTTTCCGTGCCCGAATAACGGTTAACTCTTCGAGGCTCACAGGGAGCTACTGTTTCCAACGACGGTTACGATGTCGCAGCCAAGAAAATCCGGCTTTGAACCATGTAACCAGTGCGGGGGTCGGATGTCGGTTACCGACCCCCCATGAAAATTGCCTCTGGTGCCTTCGTTCCGACCATGAGGTCGAGTCATGCGGCTCTTGTCAGTGCATGAACCCTAAGGAACTTAAAGAGAGGGAGGCGAAATTATTCTTGGCTCGATCCAAGAAAAAGAAGGAGAGGCGTCATCGGAGGGAGTCTTCTTCGAGATCCTCGAGGTCTCATCACCATCATAGTGACTCTCGGCGCCGTCACGGATCTCGGTGCCGATCGAGCAAGGGACGGTCTAGATCAAGATCGGCTTCTCCATCAGCTCGGCCGGTCCGACGTGGGAGATTAGCCCGACCGTCACCCCTCTGCCTCCTACGACCCCGACGTCACCCGGGTCGGTCTTTGAGGTCGAGCCTCCCCAAAGGCCAGAAGGTTCTCCTGGCCAGGAGTTACCTGGACCTTCCTCTGCATCGATGCCGGCGCCGGTGCAGCAGCAATACCCGGCTTTCCCGACTCCGGGAACGGATCCTGCAGCGTTCTTAAACGCAATGTTTAAAATTTTTACTTCCATGACGCCGGGTGGAAGTCAAGCAGGTCCGTCTGGCCCTCTGGCCTACAATTTGGGCGCTCCGGTGTCTTATAAATCTACGCCTTTCACCCCGTTTTTATCTGCTGCACCTGAAGTGGCGCCGATGCCCGTGACGTCGCCCAGGCCGACTACACCTGCTACGGCGCCGTTGGATTCGCCTCAGATCCGATCGACGGTTAAGAATCCTGTGGAGCCGGAGCTTCCGGCTTTGGATGGATCCGAGGTTCGGCGCCAACGAAGATCTTCGGCGTCGGCCGACGCCGGGTCTGGAGTCCAGGCTTAGATCAAGACGTCTGGCTCTACGACTTTTGGAGGAGGAAGGCTATGCAAGACTACACCTGGAGGAAGGTGAAGTTTTGGAACCCTCTGGTGACTTCCAGGGACTGGATACAGCCAGTGGCTTGGACACTACCCCGGAATGGGATCTAGCTTCCCCTGGAGAGATCACTGAAGAAGCTGCTTCATTCCACGCAGTCATTCGGAAGGCTGCAGACTTTTTAGACCTTCCCCTTACTACTGCGGAAGTCAAAAGAAATTTACTAACAGAGGTTTTACACCCGGCTTCTGCTGAGCCTCTTTTGCCCTTCAGTGAGGCACTGCTGGACCCCATTAAGGACATATGGATGAAACCTGTGTCCACCGCTGCGGTCAACAGAGCGGTGGCACGTCGCTATAGGGCGGCTCCTGGTGATCCGGTGTTTCTCTCCAGACAGCCAACTCCGGAGAGTCTAGTGGTGCAAGCCTCATGTTCATCCAGATCCTCTCCTGGCTCGTTTCCTGGGAAACCTGTGGACCGGGAGTCAAAGAAGATGGACCATACTGCAAAAAAGACCTTTTCATCTTGCAGTATGGCCTTAAAATCATCCAATGCGACTTGCATACTGGGGCGTTACATCCATGCCCTTATGGAAGAGGCGAAGGGCCACCCTAATTTGTCCCAGGAGATGTTGCAGCTGTTAGCGGCAGCGACTCAGGTGATCCAGTCGGGATTGGACACTTCAGACTCGGTGGCTAGAGCTATGGGCACGACCATAGTTTCTAGATGGCATTCTTGGCTACGGTCATCTGGCTTCTCGTCGGACGTGCAGGCAACACTTCTTGATCTTCCCTTTGATGGAGAGAGGCTCTTCGGCACAAAGGCTGACTCTGCCCTGGAGCGTTTTAAGGAGAGCAGAGCTACTGCAAGATCTTTAGGACTCCATTCTTCTGCCTCATCCTCCTTTAGAGGTTTTCGGAGATTTAAAGGATTTGGGCGTGGTTCTTCCTTTCGTAGAAGATTGCAAGGACCACAACAATCTGCTTCTACCCTGCCATACAGATCCTTCAGGGGCAGGGGCAGAGTCCGTACGAGAGGAGCCACCTTGCAGCACTCTGCCTCTTCCTCAGGAGGGGTGCAGCAAGGAAAGCAGCCGTAGTCCTCCTCCACTCCCTGTCCACTTGTCTCCGGTAGGGGGGAGACTTGCCCATTTTCTTCCGATGTGGGAGGTTATAACATCGGACTCCTGGGTCATCGACATTGTGAAGAAGGGGTACGCTCTTCCCTTTCGGGAATTCCCTCCTACCTTCCCTCCCCGCCCATCCTTCTGTTCAGAAGACCATCTCCTCCTATTATAGCAGGAAGTATTGTCCCTATTGGCAAAAGGTGCGATAGAGTTCGTTCCCGAGCAAGTGAGGGGTCAGGGTTGTTATTCAAGATACTTCCTGATTCCCAAAAAGGATGGTCGGTTGAGACCGATTTTGGACTTGAGGATTTTGAATTGGTTTCTCAAGCAGGAAAAATTCAAAATGCTGACCCTCTCACAGGTTCTTTTGGCGTTCAACGAAGGAGACTGGGTGGTGTCGGTCGATTTGCAGGACGCGTATTTTCATATTCCGATCCTCAAATCGCACAGGAAGTATCTCCGGTTTGTGGTGGGATCGCAGCATTATCAGTTTGCGGTCCTCCCGTTTGGTCTTACTTCAGCACCTCGAGTCTTCACAAAGTTAATGGCGGTGGTAGCAGCAGAGCTCAGAAGAAGAGGGATAGCTGTGTTTCCCTATCTGGACGATTGGTTGATCAAAGCCAAAACTCCAGAGCTTGTGCGGTGCCATCTCCAGTCGACGACTCAATTGTTGTACGACCAGGGTTTTTTAGTCAATGTACCAAATCTCACCTGGAGCCCTCTCAACGCCTCCTGTTCATGGGGGCAGTATTGGACACGACATTGAATCGGGCCTTTCCTCCTCCCCAGCGGGTCCAGGACATTCAGGCGTTGATTCCATTGTTTCAAAATGGAGCGGTAGTTCCAGTCCTCAAGATTCTTCGTCTGCTCGGTCTGTTCGCTTCTTGCATACTGTTGGTCACTCATGCACGCTGGCACATGAGGGCTCTTCAGTGGTGCGTCCGCAGGCAGTGGTTTCAGCACAAAGGGGATCTCGAGGACTCGATAAAGATCTCCAGAGACACTGCAGTGGATCTTCATTGGTGGGCAGCGGTCGACAACCTGTCTCAAGGAAGGTCGTTCTCGCTACCACCACCAGTGGCCACAGTGGTAACGGATGCTTCCACTCTAGGGTGGGGAGCTCATCTGGGGGACCTGGAGATCAAGGGGAACAGAGGTTACACATCAATCTGTTAGAGTTGCGGGCAGTACGTCTTGCTCTCAAGGCCCTCCTTCCTTCCATTTGCGGTCAGTCAATCCAAGTTCTAACGGGCAACACGACCGCGATGTGGTATATAAACAAACAGGGAGGAGTGGGGTTGTATCTTCTCTGCAGAGAAGCTCTTCGTCTCTGGTCCTGGCTTCAGGAGCACAAGGTCTGCTTGGTTGCACATCATTTGGCCGGAGTCCTGAACGTGCGTGCAGACATTCTCAGTCGACGCAGCTCGGTCGACCACGAGTGGCGTCTTCATCCAGATCTAGTTCTGTATATCTTCCGGATGTGGGGATATCCACAAATAGATCTGTTTGCGACTCAAGAGAATGCGCAGTGCCCGCTGTTTTGCAGCCTCCAGTATCCGGTGCAAGGAGCTTTGGGGGACGTGTTTCAGATGTCCTGGAAGGGTCAGTTGCTTTACGCGTTTCCCCCCATACCCTTGATTCCTCGAGTTCTCAGAAAGATCCGCCAAGACCGAGCTCAAGTCATCCTAATAGCTCCGGATTGGCCGAGAAGGGTGTGGTATTCGGACCTACTCCAACTCTCTCAGTGCCCTCCGCTCCATCTCCCTTACAGGGTGGACCTCCTCTCGCAGTCGCAGGGGCAGATTCTACACCCCCACCTCCAGATCCTGCATCTTCATGCCTGGAAATTGAACGGGGCAATCTGAGTTCCTTTTCTCTCCCTCCAGATGTGGTGGAAGTTATTTTATCGGCCAGACGACACTCCACCAAGTCAATCTATGCTAATCGTTGGGCTAAATTTGCATGCTGGTGTGGAGAGAACAGTTTAGATCCATTAAAAGCTGGTTTATCTGACATTTTGTCATTTGCACTCCATCTGGCACAGAAAGGTTGTGCGATTGCCACTGTCAAAGGTTATTTGTCTGCTCTATCTGCTTTTCTGTGCCTTCCTGATCAACCATCCTTCTTTAAATCACCAATTGTTTTAAATTTCCTAAAGGGGCTCACTAATATGTTTCCACCTACACCATTCGTTATGCCTCAGTGGGACCTTAACTTAGTTTTAACGTTTCTTATGGGGACTCCGTTTGAACCAATGCACTCTTGTTCTTTACGGTTCCTAGTATTCAAAACTGTTTTCCTGGTGGCCATAACATCTGCCAGAAGGGTTAGCGAGCTTCAGGCTCTCACTGTAGAACCCCCATACCTTTCTTTCTTGAAGGACAAAGTGGTGTTGAGGACCAAGGTGGCTTTCCTTCCGAAGGTTGTTACACCCTTTCACCTGGGGCAGTCGATTACTCTCTCTTCCTTTTACCCTCCACCTCACCCGTCCAAGGAGGAAGAGAGGCTCCACCGGCTGGATCCACGAAGAGCACTGAGCTTCTACGTCGCCAGGACGAGAGAGTTCAGACAGGATGAACAGCTCTTCGTTGGATACCTGGGGAAGAGGAAAGGTACAGCGGTCCACAAGAGAACGCTATCCAGGTGGGTCAATCTATGTATTAAGATCTGCTATTTTTTGGCGAAGAGAGATCCACCTGTGGGGCTTCGTGCCCATTCCACCAGGGCCAAAGCAGCTTCATCGGCTTTGGCTAGAGGTGTTCCTGTGGCTGACATCTGCAGGGCAGCGATCTGGGCATCCCTCCATACTTTTGCCAAGCATTACTATTTGGATTCTGAGGTTAGGGGGATGGCCATTTTGCTCGCTCGGTGCTGCAAGATTTCTTGGTTTGATCATTCGGGCACCCACCGCCGGAGGTTATACTGCTTGGGGACTCTATTCTTTAGGTGAGGAATCCACAGGTACGTGTATCCATCAGAAGAATAAGTTTCTTACCTTCGGTAGCGCTTTTTCTGGTGGATACAGTAACTACCTGTGGATTCCTCACGGTCCCACCTGCCTCCCCGTTGCCTGACTGGTCAAACCGAGAACTCTTTGGGTGCGCATCCTTGGTCTTGTATATATGTATATAGCTGATTTATGTATATAGTTGTGATAACTGTATATACATTTCCTTTGCAAATTAAGATATTTCTAGAGGACATTTTGTACTTGGTTTATACAGTATATACATATATATATTTCTCTCTTGTATTGAGCATTCATTACTGTTATTTATAATGTGTTTTATAATAAACGTTCTACTTTCATTCATTCTGGATGAATATGTACTCTTTAGGTTTAACCTGTTCGCCTCTATGGCACGTAAAAAATGGTGATAACTGACGTCTGCACGTCGACGAGGGCTTCTTATTACCTGGATGACATCATACGGCATCGCTTGGAGTCGGGTGATTGTGACGTCATCGTCGACGTGCAGAGCTAGAAGAAATTTCCGTCAAGGCTGGCACGAGGGGAGAATTCTTTAGGTGAGGAATCCACAGGTAGTTACTGTATCCACCAGAAAAAGCGCTACCGAAGGTAAGTAACTTATTTGTTTATATTAGTTTAATGTTTGATCAGATATTTTTACTATTGTTTTGGCTCACTGTGACTTAAGAAACTTGGATTTCTGAACCTTGGATCTATTTAACGCTGTGTGTTTTCAGTAGATGTATGTCATGGCAAACTGCACAAACTTAACAATCTGCATAACGTAACAGTCATGGCTCTTTGTGTGACCTCAAAAACTTGGCTCTCGATGAGACTTTGTAACTTCACGATCTTGGCTCTCGGTGTGAAATTACATTCTTGGCTCTCGTTGTGACTTCGCAAACTTCTTGGCACTCTATATGGCTTCACTGACCACGCTCCCTTTTTGACTTCATGGATCTCAACTTACCCAGCTTTTGGGATGCTGTTGTGCACACTGTACACTACATTAGCTACAGCTCAATGTAAACTGTACTGTCCTGACCCTCTGAACGTTACGGGTGTCTGTCCTGGTACCCTTAATGTATGTATCAATGTGCATGCCACAAATCGTGCACTGCATTTTTTATTTTGTATAGCATGGGCATGGCCCAGGGGCATCGAAGCACTGTACTCGAGTACAGTTACGAATAATGTTTCCTAAAATATATTTGAGATGCAACACAGAAGTGGTGAAAACCAGACATTAGAGTGTGTACAATTATCCTTTCCACCACGTCTGTTACTGTGCTCTGTTCCTCTGTGGCGTTGTGTGCTGCTCCGCAGGAGCCTGGCGCCCTCTGCATCGGTGAAGCACAAGGGTCTCTTCTAGGCGCTAACAAACGGAAAGCGACCTTCTGCTTCCTCCGCTCTGATTGGTTCCTGGCAGCCGGTGGCGCTGCAGGGTGGTGCAAGATCCCAGAAGCAAGAGGTGGTCGAACAGGTGGTTTACAACCTAGCCCATAAATCATGCCCCCTGCTCTGCTGTCAGGCTGAGGTGCACGGGGCGCCGCCCGTATTAGGCGCCCTCGTTTCCAGGTGGCGAGCCAGCCTAGCGCCTCAGGTAACCCCTGATGAAAGGCTCGTCGTCATGCGGACGTGCCTTTCTGTGTAAATATGCTTAAATGTGGTCATTAAACCCGACACCCAGTAGTGCTTGTATTCCTTTTGAAGAAGGCATCCTCCTTTACTGCAAAATAACAGCCGTTCCTGACTGGCCATTGTGGCGCCACGAAACTGCCTTGCGGCTTTAGTACAGTGTAGTATTTATTTAGCGCTTACTACCCCTGACGAGTGCTTTATAACGTCACATACATTATTAAAATGACCTTTGAAAACCTGAAAGTTTGGCCCAGAATATGTTGACCGTACCCGAATCTGCACTTAGTTTTTGAATGGTGTCTGTCATTGCGCGGAAGCCAGTGTCCTAATGAATAAATATAAAGCTGTTAGTCAGCAACCGATCCGGGTGAATCGGATGTTGTGATTGGCCTCGGTACCTAGGTTTTGTCCGGCATCTGCCAAGCAATCCGTAGCAAAAGGAAAGCCTACAACCGCTCACAAAGGTGGTTTTAGTGCCACGGAAAGAGAACCTCGGAAGTAAATATGGCCATCCGAGCAGATCATCTGCTGCCGGGGGAAAATGAGGAGAGGAATTTAAGGAAGTGTCAGCTGCAAGAACATAAAATCATTAAACAGTGTGGTTTAGGTGGCCCATGCGGTCACTGAGGTTGCTGTGCTATGGTGCTGTGTACAGTAGGTGTTCCCATTATCGGTTTATTTACCTCGCAGTAGTAAAAGGCTTAGTTGGCTTATCTGGGATTCAGATGTGTTACCTGCGGGTTACCCACCCACAGGTCTCTGCACAGACTGTTATTCCAATCAGCCGTTTTACTGGTCAGTACAGTAAATACAGTGGTCGGACGCACTTGTTTTGGCTGTTGCTTCGGCCAGGAAACCTTAGTGGACAATTCACCTTTGATCTAAGAAGTCCCTGAACCGTGCGAATGGTTAAAACACATATGGAAACATTTGAAATTATACATCTCCGTGCTTTTATTTAAAATAACAAAATATACTTCTACAACTTGCACAATCACCTAATTATTATCAAGTGAGACCAAGTCTCAGCCTTGCTAAAAAACATGAGGCCTTTCATAATTACATATATGGTTCAGAGTCCCAGATAACGGTAAACATCCACTTTCTGAATTCTACTAGAGTCCCTAAAATCCATAAGTTTAGCATATTTCCACAAGCCTGAACACCCATTTGCACATTTAAGAGCAATCTCTCAGCTGGAAAAGCCTCAAGCCAGATGTTGTGAACATGGAGTTGTTTAAGACCTTGTTGAAATTTAGGCACCTGAGATTCTTGAGGTCTAGATGGAAGTTGTGGAACAAGACAGGTTCTCTTTATCTTAGTAGGATCCTACAACTATGGGGCACCTATAGACGGAAGAATAACATCTGAATTCTGTTTTACAGGGTTTCAATAAAATAATTGCTAACATCGTGTCACGGAGGAAACAGAGTACTTTGGAAATCCTACTGCATGCGATAAATGCTGGAATGCTTGACAGGTCTAGGAAGCACAATTTCTGCAACCTATTGCCACTGTTTAGTGACCTGGATCCCTATGTTCCAGGAGCTGTGACCTCTCTGGATATGCAGAAGGCTTTCCTTTTGGAATATTGGAATTTATTGTTTACGTCTCTGGAGAGACTGGCTTTGCTGGGCACATTCTTTTTTATATGCTGCTCTATACCAAAGTGGCGGTCAGGATAGTTAATAAACTGCATGATTTCTGACCAATTCAGATCATTAGGTCACCCATACAAAGGCCATCCTTTGACTATTCCACTTTTCACTCCTGTGTGTTAGAAGACAGGACTGCTATTATATATCTCCACTACAGACTTTTATCTTCCCCTCAAGCAGGATGACTTCGCAGGCTTTGAGCCTTGTGCTGGTGGGAAAATAAATAAATAAATGCAAACATTTACATTTCCTAGTCTTATGTATCATGACCAGCAGGGCAGGAAGGAGTGCACATGTAATTTAGCAAACATCTTGCCTGAAGCGAACACCAGACTAGGTGAGGTCAAAGACAAGCCTGTTAGTATAAGGGTCAGAATTGTCAGGTATAAAATTATCAGTGTATAGTTTCAGAACATTCCTGTGGTATACCCACCTAGTCATTAACAAACAAGTAGTCTTTCCTTCTTTTTCTACGTGGGTAAATTATTTAGAGTAAAATATGATTTATTCATTAGAGTGTATAGAATTGGTCAGTTTACAATCCCTGGCCTTCAGGTGTACTATCTGGCAGCACGATCAGCCTGGTCTTATTTAAAGATTGCGGATGTAAGTGAAACTTTTCATTGGACAGATCAAGATGTTCTGCAAGATTGCGAGTGCCATAGTAATGGGGTAACAATATATAATAACTATATCCATGTGGGTCTTACAGCAGGATTTTGAAAATCAAGCCGAATGATTCTGCTGACGAAGTTCAGTTTGAAATATAGAATATAGACTATTTGTGACGGCGGTTGCCTGTCACTCTAGTTCCCTCCTTCTGGGATTGCAATTAGGTGGCTGTAAAAAGGTTGGTCACGCCAATTCAGTACATCGGAAAGATATGGGCAGTCTTATTTGTAAAGGCACGGGTTTTTTAAATGGCAGCTGATCAAAAATACATCGGATCATCTTTGACAAGGCACTGGAGAAACAAAACTGGGTAACAGTCAGCAGATTAGGGTGTGTGCATATGACAAATCACACCTTTTAAGCAGGAGCCTAGGTTCACCCATTTGCCTTCCAGAATAAACACTGCTAGAGCTCTAATGGAAGTGTGGTTCATTTTTGTACTTGCTTGCTTTTCGGGACTTAAATCAGGGCAGACTTTAGGTGTTTTTGCTCGACGGGTAGTCAAATTTACTGTGATCAATTTTCGTACTAATGAAGGATGCTAGATGCAGACCCCTTAAATGTGAAGTGACCCCTCTACTCTACTCTAAGTGTTCACATCCTCTTAGTGCCTCATAAAGTGGGCCACTGGAATTATTTGATTCTGCTTCCCCTGAACCTTTAACACAATTATGGGTTTGACTCAGTAGCCACCTATTCCATTATCTTCTGCATAATTTGCAGATTTTCACAAAAAACGAAGTTTGTGTCTAGTTCAAATGAATGAAAAGTTACTTAAAAACGTTCTCGCGTGCTACTGCAATGTCAAGTCTTTTGTGATGCAGAGACAGGATACTTTTCAGTTGCTGTTTGCTGTCTTTAGGTGTTCTCTTGGTGTTCGTGAGGTAAAACCTGTTCCCAGTCAATGCTAACACCTGTAAAATGACAAAATATTGAAGTAATTTCGCTTCAAAATGTGCTGCATTACACAGCATAATTTGTCTCTTATTACCTCATAATTTATTCATCACTGCTTGTAATTTTGTCCTCCCCTGTCACATAATTTTAGTGGCCCTCCTCATAATGTAACACCACCATCGCTCTTGAGGAGAGGATAGCTCACATTCCTGTTTATTCAAACCTTGGTTCTTCTACTTTCTGCAAGGGAAGTCTTGTAGCAGTCGTGATGGTATGTGAGGTACAGTGTCCATTTAGAGATGTACAATATCAATTTAGAGATGTACACTGCCTATTTAGAGTTTCTCTCAACACCTTGATGACAACTCGCAAGATTGATAAGAATGGATTACTAAAGATAGCGATGGAATTTGAAATAATGTCCTAGCAGTAACATGTTCATCTATTTCGAGTGGAAACTGCTTGGTCAGCCAGGCCTGTTTCAGAGATTGTCATTAAAACTAGAGCCCATAGGTGAAACAATCTCCCACCCGGTTACTTTTGCAATTCCCATCTTTCTCTCTGGTTTCCTTGGGTACATGAATCGAAAACCCAACGGTCTTTTACTCGAATAATTGAAGTGAAGTTGGACGATGGCTAGGTGACAAGTTCCTCATGAATGTGGAATGAATAGATCGTTGAATTACTGACCTGCAAGTTCACTAAGACACAGTAGGTGGTTGAAAATGACTCACAGCACTTTGGTGCTGTGTGCTGTATTTCTGTGATGCACAAATCCAGTGAGCTATAAAATATTTGCACTCTTAGTTACCACTCTAACTGTTATCGTCTCCGGATGCATAGCCAAAGTTACCAGACTCTTGAACAAAACGAACTTTCCATTTGACAGCAGACCCCTTAAGGGGGCCTCCTGAACCTTGCCTCATTGCAGATGCTCAAGGAAGACTTTAATTTCTTGTTTATAAACATTCATCTATGCTGGTTTGATGGGTTACTATGTCGGCCCATTCGCATTCTGTAATATTTGACATCTTTGCCCGAGTATGGAGCTATATCTGATTTGGAAATGTCACTGTTAAGCATCTCTCCACTCCTCGTTCCCAGATCCCATCTCCTTTTAACTTTCTTTACTCTTGTGACTAGCAACCCCTGCTGACAAACTGGGAAGCTTTCCTCTATACTCGTTATAGAAAGTGAGTCAAGGACCACCTTTTTAAACGTTTGTGTGAAAACGTTGCTTACAGTCATCGGCATTGGAATCAGTATGTTCAAACCTATGTGGATTATACAAAGATTCTAATAAAAAGCCAATGGAACAAGCCCATCTTGTATCTATCTAAGTAGCTACCTGTAAGAAATTGGTTTTAAGAGGATTTCAGGGTGGCTCCAATGTCATGAAGCCAATGCTGAGACCATGCTGTTTAGATACAAAAAAGGGGGTCAGCTGTAATTTATGGGTCCCTGTCTAAATTCTTTAGGCAAGTTATGAAGTTGTCAACTAAATTTTAAAAAATATTTCTGGGGTCTTCTTGAGTTGCATGTTCTTTGACTTAGCAGGCAAACCAGATTTTTAAAAGTAATTAGCGATTGCCCTCATCAGCAAAGGGTATTCATTTAATCCCCACAAATCCTCCTTCCTGTTGTGTTCCTGAACTATGAAGAAAGGCTCATTACCGGGATACCTAATTATTTGTTAAGAAAGGGGCGAACACACCGGTGTTTAGTTTATATCTGTGTTACAATATACCAAATCCTGATGATATGTGTGTTGGTTAAAGTTGAATGAGCAAGCGTACTTTCAAATTCCATATCTCACTCGTTGAAAAAGTGTATGGCTGTGGACCCAATTTGGACTTCACAAATGCCTGGGCATTAGAGTTTCAAAGGCAGAAGTTGTACTGTGTGATTTTTGAATACCTAGGAGCTGGCATAGAGATGAAAGTGATACACATTGGAAGTGATAGGGCTGCTTTTGTCATCGGCGGGGTGTTACTTGTGGCAGTACTTGGTTAAGATCACACAATAAAAGGCTGATGAATGTATTCTCATCTTGCTGGGTAAAGAACAAGGATGTCTTTGTGCCTGTCATACAGTGATCATTGGGACATGACATATCTCCTGAGTTTGTATCATCGTCACTGAGCAGAGACCAGGTATTCCCAAAGTTGCATGTCGGACATTTACAAGTAAAATCTGGAACATCTGCTTGCACTTGTCTGGGAAAGCTTGAAATGTCAATCAAAACAGGATTTATATCGAATCACTGGTTAGTGTCAGAGTACTTTAATGCCTCAGTAAATCGTTTTTCAGGATTTGTTTTCTTACCTTAGACATGCTATGTTCCGCCCTATTTGAATTTGGCAGGAACACTGAAATTCATATGTTATTACAACCCATACCCGTAATCTATCACATATCCATTTTTAATTATCCGATTGATATTTCCAAGCATTAGATGTTTCAGGGTGATACCAAGGCATTTGTCCTGTAGAAAATGACCTGCTCTCCCCTGGCGTCTGCTACCCTGAAGTCTAGTTGAACGATGTTTGCATGTTAAATTTGCGAAGAGTGTCGATAGTCTGTTTACATAAGCCTTCTGCTTTCTCTGAACTAATTTGCTGCATAACACTGGCAACCAGCCGAGATTCTGAGGCTGCCTCTCTGGTGCGGTTTTTACACCGCCTGTGGACCGCTAGCTTTCCGAGTATTATATCCGGTCCGACTAGATGCCATTTGTGGGGCCTTAAGTTTTTCCAGGCGAGTTCGAGCAAAATCCTGCTTAGTTTGCGTGACAATGCAACGTTTTAGGAGTTGGGTTAAGTTATCCCCGCCTACCAGTTGTGAATGCTTTCTCCCACACTTTTCTACTGCAGACCAGATATGTCTCCATACATTGCACAGCCTCTACAGTCAAAGTGCAGTCTGCAGCCCTCTGAAAAGCCCACAGTGCCTACCTCCCATGTCTCTGCGACCAGGGGGGTCAAAGCCTGAACTACACACGCATCAACACATAATAACTGCTGTATCCCCCAGTAATAATAATACCCTCCTATATGAAACAGTGGAGTTCTATCAGGGAGTAACGTACAACCCTTGCACACATCAGGGCGTGTATATCTGCCCAGCGTATTTTACATTTTGTGGGGCCTTGACCAGAAGTTTTCGGGAGCAGGGCGTTATTTTGGAAACTGGAGTTCTGTGCAGACCTGAATGGCAGTTTGCTTGTCAAGTATTAACGAAACGTATATTTAAGTGTTCTCTCTTACTTTCTAACTCCCCCGGCTGTACCCGAGGATTCCGGATCCTATCACGCCGACATTCGTCGTGTAAACTAGAAGGGGTGTTTCGCAGGGTCGGTTGGAGGCGAGCCTGGTTTCCTTCAGGCACGACAGGCGATAACGCCCCCTGTCTGCCTCGCTTCATCGTCTCCAGTGCCACCAGCTCGCGCCACTTCAGCGAGCTCCCGGGCTGAGCCCTTCTTTCAGCGCCCACACAACAGGCCCTGTCACGTGACCCCTGCTCCCCAGCCTCCTTTCATCTCCTATCAAGCGCAAAGACACGATTATTGTCTTGTGCGATGATAAACGCCTCCCCTACCGCAGGCTTCAGCATCCATCCTGCATCGAGCACTCTTGGTTGGGTTCTCGGTGAAGAGATGTTTTTCACACGGGAGCAGCCGTTGCTGTGGAAATCCGTGCCATGGTCCCAACTTCAGTTCAGTGCCTTGGTATGCCGCAACACCACTGTGCGCAGTACTTGGGTTCTGCTGTGCCCTGATTTTTGTTTCATTTTTAAAAAAATGTACTATTCTTTGATGCATAGCACGTTCAAGCCGTCTTTTGTCTTAACCTGTAGAAGGCAGTTTGCAAACTGCGGATAAGAGGGCCAGTGGTTGAAACCACACGCACACATCCCACCAACACGACCTCACCAAGACCCATAACGGCCGTAGCCACGGTCCTGGAGAAGGGAAAAACTTTGAGTTGTTCAGGAAAATGCATCTGCCCTGTGACGCTAGGATGAAGTTTGTCCTCCCAACCTGTAAGAGTAAAGTATGCACAGAGTGGTCTTTGGCTCCAAGGAGAGGAGTTTTACTCTGGCTGTTTTGGACATTTGTAAAGAACACGATCACCTGCTGCGGTATGCTAGCACTCAGCAGGTGTGAGTTTAGCCAAACGTAGGGTCAAGTGGGCCTCTTTGAAAAGTCAGGTCATCAGCTTTCTGCGGAATTCAAGGAGTGAGGAGGATGCTCTTATGTGTAGTGGCAGGTTGTTCCATGCATTAGGAGTGATGTATGAGAAGGCTCGACTGCCGTATCTGTTTTTCTGTATGCGTGGGATATCTGCAGGTAGGAATCCACAGAAGCAGAGATGTTTTGAAGGTTTGTGAAAGCAGATCCAATTGTTGAGTATGCTGGTATAGTGGTATGTAGTGCCTTGAAAGTGTGGGTGAGGAGTTTGAAATGTGCACGCTTGTGTATTAGTTAGTAGAGCTCCTTTAGGTTGTTGTATGTGAATGTGGCATGGGAGGTTGGGAGTGACTATGGCCCGTGTTCTGAATGGTCTGCACCATTTTGGTGAACTTTTTCTTGATCCATGCATAGAGGTTGTTATTCGGTTTCTTTTAAAATAACAGGACTGCATATTGGGACAGCAGAACTTCAGTAAGTGGGGACTGTGTCCGCCCACACCATCAGAAGCTGTGCCCAGTTCCTGGCTAACTCATAGTGCCTTATCCAAACCCCTAAACTTACTGGGATGGAGGTGATTATGGCAACCTGAAGATGACAATCTGATCCCCTCGAGAATCTTGGAAACAGATCTTACCCTTTTGTTGACTTACTCATGCATGCCCAGGCGAAACACAAAAGAGATCGAAGTTTTCAATGCATTTATTCAAACACTCGGATTCTGGCATAGGGAGAATGAGCTGTGATGATTTGGCAGATAAAACAAAGCAACATCAGATGAAACAAAGCAACGTTACTAGCATTATGAACGTGGGAAAAGAATAAACAGTCCACCCTTGGCAAATATTTTCTAGATACTCCGACCTATCACTAACCCTATATTGACAGCATAGGGAATGGACCATCTACCTTTGCCCAAACTAAGAGGGTAGCTTAGCCCCATACCAGGAGAACTGAACCAGGGAATTGGCCTGTAGTGTAGATGGCAATCCTTCTCTGCAAACTGGAAGATAAGCGCCGGCAGACCTGCATGTCGAGCACAGCATTTGTCCCAAGACAGTCATAGCTTGAGTGCTCCCCTACACCCCCTCTTTACTGCGTGTTTCACTCTTTTTCATGTCTTCCACCTCTCCTTATTCCTTCATTCCACTATGCGTCCCATGTGTGCTCCTTTTTCTCTCGACTGCCTTTCCTCTTAGTTGCTTTTTAGTGCACCATGTTTGGGTTCTTTTTTATGACTAGAAATGCATGTCCATCTCTATTAAAAACTCTTTTGCCTTAAATAAAGTCCTCTTTTTGATTCTGTCAAAAGAATGCCGGCTGGCAAGGGAGACTACATTATATTTAAGGCTCCCAGTGTTCTGTTTTTACTTATTTTTACAGATAAATACATACAGAAAACATTGTGTTTCCAGTCTGTACCTTAAAAGTGGAAAAATGACCACAAAACGGAGCACCTTCTTTTTCCAGAAATCTTTTTATTAGTGTTTCAAACATTATAAAAATGTTCACAAGGCATTTAGTTTTTCCAGATGGAGCACCTTCTTATTGACTCTTTGTTGTTGTTCATGACTTCCCTGCCAATGGCTGTGCTGATTCAGAGTATATGCAGTTAATAACATAGTACATTTCCTTAAATAGCAGTATATATTGACATATATTTGTGCTATTATGCAAATATTATCACCTGGCTTTATAGTTCTATTATATTTGGCTGCTAACTGTGCTACAATCGGACAGGTATCAAAGTAGGAGTGCACATTTATTGGTTAAATAAATGTGGAAAAATATGAGCTACTCCTTCATTTACTCACAAAACACAAAATAAATATGGACAAATACATAAAAAATGGCCAAAAAATAATTATGGATGAAAACGGACAGAAATGTGTAAAAAAAAAACAAAAAAAAAAAAAAATACCATAAAACCGAGAGCCCTAATTATATTACATCATTTCTTTTCAGGTATATAAACTAAAGAAAGACTTCAGTGGAGGCTCCCATGCTATCCAGCGTTTTATTTGATATAGTAACAGAAACCAGCAGCAGACTTCAGTTTCTTATGTTTGTCTGATATGTATAGGCTTATGTTGCATATGCTGACACATTAAAACCCAGGCTTGTTGGCTTTGCTAATGTTTGTTTAGCTACTGACCTGAGAGGTATTAAGAAAGAGTTCAGTAGGAGGGATTTGGGCTCAGAAATCAAGTGAATGGCAGGTGACGAGAGTGCCACTTCAAGGGGGATCCAATGAAGAATATGGTGCATCTGGTAAGATTGTTAGATGATGATGATCTCTGGTGAAGTCTGCCTGTTGAGTAGACCAAATCTAAGTAGTTATTCCTAGCAAAGCTAATTTATTAATTTGTTCCCTATTAGAGAGGTAGGTGCATCCTGTAATGGAACATAGGCACAGGTTTATCATGGTAGAATTGTCTTGATCAAGTAAAAGCATCCTCATTTGCCCTTTCCCAACTTAACTCAACCTGTCCCTACTTCACATCCTCAGATATCTAGATATTTTACCTTTCTTTAGACCTCTATCCCTCTTTTTCACCTATTGTTATCCCAGTTCAGCAATTTTCCAGATCCAGTTCCCTGCTTTAGGTCTCGCCAACACACAGCGCATGGTCCGTTTGCTGCAAGATGTATTGTTTATAATTCAGCGTGCTTAAAACCAGCTCACCACATACCATTAGTTGTTTTTGTTGTCACACTCATTTGCAATCTTACAGTTGCCTGGCACCCGTAGGCTTCGCTTCCTACTTGTGTTAGCTCCTCTATGGAGCAGGGACCACGTACATTTATTCTTCCTTGTCCTTATTCTTCCTTATCTTTTTGCAACGCCATATATATATATATATATATATATATATATATATATATATATATATATATATTCTATTTTATAAGCATTTTTTTATTATTCCTGGACGTGCAATGTGCCATTCCTAATTTTACTTCCGGCATACATCTTCTTATTTATGTTGCTTTTACCCTATCTGCACTTCTATTGATGCTTTAATTACTTACAACCACAACTGTTCTACTCTACGCCACTGTATTCTGCTTCTTTGTGGCACTCTACACTACTCTGGTCTATGCCTCTCCACTCTCCGCCTCTCCACTTTATGCCTCTCCATTCTACTCTACTCTGAAACTCTACTCTACCACTCCACTCTACCCTCTGCCACTCCACTCTAAACTATGCTACTCTCTGCTTCTCCAGTTTATTCCACTCTCCTCTACGCCACTAACGTTTAGCAATACTGAACAGCAGCCACGCTGCTGTACATCATGGATAAAAGACATTGAAAAAGCCACTAGCTCTCACACAAGCAAGACCTATTGGCTTCGCCAATACATGTTTTCATTATGCTTCCACACTCCCAGAACTGCAGCAGGGTGATGCAAGTTGGATTAAAAACATCATATAAATCTGAGTAAGACCCACTCCATGTAATGCGTAGCCGTAAGGTAATAAATACTGGGTCTGGCATAGGCATGTCCATGAATACTTGACCAGCCTAGGTAGATCCCAGTAATTTAGAGCACAAGTTCGGCTCACTCTTAGTGAATCAAAAATACAAGTTAGGAGGTGGAGCTGATAAAGTGACCATGGGATCCACAGAGTTAAACACGCAAAGGCAATCTTCTTGGCTCTCTTAATCAGCTTCCTTCAGAGTCTGCTGCGAGCGTGGGTGGCCATGCGTGGGGAGTGATGTGAATTAATGGAAAGGGAGACGGGAGAGCAGCCGGTGACTTACTCGGAGCAGTGGCGTTCCTCCCTCATGTGAACCCTTCCTTACCTCACATGGCTGGCCCGCTAGTCCTTCAGCAGTGGGGGAGAGCCGTGGAAGTAGACTTCTCTCAGCCTGGGCCTCCTGTTTTACCTGGTGATCCCCACCAGCAAAGGAAAGGCAGCCAGCTTTGAGGCAAAGGGTGAGGAACCAGAGGCAGAAGGAGTCCTGCATTGCGATAATCTGAAGATCAAAGGGTGGAATTCTGTTTGGGCTTGCCATTGCTTCACTCAGCTGGGTTTTTAATGTTACGATATATTTAGATTGATAAGGCATGCTTATGTATAGGAGCAGAAATTGGCTTGGTTGCATTCACACCAGGTACAAAAAGCACACTGTCATAGCTCGTATTCGTGCAAAACGTTCCAATACATTGAGGGCTTCGTGATAATATAAATTAAAAGTGTTTCCACTGGCAGCTCGGCGAATGACCAGCAAGAAAGAGTTCTGCTCGACTCGTTTAGGTTTAATAAATCTAAGGAATAAAATGGGACATCTAAACTGGTGAAGGGAAACCAGAAAAAGGGCTATGATCTGAAGATGACATTTATTAAGTACAGGGTAGCTTCATGCATGATGAAGTAAGGGAGGGGAAAAGCTACTATGAAAAAAGTTAAAACAAATGCACTTTGGAAGAGGGCAGTGTGAGGGGCCTGCATCTCTAATGGAATTAGGGTGGCCTGGTGTTTCTGGTTCCATGATTTTTCTCGTGTGAGCAGTCTTTGTGGGATTACAGTGAGTCTCCTTCTATGCAGGCCTATTGCACAGAACAATATATGGCTCTCATTTGCCTCATAAAACCTCGGAGTCTGATCGGCTGACTGGTGCTTTGGTCTAATTAGCTTGACTGTGCACAGGAAGCCCTTAAGTCTGACATAACTGAGGTTCCTGGGTCTCTCTGCTATCTCTCTGTGGCTAGGGTTTGGGGGAGCTAACAGCAACTTCACAAGTCTGACATAACTGATGCTGGTGCTCACTTCTCTCAGGTATCTGTTAGTCCGACATGCCCAACACTAACCGTCAACCCTGGAGACTTATATGGCTGGTTGTGCATGTTTTTTTCGGGTATCTTTCAGTGCCTCAGAGTACACTCCCAGTTCAGGGGTTTGACAAAATTGTTGCATGGGTCATGTATGCCTGGCCACGTGTGGGCAGACCTGTAATCTGATGGTACCAGGTATGACTTGATGTCCAGTGGCTCCAGCCTGTTACCTCTTTGATGTTATCCAGTGAGAGCTTCAGAGTGGCCCTGCTAGTGTTGGTGATCATAGGATTTCTAATTATGCAGTGTCTCATTAGCAGCATGCTGTAGATTAGAGGGAATGGCGATTATTCCTCCCAGTAGAAGTTGATGCTGGTTTTTTATTGCATTTGGGAAGCATGGGAGACAGTTAAACTGCTATGTAGAGGCACATGGAAAAGTATTTTGAAGGGTTCTATTTGGTGGGGAATCTATTGTGCAAATCAATTCATTGGCGGGAGAGGATCCATATCATGGGTTAGGAAATGGCAAAGCTGTGTTAAGGGTCAATAGCAGTTTCTTATCCTGTGGTCTGCTGACCCTCGGGGGTAGCCCAGTTCCTACTCAGGGTGTCCTTGACTGCTTACAAAACTAAATAATAGAAAAGTAATAAAACATATATACATAAAAAAACAAAATGTAAAATTACAAATATTAAAACCTTCTCTAAATGTGAAGGATTTTGAAGCTCAGGGCCAGAAATTAAGTTGGCATCCTCCGCATGGTTTTGGAAGCAGTGCAAATACTGTAAATAGAATTTAGCAGAAACAATTGATGGGCTCAAGTGAAGCACTGGTATGCGAGGACAAAATGAGAGCATTAAACACAAACAAGACAAAGTAATATGTCAAAGTGTAGCATATTCTTCATCTTTTAGAAATAAAACCACATTTTGAAAACCTCAGACCTTCCCAATAAAATTTCAAATTTGTTTGGTGAAGTAAATAAAATGTCATTTGTGTATTTGTTCAATCTATAGATGTTTTTTTTAATTGTGTGTATTGTTTTGAGGTTCAAATCTTATAAATTGCTTAGGCTGGGGTCACCCGCTTCCAGCAGTGATTTAGTGGGAGTCCCCAGAAGACAAAAGGCATGACGGGAAAACAAATTGCTTCTCGCCCACCCAGCTCAGTTAAAATATTTGGGTACGTAGAGTGGCCCCCCGTGAATAGACAAATGCATTTTGTAGATCACTTAATCATCAAATGAATAATTGTAGGCATTACTAGGCAACTAATCTATTACGTTCCCAGCCCACTCCTAATTGTGTGATGTTAATACAGGTTTTGCAACCTATTGGGGATAAACGTAGTGAATAGCGTTTCTAGTTTACTAAGTTAAGGGAGGCTGGAGATATTTATGTCAGCGATTTATTTAAAGCCTATCCATTCAGCTGTGGCAAAGTGTCGGAGTTTTGTGACATAAATATATTCCACATTCATTTGTGGTTATAAACGTTATGTTTTCTGTCAAGTTCACCAACGTTTCAGTGTGACTGGAACATTGCATGAGGTGAAAGTGCTGAAACCATTGAAGAAACTCTGCCTAGAAGCAAGGACTCGATTGGCAAAGCTTTTCTCCTCCTACACAGTGATGCTTACTGCTGAATTTTCAGGAGTAAACCACGGATACGCATGGAAGAAAGCTTTGTAAATCAGGCTCCAAAGACCCTCATTCTTGCGAGTTAAGTGCATGTAAAAGTTTTGCTTATGAAAGACTTAATAAAGTGAAGGCAAATGAAGTAGATATGTCACACAGTGAGGCCTCATTTCCCTGTTGAAGGCAGCGTTAAGGAAGTGAATAATTGTCTCTAGGTTTACATTTGGAACTCGTCCTTTCAGACGTATTTTTGTCCCTTTCTATATTTGTGTGACTTGGTTTGAGCAAGAATACATTTTTTTTGTTTTCTTTGAATACTTTTTCATTTTAATGCTGCATGCTCTGTTTGTTTTGAGTGCGGAAGCACCGCGAGAGAACCCCACTAGAGTAGGGTTTCAGAGATGACCTGTGAGACGGCGGTTGAGGACCGGGACTCCCGTCGCTGCGTTAAAGGCCTGTCTCATTGGCCGGTTCCCGTAAATCCATTGTCGGCTTCTAAGAGGCCCTGTCGGGGAGGATTCATTAGGGGATTGTAGTCTGGCAGGCGGAGATAACGGCAAATATCACCATTTCATTAACTCTGATGGGGAAGAAATGATGGAGCCTGGACTCGAGGCCTGGCTGCCAGCCACAGTCCGGTATCCGCTGCTCCAGCGAGAGGAGTTTATACAGCGATTTTCAATGTCGAGGTCTTTGTCCCTTGAAATGAAACAGTCAATTAGCCGAGGACAGATATTTTATTTTACCTGCAAACTCGAGTTAGAATTTTCAAAGCAATAAATAACGAGGTGTGTACATATGGGTTTGCTAATATTAGGCACCTTAAGCACGAAATGTTTCTCTGGTGACCACGTGAATCTTTTGTTAGTCTGATGTTCTTGATTGGGGAAAGCAGTGGATGGAATAATCGGGGTAATAGATTGGTCATTGCTTTGAATACACACGTTTAAATATTTAAATGGTTTGTAGTGTGGTTGCCTTTTGCCCTTGGAGTGTTTGGCTGCAAACGAAAATTAATGTTAAGAACTCAATTGCATTGATGCGTGATAAAGTGATATGATTAAAAAACGTTTCAGTACACAAGCCAGACGTGCTCCTTTTTTTGATGGATGTGTGTACTTGCATGTAGATGCCTTTCAGATCTTATTGCTGCATGAAAGTTTTTTTTTTTTTTTTTTTTAGTTCACTTTTCTAAAAACTTACCACTGCTTTCTCATTCCAGCCCACGACCCTTCCTCAAGGCACCATCAACATGAACCAGTGCACAGATGTGGTGGATGGGGAAGGCAGGACGGGCCAAAAATTTTCCCTGTGCATCATGACCGCTGAGAAGGAGCACTTTATCAGAGCTGAAAACAAAGAAATAATCAACGGGTGAGTGGATGATTCAAGAAGGTGTCTGTGGGTGGCTTGTGTAGCACTGATGTGTCAGGCCCATAGTAAAACTATTCATCACTTACAATTACCAACCTGCCTTCGTTGGCAGATTTGAGAACATTCACTGTTATTTATAATATCACATATTAATGGCCAGTGATACTCACACCCTGCATACATTAGTAAGTGATACGTTGTCTCCTTTACAGATGGAACTTGACAAATGTATTAAGCTGTCTGCGTGCATGCTAAAGATGCCCCGCAATTCAGTGTTGCCCTTTGCGTGCTAATTAGCTTCTTGGTATGGATTCTATTTCCTGATTGGTTTTCATCAGTTGTCTTGCATTCAATTTGAAATCTTTGGTGATATTCCTTGTGAGTCTTAATCCACAAATGTTTCTCAGTGTTGTAAAACCTGATTGATGCGAAGTTGCTATGCCTTAGACGGCAAGGCACACTTTCAATGACCCCATGTTCCTGTGCTTTCGTTTGAGCAAGTGTTACATAGATAGAGCCTATTGGATCACTTCTCCTTTGCAGTCTGGTCTTGACCGCATTTTCATCCATTTTAGTGTTTGTTCAGTTTGTTCTAGGGTGTAGAGTCTAGGAGTCTAGCTTTTAATTACTAGCTAGATACTGCTTGTTGAACAAACACTGCAAAGCCAATATTTCTCACCTTTGGGACCTATTGGCTTTGTTTATGGCTTTATTTTTCAAAAATACAAGGGAAATACCATGGATACATAGTGACCATGGCTACATAATTATTTTGAAGTGCACTTAAAGCAACAGTCGGGACCAGGGACGACGTCAATGAAACCAGATAAAATAAATTTTATTTACAACATAGTCATCAAATGGTGGGTAGAAACAAAGAGGCACAAAAGACAGAAATCTCATAAATTCAGGCAATAATGTGTGATATAAATCACAGTGTGGTAGTTAGTTATAGATAAATATACAGCAGCATTTCTGCTCTTATGTTAATTACTGTATACACATTCTAGTGTCAGTGCGCAAGAGTCAACAATATTTAGATCTTATAAAAATATCAGGATCATCAGGACATTACAAATGATGCCTGAGATGGTTTTACTCAATGGTTAAAAAAAAATAATAACAATTAAACGTTGCAACACTGGTACCAAGTCTAACAATGGAGTGTACATAGATATGCACTGAGTTCGTCACCTAGAGCATTACTCTGGAGCCAAGGTACATAAAGGAGGGAAGGATTCACCTACAAAGGATCATTGATCTGTAGTAGTAACCGTACCTTATTAAGCATGGACAATAGCAGGATGACAGGGGACTAGAATGCCGGATGAGATGCAACTGGCCTCCTTGGCCATGGAACAATAGAGTGAAAATAGTGTTGCACCCTTGGACCAGGCAGTGTGTGCCGTCTCCTAAGATTACGTCATTGGAGCAGGAGGGTGTCTGAGCTGAGGATAAGAATGGGACCACATTAATAAGATACCCTCCTCTTTTGCAGTGGTAAGTGTTGGTTACCTATGGAGCAGCTCATGTTTTCTCATGGGGTGTTAGTTGTTTCACTAGAACTCTCTTCCAACACACAGCCTGCCTGTACATTTACCTAGTCTGTGTATTGAATTAAACTTGTAACAAATATTTTCTGCAAAAAAGATTGGGGGGGGGGGGGGGTCATTTGCATAAACCTCACAAGTGCTAGTCGTAGCAATGTTAGGGCTAGGCCACTGGAATCCTGCAATTGTGTGGCAATGGTGTTTTTCAAATAATTATAGATTTGCTGTTTTTGCCACATAATCAACTATCTGCTGCATAATCTGCAGAGTTTAATAAAAACAAGCATTTGTAATGCAATGGGTCTTACATTTTCTTCAGTTAGGGCTGTTGGCATTGTAAATCCATAACTGGATTTTTCTTGCCACATGAAATTGGTCAACACTGCCTCATACTTTCATCTTTTCCTGCCATACAATTCTAGTGGCCCAGCATTTAATTAAAGCTTTACCTTCTTCCTCTGTCTTAAAACATATACAATTATCATATAAATCTTAATCAGAAATAAACTTTTGGCAGTAGAGTGTAATACTCAAAACACCATAAAAAATATAATTTGGGATGGATTGGAGGGTGAAAGGAAAGAGGGAGTCAGGAGTAAAGGTGGAGAGGACAAATGGCGCAGTAACGGTGTCATGGGCCCTGGAGTAAGAAAGGAAAATAGTTGACTGCAATTTTGGTAGCAGTAATTAGAGTTGAGTGAGGTCCATAGGTCTCCGGGACCTGGTGCCACTGCACCTGCTGCTCCATTGATAACGAGGCCTCAGGAGAGAGAGTAGATGGGAAAAGAGAAGTGAAAGGAATTCAACAGAGAAACGGAAGAAAGAGAAGGATCACAAAGAAATGAAAGAAAGAAGGGAAAGAAAGAACGAGAAAATGAAAACACAACTAAGAAGAAATGGAGCAAACGTGTGAAACAAAAGAAAAAAGGGAAGGAAGCTAGTGAACAAAAGATGGAGGGAAAAAATAATGAAGGATGTGTGAAAAGAAAGAGAAAATGAACATTAGAGGAAAAAAAGAGAGATGATGAGACAAATAAGCAGCAAAAGGCAAGTATGTACTGACCTATTTCCCACAGACACGGAATGGGAAGACCAGTTTGACACTTTGGGTCCCGACAAATAACTTTTGGCTTCCACACACAGACAGGAAAAAGAGGGATTTATAGAAAAACTTGAATTGACAGCTTAAGATAAGAAAAACACCAGTGAAAGGAAAAAAGATCTAAAAAAAAAAAAGTGAAAGGGCGCATACTGAGTCAATGGAAAGAGTAAATAAAAAAACACAAAGAAAGAATGAAGGGAAGAGAAAAAATATTGAAAGAATGAACGGCTGATGAAGAAAAAGAGAGGAACGAAACAAGGAAAGAAATAACCAAGGTTTTGTGAGTTTGAAAGAGGTGGTAGCAAGAGGAAGAGGGAAATTAAAAAAAAAAAAAGGGAGAAGAGTAGAAATAAACAGTTAAAAGAAAGAACTAAACTGTTAATGTGCGGATTTTACGAGCTGAAAAGACAAAACTGGGGAGAAAAACATTGAGAGGAAACAGAGTAAAGATCAGAACAAAGTGAGACAGGTGAAACAGACCCTCCCAAATAAAGATGGTAGCTAAGAATAGATTTAATTGGCTTCCCCACGTCCTCAAACAGAAGTCAGTGTGTGGAACAGCAGGGAGCACTGCACAACAGCCGGAGGTGCGTAAGAGTTGTATGTGAACCCTAATACAGCACTATTGGGGCGCTTCAGATCAGGATTTGTGGTATAGACAGAGCTGTGTTCCGGCCCAGTGCTGGATTAACAGAAAGGCAGCGGGTGAGGAATGACAAACAGAGCACCGTGTAATTCCTGGTATTGGAATAATGGGTTAGAGTTGAGATTCACTGACAGAGTTATATGTGGGCTGCCGTACTGGAATAGTAACCGGCACACCGTGTCAGAAGTGAGGTATGTTAATGGAGCTATGTGTGGAACCTAGGATTGGCGTGCCAGTGTTAGCAAATGTTAGCCTGGAGGGGCCCTGGTGAAGCTGTGAGTGGGGCCCAGTATGGGAGTGGCTTTCCTCTGAACCACAGAAGCAAGAAGTCCTGCAGGGCGTGTGTGTGAGCCTTAGAACTGAGAAGAAATGTGCACTGAATGTTAGAATTGATGGATTCTGGTGGAGCTCTGGTGGTTCCCATCAACAGTGGCGTTTGATGTTAGACTTGAGGTGCACTGGCTAAGCTGTGTATTGCTCTTTTGGGTCCAGTATTGGCTTGGCAGTGGGACCGAATATTAGAATTGAGCTGCTGTAATGGAACTGTATGTGCGCAGGTCCCAGTTTAGGAAAGGAAATGATCTCATGGGGGTAGAACTGAGGTGCGCTGATGGAGCTGCGTCCAATATCCTGGTACTGGAACAGCAGAGTGTACTGACGGCAAGAAGTGAGGTGCTCTGGCAGACATTGTGTGTGGGGTTCCTGGCAGTGGCACAGCTGAGGGCTAGGAGTGTGTGATCTGAGGTGCACTGATGGAACTGTGCCCGACGTCCCAGTACTGGAGCAGCAGAGTGTACTGCCTGCAAGAACTGAGGTGCCCTGGCAGACAGCGTTTGGGGTTCCTGGCACAGCGGAGGGCTTGGAGTGTGTGAACTGTGGTGCACTAATGGAGCTACGCCCAAGGTCCCGGTACTGGAGCAGCAGAGTGTACTGCCTGCAAGAACTGAGATGCTCTGGCAGACAGCGTTTAGGGTTCCCAGCATAGCTGGGGGCTTGGAGTGTGTAAACGGTGGTGCACTGATGGAGCTACCCCCTAGGCCCGGTACAGGAGCAGCACAGTGTACTGACTGCAAGGATTGAGGTGCTCTGGCAGACAGCGCGTGTGGGGTTCCTGGCACTGGCACGGCTGAATGTTTGAAGTGCGTGAACTGAGGTTCACTGAAAGAGCTGCGAGTGGGATCCCAGTATGGAGCAGAAGTGGGCATTGTCTCGAAGGATTGCAGAGCCTTGGTATAGCTGGGTACCTAGGCTATAAGCAATTACAAGCGATCCTCCGCCATTGCTCTCAGCACACAGGAAAGCACACTTGATAAAGAAAATCCAAGCCAAGAAGGATGGGAGCCAGGCAGCTGAGAGAGGGTGCAGGGAGCCCACAAACACCAAATATGACCCAGATAACAGCCTGATTTATATCCTTGTTTACAGCTGAGCTCTGAGGAAGAATGGTGTGCAAATGAAAAGGGAGGCTTCCCTTGACAGGAGCAGGAAACAAAGTGAAAAAAAAAGTCCCCTACAGACCAGATAAACAGGATAAAGAGTAATTATACAGTAGTTGGTCACTGCTCCCACACAGAAGGAGGGACAGAGAGGCCTGATTGACCACTAGCAAACAAGGATTTTTAAATGACACTGAAACTAACAAATAAAATAACTGGAAGCCCACAGAAAAATTATACTTAAAAGTATACAAGAGATCATACGCTTACGCTTGACCTAACAGAAGTATACTTCAAAGTATACAAGAGGTGGTACGCGTATGCTCGACCTAAAAATAGTTTCTAGCTCCAACAGTTCAAAAGTTAATAAAAACTGCAGTTACACGTGTTGCTGTGCAGTGAAAGGTCCTTTCCAAAGCTTGACTGGTCATCTTTCTGTTGCTTATTGCTATATTTGAGTGTTAAACTGAACATATAACCAATGCCGGGACAGTGTTAAGTGTATACTTGACGCAATAATGACTTAATACTATCATAAACTGTGTTGCATTGCGCCACCTAATTTGCCTTCCCTTGCCACAAAATATTGGCCTTCCCCTGCTGCATAATTCCCGTGACCCTGTGCTAGAGTAGAATCAAGATGCCTGCCCAGGTCTTTCACACTGCAGTATATTAGTGCACACATAATTTTTATCTTTTGAATTGGGTTTCCAAAGTGCGTATATTCCGTTCATTAGAGTAAGTCGTGGCATATATTCACGATTCGTGTTCACCTTGGCGTTTCTATAGGGTATTCCTGCTGTGTTTCTCTTCGTACTGCATCAGAAAGCCAGATATTTTTTGAAAATTGTGCATGACCGGGCTCAATGATCAGGTTCCGCCTGAAGGCCTCTGCATACACCGTGGCTAACCGACGAAAAGTGTGCACGCTTGGGGGGCGGTAAGTCCGGTTGAGTGCCAGTTTGTGTTTTATCCCGCTCTTGCTCGCAGTTTTTCTCTTCTGATGCCCTTGGACTGGCGCAGCACGGCAGACGTTGACGGGGGTGCGCTGTCTTCAGTGGCCTGCGCTCGAGCTTGGGGCGCGTGCTTGCCGCACCCAGGTGCGCCCACTGCGCAGACCATCTGTCACGGAAATGTAAACTCAACGAGGTGTGGGGACGGCAGCGTTTGTGTTCGTACGACAGCTAGACGATGGTTGCGATTTTAATGACAGACATTTTAAGGGTGATATACTTTTATTATTTAAACAGTAGTTTTAATCTTATTGGTGCTAGATAACTGGCGAGGGACCAGCCCCTTACCGCTCGTGCTGCAGGGTGTGTTGAAACGTAGCTGTGCTTTTGTTAGAAAATGATTTCGCCTTTGCAAGTTGTCACTTAAAGTACGTGTTTTTATTTGGGGGAAAGCGCACATAACAGCTTTACGCCGCCCTCCCGCTTTCTTCAAACAATTTGAATTCGCTTGACGTTGCTGCTGGAAATGGGGCAAAAGTACCCTGAGATTCCATAAATTGAATCTGCAGCAGAAAGGGGGTGGAATAACAAGAGGAAGAGTAATGAGCGGCAGAATACAATTCAACATAAACGTTTGTTTTTTAAAATCTGCAATCACAAGAATTTTCACTAAGGCAAAATGTTACAGATCTTTTTTTTTTTTTTTTCTTCTTAATTGGTCACAGGCTGCTTTTTTAAGTATCTCGAGGGATTTAAGTGGGATGAAAAAAGTGGGCGGAGGTCTCTAAAGAGGCATGGCTAGGTAATCTGAGTCCCATACTGTGCAACTCTATCTTGATTCCTCTCTGAGCTTTCCGTTATTACACCCATATAACTCAACAACAGACACACTTAAAACCAGCAGGACTGTTGGCTTTATCAATGGCTATTAGCAGTTATGATAAACGAATAACAATGATTTTGTTGTAAATAATATTGAAAATGTTTAAATTCTGAAATTGGGAGCAAAATAATTAAACGCTACGGAAGCCTGTGGAAGGGCTAGAGCAGTGGTTCCCAATCTGTGGTCTGGGGACCCCTGGGAGCCCGCGACGCCTCTTCAGGGGGTCCACCACAGCTTAGAAAAATAAATAATATTAACAGATTAGGTCCCCAGCTTTCAGTAATGGCTCAGTGGGGGGTGGGTGTCCGTGGATTCCAATAAAGATTCAGTGGGGGTCCCCGGGCTCCAGTAATGATAAAGTGGGGGTCCACAGAAGTCAAAAGGTTGGGAACCCATGGTCTAGAGGTCTCCAGAGTGTCTACATTACACTTTATATGTTCAGAATGTGTCTGATATGTACATATTCTTTCTCTTCACATCTCATCCGTCTGTACGCCTCAAACCTCATCTCTTTCCTCTTCAGCAAACTCTTTTCGCTCTCCCCTGAAAGCTCTTCCTCTCATCTCTTTTGCTTCACGACCCCCAAATACACAACACACCCATCTACTCACCTGAAAGCATTGCATTTTCTTTTACTTGCACCTTGTCAATATTTTGACAACCATGTAGCATCCTTATACGTTTATACAGAATAAAGCCAGCAACTGGAATTCGTGACCATTGCTCTGTGTGCTGTGCAGAGTGGCCAAGGAAAGGACAACCATGTATTCCAACCCCTCCCCCCCCCCCCCCCCCCTTGCCCCTGCCCCCACTGACAGGCACTGTCAGTCATCTTCAGAGCTCTCAATATTAGTCTGGGTATAAATACCTGGAGGTGATGCAGTTCAGAGTATGCACTATACAGGAGTAAAATGCTACTTGAAAAAAATACAGAAACACAACATTCTGGCAATGGATATCATTTTTTGGTAATGCAAGATTAAGCAAAACGTGAAATATAACGAACAGCTAAATTGCTGTCATGGATTACCTTCATGTTTTTAACACTCAGTTTTGAGAAATCGATCAGTGTTTTTGCAAGTAAAGTTAAGAACATCAATATAGGGATATAGGGCAGGGGTCTTCAAACTGAGGGGAGGCCCCAGGCTCTGGCCAAAAAAAGCATTATACTGAAAACAGGTCTTTGTTTTAAGCTGAAAAAAATGAGCTGCAGTAAACCGGTCTATAATGCCTATCACTAACATGTTTTGCCATTTAGAACCAAGCTGGGAGTATGTGTCAAAAGGGAAGGGACCCCAAATACTCTTCAAAATCTCCATCTCCCAGTAATCACACTATGGATACTTTCACACTTTAGTAGGGCCTGCCTGACTGGAATAGTAAATTTGGCATCATGTATTTGAATGCATTTTTAAAACGGTAACATAATTTAACGACAATGTTGAAATAAGCCTAGACATATTTAAACATTGCCAATTTAATAGAATAACTGTGAAAAATGTGGAGGGGCCCCCCGATTATTATTATTTCACCCCTCTCCTCCCCCAATGGAGGGGTTGCAGCATTAAAAACTTTGAAGACCATTGATAAAGGGCCTGATAGAGACACTGTTCAATGTCTGTTTTGAACTCCTACTGGGTTTGGATGCTTTTGGGTCTCTGCCCACTTAAAACCATAAATATCTAAATATATTACTGGGTAAAGTACCTGCTGTAGAGATCTTTGCATACTAAGCAATCAAGCAATTTCCACTGTGTACAGGAACACTTTTATGTGTTCAATATACCACGCTGAGTGGCAATGATTTGCCCTGACTTGGGTCCTGTGCTCACTGTTCCTCTGGAACAAAGCAACACCTGACTGATGAGACCCAGTCAGAGCTAAACAGGTCCATGAGTTGCTTGTGTGCCAGTGTATGGAGGCCCTACCTGGGCAGTTTCAAGCTCGTTCTTATAGGAGCAGGGTCAAGACTAATTTACATGTATCTGGAACCACACCTAAGTGGCATGGTGGGCAAAAGCACAATGGGTTGGAATGCTACCTGAGCCCATTGCCAGTGGATAGACAAATTGCAAGCATTCTTCCCAGCACCTTTTGTGTGTTTGATGCACAGTGTCAGTATGATAAATCTGATGGTTAAAGCACTTCCTGGTGAAATCTGTGTCACCAGTATGACTCATCGTAAAATCACAAAGAGTGTCAGTGTGCCTGCTGCAAAACACAACATGCTCATGCAGGTTACAGATTTATCTTTTATGTAGTCAGCTCAGTGGTGATAATTTTTGCTGCAGAGATCCTTGTCACTTGTATGTCACGAGTTCTAATCCTTGTGTCAGACCTCATTCAGGATGTCATGGAGCAGATGGGGATATCAACCATGGGGGTTGACCTTTTACCACTGCTGTACTGGAGCTAGCCCTACTATGGCTCAACAAACTGGGCCAAGTATAACCTTTTCCTCACTTGACTCACAGTGGTAGCGAGGTTGAGCAGTCATAGGCTTTTCAGGGAGGCTGGTGTGGGGCTTACTTAGACTAAAGAGTTAATACCACCAACCGCACAGCAGTGCAATAGGATTACCTTCCTGCTCAGTGCTTCTTTTTGTATAAAAGAGGAGTACGTTATTACACAAAAAACATAGAATTCCACTACTCTCAATAATGGACGAATACATGGTCCAAGGGTGAACGTCTTTGTGCTGTAGGGCAGTGCTTTAAAGTGTGGGATGCAAACCATTGTTTGGCAGTGAGATGATTTTTAATGGTTCTCAAAAGTTCAAGCAAGATCACTTTGAATTCTCTATTTATCTAATCAAATATGCTGTGCTTCAAAGACCTGCTTCAAAGACCGAGGTCAAATGTTAGTCTGTGTCCTCTGACAATTTGCTGCTTATGTTTTAAACTTGGGGATTGCTGTTTACAGACTCCTCTCACATTACAGTTAGGGAAAGTGTATTATGTGAGAATCTTGATGGGATACTTAGAGTGTAAAAGAAAAGGCAGCAGAATGTCATTTTTAAAAACACAACAAAATGTAAATACCTGTAAATGAACTCTAAAAACTCTGCAGTTAGGACAGCAAAAATAAGGCACATTTTTTAAAATTCTGACGTGTGATAGAAACAAAGATTTTGATACGATCAAAACAAATCACAACATTTTACTTAGTGATGTGCAAATGATATTCTCTAAAACACGGTTTCCATACGTTATCATTTGTGTTCAATATGTTTTTTTCAGTAAAACTTATTGTCTATGCAAATTTAATGGCAGTGGACTAGTACACAATTATACAAATATCCCTCTTCATGTCCATTAAAGGGTCGCAAAAGTTTGATGTTCTAAAAAAGTGGGTTGTGGTTCTAAAACATTTGGGAAGCAATGCTTTAGGGACCTCTGCCGACGAGGCCTCCTATGTCTAGTGTGTCCTCACCCTTCCACTGTGATCCCTCTTCCATGTTCAGAGTTTGAGGTAGGACTATAAGTGCATTTCATGCTCCTTTCTCTTCCCCCTCAAACTGACTCAGTTGCTCGGGCCGAGGCTCATTCAGCCTCTCTCCAAGTTTGTAGCAGCAGTGCTAGGCAGTGGTCGGCCCTTCTGTGGAAGTGGGATCTCACCGCTAGAATGAAGCCTCCATTCAGCAGTCTTCTCAGGGGCTGCAGACTTTTGAGTGCATCATTCGATAGAGCAGGAGCAGAGGTTTCTGTTGGGGAAGCCTCTTGTGCTTGGTGGCCTATGGTTGCAGCGATCATTTGCCTTTCAGTGGGTACTTCACTCACAGAGCGGCTCACTCCAATAATTTGGTGAGTAGTAGGTGGTTCTTCCTGAGAGTGACTGCCATATACCCTTAGATGACAATTCTTCACCATGGCAGATACTGGGTGCTATCTTTTTCACATAGTAACTCAAGGTGATGACCTAGATTCTTCACAGTTCTCCTCTAAGGCATCTCTCCGACACCTAATCTTCTGGACCCAATAACACACTTAGTAGTGCTGCGGTCGTGCAGTCCACTTAAGGGGCGCACGGGACAACAGCTAGCACTCCTCCTGGCTTCTGTTTTCTCCATCATAGGGGCACACAACTCCAAGTGCCCAGAAGCTGGCACTAGAAAAATTGACAGTACCGCTAGTCATTTGACACACTTGCTTAGTGAGTCTTTATCGGACGGACCGTACCCCACGGTCAGTTCCAGCAGTCCCTTCCGTGATATGTTCCTCCAGCAAGTTTGGGTGTTCTTTCCCTTGCTCACAGACAAGATAACTTGGCACACACGACAGTCCAGTAATTCCTCCTTCTGATCGAACTCCAGGCGCTATTCCCTCACCTCTGGGGAGATATTTGTCAATGCAACACCAATCCTTGGCTCTGTAGTCCCATAGTACTCTACAGAATACCACCTGTGCAGATGAAGAGCCCACAACAATGAACAATGATGGGTTGTGAGCTCCCATCTTTATACCTCTTTTGAAAATGAAGGATGTATATGTAAGGTTTATTTCCTTGATGTCCGTTTGTATTGGTTCCATTTTCATGTGTTCTAGCCAGACTGCCTTCCAGGCCTTGCCTTTGTCTATAACGATCCTCTGCCCAGCAGGACAGTCTACAGGTGGAGTGCCCACCAAAGAAGTAAAAAGAGGTGAGAGCAGGATGCACCCAACTATTTAGAACACCTCCTTACAGAGATCAGGAAGAGAGAGCAAATTCAATGCCCCTTCAAGGGACTCCTTTCCCTACCAACAGACACTCACACAGTACCTCCTGCCTTATTGGAGTAATATAGTCTTATCTTCTTGCTCCCACATTGATTTAAAATCATTGAAAGCCATTAAATCTTCCACTCACTTCCTACCTGTTAAGGAACCAGCTACTAGATGAAGCCCAGTCTGGGTGCTTACCTTTCCATAGTAGAGACTCCTCAATCCTTTCAGTAACATCTTGGACCAGGGCAGATCTGAGGCCCTGGTTCTAATAGATTTCGCTGCGTCATTTGATACTGTTGTTCATCTAGTACTTTTAGAACAGTTGTTGGAATAATGGCTATGACATTAGACTTGATTAAGTCCTTTTTTATGGAAGGTCTAATTGTGTTTTCCCTTCACCACTTAAATCTTAGGATTTTACTTTCCCCTGTGCAGTTCTTCAGGATTGTCTCAGAGTCCAACATTGTTCAATATATACATGGATCCATTGGGTGCATTGATAATATCCTATGGCTTTTCCTTCATGACACTCAGACAATATCCAGTGTGTTGTCTCTATCTCTAAAAATCTGGAGGAAACACAGGACCATTTCTTTCCTGCATTCTAGGCATTGTGAAGTAGATGAACCAAACCTTCCCGAAGTTTAATGCTGGGAAAATTTAAATCTTACTTTATGGAGCTAACTGTCGCATGTGGGAGGTAAAATGGCGACCACTGGGGTTGGGTCCATTACCATCCCCCTCTTCCTGTGCCAGAAACCTGGAAGTGATATTTGATCCCAATCTCTCATTTGCACTTCATATCACATCATGAGGTACGTAAAATTCTGCCTTACCTACTTACCTTGGCCTAGAGAGTTACGAATATGGGCCCCGATTTCATCCTGGCCAGACTATGCCAGTGATTTTTACCTGGGCACGCCCTCTGTTCGTTTGAACGGGCTCTAGGTGGTCCAGAACGCTGCTGCATAGATCATCCTAAATCTCTCCCAAAGAATCTCAGTGAAGCCTCTTCTGCCTTGTCGTCATTGTCTTCTTATTCGGCAGAGATGCATTTTTAAGACTCTCTGCTTAGCGTTCAAAGCAAAAAAAGGAAGGAGTCCTATCCATCTTTCGAGGAAATCCTGCTTCTACTCCCCTGTTCGTACTTTGCAGTTGTACGGTACTGGCACACCTCCCACCCCTAAATTTAGACACTGCTGTACTGGGGAATGCGCTTACTTTTACCATATGGCCAAGATCTGGAACTCTGTGGCAGTTGAACGCAGACTGTCTCTTGATTACTCTACTTTGAGAAAGTCTTTAAAAACTTGGCTGTTTTAACAATTGTACTAAGAGTGCCATATGTTACTGACATTTAGCATAACACCAATTCACCCCTTTCTTGCAGTAACAGATCACTTTAAAAATGCTAGTCATTAATGTATTCATCAATGTACCTAATAGCAGCTCCATTCTGATGGATACAACTACCTGTGGATTCCTCACCTAATGAATACTCCCATGGCGCCAGCATTCAACGGAAATCTTCTTACTAGTCTCTGCACGTCGACGAGGACGTCACTCTAGCCCACGCGACGCCGTCTGACGTCATACAGGCAATAAGAGGTCCTCGCCGACGTGCCGATGACAGTTCCCTTTTTTCCGTGCATTCGAAACGGTTATCTTCGAGGGAGCTACTGTTACCTTCGTGGTTACAGTGTATTGTCTGCTGCGTAGTCTTCTCTGCGGTAACAATGTCTCAGAGGAAGTCGGGTTTCAAGCCCTGTCGAGAGTGTGGGGGCAAGATGTCAGTTACAGATCCTCACTCCGACTGTCTATGGTGTTTGAGCTCCGACCACGACGTCTCGACTTGCGATTCATGTCAACACATGAATCCGAAGGCCCTCGAAGAGCGTGAGGCCAAGTTATTCATGGCAAAGTCAAAGAAGAAGGAGAAACATCATAAGAAGTCTTCTTCGCCAAGGTCTCACCGGCGTCATCGAGACTCCCGGCGCCGTAGAGACTCACGACGTCACTCCAGCAAGGAGTCTCGTTCGAGGTCACCTTCGGCTCGGCGTCGGAGGACTTGGGAGGTCAGCCCCACGGTCACGCCGCATCCATCGACGCCGTTGCCCTCTCCGGCGTCACCGACTTCGCCTGGTCAGGCGTCAGTGATTGAGGTGGTGCAGCCTCTTGTGTTTTCTCCGGCGTCGCAGACGTCAAGGCCGGCGTCGGGGTCGCCCTCGATCCAGGCACCCCAGTATCCGGCTTTTCCCACTCCTGGAGCCGATAGTACCGCGTTTCTTAATGCGATGTATACCATCTTTCAGCAGATGGCTCCAGGAGCTGCTCCGGCTGGTCCTTCGGGGCCCTTGGCCTTTTCGTTGGGTGATCCTGCGCCTCTTCGGCCGGCACCCTTTATGCCCTTTCTCCCTTTTGGGAATGTGGGCTCGGCGCCGGTGCCGGCGTCGGTGGCCGCTCCGGTGGCTTCGGATGTTTCGGCCCCGGAGGTTGCCCCTCCGTCGAAGTCAGGATTTTGCCCTGTGACTCCGGTTGGTCCATCGGCTCCAAGACCTCGTCCTCCGGCTCCTGCCTCGGCGCCGAAGCTGCCTGTGGCGCCGGACGCGGCGTCAGATGCTTCTGGAGATCGGCGCCGTTCTTCGACGTCGGCGGAGGCCATGTCGACTCCGCGTATCGAGGAGAGACTTCATTCGAGGAGGCGTGCTCTCCGTCTTTTAGAAGAGCAAGAGTACCAGCGAGTCCTAGAGGAGGGAGAGATTGAGGACTCTGGAGACGGACTGCATGGTCTGGATACAGCCAGTGGGCTGGACACTTCCCCTGAGTGGGACCTTTCATCTCCAGGGGAATATACGGAGGAGGCTGCTTCCTTTCATGCTGTGGTGAGGAAGGCAGCGAGCTTTTTGGACCTGCCTTTGCCGGTGGCAGAGGCAAAGCAGAATTTGCTGACAGAGGTATTGCATCCGGCCTCTGCTGCAGCTGAGCCTCTCTTGCCATTTAATGAGGCTTTGCTGGATCCGGTGTTGGAGGTGTGGAAGAAGCCGGTGTCTTCCTCGGCCGTTCATAGGGCTGTGGCCAGGAGGTATCGAGCTGCACCATCTGACCCTGGCTTTCTCTCTAGACACCCTACGCCGGAGAGCTTGGTGGTGCAAGCCTCCTGTTCCTCAAAGTCAGCGTCTGGTTCCTTCCCGACGGTGCCTGGAGACAGAGACTCCAAGAAACTGGATGCGCAGTCCAAGAAAATATTTTCGTCATGCAGTTTGGCGTTGAAGGCCACCAACGCAACGTGCATTCTGGGGAGGTACATCCATGCGCTGATGGATGATATTTCGTCTTCATTTACGGAGCTTCCCCAGGGTCTCTTGGATGTGGTCTCGGACGCCCAGGCTGCCGCGACCCAGATTATCCAGTCTGGGCTGGACACGACCGACTCGGTGGCCAGGGCGATGGGCACGGCTGTGGTGGCAAGAAGACAGGCCTGGCTCCGAAACTCAGGGTTCTCTGCGGATGTGCAGTCGACCCTGCTGGACCTCCCGTTTGATGGGGACAGACTGTTTGGAGCCAAGGCAGATTCAGCCTTGGAACGATTTAAGGAGAGCAGAGCCACAGCCAAATCGTTAGGACTGCAAGCTCCTTCTTCCTCTGCCTCTTCTAGAATTTTCAGGAGGTTTCGGGGATTTGGGCGTGGCTCTTATTCCTCTTCCTTTCAGGGGAGGTTCCAGCAACCCGCCTCTTCCCTCCCCTATAGGTCATTTAGAGGGAGGGGAGGGGTGGGGTCCATACCAGAGGAGCCTCTCAACAGCACTCTGCCTCTTCCTCGTCCTCTGGAGGGGTGCAGCAGGGGAAGCAGCCTTAGGCTTCCACCGTTTCCCACTCACTCCTCTCCTGTAGGGGGAAGATTACAGCATTTTCTCCACAAGTGGAAGTCTATCACAACGGACACTTGGGTTCTCGGCATTGTGGGAAAAGGCTACGCCCTTCCCTTTCGGGAGTTCCCGCCCCTCATCCCGCCCCGCCCATCTTATTGTTCAGAAGAACACCTCCTGTTGCTAGAACAGGAGGTTCAAGTCCTCCTTTCAAAGGGCGCGGTAGAGTTGGTCCCAGAGCAGGAAAAGGGTCAAGGTTGTTACTCAAGATACTTCCTGATTCCCAAAAAGGATGGTCAGTTGAGACCAATCCTGGATCTGAGGATCTTGAATTGGTTCCTCAAACAGGAAAAGTTCAAGATGCTGACCCTAGCACAGGTGCTTTTGGCGTTGAACAAGGAAGATTGGATGGTGTCTGTCGACTTGCAGGATGCTTACTTTCATATCCCGATACTCAAGTCGCACAGGAAGTATCTCTGGTTTGTGGTAGGGTCGCAGCACTATCAGTTTGCGGTCCTCCCGTTTGGTCTTACTTCAGCACCTCGAGTCTTCACAAAGGTGATGTCAGTGGTTGCGGCGGAGCTCAGAAGGAAGGGGATAGCAGTATTCCCTTACTTGGACGACTGGTTGATCAAAGCCAAGTCCCCGGAGCTTGTGTCGCATCATCTGCAGTCAACAACCCAGTTGTTGTTCGACCTGGGCTTTTCGGTGAACGTGCCCAAATCTCACCTGGAGCCCTCTCAGCGCCTCCTGTTCATAGGGGCAGTACTGGATACAACATTGAGTCGAGCCTTTCCTCCGCCTCAGCGGATTCAAGATATTCAGGAATTGGTTCCAATGTTTCGAAATGGAGCGGTAGTTCCAGTTCTCAAGGTCCTTCGTCTGCTCGGTCTGTTCGCCTCCTGCATTCTGTTGGTCACGCATGCTCGCTGGCACATGAGGGCTCTTCAGTGGTGCCTCCGAAGGCAGTGGTCTCAACACAAGGGAGATTTAGAAGGTACTGTCAAGATCTCCAGAGATGCTGCTGTGGAATTGAGGTGGTGGATTGCGGGCAACAATCTTTCACAGGGAAAGCCGTTCGCGCAGTCGCCACCAGTGGCCACGGTAATAACGGATGCCTCCACCCTAGGATGGGGAGCTCATCTGGGGGATCTAGAGATCAAAGGGCTTTGGTCTCCAGAGGAACAGGTGTTTCATATCAATCTGTTGGAGTTACGGGCTGTACGTTTGGCTCTCAAGGCCTTCCTCCCATCCCTTCGTGGTCAGTCGGTACAGGTCCTGACGGACAATACTACCACGATGTGGTACATAAACAAACAGGGAGGAGTAGGGTCGTACCTTCTCTGCAGAGAAGCTCTTCGGCTATGGTCCTGGGCAAAGGACCATCAGATTTGCTTGGTGGCAAATCATCTGGCCGGGGTCTTGAATGTACGTGCGGACAGTCTCAGTCGCCAATTCTCGGCAGACCACGAGTGGCGTCTCCATCCAGATCAAGTCTGTTTAATCTTCCAGATGTGGGGGTTTCCTTGGATAGATCTGTTTGCCACTCGGGAGAACGCGCATTGCCAGTTATTCTGCAGCCTCCAGTATCCGATGCAGGGAGCGTTGGGGGACGCGTTTCAGATAACCTGGTGCGACCAGTTGCTTTACGCGTTTCCCCCCATACCCTTGATTCCTCGAGTGTTGAGGAAAATTCGCCAAGACCGGGCCCAAGTCATCTTAATAGCTCCGGATTGGCCAAGGAGGGTATGGTACTCCGACCTTCTCCAACTCTCACTGTGCCCTCCGCTCCGTCTCCCTCTCAGGGCAGACCTCCTCTCGCAGTCGCAGGGGCAGGTTTTACACCCCAACCTCCAGAGTCTGCACCTACATGCTTGGAGATTGAACGGGGCAACCTGAGTTCCTTCTCTCTCCCGCCTGATGTAGTGGATGTTATCTTAGCGGCCAGGCGACACTCCACTAAATCTATCTACGCTAATAGGTGGTCTAAATTTGTTATGTGGTGTGGAGAGAGACAGATTGATCCCTTACATGCTCATCTGTCACATGTTTTGTCTTTTGCACTGTCTCTAGCGCAGAAAGGTTGTGCAGTAGCTACCATTAAGGGTTATTTGTCGGCCTTGTCAGCCTTCATTTGTCTTCCAGACCAACCATCGTTATTTAAATCCCCTATTGTTCTCAGATTCTTGAAAGGTCTTCTGAATCAATATCCTCCAAAACCATTCGTTATGCCTCAATGGGATTTGTCCTTGGTCCTGACTTTCCTTATGGGGTCCCCTTTTGAGCCTATGCATTCTTGCCCCTTAAGGTATTTGGTTATTAAAACAGTATTCCTGGTAGCTATAACATCTGCAAGGAGAGTGAGTGAGTTGCAGGCCTTATCGGTTAAACCCCCTTATATAACGTTTTATGGGGATAAGGTGGTGTTGAGGACCAAGGCTGCTTTCCTTCCGAAGGTTGTTTCACCCTTCCATTTGGCTCAGACAATCACTTTGTCCACGTTTTATCCTCCGCCTCATCCTTCAAAGGAGGAAGAAAGACTACATCGCCTGGACCCAAAAAGGGCGTTGAGCTTCTATATCGACAGAATGAAGGATATCAGGCTGGAGGATCAGCTGTTTGTCGGATACGTGGGCAAGAGGAGAGGAAAGGCAGTCCACAAGAGAACACTCTCCAGGTGGTTTGTTCTTTGCATTAAAATCTGTTACTCTTTGGCAAAGAAGGATCCGCCTGAGGGCATTAGAGCTCACTCCACCAGAGCTAAGTCGGCCTCTTCGGCCTTGGCCAGGGGTGTTCCTGTGGTCGACATCTGCAAGGCCGCAACTTGGTCGTCCCTTCACACTTTTGTGAAACATTACTGTTTGGACTCTGAGGTCAGAAGGGACGGTCATTTTGCACGGTCAGTGCTGCAGGATTTCTTGGTTTGACCATTTAGGCACCCACCGCCGGGCGTGGTACTGCTTTGGGACTCTATTCATTAGGTGAGGAATCCACAGGTAGTTGTATCCATCAGAAGAACGAGTTACTTACCTTCGGTAACGACTTTTCTGGTGGATACATTAGCTACCTGTGGATTCCTCACGGTCCCACCCGCCTCCCCGTTGCCTTTTTGGTCTCTCCAAGCAATCCTTGAGTGTGCTCCTTTTGGTCTTCAAAGTTGCAATACATTTTGCATGTATGATATTTGTATATATGTGTATATTTACATATAAATCTATATATATATTGGGTATATACATGATTCGTATGTATAAATATATTTATTTAAAAAAAAAAAAGAAGGTTATATTAAATCTACAGCTATTTTATTGCAATGTTGTGTGATTTACAATATTAAGAGATGTTGCTTTGCTCTTTCATTGCATTGGGTTATTATTATTCTCATGCACGTAAAAAATGTTGGTACTGTCATCGGCACGTCGGCGAGGACCTCTTATTGCCTGTATGACGTCAGACGGCGTCGCGTGGGCTAGAGTGACGTCCTCGTCGACGTGCAGAGACTAGTAAGAAGATTTCCGTTGAATGCTGGCGCCATGGGAGTATTCATTAGGTGAGGAATCCACAGGTAGCTAATGTATCCACCAGAAAAGTCGTTACCGAAGGTAAGTAACTCGTTCGTCAGTCATTTACAGCCCATTGTATTAGGAAGGGTCCTGGCATTTCTAAGGAAAGTCTGTCTCCTTCCTAACTGTAGTGTTTGGTGCTCCCCCATCCATCTAGGAGATGCCAGCAATACACATATGCTCTCTGGAGAAAGCAACCTCTCTTTCATCTTGTACTTCGGTCCAGACATGGGCTTCCAAAATGGAACCAGCAGGCTTGTATCACCAGGCAAGGCACATTATCATGTCTAGCACACTCGCACGTGAGGTCAAATTCAGGATTCTGGGTTCATCATGAGCATCTAACTTTTGATGAATGGGCCTATAAGTATTATATCATATCTCACAGGTAAATGTCCGTCACTATAATCCACTACCGGTATGCTGCCAACCCCGCACTCCACCTCGTGAAACTTGCAACAGAGACAGTAGTCCCCTTTCAGTGCTCAGTGCACCCCTCCCGGTTCAGGACACAGCCCAGAAGCTATTCGTATCAAAAGACCACGCCTACCTCAAAGCAAGCACATAGGATTGGTTTGTGGCATGACAAAAACATGTAAACAAACGGGATCATAGGTATGCAGTACGCCTGGCTCCGGGCATGGGACGTGATTGTACATCATGCAGAGGACATTTCCATCCTAAAATACTTGTGATATTTTATTTTATAAGCCAGCATCAAGGAGCTTCATGCAAACTGCGCAGCATAAGCGTTGACCCTCCTTAAGATAACACTAAAGATTTAATGTGAAGTGCTATGTAAGTGGTTATTACTGTAATTGCTTATACAAGCATATATATTTTACTCACCTGCATACGACGCATTCATATATCCTAGATACAGCGCTTGGAAAACTCAAAACCTTGCCTCCTAGATGGTGTAGCCATCAAGAATTTAAGCTGTAGCTGACCCCCTCCCAACATCAGTAATAAGACCCAAGCAACAGGAGTGCTGATGACCTTTTAAGTGAGGCATTATCTGTTGGGCCCATCTGGAAACGAAAGTAACATATATTTCTCATCTTTTGAAGCTTGCTGCTCTGAACACTAAGCATTGAAACTCAGGGTGCCGCTGATTGTTTCCCGTTTTCAACTAAGTTCAATATGACAAAGTCAGCACATTACACTAAGGCCAGCTTGATCCGGTGACCAGATCCCCTTCAACAATGCAATTAAGAAGAGAGACTAATGTTGAGATTTTAGCCATACATGGAATATTAAAGATGAAAATGCTTGTGGTTGAAAGCGGTGTCCCAGACAATGGAGTCCTTGGAGCTTCTGAGAAAAATATCAGTATACTTTTTGCTCGCTTTACACTAAACGTCCTCTACTTGGACCCTCATTAAGAGTGACCCATATAATTTCAATATGTTTGGAAACTTCTGTTAACGCACATATCAGAATTATACGCTGTGTATATTTTATCTTATCAGGTAAGTTCTGGGTGTGATAAAGTCTGTATCCCCTTGGATAAATGTCAGCGGATAAAACTTAGCAATACTTGCAGATGTTAAAATGCTCAGAAAATAGAGACATGCGGATGTCGGTGCAGTAGTCACCACCATCTGCATGTTCTGCACCATTTTTTAAGCAAATCTTTTAACACACAATCGGTAACGCACTACACCAATTTCAAACACCTCGGTGTCAAAACGTATATTGTGCAATCATTTTCATGTACCACTCGTAATGAAGGCCTTAGTGGACGGTGCCAAAAATGGGTCCACCACACTAAGTGATTAAGTGGAAGACCCTTGAGGTTATTTTGACTTAACTTTGTATAGCGTTGACAATATTCACTAGGGGGCAGTGTTGCCAATGTTAATACTGTAGAGGTAATTAGAAGAAAGCTCCTGGTGTTTTAATGGGGGTGGTTGTAGTTTGTTCATTTCGTGTATTTAGAAACAAAAAGTGGGGCCCACGCAGGATCCTGCCAATGGGTGACTCGTAGAGTAAACACCACGGTGGAACACGTTGAAGATTGTTCAGAATGTCTGTTGTGCAGTGTCATAGTTTGTAGGCCTGGACTTTTGGGCAGAGGCTAGCAGTGTTAATCTGATAGCTGTTCTTGAGTGCTTCGTTTAAGTGTGTGCCCTTAAAAATTTCTGACAATTCTGCATCACCTTACCAAAGCTATACTAATTCTCACAGGTGGAAATATAATTTGTACATGCGAGATGAAGGTGCATAGATTATTGATTTGCATTCATGTTAACATATATGATTGCCCTATAGTGATTATTTGTCTGTATCTGTTTTCAACATCGTTTTTAGGGTCGAGAGCACAAGCGCTCGGTCCCTGTTGTAATCTCTCTTTGGGCTTTTAACCACGCCCATGTCACGCCTGTCACTTTCATTGGTTTGTGTGCTTGCCTTTTAAAATCCGCCTGATTCATTAGTGAAAGGCATGCATACGTCATGCCTTTTCCTGTGTTTAGCTCTCCTTGAGCGCACTGGCCAGCTACTGAAAACATTACGAGGCTCCATGTTTTCAGCCTGGTTTCTGCATTACTTTATCTTCTTCTTTTCCACGCAGTGCAATTGCGCTGGGTTTTACATAGCGCGATCGCGCTCTGTTTTTTGTTTTTCAATTTCAGTGCGATCGCACTGTGTTTTACATAGCGCAATCACGCTCGTTTTTTTTTCCTTTCAATTAATGTGGCAAGAAAAGTCCCGTTAGAAGTTTACAATGCTAACAGCTCTAACTCGACCAAATGCGAAACCCGTTGCATTGCAAATGGTTGTTGTATTTTGTTATTCCTCTCATCCCTACACATAGAGGGCTCTGCTTCCCCCCCATGCATGCCTTCTCTTTGCAGTACGGGACCTTTTCTTATCCACATTTATGTACCCCCAGGGGATGCTACACGTACATGAGGCACAAGAAGGAAACATGCCAAATTACACTAGTTTGTGTCCTAAAGGCAGCAACCTAATAGAGCCTTAAATTGGCGCCTGCCCTGCATTTTCCTCTCTATAAGGTTATTTTCAAAGCCTAGTCTTTTATCATGTTAGCGTGAAATTGCCGCTCGTTCGCTTTCTTCATCTGAGTTACAGCCTTTTTTAGGTTGAGCAGAGCAGCGTGTAGTAATCTATTCTGTGGGCTTTAACCACTCCCACCTGATGCCTGTAATGATGTAACATGGCTCCATGCCAGAACACTGGGCATGGAACCAGCTTGTTCTGAGGTTCTGTGATGCAGGGTTCTCTAGATGACAGTTGATATGCTGGCTGTTGGTTGAGGCCCTAATAAATACCTCCTACCACATATCTTCATCTGGTGTGGATTCACTTTATTACACTGGCGACGAAGGTGGGATAAAAATGAACCAAGAGGAAGGGACAGCCTCAACAACAACAAAGAAGGAAGAGCTTGGATTATGTAAGAGAAAAACGGAGATAACTTACAGAGACGTGCTGGAAGAGGATCGAGCGTCTTGCAGCATGTTCTAGCGGAGAAAAGTGTGAAATTGCGGTTGTAGGGGCTTTATGGAAAGCTGTTTGAGCATTTACTAAGGATCAAAGTGGTCTCTGGATGCTTCACGACGTCAGAAGGTCAGTGAGCAATTGAAAAAGGACTGTAAGCTGTGGGAATTGTTGGCGGCCATCTTGAGTGTGGTGAAAGGAGAAAAACAAGCCAGATTGACTGAAGAAAATAGACTGGATGTTTGGTTGGGGCCATTTTGAGTGAGGAAAACGATCCGAGATTGCTCAAAGAGAAAGCAAGCCCAACTGCCTGAAGAAAACGGACTAAATGTTTAGTGGCGGCCATCTTAGATGAGGAAGAAGGAATTATTATTTTTTTTTTTTTTTTTTACAGCGCAATTGTTGGAGGACATCGAAGAAGAACATCGACGGTCTATTGGAAGTTGAAACTTAGACGGAGACTGGATAAGGATCACTATATTGGTTTGTGGTCACGGGAATATACATTTCTTTGGAAACTTTATTGCACTTGTGGAATACAAGTATTGGGCGTTGTAAAATGAAGTAAACTGAAAAGGTCATCTCTGCGGTGACAAACACACCTGAAGACCCGTGTTTGATATAGCGGCATCGTGCTGGGACATACGGTGACTGGGAAACCTTTTGGGCTTTAAGTACTTTTAGCAACTAGTAGGGTTTGGAATATATTGTGGGGAAGAAGTGTTTTACACCTCTTGTGAGTATGCAGAATGTTACGGCGCCGCCGTTTTTCTTGTCAGATCCAGGAGAACCGGTTATTAAGTGGAAGAAATGGAAAAAGATTTTGGAGAATTATGCCAGGGTGTGTGGTACGAATTTGAGTGGTGAAAGGAAGCAGGCACTTTTGTTACATTGTTTAAGGGGTGAAGGACAGGAGGTGTTGGAAAATCTACCTCCATTGTCGCAAGCTGATCAGAGGGGGTTGAATGAATATGAAATATGTGCAAGACAACTAGATTTACATTACTTGCCAAAGATTAGTACTATTATGGAAAGGTACCATTTTGGTTTGCGGGAGCAAGGGAAAGAGGAGAGTGTTGAAGAATATATTACGGCGTTACGGAAGTTGGCTTCAAGTTGTAAATTTGGGGCGTTGGTAGAAGAAAGGATTAGAGATCAGTTTGTGCTGAGGTGTTGCAGTGATAAAGTGAGGGAAGAACTCTGGCTAAAGGACGAGCCACCGTTGGATGAGGTTGTTAGTATTGCAAAAAGGGTAGAGCATATGTTAAAGTGTGTTGGAGAACTAAGTAAAGCACATAAAGAAGACAAGGTCAGTGTAAAAGCACAAGAAGTGGAGTGTCAAGTCATACAAAAAGATGAGAAGAAAAAAAAGTATGAGGGTGTCCGTGAGAAAGATGTTGTAATTGAAAATAGCGCAGAAAAGACACAGGGGAACAGGAGGTTTGCAACACCTTTTCAAGGAAATTGCTACAGATGTGGAAGATTTGGACACATGGCTAATGCAAGTGAGTGTCCTGCTAATAGGATTACTTGTAATGTTTGCGGAAAAAGAGGACATTTTGGGAAAAATTGTAGGATGAGGAATAGGAGAGATTCTAGATCAGAAATAAAGGAAGTCCGTTTTCAAGTTAGTGAGAGTGAGGTGGAACATCCCTCTGAATGGGTTTTGGTGGGGGATGTTAGAGTTAAAATGAAATTTGATTCGTGCTCTCACATCACGTTTCTCTCAAAGGATCTTTTTATGAAGAATTTTCAAGGAAGGAAGAAACTGTTCAAACCTAATATTAAACCTACGGGTTATGGTGGGTTGCCAATTAAGTTATTAGGTTATTTTGATGACTGCATTGAGTACAATGGTAGGTTCACTGATGCTAGGATTTATGTTGCTGAGAGGGGTGATAATTTGTTGAGCTGGAGTCATCAAGCACGTTTGGGTGTCATTCTCAATCCTAATGCACATCCATCTGTTCAGGTACAATCTATTGAGGGTGACGAAAACAAGTTTGTGAGAGCTTTTGGGGAATTGTTCAGTGACACCTTGGGGTGTTTAAAGGGGTACAATCACCATATTAAGTTGAAACAGGGCGCAGTACCAGTTGTGGCAAAAGTTAGACGCATTCCCATTTGTGTCCAAGACGCTGTACAAAAAGAGATAGATAAATTGTTGTCCACTGGTGTTATACAGCCTGTAGAGGCAACGGAGTGGTTAGCTCCCATTGTTGTGGCACGTAAACCAAATAATGAAATCCGTCTATGTGTGGATCTTCGTGCCTTAAATAAAGAAGTGGTGGTTGACAAGTTCCCACTTCCCAATATTGAGGAATTAGTATCATCGTTGGATGGTGCTTGTTATTTTACCACTCTGGATATGGCATCAGCATACCATCAGGTTCCGTTGAGTAAAGAGTGTCAAGAATTAACGGCTTTTATTACGCCAATGGGGGCCTTCAAGTTTTTGCGTATGCCGTTTGGGCTGGTTTCTGCGGCCTCAGTATTCCAGAGGATTATGGAAGATCTTTTTAAAGGCATTTCAGGCGTAAAGTGCTACCAGGACGATGTATTAATATGTGGGAGAGACGTGAGAGAACATGATGAGAGGTTGCATGCTGTGCTTAAAAGGATGCTTGATGCTGGGTTATCTCTTAGGCAAAGCAAATGTAAATTTGGAGTCACTGAACTGGACTATTTGGGTCATCATATTTCACGGCAGGGGGTGAGTCCTAAAAAGGATTTGGTGGACACTATCGAAATGTTAAAAGAACCGTGTACAAAAGATGAGGTTTCTTCATTCTTAGGTATGGCAGAATTTTATAACAAATGTATACGAAATTTTGCAGACAAAACAGTAAATCTAAGGAAGTTGATGTGTAAGAATGCAGAGTTTGTTTGGACGGAAGAGTGTGGTACAGAATTTAAACAAGTAAAAAATGATCTCAGGAATGCACCAAACTTACAAGCTTTTGTACCTGGGAATCCCACTTTCATTGTTACTGATGCGAGTATAAAGGGGCTGGGTGCTCTTCTTTTTCAGATCAGGAAGGGCCAAGAGGTGCTAATAGCTTGTGCTTCAAGATGCTTGAAAGGGGCAGAGATAGGGTATTCTGTTATAGAGAAGGAAGTGTTGGCAATTTTCTGGGCCATAAACAAGTTCAGAAAATTTGTGTGGGGATCTTCTTTCGTAGTCAGGTCTGATCATAAACCCCTGAAAGAAATTTTTGAGAAGAAGGGTTTGGACTCAATTTCCTCGAGGATCAGGAGATGGGTCATTTCCTTGCAGGAGTATAACTTCATGTTTGAATACATTCCGGGAAAGACAAATGTAACGGCAGACTGTCTGTCGAGATTGGTGGAGGTGGTAGGGTATGATAAATCTCAGGATGAAAATGATCAATGTGATGCTGAGTGTGGCATAAGGGTTTGTGATGTTACGCTGGGGGCTGTAAAGGAAGATGAATGGAGGGATGAGTTGCAAAAGGATAGTGAATTGTGTTCTGTGATGTCTCTTTTGGAACAGCATAAGTCTCGAAGTCTGGTTAAACCTTGGTCGTTAGTTGCGAATGAGTTAGCCGTTGTTGATGGTATTCTAATGAGGGGCACAAGAATGATTCCCCCATTGAGTTTGAGACGAGTCATCGTGAACATGGCTCATGAAGGGCATATGGGCATTTCTAAAACCAAAGAGCGCATCCGTCAGGATTTCTGGTGGCCTGGATTAGATTTGATGGTGGAACGTACTGTTAGGGAGTGTACACCTTGTCAAGCTAGTGATAAGGTGCTCAAACCAAGATGTTCACCTATTGTTTGTAGAAGTTTACCAAAAAGTCCATGGGATGAATTAGCTATCGATATTGTGGGGCCATTGCATGGAGAACATCAGACTCCTTACCTGTTGGTGTTGCTGGATTTGTATTCACGATGGGTGGAGGTGAGTTTGGTGAGAGAGATCACTTCTCAATCTGTGATCAGTTTTTTAGAATCTGTGTTCAAACGCGAGAGTTTTGCTAACTCTATTCTTTCTGACAATGGTCCGCAGTTCTGTTCTGCTCAGATGGAGGAGTATTTTGTAAAATGTGGAATTGTACATAAAAAAATTGCGTTATATCATCCAGAGGCGAATGGTGCTTTGGAGAGATTTAACAGGACTTTAAAAGAGAGTATACAATTAGCAAAGGTAAACTGTTTAGATTGGAGAAAAGAACTGCAGGGTCATATAACAGCTTACAGGTACACTCCTCATGCATCAACGGGGAAGACTCCTTTTGAACTGCTCAGGGGAAGGTCTCCAAATACTTGTTTGTGTCCTGGCTGGATGGTTGCTGGGAAGGGTTTGAAAAACAATGGTATTGGGGAATGGAGAGACAAAGAAGTGTCTCTGCAAAGCAAAAGGAAGATTTATGTTGATAAAAGGAATAATGCGAAAGTTACAAATTTTGAGGTTGGAGATAAAGTAAAGGTCAAAGCTCCTGTTGGGTGTCAAAATTGGTCAAAATATACCTCTCCAAAAACTATCATTAAGCTGTTTAAAAATGGTGTCAAGACGGATGATGGTCGCATCTGGAATCATAGTCGCGTAGCACATTTTGGGGGGTGTGGTGTGGCCGACAGGAGAGATGATACTTCTTATCGTTTTCCCTCTGACATTGATTTAAGGTCTGATCATACTCGTAGGAGTGTCAGAACACGCAGGTTTCCTTTACATTTGCGTGATTTTGTGTAGTTCTTTCTACCCTCTTTTTCTTTCTGTTCAAATGTGTTTTTGTTCTCATGTTACTTCTGTTCTAATGTAAAGAGGAAGAAGTGTAATGATGTAACATGGCTCCATGCCAGAACACTGGGCATGGAACCAGCTTGTTCTGAGGTTCTGTGATGCAGGGTTCTCTAGATGACAGTTGATATGCTGGCTGTTGGTTGAGGCTATAATAAATACCTCCTACCACATATCTTCATCTGGTGTGGATTCACTTTATTACAACGCCCATCACTTTTTCGTTCCTGGTCCTGCCTTTCAAAATTTCATTGATCTCATTGGTAAATGCTTTATGTTTGTCCCGCTTTGAGGCTGTTTTGTTACACCTTGCAGACTGACCCTGTTACTTGGATTATTGCACGATTGCTGATAAGCTTTAGTTCTGATGGATACACCTACCTGTGGATTCCTCACCTAAAGAATTCTCCCCTCGCACCAGCTTCGACGGAAATTTCTTCTAGCTCTGCACGTCGACGATGACGTCACAATAGCCTGACTCCACGTGACGCCGTATGACGTCATCTAGGCAATAAGAAGCCCTCGTCGACATGCAGACGTCAGTTCCCTTTTTTCTGTGCCTTCGAATAAAGTTTTTTTCTTCGAGGCTAACAGGGAGCTGCAGTTGCGCATCTGTAGTTACTATGTCGCAGCCAAGGAAATCTGGCTTTAAACCTTGTAACCAGTGTGGGGGTCGGATGTCGGTCACTGACCCCCATGAAAATTGTTCATGGTGCCTTTGTTCCGATCATGCGGTCGAGTCATGTGGTTCGTGCCAGCGCATGAACCTTAAGGCACTTAGGGAGAGAGAGGTGAAATTATTCCTAGCCCGTTCCAAGAAGAGGAAGGAAAGGCGCCATCGTAAAGAATCTTCTTCGAAATCTCTCGGCGTCGTCACAACTCTCGGTGCGGATCGAATAGAGGTCGGTCTAGGTCCAGATCCTGATCTCCATCAGCTCAGCGCCGTCCGACGTGGGAAATTAGCCCGACCATCACTCCTGCGCCTCCTACGACTCCGGCTTCTCCGGTTTCACCTTTGCCGGTGTTTGAAGTCGAGCCTCTTCAAGAACCGGCTGCTTCTCTGGGGCAGGAGATGCTTGGTCCATCATCGGCTTCTATGCCGGCGCCGACTCCGACTCCGCAAGCATATCCAGCTTTCCCGGCGCCGGGTACGGATCCTGCAGCATTTTTAAATGCTATATTCAATATCTTTTCCACCATGGCGCCTGGAGGAGGGCATGCGGGTCCGTCAGGCCCTTTGGCTTTTAATCTGGGTGCTCCGGCTCCTTACAAGCCGACACCTTTCATACCATTTTTGCCTTCTGGAGCCGCTGCGGCGCCAATGCCCTTGGCGTCACCCAGGAGACCTGTGACGCCTACAACGTCTGCTACTCCGGCGCCGGTGGATTCTCCACGGATCCAGTCCACAGTCAAGTTGCCTGTGGCGCCGGAGGGTCCGGCGTCGGATGGATCTGAAGAGCGGCGCCGGCAAAGATCTTCGGCATCGCCTTATTGACGCCGGGACTCGAATCCAGGCTCCGGTCCAGAAGACTAGCTTTACGCCTCCTGGAGGAGGAGGAATACAGCAGACACCATCTGGAGGAAGGCGAAATCTTAGAGCCTTCAGGTGATTTTCAGGGCCTGGACACTGCAAGTGGTATTGACACTTCCCCTGAATGGGATTTGGCTTCCCCTGGGGAGTATACCGAAGAGGCTGCATCTTTTCATGCAGTAATAAGGAAGGCTGCAGACTTTTTAGATCTTCCTCTTCCGGCTGCTGAGGTGAAAAGGAACCTTTTGACTGAAGTGCTGCATCCGGCTTCAGTGGTGGCGGAGCCTCTCTTGCCCTTCAATGAGGCTCTCCTGGAACCCATTAAGGACATTTGGAGAAAGCCTGTGACTTCTACAGCTGTCAACAGGGCGATAGCAAGGTGCTATCGTGCGGCTCCAGGTGACCCGGACTTCCTCTCCAAACATCCAACTACGGAGAGTTTGGTTGTTCAGGCATCGTGTTCCTCCCGGTCATCCCCTGGTTCGTTCCCCTGACCCCTGCGGACAGGGAGTCTAAGAAAATGGACCATGCAGCAAAGAAGACCATTTCTTCATGCAGTATGGCCTTGAAGTCGACAAATGCAACTTGCATTTTGGGACGTTATATTCATACCCTTATGGAGGAAGCGAAAGGTCATCCTAACTTGCCACAAGAGGTGTTGCATTTGCTAATGGACGCTCAGGCGGCGGCGACCCAGGTGATTCAGTCTGGGTTGGACACCTCAGACTCCGTGGTAAGGGCTATGGGTACATCCATAGTGTCGAGGCGTCAACCTTGGCTGCGCTCATCAGGCTTCTCTTCGGATGTACAAGCAACTCTTCTGGGCCTGCCCTTTGACGGGGAAAAACTCTTTGGGACAAAAGCAGATTCTGCTCTTGAACGTTTCAAAGAGAGCAGAGCCACAGCGAGGTCGTTGGGACTTCAGGCAGCCACTTCCTCTAACTTTAGGTCATACAGGAAGTTTAGGGGTTTTGGACGTGGCTCCTCCTTTTATGGCAGGTTCCAGGCACCACAACAATCTGCAAGCTTGCTGCCTTACAGATCCTTCAGGGGCAGGGGCAGAGTACGTACAAGTTGAGCCACCCAGCAGCACTCTGCCTCTTCCTCTTCCTCGGGAGGGGTGCAGCAGGGTAAGCAGCCTTAGTCCTCCACCACTCCCTGTTTACATGTCTCTGGTAGGGGGGAGACTTGCCCAATTTCTTCCAAGGTGGGAGTTTATAACATCAGACTCTTGGGTCATCGACATTGTGAAGAAGGGGTATGCTCTTCCCTTTCAGGAATTCCCTCCCCGCCCATCCTTCTGTTCGGAAGACCATCTTCTGTTACTGCAACAGGAGGTGTTATCCCTATTGTCAAAAGGCGCAGTGGAGTTGGTTCCCGAGCAGGAGAGGGGTCAGGGCTGTTATTCAAGATACTTCCTGATCCCCAAAAAGGATGGTCGGTTGAGACCAATTCTGGACTTAAGGATTTCGAATTGGTTCCTCAGGCAGGAAAAGTTCAAAATGCTGACCCTTTCACAGGTTCTTTTGGTGTTGAACGAAGGGGATTGGATGGTGTCTGCCGATTTGCAGGATGCGTACTTCCATATTCCAATCCTCAAATCGCACAAGAAGTATCTCCGGTTTGTGGTGGGGTCGCAGCATTATCAGTTTGCGGTCCTCCCGTTTGATCTTACTTCAGCACCTCGAGTCTTCACAAAGGTGATGGCGGTGGTAGCGGCAGAGCTCAGAAGAAGAGGGATAGCGGTGTTTCCCTATCTGGACGATTGGTTGATCAAAGCCAATACTCCAGAGCTCGTGCGGCGTCACCTGCAGTCGACAACTCAGTTGTTGTTCGACCTGGGTGCCCAAATCTCACCTGGAGCCCTCTCAACTCCTCCTGTTCTTAGAGGCAGTACTGGACACAACATTGAATCAGGCCTTTCCTCCGCCCCAGCGGGTTCAGGATATTCAGGCGTTGATTCCGATGTTTCAAAATGGAGCGGTAGTTCCAGTCCTCAAGGTCCTTCGTCTGCTCGGTCTGTTTGCTTCTTGCATACTGCTGGTCACTCATGCACGCTGGCACATGAGGGCTCTTCAGTGGTGCGTCCGCAGGCAGTGGTTTCAGCACAAAGGGGATCTCGAGGATTCGATCACGATCACCAGAGACACTGCAGTGGATCTTCAGTGGTGGGCTGCGATCGGCAACCTGTCACAAGGAAGGCCGTTCTCGCTGCCTCTGCCGGTGGCCACAGTTGTAACGGATGCTTCCACTCTAGGGTGGGGAGCTCATCTGGGGGACCTGGAGGACAAAGGCCTTTGGTCTCCAGTGGAACAGAGGTTTCACATCAATCTGTTGGAATTGCGGGCAGTACGTCTGGCTCTCAAGGCCTTTCTCCCTTCCATTCACAGTCAGTCCAGGTCCTGACGGACAACACTACCGCAATGAGGTATATAAACAAGCAGGGAGGAGTGGGGTCGTACCTTCTTTGCAGAGAAGCTCTTAGACTCTGGTCCTGGCTTCAGGACCACAAGGTTTGCTTGGTAGCAAATAATTTGGCCGGTGTTCTGAATGTACGTGCGGATGTTCAGTCGACGCAGCTCGGTCAACCACGAGTGGCGTCTTCATCCGGATCTAGTTCGTAACATCTTCCAGATGTGGGGGTGTCCGCAGATAGATCTGTTTGCTACACAGGAGAACGCGCAGTGCCCGTTATTTTGCAGCCTCCAGTATCCGGTGCAAGGAGCTTTGGGGGACGCGTTTCAGATGTCCTGGAAGGGTCAGTTGCTTTACGCGTTTCCTCCCATACCCCTGATTCCTTGAGTTCTGAGGAAGATCTGCCAAGACCGGGCCCAGGTCATCTTGATAGCCCCAGATTGGCCAAGAAGGGTGTGGTACACAGACCTTCTCCAACTCTCTCTGTGCCCTCCGCTCAGTCTCCCTTACAGGGTGGACCTCCTCTCGCAGTCGCAGGGGCAGATTTTACACCCCCACCTCCAGAGTCTGCACCTTCATGCCTGGAGATTGTACGGGCAATCTGAGTGCTTTTTCTCTCCCACCGGAAGTGGTGGATGTTATTTTATCGGCCAGGCGACACTCCACCAAATCGATCTATGCAAGTAGGTGGGCTGTATTTGTACGTTGGTGTGGAGAGAACCGAATTGATCCCTTAAAGGCTCACTTGTCTGATATATTATTATTTGCCCTTTCCTTGGCACAGAAGGGTTGTGCAGTTGCCACAGTTAAGGGCTATTTATCAGCACTGTCGGCTTTTCTGTGCCTCCCAGATCCACCTTCCTTGTTTAAATCTCCACTTGGTTTGAGGTTTAAGGGTCTCACTAATCGGTTTCCGCCCACACCGTTTGTTATGCCACAGTGGGACCTTAACTTGGTATTAACATTTCTAATGGGCTTGCCATTTGAACCAATGCATTCTTGTGCTTTGCGTTTGCTGGTTCTTAAGACTGTATTCCTGGTAGCCATAACATCGGCCAGAGGAGTCAGTGAGCTTCAGGCTCTTAGTGTAGAGTCTCCATACCTTTCCTTCTTTAGAGACAAAGTGGTGTTAAGGACCAAGGCGTCTTTCCTCCCGAAGGTTGTTACACCCTTTCACTTGGGGCAGTCTATTACTCTCTCTTCCTTTTACCCGTCACCTCATCCATCCAAGGAGGAAGAAAGGCTCCACCGACTGGATCCACGAAGAGCATTGAGCTTCTTTGTCGACAGGACGAGGGAGTTCAGGCAAGATGATCAGCTCTTCGTTGGATACGTGGGGAAGAGGAAAGGCAGAGCAGTCCACAAGAGAACGCTATCCAGGTGGGTCATTCTCTGTATCAAGCTTTGTTATTCTTTAGCTAAGAAAGAACCACCTGTGGGGCTTCATGCTCATTCCACCAGAGCTAAGGCTGGTTCTTCGGCTTTAGCTAGGGGTGTTCCTGTGGTTGACATCTGCAAGGTGGCACCTTGGGCATCCCTCCATACTTTTGTCAAATATTATTGTTTGGATTCTGAGGTTAGGAGGGATGGCCATTTTGCTCGCTCGGTGCTGCAGGATTTCTTGATTTGACCATTCAGGCACCCACCTCCGGAGGTAGTACTGCTTTGGGACTCTATTCTTTAGGTGAGCAATCCACAGGTAGGTGTATCCATCAGAAGAATAAGTTACTTACCTTCGGTAACGCTTTTTCTGGTGGATACATTAACTACCTGTGGATTCCTCACTGTGCATGCGTAAGTGCGTCACTGGTCCTAATTCTGCAAACAGCAGAGGATCTGTCTGCAGCACACTCTAACTTGTTTTTCTTGATCTCTGGAAATATGGGACTCCCAGGCACCCTCTTTGGAGTGCGGCTTTTGTCATGGAAAAAGGTACAATGGTTTCAAACTCTCTTCCTTTCATCTCACTGCCAGACCCCTGCCCACTCGCTCTCAACTTCTACCACCTCTTTCTTCAGCTATCCCTGCCCCCCTCTTACTTATGATCATACACCGAAGTTTTTTTTATCTCCTTCTGGTGATGTATGATTTTTTTTTTAAGCGTTTGACACCTTTGAAAGAAGTTGGTATATTTAATAAGCTACATTACATCTAGTGCCATTTTGCAAATGTATTTATAAGATAAACAAGTTAGGAATTTTAAAACGTTCGGCATTTAAAATACTTTTGCCTATATGTGATTGTAAATTGTATTTCTTAGATGCAAATTTCTGATGGGAAGAATGCTGCACACTTGAACCTCACAGGGCTCACAAATGCACTCTACTGTTGACAATCAATGTACCACTCCACAACAAATGGTAGGCTGAACATACACCCAGCATGCCACAGCAAGAGGGATACTGTGGGCCTTAACAGAGCACCGAAGTCTCAATTACCTCCTACAACAGCAGGTATTACAGCACAACTCTGAACATAATAACCCAGGAAAACATGAATATGCATTTACTGGCGATTAAGGCACTTGGAAAGAGACAAACTGCAAATCCCCAGAGTGCACAAAATTCATTCACAAAACACACACAACATCTCCCTGAAAACTCCGACCCAAGAGGGCTTATACAGTTGCCCTTGATTAAACCAGTAGGAGAGATCTTTAAACACTGTACTGATCAGATAGAGGAGGACGGTAAATGGAAGTGTTTTAGTTCTATGCAGGGCTACTGGAATTATGTGGCAGGAAAAGATTAAATTATGAGGCAGGGGTTGACCAGTTTATTTGACAAGAAAAGTTGCGTTAAGAATTTACAACCTCAGTAGCTCTAAAGCAAAAGCCAATCCTTTTGCATTGCAAATGCTTGTTTTATGTATTTTTCCTTTGGGGCTTTCTGTCAGGCGTCTGATTGAAATTTTTTGCATGCAGTGCTGTGAGGGGACCGCCCAATATAAACTCGCGGGGAGAGCGTATTTCACCGTTATCGTTGTTTACGCAGCTTGCACCAATATATTCCGTCATGCCGCACCGTTTTTCTCTCTACTTAGGGATGCCAGAAATGATTCCACGCTAGTGCACAGTTTAAACTAGCTGTCAGAAGGGAACCGGAGAGCACGGAGCCGATAGTTAAGTGAGTGGAAGCAGTTTTGCCAGTGTTGGCCTGTACTGTGTAGAGGAACAGTATCCAACCCCAATCAGACGCAACAGCGGGAGAACTTTTCCACCGCCTGACCCTCCTCACATTCGCTGCTTTTTTCGTTTTGTTTGTTTTCATGATTATGTGAGCCGGATAATCTTACTTGTGCTCAGCCAGGACAAAAGTGGAAGGCTCTCGATAATAACTTTATCCGGTAATGTGATCATCCCTGGGATGCCAGTTGTGTTACTAACCCTGAGCATGGAAATGAAGTAATTGGCATAGTGGTTGTGATAGAAGTAGATGCAATTCCATACGCCTGCTGGTGTTTGGTTGCTTTGCAGCACGCTAAGCTCTAAGGCAATTCACAGCCACAATCGTTTTCCGTGTTTCTAAAGAACGGTTTGTTTGGGGAACGGAGAAAACAAACCCACGCCAATGTGCTTTCATGTCAGTCCAACTTTAATTCACCTTCGGGCTCGCCCATGTTCGCAGATGGAAAAATGGGCACTTTTTTGTGTTTTTTTTAAATGCCACGTTATGCGCTCAGTTGCTCATGGTACTTGGCCTGCCTACTAAATCTGATGAACAGGTCAGCACTGTAAAGAACTGTACAGCCTTTCGTTTATGTTAGGCAAAAGCAATTAGTAGTACTACCATTGAATAGTGGTGTTGTAATGTGACTTTAGTAAATAACTTCCTTGCTCATCTGGAGTGAAAAAGGATGACATAGACCAGATTACCATAAATTAACTGAGCGTTTGTCGTCTTGTGGGACGTTTTTCATTCACAAAATGTATATCTCCGACTATTTATCTTCTAAATAAACCCCCCCCTTTAACTTAAAACGCATAACGACTGAGACAAACTGGTAGATTGTACTGAATTATAGCATCACTGTAATGCTTTTCTTCCCCACAGTTAGGACCCAAAGCACTTTACTTACTGTTAGTGGAGTAAATATCTACATTGTTGGGAATGGCTCGAAGAGACTATTGGTTTGTGTCAATTTTGTGTGTGTTTTTTTAGTGTTTTGAATGAGGCCTGAAGATGCACAATATGCAATTAGCAGCTTTTTAAATGTCGTGTGGAGCGTGAAGATTTATTTCCTACTCTGTATTTACAAGTGTGTGATTTGTAGTATGAACGGTAGTTGAGTCGGGATTTTAGCAAAAGCCAGGTGCCAAGCCAAAGTAGGAGTGTTGTGTGTGGCTTAGCTTTTATGGTAAAATATACGTTTTACATACAAGCAGCATGAACACAGTAATTTGTTTGAATGTGCATGTAATAGGCTTAGGGCATAGAAAGCCAACTGTTTTGCATGGTAGTGCTAAGAAATATGTTCTCAATGCCATATTTTATTCAGAACAGCATTTTAACACCAGGTGCAACAAGTGAAAAGGGGCTTGCAAAATGTCTTGCTCTCTGAATGTTAGTCACAAGAACATCCTGAATTGCATGGACTTAGAAACAAAAATATATTTGCTTGCCTTCTATACAATTCAGCAAAAGGGCATTCTCAGTATCTGAAATAACATAGGGAGATGCGCAAGAGTAGTTCTTTTCCTCTCCATGTGGCTTTTCCCCTCAGTGCACTTTGATCACTTGTATATCAGTGAATAGCAGTATGGTTTTTGTTTGCCCCTACTGAAAGGCAACAGAAATGTTTGGGAGCCATAATGTGTAGTTGGGGAATCTAGGGATTGTGGTATGGGACATATTGTTTATAGTATCTACTACTGTCCACTTCTGTGTCTCATTACCACATCATTTGTGTAAGTGTTCCTCCACACCTGCAGTCCCTGCAGCATTTATGGATTTCGATGGAAGTCAAACTGTGCAGTTCTCCCGTTGTGTGATACCAATAGAGTGTCAATTTCATTATGGCTTACCTTGTCTTCCTACCTCCAGATGTCTTCTGAATTTTGATAAAGATGTCTCTCCCAGTGCTTGTCTCCCTCTGCGGGTGGGCGACCTAGCTAGTCCTCTCGCCTGTGCAGTCCTAGGATTTTCGTGGCAGTCTATTTGTGGAGCAGTCATTGGTGTAGGTCATTTATATATATTTTTTGTTTGTCTTCATCTTTTGTGGGTAGCTATTTGCCCAAAATAATTATAGGTCGGGACTAATTTCTTTAAACTATGATTCAGCAGTCAACTGAAGTACATCACTTTCCTTATTCTCAGTTCCTCGCCATGTTCGTTCATTGCTCCCTCGTCCCTTCCCAAACTCAGATTTTTAAAATATTTTTCTTTTCAGTTGCTTGTGCAAAGGCCCTGCTTTTTCCCCACTTACTTCCATTTCCACTGCTTCCCACCTCACTTTATTTTTCTTAGTTCTCAAAAATTATTATTTCTGTGAAGGCCCAGCAGCTGCACATTGCTCCCTGGTTCTCCACTTCTTTCTGTCAGCACTCATGTGCATGTTTTTTCTGTTTATTTCATTTATATTTCAAAAATGGCTGTCTGCATATTGGAATAGTAAAATAAAATGCCAAAATGACTGCCACATGCATGGTTGCCATATTGGAATGCTTTTTCTTTGAGGAAAAAAACCCATTCCAAGATAACCACCTATGCGTTTGTAATCATAGTGAAGCCTCAGTAATGCATCTCGCCCTCTCTCTCGGAATGATTTTTCTCATGAAAAATAAACATTCCTAGATGTCAGTCAATGCGTGCACATCTGTTGGTGATTCACCAGCAGCCATCTTGGAAAGATTTACCATTTTGAGAAGACCATCCCAAGATGGTCACTGTGCATGTCAACGTTTTTTCATTTTTGTTGTGTCCCACTAGTGGCCATTATAATTTTGTTTGTAACAAGGTGAGTGGAAGTTCAGGACTAGGCTGTAAACCTGCTTATTTCTTAGAGTGGCTACTCACTTAGAAAATAATGCTATTTCTAAGCACACAAACCCTCATGTTCTCTCTGTAACAATTTATTTTGGTGGAACTTACATTTTTTTCGCAGTTCTTGCTGTACAGCAGCTTGTTTAGTAGGTCTCAACTTGAAACAGACCTCTAGAGAGCTTCACAGAAAACATCGAGCTAATTGCTCCCACTTTCAATTATTCCATTGTTTGCGTTGCAGAAAAGCAGAAACACACAGTTGCACAAGCTAAGAGCGATCAGACTTCTATTGTCATGCTGGCCAAAATGTAGTCTTGAATTCAAAGAAACGAGTAGGCTGGTTCAGGAAAGCTACTACCCTGCCTCCTATGAGACAATTCTGCAGTTCGTTTCCACTATTATTCAGCAGTTTAATGATGATGGCTGCTTTCCCTCATTTGGGGCAACCAACCATAGCAGTCCAGAGGTAGGCAATAGGAGAGAGAGAATTATAAGACGCAAGGTGGTGTTTTGAGCATGTTGTTAACAGAATGGAGCTGTATGATGGGGTGCAGGAAATAAAAATAATCTTTTTCCTTCTCACTCACATGTTACTGTCCCACCTGCTACTTCTCTTTATTTCATCTCCTCTGCCTGCTATGACTTGATGCCACTGGATGTTAGTATTAAGGTGCCCGTACAACCACATGCAGCATCTTCCCGCCTTTGCAGATCTGAACCTTTCTAAAACATGTTACTCTTGATTTTCCCCATCACCTTTAACTTGTTAAAAGGACATATGATACATGTATTCTCTAATTTTTCTTCACTCTAGTTCTCTCTCTCCCTCTTCTCTCTCTCTCTCTCGCTCTCTCTCCCTCTCTCTCACGCTTCCATTCTTTCTCTTCTTTGGGGATCCTTCTTCAAAAGAACTCTGAACTCCATTATTCAGTGATTCGTTTACCATGGCAAAAAAGCAACATGTATTTCGGTTGTTCACAGGATTGGCTCGTCCAGGGAATACTTAGCAACTCGAGGGAAGAAGAAAAGGCATTGCTGTAGAGATTTAGTTACAGATTTTTTGTGAGCAGAAAAGACCGATGGAGAGATTGTGTGTGTATGGGGGTGAGGGGGATGGGCTGTGAGCGTCTGAAAAGGGAACTTGAAATGGAGATCAGAAGAGTAGTGAAGCTGAGATAGTGCGGCAGGACTAGCTTGTGTGAAATTGAGCAGAACAAGGAAAATATGTTAGTTTGCGGTTATTCCCTAATCTTATTTGTCAGAATTCATTTTGCAACAACAAACATTGAAGTTTCTACCTGTTTTTAGGTCGAGCATGCAAGCGCTTTTTGACCCGTTGCAAGTATTCCTTGGGCTTTTAATGATACCCGTCTGATGTCCATCACTTTCACCTATTTGTGGGCTTACCTTTCAAAAATCCCTTGATGTCGTCGGTAATTGCTTTACGTTTGTCCCGCCTTGGGTTGGTTTTGTTACCGCCTTGCAGAATGACCCTGTTACGTGGATTATTACACGATTGCTGATCTACTTCGGCGTGGGCAAACTTTATTTTTCCTTTGTCTCTCCCCTTCGTTATCCATGGCGCTCACAGCGCAGAACAGCAGTGCGAACTCCATCAGCGGTATGGAAGCGCTGGTCACATTGTTTGTTCACACTGTTACCTAATCAGAGTAATTTCTTTTGGCCCTCCCCGCCACGCTCCATAGCTTTAAAAAAAAAAAAAAACACCTGTAATTGATAAATGCTTTACGTAAAAATCACAGAAATCCTTAAAACGGCTTTTCCAACACAGCGGGAGAGCCAATACTACAATATTCCCTTCACTCGGAAAACTCACCCCATAATGCTTTGTAGGCCATTACTTTTTAAAACATTTTTGCTCATTAGTCAGCCTGGGGTGGTCCTACGACAATAGGACCACCACCAAAATGTTCAGTACAACAAGTTCTTTCTGTGTAGGTCATCTCTGGGTCCCGCACTAGGTTAGTGGTGACCCCAAAATAACTCCTCCCACCATTCAGTGTCTTCTTAAGCTCTCTTATGGCCGGAACTTTTGTTTTACAGCTGAGAGTAGTTTGTGTAGCATGGTTTGTAATACTGTTGCAGTAGGCCTGCCAGTCCTGAAAATGTGTAATGGACTACACTCTCTAGGGGCTAAATATATGCGTTCACTGTATTATTTTCTGCCATTCTGTTTTCATGAGGTTATGCCCTCTAAGGGCTTACTATATGGTTCATGACCATGTTTCTTATAAATGCTGTTTTTATTGTGGTGTCCTCTAGGGACTGTTTGGATTATTACAGTCAACATACTACATTATTTGCAGCACTATGAAACTAACCCCATAATGCTTTGCATGACATTCTTTGTTTCAAAACATTTTTGCCCATAACTCATCCTGTGGTGGTCCTATGACAATGGGACCACCACCAAAACCTTCAGCACAACACACTCTTTCTGTCTAGGTCAACTCTGGATCCCTACACTGCTAGCGGGCACCACAAAATAATAACCCCTCCCACCATTCAGTGTCTTTATAAGCTCTGTCAAGGCTGGAACTTTTGTTTTACAGATGAGAGTAGTTTGTTTTTTTAAGGGTCTTGTTTGCAGTATCATTATAGTAGGCATGCTAACCTTGAAAATGTGTAATGCACTACACCCTCCAGGGGCTAAATATATGGTTGCTCTTCATTACTTTCTGATATTCCGTTTTCATGTGGTTATGCCCTGTAGAGTCTAACTATAGGGTCTTAGAAATGCTATTTTTATTGTGGTGTCCTCTAGGGGCTGTTCTAAGCATTGCAGTCAACATACTACAATATTTGCGGCACTCGGAAACTCCCCCCCCCCCCCCACCCCACCCCCATGCTTGGCAGGGCATTCCTTTTGCAAAACATTTTTGCTCGTAACTCAGCCTGTGGTGGTCACAGGACAATAGGACCACCTTCAAAACGTGTTCACCACAACATGCTTTTTCTGTCTAGATCATCTCTGGGTCCCCACAATAGGTTAGTGGTGACCCCACAATAATAACCTATCTCACCAATCAGTGTATTTGTAAGCTCTCTTATGCCTGAAACTTTTGTTTTGCACCTGGTAGTAGTTTGAGTTTTAAGGTCCTTGTTTAAAAAAATATTCCAGTAGGCCTCCTACCCCTCTATTTATATGCTGAGCCACTGGAATTATGTGGCAGAAAGGAGCCAAATATGCGGCAGGGTTGATCAAATAATGTGGCAAAAGAAGTCCAGTTATAAATTTACAGTGGCAATAGCTCCATGTTTTCTATTTACCTAAATTGCTGTAAGCCTGTATAGATTGGTTGTAACCGAAGTTTCTGAAATGTGTTTCTACCATGAGGACTTCAGCCAGCAAGTGTTTATCTTGCTAAAATGAGTGGTAATCATTGATACCAAGCTTCATTATCTTATCAGCAGAGACCCTCCTGGTCTGATTAACCACATTTTCTCCTTATTAGCAGAGATCTTTTATAATATAGGCATCTTGTCTGCACACTCACCCGGAAAAGCGTTATCCTCCACTAGCTTGAGGAGAAAGAATTTCTGGTGTTTTCATTTCCAAATAGTGATCAAAACCCGCGCATGACAACACATTAAGGACAGTGACAGTGAGCAAAAGACAACATTGCAAACTTAATGCTGTACAGTTATTATCATCCTGCCATCTTCGAGATCACTCCCTTACCCTTAAAAGGCCTATGTAGAAGACGCCTGCCTCGTGGGTTAGTAATAAATGCCCCTCATCCACTTTTGATGGCATCTCAATTCATTTATATGCTCCTCACACAAACTTAATAGATACAGCAGAGAAAGTATTTTGTCAGAAATTCTTAGAATTGTTAAACTGGCAAGCCCGGGATACAAATAGAGAAATCGTTTTGGAGACACGTCCCTGCTTCATAAGAACCACGGCTACGCTTGCAGGCCTTCTTCTTATTTCATGACTTTTCTTCCATTTTTCTTTTTTGTCCTCCTCTGGGACACAGATTCTGTACCATCCAATTGATGTCAACTTGTATCTTTCCATTCTTACGATTCTGGAAAGTACTTTTTTTCCCTTCTTTGTTCAGCGCTCTCCATTGGAGTGCACGTGTTTTATTGCTTTCCTCCTTGTGTGCTGCTTTCCTCCTTTTGTACCCCATCATGCTCTATGTTGTTCCCTTCTTCACCAGCTCATCTATTGCTCCCTGCACCCTTTTTTTAGTAAATTATTTTACTTTCCTCCCCACCTCAAGCTCCTCCGTTCTCCCCACCTACTCCCCGTTGCTCTTCACCAGCATTGCCCAGCAACTGAAGGCAAGTGAAGAGTACCCACTTCACTTTTTTGGGACTGAGAAACATGACATTGTTAAGGCAGTGCACTCTGTTGCTAGTGAGAAGGCGGTTCCGGAAGATTGAAGAGAAGTTAAATGGTCTCACTATACAAAAGTAGCAGGTAGAAGGAAACTCTAAAATACAAGGCTAGTTAACTCGACTATGAATGCTTTAATGGGATCACTTGTAGGCATCCTATTTATTGAGGTCAGAGATGACAAAATTCAGCAGCTGCTTTTGGTGGACAAGGTGAAAGTCGTAATACACAAACATGAATGGAGTTTTTTTGACTTGGGAAATGGGCCAAGGCAGAATGGCTGATGTGATCTTCTGTGATTCATTGAAGTTATTGGTGCTGTTCCATTGCAAACAAGCATTTGCAATGCACTAGGGTCTCGCATTTGTCGGAGTTACAGCTGTTCACAGTTGTAAATTCACAACCGGATTTTTCTTGCATAAAAAAAAAAAAACAGCACGATTCCGCTGCTACAGTTCACACTAATAATACCTATCGGCAAAAGTGGAATTAACTGAGTAACACGGTCGATAGTATGCGAAGCACTGGACTTCTGCCCAGCAAGATCGCGCTGCAAAAACAGGGAAAAAGTAGTCCACAAACCCAGCGAGCCTCGCATGTTTTCTGTACTTTGTCACTGCGCTCAAGGAGGGCTAACCACCGGATAAGGCATGACATATGCATGCCTTCCACTAATCAAAAGAAGCGGATTCTAACAGGCAAGCCAACTTGCCAATGAAAGACACTGACGTGACGTCGACAGGGCTCCGAGCCCTTTTCTAATCCCTAAAGCATCTCGCAAGTGATATGCATGGGCGAGAGCATGCGACGCATACTCGACTCTAAAAACCAGAACCACCTTGAACGGTCTTGGTTGTACAAATGTGTGTGTGTGGTGTGTGGTAGTAGGCTAAACGGACATTCATGGCTTTTCTTGCTGTAGTTTGCATTGAATTAAAGACTTCCACCTATTCAATGTTTCTATTTGTACACCTCCAGTAGTGCTGTAGCTCAACCTGATGTTACAGACTAAATAGGTACGTCTTTATTTCTATAATTACCATTTGCTTGTATTGCAACTAATTAGTGCTTTGCATTAAGTGACTTCCGTATTATTTTGTGGTCAATTCTCATTTTGGAAGTGCACGCCCACCAACTTTCCAGTTCATTTTTTACCTCTAAAACACCAAATTGAGGTGACTAAACACTACTAGAAAAACACGCCAGCAATGTTACCAGAACCGAATGTTTGTCAGTACTTCCTTGAGTAATGTCTGCATGGCTTCGTGCACCATTTTGCTCCTGAGTAACCACATGACATCTCCTATCCTCTTATTTAAATAAGTAGTCGAACAGGTGAGTGGGTCGTTAAAATGTGGAGAAATGTCTATCAAAAGAAATCTGTGTTCAACACTATTAGTGAACATATAGTTAAGAAATGCTATGTGACAATTACAATTTAGCATTGCTTATAACAGCTTGTGAGCATTGCTCTACATCTAGACTAATGGATGAAACCACACTTTTTGTGAGGTTAAGAAAAAGGAACTTAATTTGTAACTTAAAGGTAGCATGTACAGTAATGAGCTATTTATGTGGATAATGTGACGAGGTGTGCTTCAGGTAACTCTAGGGCCAGTGTTAATGCACTGATGTGCCCTTTGGCAGCCACCGTCCACTCTGGAAACCTATACACACGTGCAGAATGCTTAAATAGAAATGTGCAGATTATTCACGCAATATATTCAGGCCATTTGCTGGTTTGGTCGAAGTTCACTTAAGGACGTAGATTTATTAATAGATGTCATTACGAATCCAAGTCATTAAAACTTCAATAAAAAGTTGCAAGTGCAAAACACAATAAGACATGTTCATGTGGTGATTGCCGGCATAGTCTTACTGTCCTACCACATTTCATGAATTAAGGCTCAAAACCTGTCGCTTAGGAGCACCAGGCTTATCCATACTCTAACCTTCAGATGAAAAACTGTTACTATACTACAACCTTTGAGCACTTTTTCAAAACCCACAGACAACATACAACAAATTTTAACTAAATTACATCCTGCATCGATCTTCTTGTCGTCGATGTTCTGGACAGTAGTTGCAGTTTTGCTCAGTTTAGCACAATGGACACAATTAGCTGAGTCAATTTTCATACTTGAGTTTTGCATTTGAACCAATACATAATAGATCTGGCAGACCAAGTCCGTCATCCTTTTGGTGTCAGCTGAGAGTTATTAGTCGTAGTATAAGAGCTTTGTTGTCTACGGAAAATGTCTTTACTATACTTTGCTGTGCTGGCAAACAACACTTAAGGCCTTATTACTTCCTTGACAGAGGAGTTTCCTCGATCACAAATGTGACGGATATCACGACTGCCGTATTACGACTCCCTTGAATCTAATGGGATCATAATATGGTGGATGGGATATCCACCACTTTTGTGATGGAGGAAAACCCCTCCGTCAAAGTCGTAATAAGGTACTTAATGACCCTTTCCTAACAAAAGCTAGATTGTCTGCTATAAATTCGATTTTAAAACACTAAGTAGCCTAACACTGTTGTTTTCTACAGCTCTGTATCTCTTCAAATCAGCTATTTGCAGAAAGTGAAAATTTGTATTACAGAGTAACATCATTATGGCCCATTTATAATACTAATTGTGTTTCCAGGGGTGAGGATTTGGGTGGGAGGGGGTTCTCACATTTGAAATTCTTGGTCTCCTACATTACGATATTATTCCGATTTCGAGGCCCACCAAAAGGGAATGCACATTGTAGATACTCCACGGAACCTTTAGGAAGAGTCAACATGAGGCAATGCCTGGGCGAGGAGGTCTCAAGATGTGTTCTTGCTGAATGCTGAACTCCAGGCTTCCAGTATGACACCCCCCCTCCACTCTGCTGTTTGCTAGTATATATTCCAGTAAATCACCACATGCATATTTGATGTGTGTTTCAGAAGCAGCTTACACATAAATAAGATGTGAAAATTAGTTCTGTATTTCAAGTATAGCCTCTGAGTGGCATCAACCCCTGCTCGCCGAAAGCATTGAGTGCCCAGGGCCTTTCTTAGATCTTAACGTGGCAGTGCGATCCCCTGGAGCTTTCAAATTGCAGAGACCATCTTGCCAGTTTGTGGATGGATGCAGTGTAGCCCCATGATACATGCTGACATGAATCATTAAGTGGTTGGCTCAGGATGGTGTTGCGTTGTGGCAGGGCTTTGCATTTGGGCATGGGCGTGGTGCTTTTTAAGTCTGCTGTGTGCCGCAGTGACTTAGTTATGAGCCTTTTCCTTTCATCTGCTTTGCCTACTAGAGCAGGAACAGTGCCTTTTATAGGTATTGGTCCCTACTCTCTATAGTTACTTTTCTGGAACCTATCCTCAGTGCATTTTGCAGTTCGTGTTTGAGTAAGCTGTTATTGACACTTGGAGTTGGAATCCCTTTCTTATTATATTTTACTATACAGGACATGAAGGGCACTACCAGTTGTGTTCTAGTTTTAATTCTGTTCTCTTATAACTTTCAACAAAGAGATTGCAACAAGACTTAATTATAACTTTTTCCTGATCTGATTACACTCAAAACATTTTTACTGTACCCCCTGGAGCTCTCTACCATGAAGTCCCTGTGATGGCATTGGTGTGATTGAAATCACCCAAACCCTATTGCAAAAATTAGGCTAGCCAAGAAGTTAGGAGGTTCCGAGTTAGTCATCAACTAACAGAAGAACAGCTTGAAATTTCAGATTCTGTTGGCTCATGGAAATATTAACGTTTACAGGAGGAATTAACAAATGTATCACCACCTAGGAACAAGACTTCATAAAAACATGAATCTACCTAGATGATTCTTTACTAGAAGCAGAGTCAAGAATTGATCATATTTAAAATGGTCTGGCCGAGCAGGCACACAAACACAATGAATTGTCCATCAGAGTTGATGTGTTTGAATGCCAACCAAGTGATCTCGTGGACAGGGTGGAAGAAGAGAAGAAAATCATTCCTGTAGTAACAATACTCAAATTTGTGGAATGAACATCAGTTTGGCTAATGTCGAGCTGGAGGTCCATTGACAAGCTCTCTTCCAGGGAACCTGATGTCTGCATAACCTTCATAATGCACTCAGAGTGTTCGCTGCATTCTAACTGTGTAAAAATGAGTTCCAAATGTCCTAACTAAAGTTAATTGTTTTTTAATGAAGTAATTTACACTGAGGCGGTTGCTGCTAGTAAATAAGACACTATTTCATTATACCATCGCTTTTTCGATGATGTGTCATCGTCCATATCAGCCAAACGAAGATACTTTTTTAAAAATTACTATTTTCCTGTGGAGGGAGAAAATTTATTGCAAATGGAGTTGCCCATTTCACCTGTCCTTTACCTTCAGTAGCAAACACACGGTCAGATCACTGAGCCGTGTCTTGGACATTCCAGAGACATCGGCATACCCCAAGACATCAGCAAAGCAAAGGGTGCTACGAGTGGCGTAAACACTGGTCTGACAGGGGTAAAAGACTTGATGTCAGAAGATTAAGGCTTGTTTAACGATTTAAGTGAGGAAAGCTAAATACATTAGAGGAACACATTTCTCTCTTTTTTTTTTTTTACTCCATCTTGCTAACAAGCACATCAGTGTGGATGAACAGGCTTTAGTTTAGAACATGCATTTCAGATACAAGCTGAAATAGTTCTACTTGCTTACATGCCTAACTTACTGGCTTTCTTCATTGTTTTGTGTGTGTCGGTAATGCAGTGGTTTATGGAGTCTTTCAGTAGCTGTCTTACACATGTATGTTGCTGTATTCCTGCATCCTCAAAATATGTGTGTACTTGGAGGATTTACAGTTCATATTTACAATCCCACTCCCGATTTTATTGATTTTAAGGCTTTAAAGTCTCAAATCTTTATTTAGTTAATGTAATGAAGTTTGGATTTTGTTCAGGGCGAAGATGTAAACTTAAAAAAAAAAAAAAGTCGACATTGCATTTTTACATTAAATTAATTTGTTGGCATTCGACACACCCCGTTTACACTCCAAATGGTATTTATTACAGTTTCAGTCGTCTGGTACAGAGAGAATGGAAGGGGTGGCAATTCTGTTGAAACGTGGTCCGTGCCTCCATTAAGAGGGGGAATATCGGGGGATTCTTGGACTCACAACAGTGACCATAACCTTGTTCTCAGCGGGGCTCAGCGTATGATTCAAATGAAGAAAAAGATTGACTTTAGGCAGATATGTTTTAAACGCAGTCTAATTTTGCAAAAGGAAATGTGATAATTGGAGGCGACTGTAATGCTGTCTTGCACCCGACCAAGGTTTGGTCTATAGTTTGCTCTAGTTGCTACCATCCATCACAGTTTGTCAAGGGTTAAATAATCAGTCTATTTTGATGCACCACTTATCTTTATCTGTAACTTTTTTTTCTTAAAGTGCCTAAAGCTCATTCTAGAATAGACTTTTTCATGGTCAATAAAATGCTAATGACCTCTGCACCGCCCACTACTATTTCCTGTCAGATCATGCCATGGTCGTGCTCACAATTGATCCAGTGCCACCCATCCCCTCCCAGAGGAAGTTGCCTTTTTAGTGCGCCCAGGCACTTAATATACAAGAAGCACTGCGTCTTATGTATGTTATGAGTGAAGGAATGACTCAGTGGTTCTTACATAAGTGTTGAAAAAGGGAAAGGGAGAAAGGGCAGACGATTGAGTTACTTGCTGGTCAGGCGGATTGCTTTAGTTGATGTCAGGCTCAGTTTTCATGTATGAGTGTGATCCTGCTCAGTTCCCATTTTTATGTCCCTCACCCTTCAACAGGTCTATTCGAAAAATCAGGTCTTGAGTGAAATGGTGTTGCAAAGGTGGCAGAGATATTTTGGAGTGCAATTGTTTAGAAATGTGAGTTTAGCAGTCACTACCGCAGGAATAGTTTATATTTAAAAAGAAACCCGAGCCATTCTCTCCAGTGACTCATCTTTTCTTGTTGAGAAGAAATAGCCTTTTTATTATTGAACACTGCTGCTAAGAACTGGACCTTGTTTTAAAAAACCAATAGTGTTATTTCTTATGGATTTAGAAACCCCCGGGAGGGTTGATTAGGCACACAGTTCTGTGAAAGATAGCTTTAAGTCAGTCTCACTGAGCCAGTGCAGCACTTTTCACCTTGTATGGTGGGTGGTGGGTGAACAAAGAAAAGGTGTAGCTTCCCTGTCATTCCACATTGTACCTGGCCTTTTAGCTCCAGAAAAAGATTGAGACCTCAAGTACCGTAATTAATGAATGGATATTTAGTAGTCGGCAGTCATGAGTCTGGGCATTTAAGACTCTATAATAGTGCTGGAGTTTGACATCCCCTGAACAACAAATTGGATTCAGTTTTACCGTGGAGTACATTTCCAATCTGCTTAACTGTATCTAGTTACATTCAGAGCGCTTCTGGAAACCTCATTACTGAGCAAGACGTCTTATCAAAAATTTTATTTTTTCCTTGAAACCTATTTTTCACTCTTTATATTTCACCAAATTTATTGCTGTATACCCGGTATAGAAAGAAAACCCATTGCAAGGTGCAGCTCATTTATTGGCTCTGGGTACCTAGGGTTCTTGATGAACCTACAAGCCCTTTATATCCCCACAACCAGAAGTGTCCAGCAGACTTAATGGTATATTGCTTTCAAAAATCTGACATCGCAGTAAAAGGTTACTGAGTAAAACGTGAAGAAAAATGGTAGTTTTTTTCACCTCAATTTAATTTTTTATTTTTTATTTCAGCTGTTATTTTCTGTAGGAGAACCTTGTAGGATCTACACAAATGGCCCCTTGCTGAATTCAGAATTTTGTCTAATTTGCAGAAATGTTTAGCTTTCTGGGATCTAACATTGGTTTCACATCTTAAAAAAAAAAGAAGACATTTCCGCTGTATTTTGGCAAATTTTTGGTCTCCTTCAGGGGAACCCTCAAACTCTGGGTAACTCTAGAATCCCTAGAATGTTGAAAAGAAAGGACGCAAATTTAGCGTGGGTAGCTTATGTGGTCAAAAAGTTATGAGGCCCTAAGGCGAACTGCTCCAAATAGCCAAAAAAAGGCCTGGCACCAAGCAATAGCTTCCAAGATCAAGAAAAAAGCAGCAATACAAGAAAGTCATTTCCAAAATTAGAGATTGTAAGTTTACTGAAAATGATTGATTGCGAACATGTCTTTTATCTGGCAGTTGCTAAAGGCTCTGTGTCTTTTAGCATAAAATAAAATGGGCTTCCAATAAATAACAAGTGTTGATAGGGTTAGTGATCTCCGAATGACAGACAAACATTGCATATACCCTCTAATGAAAGGTATGTTAATTGTGAATATCCTGAATGCCAGACAATTTGTTTTTATTCATTTTCTCGAGAAGCGGAGCCCTGTCGTTCTCTTTTGCAGAATTTTAAAGACTTGTACATTCTGTGGCTTGTGTACATTTATCTGGTGTAGATCCCTGCCCATATCTAGAATAGCACCACTATTTATGGGAGAAATGTTGAGGACTTGGCCTTCTTACAACAGCAAGGATTAGTATGCTGAGTGAGGTGTGCATTTGATGGGAACACGAAGATGCCGAAGCACCATACAAAGACGTTTTAAAATGTATATTTTGTGTTTTACTTACAGTGTACCTACTTTGGGTACCATTCACACGTGCCAGGGATGTGAAGATGACTCAAAGTTCACACGCACAAGTATAGAAGTATCAGCAATGCTAATTCCGAGTATTGGTCATGGCATGTTGAAATTTACTTTGCTAACACAATGCCATTTTAAATTCTGATTTATGTTTTTTTGTTTAGGAACAGCTATTCAGTAAACGCCCTTGCATTTTTATTTGTTTTAATTTGCTGTCATGATAACACGGTTTTGGGTTTGCGGCTTCTTCACAAAGTAAAGTTGTGTGTGCATGTAAGCTTTCTTTATGATGATGTGTATGTCTTTTAAGTTTAACACATACCAGCACAGACTTAGGGGGTCATTACAAACCTGGCGGACGGTGTTAAAGCAGCGGAAATACCGCAAACAGGCCTGCGGACAAAAAAGGGAATTATGACCCTGGCGGAAACCGCCAACATAGACAGCCACTTTAACACATCGCCCGCCACGGCGGTACAGACAAGCAGCGCGGCGGTCACCGCCAACAGACAGGCGGAAGACAATGTACCGCCCACAGTATTACAACCCGCCAATCTGCCACCTTTTCCGGGGCGGATTCTCCGTGGATAAAAACACGGCGGAAACAGATTTTGCTATGGGAAAACGCTCACCTGAACATATCCCACGAGGAACGAGGACTCCATGGAGCCGGAATTCCAAATACTCCCTGCCCTTGTGTTTCTGCTCCTCTACGACCAACAGCTACGTAGGTGCCGAACACAACGGTGAGTACTGCACCTACGACACGGGGGAGGCAAAAGTTAGGGGGACACGCACCAAACACCCCCACCCTCGCATATTACAACATACACACCAACGCATTCACCAAAAAGCACCGTAACAACCCACAATCCCCCCGGAAGAATGAAAACACAACGCGAAATTCGGTCAAACATTGTAATATGCCAATATACATGTCATCCAAAAATATACAGATATATATTTGAAAATCAGTCATAATTATATACAATACGAGAAGTAGTGCAGATATGTACATAACAATGTCTGTGCACCAACAGTCCAAAAAGGCATGGGCGAGGCCCACAAAAGATACCTGACCACAATCTGAGAGAACACTGCCGGGGCATCAGATAGAAATACTACAGGCACCTCAGGGGGAAGGGAAGGGGGGGGCACCTCAGCCGGATGACTGCAAAGCCAGATCCACGACGGGGCTCCATGCCCATTGATGTATCCTGGGGAGTGCAAAGCCACAGTCTCTCAAGTCTCTACAGTGGGTGGCTTGCCCACTGTGCCATCCTGGGGAGTGCAAAGCCACAGTCTCAAGTCTCTACAGTGGGTGGCTTGCCCACTGTGCCATCCTGGGGAGTGCAAAGCCACAGTCTCTCAACTCGAGAACAGTGGGTGGCTTGCCCACTGTGCCATCCTGGGGAGTGCAAAGCCACAGTCACCCAAGTAGATGCAGGTCTCTACTGGTACTGGGGGGGACTGGTGCCCAGACTGGATGAGTCTCCCCATGAAAGGTCGTGTCCTGTCACTGTCCCAGCTGCACATGGGATAAGGATGCCTGATGTGGCGGTCCATTCAGTTCTACCCGGTGCTTGCCCTGTTCAGCGGTGCTTTGCCATGGCGGTCTTTGCCCTGTTCGGCGGTGCTTTGCCATGGCGGTCTTTGCCCTGTTCAGCGGTGCTGTTCCATGGCGGTCTTTGCCCTGTTCAGCGGTGCTTTGCCATGGCGGTCTTTGCCCTGTTGAGCGGTGCTTTGCCATGGCGGTTCAGGACTGTTCAGCGGTGCTTTGCCATGGTGGTCTTTGCCCTGTTCAGCGGTGCTTTGTTATGGCGGTCTTTGCCCTGTTCAGCGGTGCTTTGCCATGGCGGTCTTTGCCCTGTTCAGCGGTGTTTTGACATGGCGGTTCTGATACGACATTGGTGTGTGGCATGATGTTCTCTACACTGGCCATTGGTGTGTGGCATGACGTTCCATCATTGCCCAGCGGGGCTGTGGCAGCCGGGGCCCTCCAGGGCACTGACTCCGGCAGTGGCGGTGGTCTCCTGACCAGTGACGATACTTGGTACCTCCTGGGCTGTGACTCCGGCGGTGGTCTCCTGACCAGTGACAATACTTGGGCCCTCCTGGGCTGTGACTCTGGCGGTGGTCTCCTGACCAGTGACGATACTTGGGCCCTCCTGGCCTGTAACTCCGGCGGTGGTCGCTTGACCAGTGACGATACTTGGGCCCTCCTGGGCTGTGACTCCGGCGGTGGTCTCCTGACCAGTGACGATACTTGGGCCCTCCTAGGCTGTGACTCTGGCGGTGGTCTCCTGACCAGTGACGATACCTGTGCCCTCCTGGGCTGTGACTCTGGCGGTGGTCTCTGGACCAGTGACGAAACTCGTGCCCTCCTGGGCTGTGACTCTGGCGGTGGTCTCTGGACCAGTGACGATACTTGTGCCCTCCTGGGCTGTGACTCTGGCGGTGGTCTCTGGACCAGTGACAACGGTGCTGGCGGTTGTGTCTCGACCGGCGGAAATGATGGCGCACTTCTCCGCAGTGACACTCACAACAGGCTGGCCAGACTTCCTCTGGCCCTTTCCCACCTTTGGTGGAGTCACAGCTGATTCTCCAATCCCCTTGGAACCCATGTCAGTTGTTTTCCCACCAGGAGTCTTCACACGGTCACGTCGTCCACTCTCCAATTTTAGAGCCTTTACAGGGGGTGGGCTGCCAGTGCCTTGGCTCCGGGTCCTACTGCCTGCCCTGGTGGACGGTGCACTCCACACACCTTGAACAGGCACCACTGGTATTGGAGGCTTTTTGGCTGAGGCGCTACGACGGGACTGATGAATTGGAGGAGGGGGGGGGGCAAAAAGGTCAACTTTACAGAGGGACAGTTTCTGACGAACACTGGGATGGGTAGTTGGAGGGGGTCTGGGAGTGGAGGAAGAGGAGGTGGTTGTCGGAGGTGTCACTTTAGGTGTTTTGGGTGCAGGTACTGGAGGCTGTTGTGAGGTGGATGGATGTTGGCTGAGTGATTGCCGGCGTTTGGGTACTTTGGGAGGGGGCGTCACAGACACACTGGGAGAGGACACGGGACGTGTAAATGGCAGTGGAGGTGGTGAGTGCAGGTGAGCGGCTTGTGGTGCTGGGTGTCCTGGTCCGATTCATGGTGCCTGTTGATGTGGTGCATGCAGGTGTGTGTGTAGACAAGTCTGGGAGGGAGAAGAGGAGGAGGGGAACACAGTGGAGGCAGTGGATGTTGCTGTGTCTGTATGTGTTTTAGTGCATGGCATACCGCTACCGTTGGCGGACAAGACAAACGCAGCAGCCCCCTGCATTACGCCGTGCTCCTGTCCTCTGCACATGCAATTTCTGGGATATGGCCTACATGGTAATGGTGGACATCTGCGCACATGGATGCCTCAGGGGCAACTATACCTCGACTTGGCACTCTGCTGAGGTGGGGTAGAGTGCCACATGGCCTACATTACGGAGGAAGAAGAGAAGTCATTAGCAAGAGCACCGTCTAAGTGAGTGGCCCACATCCCTGCCCTTGCCATGTGGCACATGCATTCACAGTCCTTCATGTTCACTGCACTCTGCCCCCTTCCCTCTTACAGCCAGCCCTCTCCACCCAGGCCTAGACCATACAACGTGCTCCCTGTGTACTAACCTGTTGGTCTGGAGGACCGTAGAGTAGCGTGTACTGGGGGAGGACCCCGTCTACCAGTTTCTCCAACTCCTGTGCAGTGACGGCAGGGGCCCTTTCCCCAGACGCAGCAGCCATCGTCGCTTCCAGACCGAGGTCACAGCAGCACTTGCAGTGTAGGTCCTCTCCTGTCGAAGGTCAGGTATCTAGTGAGTGAACAGATAGAAAATGGCGGTGACGTCCGCGCCGGTGACGTCTGCGGCGGTGCGCATCATCACCGCCGGCGCACCTGTTCATTGGCTCCTGGGACCCATAGGGTTCCATGTTAACCAATGCAGCATTGCGCCGCGGTCTACGACCGCCTACCGCGATGGTGTGCAACGCCAGTGCAGTTACCCCACGATCCCATTGTCCCAGTTTAGAGGTCAGGCAGCCGCCATTTGAGGGGCCCACATGGCTTCATTTACTACTGCGTCACACATAGCTAGGCCTACACTCGACACACATGCAGGAAGGGTTTTGTGAGTGGTGTAGTCTTGTGTGTAACTGTGGGTGAGGCTTGCGTGAGTGCCTGTGGTGTGTGTGGTGCCTATGTTTGCTTGAGCTACTTGTGTGTGTTGACTTGTGTGCATGCTGGTCTGCAGGTGTGCTTGGGATGGGCTGGGGTACAGGAGATTGGGTCTGGGTGGAGGAAGTTGGAGGGGGGAGGCTAGACACAGGGACAATGGCTGCCATCAGTGTTGAGGCCAGAGATTGCAGGGTTCGCTAAAGGACAGCCTGACCAGAATGAATGCCCTCCAGGAATGCATAACCGTGTTACAACTCTCGTTCTACACCTTGGATGGCATTCACAATGGTAGACTGCCCAACAGTGAGTGACCTGAGGAGGTCAATGGCCTCCTCACTGAGGGCAGCAGGGGTGACTGGGGCAGGGCCTGAGGTGTCTGGGGCGAAGGTGATGCCCACCCTCCTGGGTGAGCGGGCACTGGGCGAAGGCTGAGGGGCTGCTGGGAGGGCGGGGCTGGTAGGGGAGGTGGCTGTACCTGTAGAGGTCGGGGGCCACCACCACCAGGGAGCCCACATCGGCGGACGAGTCCGTGTCGCTGCTTGGTGATCCGGTGGCCGACGTGAAGCTCCCCTCGCCCTCCGTCCCACTGGTGCATTCAGAGTCCGTGGTGTGGCCCTCCATGGCCATGTGGTATCCACCTCCCTCGTGCCCTGGTGCCACTGTACCTCCGCCTGTTGATGCTGATGCACAAAAGGACAGGGAGAGCAGAAAAAGGGGGGGAGACAGAAGAAAGAGAGTTTTAGTGCATGGCATACCGCTACCGTTGGCGGACAAGACAAACGCAGCAGCCCCCTGCATTACGCCGTGCTCCTGTCCTCTGCACATGCAATTTCTGGGATATGGCCTACATGGTAATGGTGGACATCTGCGCACATGGATGCCTCAGGGGCAACTATACCTCGACTTGGCACTCTGCTGAGGTGGGGTAGAGTGCCACATGGCCTACATTACGGAGGGGCCTTGCCTACCTAACTCACCCTGGCCTAGGGACACCCACAGCCCACCTCCCCACCCAGACACCTCCACTGCACGCAAAGTCTGCAGAATGAGGTTGTACTCACCCCCTTGTGTCTGCTGTGATGCCCTCAAGCGCCCATCCAACTCCGGGTAGGCCACCGCCAGGATCCGGAACATCAGGGGGGTCATGGTGCGACGGGCACCCCTCCCACGTTGGGAGGCCAGCCCCAGCTGAGCCTCCGCCGTCTTCTTGCTGCAGCGGCGAATGTCCTCCCATCTCTTAAGGCAGTGGGTGCCCCGTCTCTGGTGGGCCCCCAGGGTCCGGACCTCCTTGGCGATGGCACGCCAGATATCCCTCTTCTGGTGGGCGCTGACCTACATGACATGCACAGGGGAAGAAGAGAAGTCATTAGCAAGAGCACCGTCTAAGTGAGTGGCCCACATCCCTGCCCTTGCCATGTGGCACATGCATTCACAGTCCTTCATGTTCACTGCACTCTGCCCCCTTCCCTCTTACAGCCAGCCCTCTCCACCCAGGCCTAGACCATACAACGTGCTCCCTGTGTACTAACCTGTTGGTCTGGAGGACCGTAGAGTAGCGTGTACTGGGGGAGGACCCCGTCTACCAGTTTCTCCAACTCCTGTGCAGTGACGGCAGGGGCCCTTTCCCCAGACGCAGCAGCCATCGTCGCTTCCAGACCGAGGTCACAGCAGCACTTGCAGTGTAGGTCCTCTCCTGTCGAAGGTCAGGTATCTAGTGAGTGAACAGATAGAAAATGGCGGTGACGTCCGCGCCGGTGACGTCTGCGGCGGTGCGCATCATCACCGCCGGCGCACCTGTTCATTGGCTCCTGGGACCCATAGGGTTCCATGTTAACCAATGCAGCATTGCGCCGCGGTCTACGACCGCCTACCGCGATGGTGTGCAACGCCAGTGCAGTTACCCCACGATCCCATTGTCCCAGTTTAGAGGTCAGGCAGCCGCCATTTGAGGGGCCCACATGGCTTCATTTACTACTGCGTCACACATAGCTAGGCCTACACTCGACACACATGCAGGAAGGGTTTTGTGAGTGGTGTAGTCTTGTGTGTAACTGTGGGTACATACCTGGAGGAATAATGACTGGTTCTTCGCTGTTGTCCTTCGTAGGCACCGTCAGCTGGGGCATATGAGAAGATGGCGGAATCCTCCGGTGTACTGACCGCTGGTGGACCTGTTGACAATGGAAGAGAGACATGTCATCGTCACCTACCGGTTTGACCGTGCCACTACCCAGGAACTATGTACCCAGTTGGAGCCAGACCGGATGTCACCAATCCGCCATCCGACTGGAATCCCCCCTGACGTGCAGGTGCTGTCAGTGCTCCATTTCCTTGCAAGTGGGTCTTTTCAGACCAAAGTGGCCATGGCATCAGGGATGTCCCAGACTATGTTTTCCAACGTGTTGTCCAGAGTGTTGTCTGCCCTGCTGAAACACGTAAGGAGATACATCATTTTCCCTCAGGTCGAGGATTTGACTACAGTGAAAGGTGACTTCTATGCCCTTGGACATATTCCCAACATCATAGGTGCCATTGATGGGACCCATGTAGCTCTGGTCCCCCCCCACAGGAGTGAACAGGTGTACAGGAACAGGAAGAGTTATCATTCCATGAATGTCCAGATGGTCTGTTTGGCAGACCAGTACATCTCGCAGGTAAATGCTATGTTCCCTGGCTCAGTGCATGACGCCTACATCCTGTGGAATAGCAGCATCCCTGATATGATGGCTCAACTCCAGAGGCACCGTGTATGGCTATTGGGGGACTCTGGTTACCCCAACCTGTCCTGGCTATTGACCCCAGTGAGGAATCCCAGGACCAGGGTAGAGGAACGGTACAATGAGGACCATGGGCGGACTAGGAGGGTGATCGAACGCACCTTCGGCCTCCTGAAGGCCAGGTTCAGGTGCCTCCATATGACAGGTGGATCCCTATTCTACTCACCGAAGAAGGTGTGCGACATCATCATCGCCTGCTCCATGCTCCATAATTTGGCTTTTCGACGCCAGGTGCCTTTTCTGCAGGAGGATGATCCAGGTGACGGTGTTGTAGCAGCTGTGGAGTCTGTGGAGCCTGTGGACAGTGATGAGGAGGAAGCTGAGGAAGAAGACAACGACAACAGGGAGTCAGTCATACAGCAATATTTCCAGTGAGACACAGGTGAGAACATTTTCATTTTTACCATAACATTAACTTTCACACGTCTACCTCTATCCTGTTTCTCGATTTAAATCACTATTTGGTAACTGAGTTGTACCCTTCCATTACGGTTTCACAGGTGTGGTTAACTACGTGTCAACTGCTTGCATCCTTCAAGGGCTTGTGATATCTGACATAGGTATGTTAGCCTTACAATGGTAAACCCATTATGACACTGTCATTGATAATACATATTTACTAAATCACAGACTGACTCCAGATTGTTTTGTGTTTCAAGGGTGTTTATTGAAGTGCTCTGAAATGTGAGGGGTTTGTAAAATGAGGATGGGTGATGGCGGAGGAATGTCCATGGCAGAGTCTAGTCTATTAGTCTCACAGGTGCACTGCCCATCTGGGCATAGGAAGTGGAGCTGGTGCAGTTTAAGTATGGACAGGGTAACCAAGTGGGACAGTGGGGTGACAATCAGGGTGGTCTCATTTCCTGGAGGGGGTCTTTCCATCGTGCTCTGTCCTGTTCCTGGATCTCTGGGACCGCTTGCATGGTAGTTGTCCATCTGCAGGGGGTGGGGTGCTGGTGTGTTGGTCCTGTGGTGGGGCGTCCTGTCCACTAGCGCCGGCGGAGGTGGTGGGCAGTTCATCGTCCATGCTAGTGTCAGGGGCCCCTTGGAGTGCCACGGTGTCCCTCAAGGTCTGCTGCATGTCCTTCAGCACCCCTACGATGGTGCCCAGGGCGGAGCTGATGGTTCTGAGTTCCTCCCTGAACCCTAAATACAGTTCGTCCTGCAGGCGCAGGGTCTCCTGCAACTTGTCCAGGACCGTGGCCATCGTCTCCTGGGAGTGGTGGTATGCTCCCATGATGGAGGAGAGGGCCTCGTGGAGAGTGGGTTCCCTTGGCCTGTCCACCCCCTGTCGCACAGCAGCCCTCCCAGTTCCCCTGTGTTCCTGTGCCTCCGTCCCCTGGACGGTGTGCCCACTACCATTGCCCCCAGGTCCCTGTTGTTGTTGGTTTGGTGGGTTACCCTGGGTGCCCTGTAGTGGTGGACACACCGCTGATTGACCTGTCCTGGGTAGGGAGGTTTGGGCCCGCTGGGTGGGTGCTGTGCTGGTGTTACCAGAGGGTGGAAGGTCGGTGTTGGGCTGTGCCTGTGCAAGGGGAACCGACTGTCCCGAGGCCCACGATGGTCCGGGCTGGTCATCAGGATCCAGTAGGGCAGAGCTGCTCTCGTCACTGTGGGCCTCTTCTGGGGGTGGAGTGGTGTTGTCTGGACCCTCTGGTGTGGTGACGGTCCTTCGTGTTCCTGCAGGTGCATAAGAGCATGATTATTGCATGTGTGTGTGTATTGGTGTGCAATGGGTGGGTGTTTGTGTACCCCAGTGCAAGCATTCCTGTGTGTGGGTTTGTGTGGTGATGGTTGGGGGGGTGTTCTGGGTATGTGCAGTGGGCATGCTTTAGTGAGGGGTGTCCATGCTTAGTTGTGTCATGCAGGGCTTGGTGTTGGGATGGGTGGTTTGTGTCATGGGTACAATAGTGAGGAGTTGTAGTGATAGGGGATGGGGCGAGGGTGGGGGTGTGTGATAACATGCAGGTAGGGTGGGGGATATGATAGGTAAAATTGGACTTACCAGTGGCCCATCCTCCACCGACTCCTGCGAGGCCCTCAGGATGCAAGATGGTCAAGACTTGCTCCTCCCATGTTGTTAGTTGTGGGGAAGGAGGTGGGGGTCCGCCGCCAGTCCGCTGTACCGCGATGTTGTGCCTGGAGACCGTTGAACGCACCTTCCCCCGTAGGTCGTTCCACCTCTTCCTGATGTCCTCCCTATTTCTTGGGTGCTGTCCCACGGCGTTCACCCTGTCCACTATTCTGCGCCATAACTCCATCTTCCTGGCTATTGATGTGTGCTGTACCTGTGATCCAAATAGCTGTGGCTCTACCCGTACGATTTCCTCCACCATGACCCTGAGCTCCTCCTCGGAGAAGCGGGGGTGTCTTTGGCGTGACATGGGGTGGTGTGTGGTGTGTGATGTGTGGGGTGGTGTATGTGGTGATGAGTGTGGTGAGTGTAGTGGTGTGTGGTGTTTGGTGCGTGGAGGTTGTTTGGGTGATGGTGTTGTGTGCCTCTGTGTGATGGAGTTGTCTATTCTGTGCTCTCTCTCTGTCCTTCGTTTGTGTTTTTTTGGTCGTAGGGCTTTGTGGGTGATGTGGGTGTGTGTTTTATATTGTATTGGGTGTGTGGGAGTGTTGTTTGTATGTGTATCAGGTGTGTGTATTTGGAATTGTCCAATGTGGCGGTGTTTTGTAGAAGTGTGTGTATTTTGAGCACGGCGGTGTGTACCGCCAATGGAATATCGCGGTTGTAAGACCGCCGTGTGGATTCGTGGGTCGTAATAGCATGGGCGTGTTTCTGATGGCGTGGAGGTGGAGGAATTGTTTTTGCCAGTTTATCACTGACCTTTGGTGTGGCGGTCTTGTGTGGGTGTCTGAATTTCGGCAGATTCCAAGATGTGTGTCATAATAGCTGTGGCGGAATACCGCCGCCGTGGCGGTGTATTGGCGGTCTTCTGCACGGCGGTAAGCGCCTTTTACCGCCAATGTTGTAATGACCCCCTTAATCTTTAGGCTACTTTTCATAACACACGTCTTTGAAAGTACAGCTTAACTGCCTTAAAAATGTATGGGGCCAGACTCGCAGCTTCCATATTGTTGTATTTAAAGATGTTGCTTCATTATGGAAATGTTTTTATGGGACAGCTGGGGAAAACACACAATAAGTCACCTGTTAGACACTTCCTTAATAAAAAACCAAAGCTGTAGGCTTTCCCAGTGCTAGTTTCATGGATCACGAAAAGGAGGGGGTACTGAAACCACTTAGTCTCCAGCTTTTAGCTCATGGTGCCAAAATCCTTTGACTCGCTTACCTGGGTGTTACTGGATACAGGATAGTCAGCTTTTCATTTTTCATGTGTTCTGTAACTGGTCACGTAAACTAATATACTAGTAGCGCCTCACCCACTTACAAATGAGAAAGGTACTTTTCTTGGTCCTGTTATCCCTTTTAAAGTGAATTTAAAACGAAAACAACTTTTACCATTGTCAAAAAAAAAAAAAAAAAAAAGGAAATCAAAGAAAAATTAGTTTTGTTTTAGGTATAAAAGCATGCAGGGTGACAAAATCTTGACGGAGCAACAGGGAAAATAGAGGTGCAGGCAAAGTAAAAGTAAGCATGTTCTGGTAAAATAAACTGTACCTTTATCCACAATTAGAGATGATGCACCTATCTGTTTTTCCAGAATATGTATCCAGGAGGACGATCTTCTGCATCCTTGCCCAGCTATCTTACTTCACAAACAATTAATTTACCGATGGATACTGATGAAAATCCCAGTGATTTCCAACATGACAGTCCCTCTAGGCTGCTTTTTAGGTTCCAGTGCAAAGTGTTCTGTCCCTGTTGTTATCTCTCTACGGGCTTGTTACCACGCCCATGTCAATAACCATTAGTTTGGTTGGATCGGAAGCTTGACTTTTACGATTCGCTTCATTTCATTAGTGGAAGGCATGCATATGTCATGCCTTTTCCAGTGTTTAGGCCTCCTCGAGCGCATTGGCCAACTACCTAAAACATTCAAGGCTCCATGTTTTCCGTATGGTTTCTGGACTACTTTTTCTGTTTATTTCGCAGGCCACGGGATCTCACTGGGCAGTAGTCGAGCGCTTTGCATGACATAGACCTTGTTACATAGCTAATTGCACTTGTGCCGGTTACATAGCTAATTGCACTTTTGCCTGTTACATGGCTAATTGCACTTTTGCCGATACGTTTCACTGAACTTCTGTTTCCTTTTGTGTGTCTCCGTCACACTTCAAGGTGGCTGTGGGCTCGATTATGTGAAACTGTTTTACTTTTTAGTTCATGTGGCAAGAAAAGTCTGGTTAGGTGTTTAAAACACGAATAGCTTTAACTCGAGCAAATGCGAGACCTGCTGCATTGCAAATGCTTGTTGCACTTGCTGCCAAAGGCCCAAATCGCTTATATTGGTTAATCTAGCAAACTGACTGCAGCTTTCTTTTTCATATTCTTAGAACATTCCTTGCATAGTTCGCTTTTGCATTATCATAAATGGTGATTAAGTATCTGGAATCATTTCATTTTCATCTTTAAACTTTCTTTGGCCAAATTATTGGTTGATTCAAGATTAGGTGTGGACCTAAATGTTAACTAGGCCCACCCTTACATGAATGCTTGAGTACTGGAAACGGGAGATGCCCTAAATTCATCCTGGCCCTTGAGAAGAAATTCATTAAACCCATTTTCAGTCATTTTCAAGCCGTCAAAATCATAATGAAAACTCAGTCAGAAGCATGCTTCTTACTACACCCACTCTTCCCTCCTTGTGTGATTTGATGTAGAGTGTCACACCCAACATATTTTTCTCTTCATTATGAAGGCCCAGGATTTTCTCTAAAGCACTTTCACACTTCCTGTTCAAAATATGTTTTTTTTTCTGCACTGCAAATAGTATTTCCAGCCTATTACATTAGTGTGCATTGGGGAAAAAATAGAAAAGGGCTAGCTTTTTTTCTTTAATTTTCTCCATAAACGTGTAGCGGTGGAGTATCGAGAAGGACCGGTACTGCATGCTATTTTTAAAGTTCTCGTTCATTTCTGAATGAAAACACATCCCCGAAAAAGGTTTAGAACTTTAACCGTCATTTTAATTTCACAAACTAAATGATCATAGATTTCAAACATTTTTCCTAAGGTTATTAATTGTTTAATATATTATATATATATTTTTTATATATTTTTTTTATTTGTGTTTTTCCTTACATTAACTGACTGTTTATTCAGTCCTTACATTAACTAATTCTTAACTCAGTCCTTTATTCTTTGTTTCAATTTTTTCTTTAAAAAGTATGCAGGCTGATACAGACATGATCGAACCCCCTTTCATGATATGAGGCAAATATTGTCATACCAGGCAGCAGATACTCCTTTAAAGGTGGCGGATCACAACTTATGTCAGCTTTATTGGTAGCTTCTTTTCTTCCTCCTCCTACATCAAGGACTTCTTCTGCAAGAGTTTTGAAAGTGTTACTGACTTCTGCATGAAATGTTACTCAGTGATGCACACTTGTCAGACCTATTGTTGCTCCATGGAAGAAATTCATCAAGTTTTTTTTGTTTTGTTTTTGTTTCTGTTACCCAGGTGGTTGGAAATGTTGATTGTTTATCCCAGGACGAACAAGCAGAACCAGAAGAAGAAGCGAAAGGTAGAGCCTCCAACACCACAGGTACATTCAGTCCCAGAACTGTTGGCAAGTGCTCTGTAGGCCTACAAAGCTGCTTTTGCGATTTCTGAGATTAAGGATGCGTGTTTTGTAGATAGGTTAGTTCAGACATCATTGCTGGAATCATTTGCCTGCCATTAGATTAGCCAGGGTAGAACAAAGTTTAGCTTTAGATGTGGTTAAGACCCATAAAGCTGCTCTAATGTAATTTTAGGGAACATTTTTGCCACAAATATGAAAAATTGCACGCATAATATAAAGACTGATCACTTGTGATAAACTGATCAGCATTGAAAAATAATGCTTCAATGGCCCTAAAGATGCCACTAGGATGAAATTCACAGGGAGGGAACTCTCTTTAAATTAATGTATTTTTTTTGTTACAAATGCCTCCCCACTCCAAGGCAACAATGGAAAAGGTCTTGGGTGTGATACGCAAATATCAAACGTTACCCTGGGCATTTCTGTTGAACTCTGGCAAAGGCAGGTTATATTGTAAAATGTATGCATTGTGGTTTAGCCACTCAATGAAAAAGAGAAGAAGAAAGAGAGAAAGCAGAACAGGCTTGTCCGAAGTGTTTGCCTGGCCTGGACCAAAAAATGAATGCAGGGCCCGCTAGCCTCCTCTATTGTTTTTGCATTGTGGCGGAAGCACTTATGTTTTTGTGGCATGTGTGGCTGAAGATACACATACATGCTCTGCATACTTCCGACATCTAATATTGGGTGCAGAGAGTTGAAAGTTGTTTTTGTTAAAGTTTTTTTTGAGTCACGAGGTAGAGTGACCCCTCTCCTTGCTGGCAAAGTGCATGGTCCTTGACTCCATCTTCATATTGTTTTCTTCCTCTGTTAGGTTTGGTTGTGTTCTCTCAGACCTCCAGTTCAAGACCGTATTAAGTCTCTTCCATTCAGGACAACCTCTCTAACCCAGTTGGCATTGTTATTGATAGTGTTTCTCTTTATTCCTTTGTGTTTTGGGATCGAAGAAATATTTGTTGTATCAAACTCTTCCATTCGAGGCCCTCAGGGCTGCGCCGTGTCGGCGTCCATTTTCTTCATCCTGATTGAAAGCTTAATGGAAGGGGCACTTTTCTGTTTCTGTCCGAAGTGTCACTCCAGATTCCCTTGGACCGATCCACATCAGGTCTATAACATCTGTTTGTCGTCTGAACATAGGGAAGAAGACTGTGAGTCCTGCTAGTCATTTCGATCGAAATAGACTCTTCGAGACTGACGAGCCCGTTACTGAGAAATGCAGAGGCAAGAAGTTGAGGAAATGCAAAACATCTTATGTATCCAAGACACCATGGTGGGAGACAGCACAGGAGCAGGACATCCAGAAGGCTTCCGCTGCCGCAGTGGAGGCGGTTTCCATTCAGGACTCAGACTCTGAGACCAAAATGCAGAAAATCCCTCTAGGTCAACAAAGAGTGGGTAGATAACCCCCTGCTCTGCCCCAAAAACTCACTTGTTCGGAAGCAAAGGTGATCGAGCTGCCACTGCTTTCTGGCCATTGCAGGCATCAAAAGACTTTCGGATGCCCCCCTCTGGCTTGGCACAGAAACCTAAACTGAAGATCACCGCTTCCATCCAGAGCTGAAAGTCATCGGCTTCAAAACATTCTACATCCCACTTGGTGCCCAATGTTTCGGCATCGAAAAGAGTGCCTTCCTCAACTCCAACATCTTTGGCACTGATAATTAAAAGCGCTTCGGCACAGAATAAACTTGGACCCAAACTCTCAGAGCCAAAAACACCAACAGAGCCAACTCCTCTAAAAATTATGCAACAGTTCCAAGTTAAGCAATCACAGCTTCATATCCAGTCACAAACAGGGAAAGTTCTGTTTAAAACTGCTGTTTCCACTCCCTCCAAGCAACAGCTTGTTTTTGAGGATGCTTTAGAAACACCTGCGCACACAAAGGAGAATGGACCAGGACTTGGAAGAGGTTCAACCATCTCTGACTACATCTCCTCCACCAACCACTCCACCACAGCATTCTCAGGGTGACTCTTTGGATATTTCTCTGGAAGGCTCACTTCATTCCTTCCAGGATACTCAAGGCACTGGGATTAACATAGCACACTTTTAGGCCGACTTAGACCCTTGGTCTCAGTATGATGTAGACACATACACTGATACAGATATAGAGGCTTACCCAGCTAGACCTTCAGCCACCTGACACCACTTATTTTCAAGAACTAGTGGGGAGGGCAGCTACATACCACCGGGTACCCCTCCATAAGGATCATATAGAGGGTGTTAATTTGTTTATTTGATACGCTAACAGCCTCACATGAGTCCACACAATATCTCCCCAAGTTCAAGGGCATGTTAAGACATGCTGATGATATATCTCAAGACCTGGCTAAGGCCTGTATTATAACCCCAAGAGTGAAGAAAATGTACAAGGCTTCTTCCTCAAACCCTATCTAAATGAAGGGTCAGATTCCAGCAGACTATCTAGTTGTGTCAAAAGCTAGGAACCCAGAGGTTTCTACAGGGGTTCATACAGGGGAAACAACTACAGGTGCAGAGATAAAAAACAAAAAAAACTCCCCCTTAAACCCCTGCCACGTTCTCTAAACAGTGACTCACTCCAGCTTCTCCAAATACCAAACACCTGTAGGGTGCCTTCAGTTATTACTCCAAAACTGACAAATTGCAACAAATCAATGGGTATTGGATATTATCCAACATGGTTACTGTCTGGAGCTCAGTTCCACACCTCCAAACCTCTCGCCTCGCTGTCACAAACTTTCACATGATCACATGACTCTCCTCAAACAAGAAGTACGGTCTTTACTAGCTAAAGAGGCAACAGAACCAGTTTCTATTCAACATCAAGGAATCTGAGTGTATTCTCTTTACTTTCTCCTACCCAAGAGAGATGGCTTTCTCGGACCCATCCTAGATCTAGATTTCAGACCTTTAAACCATTACATTATATCAGAACATTTTCATATGGTCACACTCCAAGATATGCTCCCCTTGCTACAACAGGGTGACTTGCTATCAGCGCTAGATCTAAAAGACGCCTATTTCCATATTCCTATACACCCAGCACACCACAAGTATCTCAGATTGTTATAGAAGGACATCACTCCCAACTCAAGGTGCTCCCACTCGGAATCACCACAGCACCAAGCCAAGAGTGTTTACAAAATGCCTAGAAGTGGTAGCAACTTACCCGCGTAGACGGAACATTCATGTATACCCATACCTAGATGATTGGCTCATCAAAGCCAGCTGTCTCAAACAATGTCTGAGCCACATTCAAGCCACAATAGACTTTCTTCAACAATTAGGGTTCACAATCAATTTTCAAGAGTTGTATCTCTCCCCACTTCAGGCACAGCCTTACCTTCAGGCCATAATCAATACACAGCTAGCTATAGCTTAGCCAAATACTGCAAAAATATAGAACTACAGCTTCTTCACTTTCGCCCCAATCAGCAAGCCACCGTGAAATCAATTGTGAGACTTCTGGGAACGATGGCTTCTTGCATTGCATTGGTGCCACATTAATGTCTTAACATGGGCCTGTTACAGGAATGTTTATCACGCCAATGGTCTCGGGCACATGGTCATTTTCCAGGATCTAGTGTTGGTAGACGACCATACCTTTCTCTCTCTATAGTGGTGGAGCAAAAACAACCTATTAAAAGGGTGGCTATTTCTGGACCCTGTTCGACAGGTCATTCTGACAACAGACGCTTCCCAAATGAGGATGCGGGGGGCTCACCTCCAAGACCTTACCATGCAGAGTCTTTGGGATCATACTCACAGACTCTTGCATATCAACTTTCTGCAGTTGCTAGCTGTTTATCTAGCACTCAAGGCCCTTGTGATGCATCTCATCAACAAACTAGTCCTTATCTGCACAGATAACATACAGCCATTTGTTATTTGCAGAAACACATTCACTACAGTTGTCTCACATCGCACAGACAATTTGGCACAGGGCTATTCACCACAAAATGTACCTGTTAGCCGAACACCTCCCAGGGTCACACAATCATTTTGCCGACCTCCTCAGCAGGATGCGGCAACAAGTCCAGAAGTGAGAACTCCACCCTAGAGTCCTACAAACCTACTTCCAAAAGTAGCGATTTCCAGACATAGATCTTTTCGCAACAAAGGAAAATGCAAAATGCGCAACTTTCGCCACCAGGTTCCCACACCCTCAATCCAAGGGCAATGCTATATGTATGAAGTGGTCAGGCATATTTGCCTATGCTTTTCCACCTCTCCCTCTCCTTCCGTATGTTGTTCGGAAGCTCAGGCAAAGTTCTCTCAGACAAATCATGGTGGCATCCACATGGGCAAGACAACTATGGTTCAGCACTCTACTGGACCTATCAGTAGCACCTCACGGGAAGCTTCCCCTCGACCCAAACCTTCTCACTCAGAACTAAGGTCTGATCAGTCATCCAAATCCCAAGGAGTTGAATCTTGCAATTTGGCTCCTGAAGTCATAGAATTCGGATATTTAAATCTACTTCAAGAATGTATGAACATTCTTAAAGAATTACGCAGACCAATCACTAGCGCATGTTATGCAGCAAAGGGGAGATGCTTTGTTCTCTATTGCATTTCTAAATAGTGGGATCCTTTTCAAGTATCGGTACAAAATATAATTTTGTATCTTCCTTGCAAAAAGCAAACCTGGTGTATACAGCTCTAAGATTACTTTTAGCAGCAGTAGCTGCATATTATCAAAACAGACAACATTCTTCTCTTTTTAAACTCCCTGTCATAAAGGCTTTTATGGAAGGATTAAAAAGAGTGATATCACCAAGATTACTTCCAGTACCTTCTTGGAATCTTCATATAGTACTCACTAGATTTAAGGGACCACCGTTTGAACCACTACATTCATGCCCTCTGCAGTTTCTTTCATGAAAAGTGGCCTTCTTATATGGAATCACTTCCCTGAGATGTGTTAGCGAGCTCTAGACATTAACATTACAAGAACCATTTTTCCAAATACATAAAGATAAAGTGGTTCTTTGCATTAACCCAAAATATCTACTAAAAGTAGTATCTCAATTCCATCTCAGACTATTGAGTTGCCATTTTTCCCCCTCACAACCTGATTCTGTTGCCGAATGAGCCCTACATATGTTAGAGGTGAAAAGAGCGCTTATGTTTTATATTGATAGAACTGAAACATTCAGAAAGACAGAACAAGTTTTTGTTGCTTTTTCACAACCACTTAAAGGTAACCTTATTACTAAATCCAGCATAGCAAGATGGATTGTTAAAGGCATCCAAACTTGCTATGCAAAAGCTAAGAGACCACTACCTATTACCCATAGAGCACATTCAACATGTAAGAAAGGTAGATCTATGGCATTTCTAGGGAACATACCTATAGCTGACATTTGTAAGGCAGCTACATAGTCAACACCACATACTTTGATTAAACAGTATTGTGTGGCTGTTTTAGCATGCCTCAAAGCTCTAACACTCACAGGTTAGCCACCGCTTCTTGGGAGGCACTGCTTTACAGTCTATGCAGAGCATATGCATCTACAGCCACACATACCATCAAAAGAAAAACGTTACTTATCCAGCAAGCATCTGTTTGTGGCATGTAGTGCTGTAGATTCACATGCGCCTACCCGGACACCTGTGGCCGTTGCAGTCTTTTGATATACATTCTCATGCATGGTTATTTCACTTGCTTATCTTTACATTACACTCCATACATCACCGCCTACAGGAAAACCTTCTGAAGATGGAGTTGAGGACCATGCGCATTACCAGCAAGAGGAGGAGTCGCTCTACCCCATGACTCGAGAGACTTTTCGAACAAAAACAACTTTCAACCTTCTGGACCCAACAGCAGATGGCAAAGTATGCACTACATGCCACAAACAGATGCTTAATGGGTCAGTAATATTTTCCTTTTAGGTTTAAAAAAAAAAAACTCTAAGGGAAGAGAAATTATCGTACCTGGAGCTATTTTGTGGTACAACTATTTATGCTGCCTCTTTATTAATGAAGATGGCAGGCTGACTTTCATTAAAAATATCTATAAATAACTTGTGTAGAAGTCTGGACCCAGTCTGGATTGAAAAGTGCTTAATGCCCCCTCTTCTGTCTTGTGACGGTCTGAAGCAGAACAAGTGTGAGTTTAGTAGTAGTGCAGGTGAAGATGGGATAGATGTTTTCAACAATTTCCTGCCAAAGAGAAGGCCTGGTTATTAATTAAATTAGAAAAAGTTGAGGTGAAAAGAGTAGATGTGATTTCATGTGTTTCATGAATCAAATAAGGTTTGGTTGGGTCCTTAGTAGGGCAGGCAGAAGTTTCAAAGATTGAGTGGAACACTACTAAAGGATTATTTAAATGGAACAGTATTGCATTTCTGGAGGGCCAGGTCTAGAGTGTATTTACATAGAGGTGTTGGCACCCCTCAGCATTTGGTGACATACACCTCAAAATCTTGATTCAAGAAAAATAAATGATGTCAGAAATATTAAGTTATTAAGCTTTTCTAAATGGCTGTCCAGATCTAGCACATTTACTGAATGTCATTGTTATCGCTCTCACCTCACAAGTGAAAATATATTTGATCTATGCATGCATCTATTTAAACTATGAATGTGAAAGGAGAAGTTTGTTCAACATGTGTTAATCAGGTTTACATAATGAAGGTAAAAGGAGAATGAAGATGCTCAGGACAAAAGCCCACCACCATCGCTTCACTCCTGGGGACCATGATTTCCTCACCCAGTTCCTTACCCTGGATAGCTTGGTGGTCCAAGCCTCCAGTTCCCGGTTTAACCCAGCGTGTTCTGTACCACTCCACCAGGCAATCTAAAAGGCAGGATACTTTTGGCAAGAGTATGTTCTCTTTCACAAGCCTTGCAGTGCAGTTAGTGAATACTGCATGTCTTTTGGGCAGTGTGGGATTCGGTTGCGCAAGTGCTGCTTATTGTCTCGAAGTAGGCCCAAGCCATACTTTCTCCCATGCTGTTGCTGATGGGCGAGCTGCAGCAAAGTTCACCATTAGATCGCAGAGCAATTGCGTCGTTGGTGGCACTTAGGTGCCACACCTGGCTGAGAACCACTAACTTTTTTAGGGGATGTCCAAGCTTCAGTCATGGACATGCTCTTTAATGGATGTTGCCTTTTTGATGAGAAGGCAGACTCTGCATTGGAGCGATTCACAGACAGTAGAGCTACGACCAGGACCTTAGGCCTATTCATGACCCTTCACCCAGTCTGCCCTTTACCCCTCCCATGGGTACGGTCTGTTTCCGTCCAGCCACCAAGTTCAGCCGGCTTCCCATCCTTTTAGTGGGTGTGGACGCTGTTCCCACAAACCAAGTTGAAACACCAACCAGGGATTCGGCCAGTTCCACACTCCCCCTGCAGCCACAGCCTCCAAACTCATTTAGTATGCCCTTATACCAGCATGGGAACACCCAGTGTGAGGCAGGATTCAACATCACCTGCCCCACTGGAAGCCTAAAACATCAAACAGATCGATTTTTCAAGTTGTCCAGAGGGCCTTCTCCATCCCCTTTCTGAAAATCCCTCCACCTATGCAGCCTACTTGCAACTGGCTAACCGAGTACCATCTCTCTTTGCTCCATCAGGAAGTGTTGGCTCTTTTAGCCAAGGGAGCCATTGAGTGGGTGCTGGCTTTAGAAGTATGTTGTGGTTGCTATTCCTGCTACTTTCTGGTGCCCAAAAAGGAAAAAGGCTCCTGCTCAACTTCTTCCTGGAAAAAAGTTCAAGATACTCACCTTAGCTCAGGTCCTGTCCACTCTGTACTCTGGAGACTGGACGGTAGCATTTGGCTTGCAGGACGCTTATTTCCATATTCCAGTCTGGCCAGCCCACAGGCAAGAGCACTGTCAGTTCAGCATGTCTCTTTTGCCCTTATCAGCACCTCTCTGGTGTTCACCAAGGTGATGCAGTTGGTTGTAGCACACATGGCAGTTTGGGGTCCCAATCTAACCCAACCTTGCCTACTGGCTGATGAAAGCGGTCTCGCACAGGAAGTCTTCTCCCACATCCAGACTATGCTGGGGCTCCTGCATTTGCTGAGGTCTACTATCAACATGCTGAAGTCACACCTGACTCCCTCGCAGGTGCTCCCTTTAATCGGAGCTGTTCTGGACACAGTGCAGTTTCGGGCCTACCCTCCCGAGCGGTGAGTCCAGGAAAGTCAAGCTGTAATACTAATGTTTCAGCTGTTGTCCTGGATTTCCGTGACACAGACTCTGAGACTGTTGGGCCTCAAGGCCTCTTGCAACCTGATGGTGACACATGCTGTTGGCATATGCAGGCTCTGTAGTGGGACCTGAAGTTCCAGTGGGTGCAGCATCAGCAGAATCTGCCCAACATGGTCCAGATCTTGACGAATTTGCTAACGATCCGCAGTGTTGGCTAACGACCCGGGATTGGGTCAATGGTGCACTCCACTCCCATCTCCGGCCACAGCTGATTGTAGTGACAGATAGGTCACTCCTGGGCTTGGGTGGCCACCTGGGAGAGATGGATATCAGAGGACTCTAGTCTTCTGTGAAGTCCAAACTCCATTTAACCTGGTTGAGCTTCTTGTGATCCATTTGTCTTTAAAAGCTTCTTTCTTTTGATCACAGGAAGGCTGTTACAGGTGTTCACAAGCAACACCACAGCCCTGTGGTACTGCAACAAACAGGGCAGGGTGGGGTTGTTGACCCTTTGTTAAGAAGACCTGAGTATCAGGACATGGTTGGAATGTTACAGCATTTCCATGGTGGTTCTTTACCTGGCAGGCTCTCTGAATGCCAGCGTGGATGTTCTAAGCTGTCAATGCCTAGCGGATCACGAGTGGCGTGCCCACCCAGAGGTGCTGCAAGGTCTTTTTCAAGAGTGAGGAGAGCCTTGGTTAGATCAGTTCACCACTGCAGAAAATGTGCCATGTCAGCAGATCTGTGCACTGGAGTTTCCAAGACTGCTCTTTCTTGCAGACGCTTTTCATCTTAAGTGTAGCTCTAGCCTCCTGTGCACCTTTCTGCTGATACCAAGGCTGCCTACAGTTCTCTAGAAAATCAAGAAAGACCGGGCCCAAGTCATTCTCGTGGCTCAGGATGGGGCATGGAGAGTCTGGTATCCTGAGCTTCTGAGCATGAGCATCGGTCCTCCGAGCAGGCTGCCGATTTGGGAGGATTTTCAGTCACAGGAACAGGAGAGGGTTCTGCATCCGAACCTGGGCACCCTTCCCCTTCATGCGTGGCAATTTAGCGGCGACAGTTGACAACATTCAACCTTTCCATTGAAATCTATGAGGTTATTCCAGCAGTCAGGCACCCTCCACCAAGATGGCATACGCCGGCCATTGGGCTAAATTTGTGGTATGGTGTGCATCCTTGAACATTGTCCCTCTTTCTGCATCCTTATCCCAAGTTTTACTGGTTGTTATTTCTCTGGCCCAGCAGTGCTCTGCTCTGGGCATGGTCAGAGGTTATCTGTCTGCCAGTTTGGCATTCTTGTGGTTGCCAGGTTTACCTTCTTTGTTCAAGTCACCCATTGTGACTAGGGGCCAGATGTAGGTAGGTATAAAATTATGACTTGCAATTTGCGACTCATAGCGACTCGCAAATTGCAACTCGCAATACGAGATGCAGAAAGGTGTCTCAGACACCTTCTGCGACTCGCTATGGGGTCGCAAAGACCCACCTCATGAATATTAATGAGGTGGGTCGCAGTTTGCGACCGCATAGTGAGTCTAGGCACTCACAGGGATGGTGGCCTGCTGGAGACAGCAGACCACCATGTCCGTGACTGCTTTTTGAATAAAGCAGTTTTTTTTCTTCTATTTGCAGCCCGTTTTCCTTAAAGGAAAACGAGCTGCAAAAAGAAAAAATACCGAAACCATTTGGTTTCAGTTTTTTCAGAGTAGGGAGTGGTCCATAGAACCACTGCCTGCTCTGAAAAAATATTTTTATTGACATTCACAAAGGGGAAGGGGTCCCATGGGGACCCCTTCCCTTTTGCGAATGCGTTACCATCCACTTCAAGTGGATGGTAACTGCGAGTTGGTTTGCGACCGCATTCGCGGTCCCAAAGCAACTCTGCATGACGATGCGGTCGCAAATAGGAAGGGAACACCCCTTCCAATTTGCGAGTCGCAGCCACAAATTGCGAGTCGGTACTGACTCGCAATTTGCGGTTGTGCATCGCATTTGGCCTTTTGCGCCTCGCAAAGTGCATTTTTCGCAGTTTGCGAGGCGCAAAAGGCTTGCTACATCTGGCCCTTGGTTCTTGAAAGGTCTTCCTCATATATTTGACCTCAGACCATTCATCATGCCCCAGTGGGTTCCTTATCTGTTCCGCAAGATGGTTCCATGAACCCGTACCTCCTTCCTTCAGACGTTGTGACACTCTTTCATGTAGACCAAAACATCACCTTGGTACCTTCTTTGCTCCGCCTCACCCTTCTACAGAAGAAGAGTATATCACCGCCTGGACCCAAAAAGAGCATTTTCTTTCTAAATTGATTGCACACAAGATTTCCATGTTGGCGATCAACACTTTGTAAGGTATGTTGGAGTAAAGAAAAGGAAGGCAGTGCAGAAATGGACCATCTCATGATGGATAGTGTTCTGCGTTAAGATTTGCTATGCACTGGCCAAGAAGCAACTCCCTAAGGGTTTTCATGCTCATTCCCCCAAAGCCAAGACTACGACCACTGCCTTAGCTTGGGAGTCCCTACCTAGACATCTGTCAGACAACGTTAAGGGCGTTGTTACACATGTTCACAAAACATTATTGTCTAGATGGTCAGGTCCGATGTGACTGGCATTTTGACCATCCAGTTCTGCAGGACTTTCGTATAATCCGTTCGTGCATCCTCCGTCAGGAGAATATTGCTTAGATATCTATTTTAAGGTGAGGAATCTACAACTAGAACCCTCACTTGGATGATTTACTTACCTTCAATAGCACCTTATCTGGTAGAAACTCTAGCTGCAGAATCCTTACTGACTCTCCCATCCTCCCCGCTCTGTGAACTCATTCATTAGGGTCACCCTTCTGAGGACCTTAGTAACACTTATCGGTATGTCAGCATTCTTTGTGACTCTGCTTCTGGCGTGGAAAGTTGCAAAAGGGAATTGATGTCAGCACTCTCGGGTAGCACCTATATAGACACCGCATCCATTACTTCTGGTTCGGACGATGCACAGCCAAACTGCGCCGCCTACCATCACACAAGGGTCACTGATGCCTGGTGATTATTCTAAGGTAAGAAAGATGTTGCTAGATAGTCTCTACAGATAAGGTTTTGTATGTTTTGCTGTCTATGTATGTAGGTAAAGTCATGTTGAAGTAGGTCCCTCAAGGAGTTAAAGAATTATTGTTTCAGGAGATGGTGTAATGTGACAAATAACTGCCTTTTCTTGAAAAACGATCTGAATTATATCATTATTAGATGAATAGGGGATGTTATCAGTCGGTTAGCCTGTATGAAAGTAATTGTACAAAATTTTCTCTTTTTTGCTGTATTTCACTTATAACCACTTTTTAATCTGGATCACTAATATCAATATATATATATATATATATATATACATATATATATATATATTTTTTTTAAAGAGATAAAATAAGGCCATGCAAATAAAAAGCAGGATTTTGCACCTCTTGTCAAATTTTGAGTTGTATGCTGTAATTGCAAATTTATTGTAAACTGGATTGGCTGTACAAAGGAGAATAGCATTGTAGTGTTGAAAGTTTACCAGGATTCTCATGTCTCTCGCTAAAGCCACCAATCACTAAAGTGTGGGGCTGGGCCAGAACAAAAAATGGGCACAGGTCTGCTTCTGGCTTACTCCAAATAAACAAGTACTTCCATTATACCAAATTTAAGCTTCACACCTCCTCTGTCATCTCATGATTGTCAAACATCCTAGATTTAGGCACTGCAGCAGATGGGGATCAAACACTATCCTTGTACAAAGACTCACAAATTGCTGGGAATGGATTCACCAGAGTTGTCATCCATTCTTATGTCTTGCAGATTGCTGCAACGTCACAGATGTTCTTGTAAGCATTGTTGTCTAATTTATTTCTCTGGTGTTTTTCGTTTGATCTTAATGTAGCGTTTGTTATTAGAGCCTTGCAGATACATAGCCACACACTAGTCCTGCTATTGAGGTATTCCTCAATTCCAATTCCAGCGCTCTGACATCTGTATCTTTTTTTCCCAAGCCATCATATGTGGATTTGGAGCTTGCTCCTACTTTTTTCTTGTCCTTTGATGAGCCCTTTTTTAAATAAATTCCTTGCCGTGAAAGAGAACATGTCCACTCCTAAAACTGCAGAGTTTAAGCCTTGTGGGAACTGTGACAAACAAATGTTTTTGACAGATCCCCATGAAGTGTATCTCTGGTGTTTGGGGTCGGGCCATGACTCCTAGCCTTGCAAGGAGTGTGCCCTGATGCATCTAAAGGTGATCAAGGAATGCAAAGCCAAGCGCTTCATTGATGATTGGGTTGCTCCCCCTCGAAGTCGAGGACATGGACCCAGTCCTGTTCTTGGGGCTGGTCAGGCAAAGGTCGTTGTTGAGATCCAAGTCTCTAGGTAAGTCAAAATCAAATTGAAAAAAAGAAGTCCAACCAGGTCTCATCACAGTCTCACCACTCTCCATCTGAGAAGCTGCAGGAGCATCAAGGTGGCCTGCGGTGTCACTCCAGGTCCCTGCCAATGAACCAATCCTGCAGCTGATCTGCGTTTCGGCACCCCGCCAGTTCCCATCTGGTGTCCCTTCAGGTCACATTGATCCAGTCAGATTACCACCAGCATGTCCATCCTCTGCTACATCTGTGCCTCCTGAACCCATTTTGGTTTCAAACCTGACTCCAGGGCCACCTTGTCAACCAGCGCTGTGATCCATTGCAGGCCCTACACTGTCAACGCCGGAGAATGTTGATCTCGTAGTTCTATCCGTCTCCACCCCAGATCTGTCTTCGACCTCAGGTGAATTTGTGCTTATGATCAGTCACTTCGAGGCAGACTCCAATACACTCTGATTCTTCCTATTTCCTAGGAGTCACCTCTTGGTACTCCAAGACTTGTTCAGAAGTGTCTCTGACCAGAAATAACCAAGCTTTGGGAATATTGGCAGGGACGAGTTCCCCAACAGTAAAATTATGTTGAAGAATTTTTAGATGTAAACGTAAACTTCGCACTTGTATAGCGCACTACTCACCCGTTAGGGTCTCAAGGCGCTGTACGCATACTGCTGTGGAATCCCTCCTGGCTTTTTCCCTGTGCGGAGCCCACGCCTTGGCAACCCCTAGGGTTAAGCCAGGCGTCCAAGCCCTGTCAGGGCCGTTGTGGAGATTAAGCAAGCTATTGCCCAGAGTTACAGAGTGGGACCCATTAATTAGATTAGGCACTGAGGCGAGAATTATCTGGTCCAAGAGAATTGAGCCCAAGACCCGCTGAGGCGGGAATTGAACCCTGGTCCCAGGCCAGATCTCTGCATCCGGGTCTGCCACTCTAACCATTGTGCCACACTTCACCAGATGTCTGTTCAAGAAGACAGAGGGCTGGAAATTTCCCTTGACATGAGGCTGGTCTTTTTGCTTGGTCCAGTGACCTAGATCACCTTTCAAAAGAGGACAGTTCTTACCACTCCAGTGCTTTCTCAAGAGATATAGGCCCTCATTATGACATTGGCGGCAAATGCCACCTACCGCCACAGCGACAGCCGTCAACATACTGTCGCCGTGGCTACCAGCCGCCAACTGCATTGTGACTGTAGGCAGAATTCCGCCGGAAGGCTGACGGAATTCCGTCGACAGTCATGCACGCCAGCAAAACACCGCCTACCGTATCATGTTCCATGTTACGGCCTGGGGGTGTTTTGCTGGCGGACGCTGCTGCTGGCAGCAGCGCCACGTCCCGTCTCCTCCCGGAGGACCCCCTGCAAGCAGGTAAGTCTGGTTCTCCGACAGGAGAAGGGGTGGGGGGTGTTGTGTGCACGTGTGTGGGTGTTGTGTGTGTACGGGGGTATTTTTGTATGGCTGCATGTGGGTGTGAGTCACTTGGAATGCATGCGTGAATGACTGAGTGTATGTTGTGAATGCATGTGTGCGACAAAGTATGTGTGTGTTGCGGTGTGTGGGTATGTATGTGTGCATGCATGCGAGGGTAGATGTGGGTATGTGGGCATGTGTGTATGTGTGCGCATGTGGCTGTGTAGATGTTGCAGGGGTTGGGAGGGGGAGGGTCGGGAGGATGCTGGGGAGGGGGGTGGGGGAGACCCCTGTCAGTGCCAGGGAAGGAATTCCCTGGCACTGATAGTGCCTACCACCATGGTTTTCGTGGCGGTAAGATTGCCACGAAAACCATGGCGGTAGGCGAGGTCATAATCCTGAGGGTGGAATTGTGACGGCTGCCTGGCTGGAGACCAAAATCTCCAGCCTGGCGGCTGTTACCACCCTGGCGGATGGAGTGGTACATTGGTGGTTTGGCTTGAGCCAAACCTCCAATGTCATAATTTGGGGAAAGGTATCGCCACCCTGTTGGCAGTACCTTTCCCCAAATTACCGCCGTCTGCCAGGGTCGTAATGACCCCGCTACCCCCCCCCCCCCCCCCCCCCCCCAATAGTCTTTCACAAGAGTTGCTCAGAAGATGATGGAGGCTTTGGAACTGACTTTGCTTTATATTGTCTGGGAAGCCCTTCCTTCCATTCATTTAGACGTTTCTAGACCATGCATGGAAGGGCAACCCTTTTTATGCTGCACATTCCACAAGCAGATCACCAGATGTCATAGGCCAGCTCCTGGGGAACCACGCATTTTGTTTTCTCATCCATCTCTTGAAAGTCTGGTGGTTCAGGCTTTTCCTGAAAATAGACCTGAAGTGCCTTTCTTATGTCTGCTCCAGACAAAGCATTCAAGAAACTTGATGCTTTGGGTTTTTACCTCTTGAGCTTGGTTCCCTGCACAGCTAATGCCTTTTGCCTTTTGGGATGCTATATTCATGCCTTAAGGTAACTGGCAAAGCTCACAGTCATCATCCTGACTGTGGTCTTGTAGAAGCCATTCTCTGAGATCGTGAGTGATGGCCTGGAAGCTTCAAGACAGATCCTAAATTGTGTTTAAAAAAAAAAAAGAAAAATATATATATTTTGCACTCAGTTTCTCGTCCTATAGGGTGGCTGATACTTGACAATAGCCTTTTGGGGGAGATAGCCACACTGTGTGTTGGATAAGTCCTGTAATAAAGAATAGCTATTTCGAGAGAAAGCAGACTTCATTGGAACCTTTTAATTACAATGCATCCACAGCCTGCTGTATGTGCCTGGCCTTCAGGTTTGGGTCTAGAAGGGGGTGGGGTGGGTGTGTGTGTGTGTGTGATATCCTGGAACAGAAGTCCTTGCCTTACTGGAGAAAAGAGCCGAGGAAATGGTGCCTCCAAAAGATATTGCTCTGCAAGAAGGATAGGGGCCTTAGGGCTATTCTATATCCTCCGTTAAAACATCAGGACAAGATCAGTATGCTGTGCTCGAGCCTCGTCCTGTTGGCTTTCACCTCAAGACATTGGTTGGGGTTTTTGGATGTCATGGGCCCCTATTTTCATTTTTCTAGTATTCCCAACAACAGGCATTACTTGAGGGTCACGAGCGATTCCAGCATTTTCAGTTTGCTGTCCTCGTGTTCACACTTTCATTGTGAGGGCATTTTTGGTAGCTAAACATTTGCTGTCCTGTTCAGCCTGTAACAAATTTGCCTTTTCTGTATGGTCTCACTTCATTTATGTCTTTTTTTTTTCTTTTTTTTTAATACCTCTTTTTCCTGACTTTAAGATGCACTAAACGGTAGCAAGGTGTCTGTGCTTCTCCTCAAAAACATGTGCTGGACATTGTATCTCCTTATTTTGCCTGTTTTAATTTCCCTGTAGGTCCATTGTAAACGGTGACTTACATGCACTTATTTTTATTGAAAGTTAAATGCCATATATGAGCTACATTGAGTATTTATTCCATCGACATGTCTGACAAAAATATGTTTCTTTCAAGTCCACCACTGTGCGCTGGCTTGGCTGCACATTAAATGCACTACAAGACACATGACAGGGAAAACTGTCTTTGGCATGTAGAAAAATATTATTTTATATATTGAATAGTCTCCTTTAAAGAGTGCATTGTAAGGCCGTAGGGCAGGGTGATAAAATATAACAAGTATTGGCAAAGCCAGTCGGTCTCGCCTATTCTTCAAGAGCTATTGGATTGGCAGTATGCTTTTGCCACGATGTACACCACTGTGGCTGCTGCTCAGCATAGCTTAAAGTTAGTGACATGGAGTGTCAGAGTGGAAAGGGGGGACTAGTGTTATAGAGTGGATTTGTTACAGTAGAGGGGTGTGTGGGGGGTAGAGTTTCAGAGTTGAGTGGCGGGGAGTAGAACTCAGTGGTTCAGTGGCAGAGAATGTCATAAAGTGCAGTGTCTTGGAGTGGTTTTGCGTGGAGCAGAGTGGAATAGGGTGGAGTGGGTAGGAGTCAATTGAGGTAGTCTGATGGATTGGATTGGGTGGGGTGGGATGGATGGGAGTGGGTGGACTAGAAGGGGTGAAATGGAGTTGGTGGACTAGATGGAGTTGATTGGATTGGGGTGGATTGAAATGTGGTGAGGTGGATTTGAGTGGGGTAGATTAGATTGGATTGGGGTGGGTAGATTGAATTGGAGTGATGGAACTGGGGTGGGGTGGACTGAAATGGACTGGTTTGGAGTGGGGTAAATTGGACTGCAGTAGGGGCGGATTTGATTGTACTGGAATGAGCTTCACTGGATTGGAGTAGAGTGTGGTCAATTGGATTGGAGTGGGGTAGATTGGATTCATTGGAGTGGAGTGGGATGGATTGGATTAGACTGGGGTGGATTGGGTTGGAGTGGATTAGGGTGGGCTGGATGGGGTGGATTGGATTAGAGTGGAATTATTTCAATTGACTGGGTGGATTAGGTGGGGTGGTCTGGAGGGGATTAGGTGGAATGGGGTGAAGTGGGATGGAATGGGGTGTAATAGGTGGATTGGACTGCAGTGTTGTGGATTGGAGTTGTGTGGATTGTGGTGGACTGGATTGGATTGGAGTGAGGTGAGGTGGGGTGGAGTGGATTGGATTGGTGTGAGGTGGATAAGATTGGAGTGGACTAGATTGGATTGGGCTGTATTGCATTGATGTCGGGTGAATTGGAGTGGGGTGGATTGTGGTGGAATGGAGTGAGATGAAATGGGATGTAGTGAGGTGAACTTGAGTGGGGTGGATTAGGGCAGATTCTTTTAGAGTGGCGTGGGGCAGATTCTTTTAGAGTGGCGTGGGGCAGATTCTTTTAGAGTGGCGTGGGGCAGATTCTTTTAGAGTGGCGTGGGGCAGATTCTTTTAGAGTGGCGTGGGGCAGATTCTTTTAGAGTGGCGTGGGGCAGATTCTTTTAGAGTGGCGTGGGGCAGATCCTTTTAGAGTGGTGTGGGGCAGATCCTTTTAGAGTGGCGTGGGGCAGATCCTTTTAGAGTGGCGTGGGGCAGATCCTTTTAGAGTGGCGTGGGGCAGATCCTTTTAGAGTGGCGTGGGGCAGATCCTTTTAGAGTGGCGTGGGGCAGATTGTTTTGGATTGGCGTGGGGTAGACTGGAGCAGGACACATTGTTTGGAATTAGAGTGGGGTAGATTGGAGTGGGGTGCATTGTTTTGGATTGGAGTGGGGCACATTGTTTTAGGGCAGATTGGTGTGGTGAGGATTGGAGTGGGTGAGATTGTCTTGTAGCAAAATGGATCAAATTGGAGTGGGGTAGATTATTTTTGAGTGGGGTGGATTGGGGTGAGGTGGACTGAATTGGATTCAGGTAGATTGGATTCAGGTGGGTTGGAATTGGGAGGATTGCACTGGGGCAGATTGTATTGGGGTGGGTTGGAGTGGGGCAGGTTGGAGGGGCCAGACTGTTTTGGATTTAAGTGAGTAAGATTGGAGTTGGGCTGATTGTTTTGGATTGGGTTGTGGCACGTTGTCTTAGATTGGAATGGGGCAGATTGTTTTTGATTTGAGTGGGGGGCAGATTGTTTTGGATTGGAGTGGGGCAGATTGGAGTAGGGCAGAATGTTTGGGAATGGAGTGAGGTCAGTTGGATTGAGTGGGGTGGATTGGTGTGATGTGCAGTGGAGTGGAGTGGAATGGTTTGTACTGCACGATTATGTTAAAGCATAATTTCGGAAATTACACATAAGAAACAGTTGTTTTGCCATATTTAGAGCAAGATAATCATCATCTTTTGAGAACAGTGCCCAAGAGCAAAAACAAAACATGAGTGCAAAGTGAGAAAAGAAGACTTGGCAAAATACAAGAAAAATATTTACAATAGAAAATAAAACATTACAATTTTGTTTGTCCTGCTGGGCACGTTTTTGCGAGTTACACACAGTCTTTTTTAAGGGGTCTAAAAGTTAAAAAGAAGTACCTCAATCATATTGGGAGCAGCGGACGGGCACTGATAAAGTTGAATCAGTCAGTGGTTGTCCCTTGCTCTACAGACAGAAACGGAAATGATGCTTGGCTTGCAGTGACAAATTGCCAGGCTTTTATGAAGAGTCTTTAAAGACAAGTGCCACTCAAGCCAGTAAATGGTAAGCAACGGTTGGGCTCTAAGCCCTTTTAATTAACAGGGACTTACAAGCGATACTCATGCACAAGCACATGCTCGGACAGGCTCAACCCTAAAAATAGGCATAGCACATATTAGGGTTAGCACTTTCTCACACTGAAATAAAAGCCATAAGATGCTTCACTCTCTAGGCCTAGCTAGATTTTCTCTACTAGACCTAAGTGGATACAAATCTAGAAATATTTTTCAGTTATTCCCTGTTTAGTTTTTGAGATCTTACTTTATAGTGTAATCAGTTTTTTGATCACTTAAGCAGAAAATTGACTTTTAAAAGTATACTTTAGACTTCCTGCGCGATAACTAACTTAAAATCATGTGTGCACCTCATCATGCTTCCAAAACTGGAATACACATCCTTGCTAAGGGAAGTTGATAACTCTGAATCTAAAAAGACAGTGGCTTGAACCTGGGCCACAGAAGGGCAAATTGGTGTTAAATGCTGACCACTTAGTAGGGATTAGCTATTATGGAGTGGACCCGCAAAAAGTGCAGCTTTAGAACTACCTCTTTTGGTTTGGAGATGCAAGGTAGGGCTTCTCCTGTTCATTCACAGGGTCCTCCTAGACATTCCAGTCAGTCAGAGGGAAAATTAGTTCTTCCGCCTGTCACACTTCCAGAACTGGAATATACATTGCTGGCTCGGAGAGTTAGTGAGTCTTACTCAGAGGACAATGGCTTGTCTCTGGGCTTAGGAAAGGGCAATGGGTGTTAACTTCTGAGCAGTTAGTAGGGATTAGTTATCTTTGGGTGGATAGGAAAAGTTGGCAGAACAAAGGCCATGGTTAGCACTCCCTCCATTATCTTGGAGATGCCTATGAGAGGTTCTTCTACTCATCTCCAGGGCCTTCCTAGACAGCTAGGCTCCACCCATAATAGGAGGGAAACCAGTTTTGACCCTCTTCGTTAGGGAAGTGGCCAAGAAACCAAAGACAGGCCTTTCTGATGGCAATTGGTTCCCGCCGTCTTGAAACGGGCTCCTGGGTAATTTTATAGGAAGGCAAAGAGGAAGTGTTGCAAAAGGAGGTGGTAGGACCATGAAAGAAAAATGTGGTTTAGGCAGTGTAATTCCTCCAATCACTGGCTAGTACGCAAGATAAATCTTATATCAACCACAACCTCCACAGACCATTCCTGCACCTAGGAAGACTTCATTAGAAGAAGGCGCAGCTGAAAGAAGCATTCCTGACTTATGACTCTGTGCTGCTGCTCGAAGAAGACAACTCACATAAAGACTGAAGGACCTGTGAAATCTGCTGGCACCTAGGGACTGGATCTGATCTTCAAAGGTCAAGTGGTCTACTTCCTGTTTACCTGCTTCAGGAACCCATAAATCACCAGGGCTGCAGACTCCAAGCATCCCAGCAGACTAAAGAGGGCTAGACCCTGCAGGAGACTTGGCTGGAGAGAGTTTGGGGATCCAGAAGCCTGCGCTGAGGAGCTAGGAGCTGCAGGACTGACCAGAAGATTTCCCAGCAGCTGGGCACTAAATCTGAAAGTAAAATCTTTGACTGGGAAAATCCACTTTGTGTATCTGACCTCCACTCCATTGCAGTCAGCCTGAAATTGCACCTATGTCCCAGTCCACTGTGAGCTGTTGTTTTTGCATAGTGCTTGACTTGTTGTATGCATGTTTTACCTCATAGCTTTAAAAATCCTAAACTCTGGTTCCCCTTAACCAGTTCTGATTATCTTGGTGTCTTTCTGCTCATTACATTTGTCTCTATATTGCTAAAGTCGTTTGGGAATGTTACTGTTTTGTGTTTTACTTTAAAATTGTTGGTACTGTTTGGACTGAACATGCACTTCTCTAAGGATTGCCTATTGCTTGTACTAGGGGTTGAGCTGAGAGACTTTCAAAACAGTTTTGACCTAATCAGAGTTTTATTGAATTGGAAGGGATGCCCGTCCCAAACTTACAACCACATATCTGACAGTAACCTAATGTTTGGGTGCCACCAGACCTTCTTTGTTGATTCCTTTTCATGTCTCAGACCAGGACCCTATTCAGTATGGTCCCTATTCAATCGGCTCCCAAATACATCAACTGCCATCCTTTTCCATCTCTTCGGTGGTAAGCTTCAAACCTCAGCTTGTCACCTTTAGAAGAAATTCAAAGTAGTTGCATTTATTTCTGTGAAGAAGTAGCTGAATAGCAAAGTTGAGGCGCATTGCCAATAGAAAAAACACTCTGTACAGCAGTCCCCTAAATAGAGGTTATCTGATAGAAACTTCTAGTTGAGGATTCCTTACCTTAGAATTTTCCCCAGGCGTCAGACTGGATCCGGAGATTTTTCTTTGAGCAATACCCTTGCGTGTCGGTAAGTGGCGTTGGTCGACTAGGAAGGCGGCGTCGTGATGACGTCTGGAGTAGTACATAGACGCCGCCCTCGCGCAGTGACGTCAGTTCTTTTCTTTCCGCGCCACGCGCTGATTCGAGAGAGAGCTACCCTTGGCTATTTTTTGGCCAAATTCACCCGTTTTGTTGAAATTTTTTGGTGCGACACTTGATGCGTTGAGGATGTCCCCGAAGACCTGGTTCAAGCCATGCGAGGACTGCCACCACATGATGTCGGTGACGGACCCTCATCGTGTTTGCCTGTGGTGCCACGAGCGCGACCATGACCTGCAGTTGTGCTCTGAGTGTCGGGCAATGCATCCGAAGGCTTTGAGGGAGCGGTCCCTAAAGCTGATGGCATCTCGGCACTCAACTCCGCGTAGATCCCGATCTCGTTTGAGAGGAAGGTCTTGAGATCGGTCACTGAGCCATCACCACTCGTCTTCTTCGAAGTCTTCGGGTCAAGTTAAGAAGAAGAAGTCAAAGAAGTCCCATCGCTCTCCGAATTCACCCCGTCGCATGGCCGTCGCGACACGGGACGAGCGTCCACGCACTAGGCCTCCATCCTCGGAGCCTACATCTGGGTCGACTCCGCGCTTCCCTGAGTTTGCTGGAGCGACCCCCGCCCAACTCCGAGTTCTACGAGGCTATGCGCCTCATCTTTGGGCGTGACGACCCCAATACGGCGCCTTGAGGCCCAAGGGGCTTGGCTGAGGGGCCTTCGGGTTCCGCGGCTTCGGCCTCGGCCACCTCCGGATCCGTGCGCAGATCCCCAACGATACCGGTCGCACAATCGAGACCTTCCCCGGCGCCGGGTTGTTTAGTGCCGCTCTTGACGTCGGTAGTGCTCACTATCGACATCGGCCGATGCCGCCATCGGCTTAGGTGGGCCCTATTCGCCAAAGGTCTTATTCTGACCTATTTTCCTATGGGTACGAAGACGGGGAGGAATTGGAGAGGTCCCTGGACCCTTATGAATACTAGGAAGATCCTACTATGGACTGGGCACAGGACTTGGGGCGAAGCCAGTGGTCTGGATACTTCTCCTGACGCTGGCATGCAGTCTCCTCCTACCGTCGCTACGGCGGAGGGAGCTACCTATAGTATGGTGGTAAGTAGGGCGGCTGAGGTCCTTAGCCTTGAGCTACCTACTGTTGAAGTCAGGTCTAATCTCCTGACTGAGGTGCTTCAGCCTGGGGCTTCTACGTCTGAACCCTTTCTCCCATTTAATGAGGCCCTTACTAATGTCCTTTTGGGTACATGGTCCAAACCCAACACAGGGGATCCTGTGAACAGGACTATCGCTTGCCGCATTAAGCCTGCACAGAACGTCCCAAAGTTCCCATCCTATGTCTGAGAGTCTTGTCATCCAGGCGTCCTCTTCTTCTGGCACGTTCCCTTCCGCACCCCCGGATAGGGAATCTAAATCGCTATGGTCCGTGAACACCGCGTGCTTTTTGGGCCGTTACTCCCACACACTGTGGGATACGGTTGCACAAGTCCTGCCGCAGATACCCGAGGAGGCCCGTGCTATCGTTTCACAAGCAGTCAAAGATGGGAGGGATGCGGCAAAGTTCACGATCCATTGTGGGCTGGATACGACTGACTCTCTGGGCAGATAGGTTGCAACAACAGTGGCCTTACGGCGCCATGCCTGGTTACGTACTTCTGGCTTCTCGGGGGGGGGGGTGTCCAACAGTCACTCATGGCCATGCCCTTTGATGGCACCTGTCTCTTCGGAGACAAAGCGGCCTCTGCCTTGGAGAGGTTCAAGGATTCCCGGGCTACAGCTCGGTCCCTTGGACTTTCTTCTGCCACACGCCCCCCACAGTCCGCTTTTCGTACCTTTCATGGCCACGGAAGGGGCGCCCTATCACGTCCTCAACCCAGCCACTGGGCCATGCATGCTGGACAGCCTATGGGTTGCCGGGGGCGCAGAATCCCAAGTGGCCATGGGACAGGGAACCAGAGGTCTGTCCAGTCCACCTCTGCCCCCGCAGCAGCCTCCAAACCTTCCTAGTCCGTCCCCTCACTCCTGCTCAGTTGGTGGCAGAATCCGCCATCACCTGCCCTACTGGGAACATAAAACCACGGACTGGTGGGTTTTGCAAATAATTCGGAAGGGCTACTCCCTCCCTTTCGAATCTGCACCACCACACATGCCACCATCCTTCCATCACCTTTTGGAGGATCATTTGGTGCTTCTCTGCCAGGAAGTCGCGGCTCTCTTGGCCAAGCGAGCTATAGAAAGGGTCCCTGTGCCAGAAATAGGTCGTGGTTGTTATTCTCATTACTTTCTGATACCAAAGAAGGACAAAGGCTTGCGCCCTATCCTAGATCTTCAGGACCTGAACTACTTCCTCAAGAAGGAGAAGTTCGGAATGCTCACCCTGGCTCAGGTTCTGTCTGCCTTGGACCCAGGAGACTGTATGGTAGCGTTGGACTTGCAGGACGCTTATTTCTACATCCGCATCCTGCCTGCCCACAGATGTTACCTACGATTCGTGGTAGGTCACGAGCACTTTCAATTTACCGTGCTCCCTTTCGGCCTTACCAGTGCCCTTAGGGTGTTCACGAAAGTGATGGCGGTGGTTGCAGCTCATCTGCGCAGGTTAGGAGTCTCAGTCTTCCCCTACCTTGACGACTGGCTGTTGAAGGCGCCTTCGCCCCTGACAGTGGTCTCCCACCTCCAGACTAAGGCGGACCTCCTGCACCAGATGGGGTTAACTATCAACGTGCCGAAGTCACACCTGACTCCCTCTCAGATGCTCCCTTTCATCGGAGCAGTTCTGGACACAGTGCTGTTTCGGGCTTATCCTCCCCAAAAGCGAGTCCAAGACATTCAGGCTATGATTCTGATCTTTCAGCCTTGGTCTTGGGTTTCGGTGAGACAGACTCTGAGGCTGCTGGGCCTCTTGGCCTCCTGCATCCTGCTAGTACCACATGCCAGGTGGCATATGCGGGCTCTGCAGTGAGACTTGAAGTTCCAGTGGGCGCAGCATCAGGGGAATCTCTCCGACATGGTCCAGATCTCGGAGGGGACTGCGAAAGACCTGCAGTGTTGGCTTTCGAATCCCAAATGGGTCACTGGCAGATCCCTCTCCCTACCCCCACCCAGATCTCTCTATAGTGACAGATGCGTCACTTCTGGATTGGGGCAGCCACATTGGAGGGGCGGAGATCAGAGGCCTCTGGTCTCCGGCGGAGTCGGGACTCCACATAAATTTGCTGGAGCTCCGAGCGATCAGACTTGCGTTAAAAGCATTCCTTCCCTCTCTCAAAGGGAAAGTAGTGCAGGTGTTCACGGACAACACTACTGCCATGTGGTACTCCAACAAACAAGGCGGGTAAGGTCCTGGACCCTTTGTCAGGAGGCCCTACGACTCTGGACATGGCTGGAACATCAGGGCATAACCCTGATGGTTCAATATCTGGGGGGGCTCTCTCAACCGCAGAGCAGACTAACTCAGCCGCCGATGCACTGTCGATCATGAATGGCGTCTCCATCCGGAGGTGGCGCAAGGTCTCTTTCTCAAGTGGGGAGAGCCTTGGTTAGATCTGTTTGCCTCCGCAGAGAACACGCAATGTCAGCTATTTTGCGCGTTGGAGTTTCCAAGGCGGCACTCGCTCGGAGACGCCTTTCGTCTTGAGTGGAACTCCGGCCTCCTTTACGCCTTCCCGCCTATCGCTCTTCTGCCCAGAGTTCTCAAGAAAATCAAGTGCGACCGGGCCCAAGTTATCTTGGTAGCTCCGGACTGGGCTCGAAGAGTGTGGCATCCAGAGCTATTGAGCATGTCCATCGATCTTCTGTCGCAGCAGCAGGGGACGGTCCTCCACCCGAACCTGTCCAACCTCCGCCTTCATGTGTGGAGATTGAACGGCAGCAGTTGACGGCATTTGCCCTTCCACCCGAAGTCTGTAATGTTATCTTGGCAGCCAGGCGTCCATCGACTAAAACTGTATACGCCTGTCGTTGGAATAAATTTGTGGCATGGTGCACCAACAAATCTGTTGACCCCCTATCTGCCCCTCTTTCAGAGGTTCTTCTATTCATTCTTTCTTGTGCCCAGCAGGGCTCTGCATTGGGCCCCCTTAAGGGATATCTGTCTGCCATTTCCGCCTTTCTTAGGCTTCCTGATCAGCCCTCACTCTTTAAATCTCCTCTTGTGAGTAGGTTCTTAAAGGGGCTCACCCACTTATTTCCTCCCACTCCCTTCATCAGTGGGATCTTAATCTTGTACTTACTTTCTTGATGTGTACCCCCTTGAGCCAATGCATAATTGTCCCTTACGGCTCCTCACATTCAAAACTGTCTTTCTCATTGCCATCTCCTCTGCTTGCAGCGTAAGTGAGCTTCAGGCCCTTTCTTCAAAGCCTCCATACTAGTCTGTGCACCCCGACAAAGTGGTGTTACGCACTAGGGCTTCCTTCCTTCCTACGGTGGTTACACCATTTCATATAGGCCAGTCCATCACTTTGCCTACCTTCTACGCACCTCCACATCCTTCCCATGAGGAGGAGAGACTCCACCGTCAGGAACCAAAAAGTGTTGGCGTTCTATCTCAATCGTACTAAGGACTTCCGGGTGGACGATCAACTCTTTGTTGGCTATGTGGGTGTGAAGAAAAGGAAGGCGGTGCAGAAGCGTTCCATCTCTCGATGGGTGCTTCTTTGCATCAAAATGTGTTACGCTTTGGCAAAAAAGCAACCTCTTGACTGCTTGCGGGCTCATTCTACCAGGGCCACTGCTTTAGCGTGCGGAGTTCCTGTCCTGGATATCTGTCAGGCAGCTACGTGGGCGTCCCTGCACACGTTTTCTAAGCATTACTGCCTGGATATTCAGGTCCGTCGGGACGGCTTCTTTGGTCATTCGGTCCTGCAGGACTTTCTAGTATGATCTTAGTTCGCAGCCCACCACCGAGGATGGCAGTGCTTGGATATCTATTCTAAGGTAAGGAATCTGCAACTAGAAGTCTCTATTAGATGTACAAGTTACTTACCTTCGGTAACAAAATATCTGGTAGAGACGTATTCTAGTTGCAGATTCCTTACCGCCCACCGATCCTCCCCGCTTGCGAACTGATTTCTAGGGACAGGGATTCCCCCCCTTTCAGGTCCTTAACTCTGGCGCACCAAACGCAGTGTTCTTAGCGGCTCTGTGCTCTGGTGTGAAAAGTTGTTTAAAGAAACTGACGTCACTGCGCGAGGGCGGCATCTATGTTCTACTCCTGACATCATCACGGAGACCACGACGCCTGTGGAGTCGACCGACCCCACCTACTGACGCGCAAGGGTATTGCTCGAAGAAAAATCTCAATATCCAGTCTGACGCCTGTGGGAAAATTCTAAGGTAAGGAATCTGCAACTAGAATATGTCTCTACCAGATATTTCGCTACCGAAGGTAAGTAACTTGTACATTTGTCCCAACTCAGAAACTTATAATCTTCCTGATGATTATAGGTCCTGTATTACCAGTTTTTTAATGAGGAGGTGTATCGGTGTTTAAAATTGCAAATATTTGTAGGGATCCAAACCATAGGCACTTTGTTTCACTTGCTACTTGCATACCATATGAGTTAATCATATTCTCCTTACTCTCTCTGTGATTGCCGGCATAATACTCGTATCTGAATGTCTGATTAACACTATTTTACAGTTCAGACATATCAGGTCTAGGGCACAAATTGCATTTTAAATCCATTACTGAAACAGAGCAGGTGGAAGGCTTTATACGGGGCCCTCATGAATTCTTATCTATGTTTGCGCTATATGGATAATGTATCTGAGCCAAAAGGCAGTGGAGTGCTGTTGAGGGTCAAAGGCAAGCATACAGTAAATGAGTGTTTAAAGAGGTTGCTGAGTTATTGGAGCAGGGGTGTTTGGCTACTGCAGTGTGTTCTAGTGGCATGGCAGACCTCCAGACAGAAAGCAGTGCTTTCAAGCAGAATGAATGAAAAACACTCACTACCTTTGTCAAGGTTTCTAGTTTGCAAAGCTGACTGGCATGGCTCATTTATCTTGGTATGAGAATTACTGCATAATCTTTCCCACTCCTTTAACATGTGAAAAGATTGCACTTATATCATCAACAGGTTCTATGCTTGATTGAGGGAATGTTTTTTTTTGTTGCCTTTTTAATGCCTGCTAAAAGTGCAGGTCTGCATATGAAACACCTGAATCTCAAAGGAGTGGTATGGTCCGCACTGGTTTGAGATAGATCCTTCAAATGATTCTGCCTCATAAATACTTGGTCTTACAGTCTTTTTTTCCTCCATGGAAGTACCTCTGTAGCCTATACTCTATTCTCTTGAAGCTAGTAATGACACTCTTTTAAAATCTAACCAGTTGGTGTTTGATCTTGCAGGAACCTTCATCCCTCCTATTTAGATTGCTGTTACAAACATAACTTGTTTTCCCCAAAAATGCTGTTAATCTTGATATGGGATATTTTGACTGTACAATACTAGTAGATGGTCTGCTGTATAGAGTGCTAAAGAAATATACTTCACAGATTTGCTTACAACTATGCAAGCTTTGGAAGCACATAATGGTTATGAATCATACATAATGTAGCACATCCATTTGCAATCTCAGTCCAGATGAATTCTTAAAAGCTATGTCCCTCATTTCAACCTCGGCGGTCTTTTCCACATACTACTGAGGTTCCGCTGGGCTGAAGACCGCCAGTGTTGGCGGTCTTCCGCCAACCATATTATGACTGCTGGCGACCCTCTGCCCTTTTTTGGACGGAGAGCCGCCAGCAGCCATACTGGCGGTCGGCGGTGTAGTGGAGGCTGCTCCACCATCACCGCCACTTCATCAGAACACTGCCCACCGAAATACGACTCCGTATTCGGCGTGGCGGTGTTCTGGTGACTGGGTGCTGGCGGCGGAGCAGCCCCCATGGATCCCGTTCCCTCCCGAAGGATCACTGAAACAGGTAAGGTGATCGTCTGTTAAGGGTGGGGGGGGCCTTGTGTGGTGTGTGCGTGCATGTGGGTGTGTGTGTGAATGTGTAGAGGGTTTGTGTGAGTGCGTGTATGTAATGTATGCTGGGGTTTAATGTGTGTAGGGGAAATGTGTGCATGTATGTGCGCGTGTATGTGTGTGAGTGGTGTGAGCTTGCGTGAAGGGAGGTGTGGGGGTATGTTTGGGAGGGTCTATGGGGGTCGGGGTGGTTAGGGGGTCCTACTACCTTTGGGGAGTGGTAGGGGGGTCATGGGTGTTGGCGGTGGACTCGGGAGGGGGAGACCCCAATCAGTGCCAGGGAACTAATTCCCTGGCACTGATGGTGCATACCGTCATGGATTTTGTGGCGGTTGAAACCACCAGAGGACTAGTGCCGGCTGCCGGACTGGAGACCGTTTTCTCCGCACTGGCGGTCGTTACTGACATGGTGGACGGTGCGGGACATTGGTGGTTTGGCATATGCCAAACCGCCAATGTCCTAATGGGGCGGTAATGACCGCTGGCCTGTTTACGGTCTTACTGCCCTTTTTGCACCGTCCACCAGGGTCTTAATGAGGGCCTATGTCTTTTATCTTTCGAGGTAACTCTTTGTCTGAAAGTCTGTTGTGCATAGACATTCACTATATTTTGACAGTTATGTAGGAACTTTTGCTTCTTAAGATCTAGAAAATGTTTTGAATGTCTTTGAAATTTCATGTATACACACACTCGGTTAAGGGCATTATATTTCTCTTGGTTTGTGTTATGATCTCATCATTGGTAAAGATAGTTTTTCTCATCTTGGCAAGTCTAGCGTGCAAGTACTTTGACTTGTTTTAAGTATTGTGGGCTTTTAACCACGCCCATCACTTTCATTTGTTCCTGGGCTTGTCTTTCAAAAATCACTTGATGTCATTGGTAAATGCTTTTTGTTTGTCCCACCTTGATGCTGTTTTTGTCACGCCTTGCAGACTTCCCCTGTTACATGTACTATTGCACAAGTGCCAATATACTTCAGCGTGGGCGAACTATTTTTTTCATTTGTCTCTCCCCTTCGTGCTGCATGGTCCTCACAGCGCTCAAAGGCACAACAGCGTAAAGTCGATTTGCGGTATTAGAGCGCTGGTCACATTGTTCAGTTACCTAATCAGAGCCATTTCTTGTGGCTTTCCTCTTAAAACACTTGAAATTGATAAATGCTTTATGTAAAATAGAAATCCTTGAAGCAAAAGTGGCTCTCCCGGCACATCAGGAGAGCCAGTACTACAATATTCACTGTACTCGGGGGAAACACCACCCATAATGCTTTGCAGGCATTCTTTTTCACAACATATTTGCCCATAACTCAGCCTGTGGTGGCCCTAGGACAATAGGACCACCATCTAAACGTTCAGCAGGACACACTCTTTAGGTCATCCCGGGTCCACACACTATGTTAGTGGGGACCCAAAAATAATAACCCCTCCCACCTTTCAGTCCCTTTTTAAGCTCTCTGAGAGCTGGAACCTTTGTTTTATAGTTGGGAGTAGATTGTGTTCTAAGGGGCTAAGTATTGCAGTAGGCCTGCAAGTCATGAAAATATATAATGAACTATGCCTTCTAGGGGCTAAATATATGGTTGCATTGTATTACTTTCTGCCATTCTGTGTTCATGTACTTATGCCCTCTAGGGGCTAACTATATGGTTACATGACCATTTTTCTTACAAATGATATTTTTATTGCGGCGTTCTTTAGGTGTTGTTCTGAGCATTACAGTCAGCATGCTACAATTTTCGTTGCGCAAGGTGGCCCCCATAATGCTTTACAGGGCTTTTTTTTTATTTTTTTTACCAAAACATTTTTGTCATTACTCACCTGAGGTGGTCCTAGGACAATGGTACCACCTTTAAAAAGTTCACCAAGTCCTGCCCTTTCTGTCTAGATCTTCTCTGGGTGCCCACACTAGGTTAGTAGGGATCCCAACATAATAACCCCCACCATTCAGTGTCTTTTTAACCTCTTTCATGGCTATAACATTTGTGTTACAGCTGAGAGTAATTTCTGTTTTAAGGTTGTAATATAATTGTAGTAGGCCTGCTAGCCCTGAAAATGTGTAAGGCAATATACCCTCTAAGGGCTAAATATATGGTTACACAGCATTACTTTTGGTCTTTTTTTTCATGGTGCAGGAGTGTGAAATTTAACAAAATGTCTACTTGTCCATGGAACAGGCTGCATCCAAAATTTGTCCTGTAAAAAAATCCACTTGTCCCTTTGATGCCAATCAGTGCAGCAACAAAATATGGCAGCAATTTCATTATTTAAAAGCTCTGAAAATAGCCCCTCTGATTATGCCAGGGCTCATACAGTTGTACAGTAGGAATACTACCAGTTTCCTTTTGCCTCCTTTCCACAGATCACATACTGGGGCCAGAAGTAGCAGTGAGCAGTAGATCCAGGGATGGAATGCCCATATAAGTCTGGGCAAACCTATTAACTTGCATGTTTTAGGGATTTTCTCCAGCTCTTCTTTGGTCTTGTTCCATACTGAAAAAGGTTGGAAATATACTCATGACAAGTGCAGAAGTAAAACTTATCCCAGGGTTGGGAACAAAAATGGTTATAGGAAAGTGAACTTGTAAAAGTTCAACAGATATTTGCATGAGCAAATGTACACATGCTTAGCTGCTTGTGCTAAAATTGAGTTCACAAGTATTTTCTAGGAGTACAATTTCCTGGCCTACTTCTGTAAATTCTTGTGAATTCACAAAAGTCATAAATTTGCACTAATGCAAGGACATATACCCTGTGTGCACTTTTGTGACTTTCTTTAAGAATTGGGCCCCTAATTAGGTCTAACGTTAACCACCACTTTTTGTTTTTATTAAAATGTTATCTATCTATCGCTGGCTTCACTGTGAGTGACAGCCCTCCACTCTTTCACAAGGAGCATATCTGCACACAAAGTAATTTTGTCCAGTGCCAGGAACCTCTGAGCGATGTGTGCTTTTTGACACCAAAGAATATTTTTTCTTTTTGCCAATGTTTATTATAAAGGTGCAGGCCCGGTAGCTCCCACAACAATAAAGGTCCTCATTACGAGTTCTCCACCGCCCGCCTAATTCGTACCACCATCTGACCGCCAGTGTGGCCAGAATGCCGCAGGCCCTATTACAAGTTTCCTGCTGGCAACAGACTTTCTGCCCGCCAGCCCAACGGGAAACAGGGCCTTAACATTGATGCCAGCTTGTAGTCGAGCCAGCGGCAATGTGGTGGTGCGGCCCGTGTAGCAGCACCCACTGCGCTTTCCACTGCCCTTAATTCGGGCAGTGGAAAGCGTGATGGGGCTGTCCATGGAGGGCTCTGCACTACCCATGCATCCTTTCCGCCAGCCTTTCATGGGGGTCCAACCGGTCCAACTGGTGGATTGTGTAGTCATCCCCAGGGCGGCACTGTATGCAGCGCCACCGTGAGCATTACTGTCGCCGAGACTGCCAGGCTGTCGGCAATCTGGCGGCTGTAATGTGGCGGTCCGACTGCCACAACCGTGGTGGTCCAGCCATCACCACGAGCCTGGCGGTCTTAAGACCGCCAGACCCATAATGAGGGCCAAAGTCTTACAAAAACAATGTCAAAACAAGACGTGCATTGGCAAAACCAAAAGGCTGACCACCAATGTTGGCTCTATTGCCTTTGCCAATGCTTGTTTATTTTCATGTTTCCCATACTCTTGTTAAATATGTTTACACTGATGTTCCATTACGATTTTTTTTTTTTTTTTTTTTTAGCATGCATCAACACATTTTACTAAAGTATGCATCAAAGAAATTACACCTAAAATTTCACAGTAGATTAGCAAAACCTTTTTTTCTAGTATCATTTTTTGTGAACATTGTGTTTTGAAAGCTAAGAATCAGACTTGCTTTCAAGCTTATTCAAATATTTGCATCTGATCAGAGAGCATTCTTGGAGCATTATACGTAGTTTCATACTGTTAAACTTTACAAACATCTGTACACATTTTTAAAAATATAATCAATCCCTATAGTGCAGTTCGAGCTTACATTTCCTTAGAGCACTCACCCTAATATTAAAGGATTTGCATAAATGAACCATAAATAAAAGTTTGAACGGCATTAACATATAGACACAAATATTACTCTAAATACAGACAATGCCCATCCCTGATCTATTATGTGGTACTGTAAACTGTCAGCCAAAGGGTTTGTGCTGCAGGGGGTTGGGCCTACTTGTCCTAAGGACAAAATAAACATGAAAACTTGTAGCCCTTGACACCATACAATATGTCCAGGGCTTCGGGCTACAGGAATTCCACATCCCTGTGTGGTTATGTTCTCTAGGGGGCTAACTATATGGTTACATGACCATTTGTGTTTGTTTACAAATGCTATTTTCGTTGTGGTTACTCTAGGGGCTGTTCTGAGCATTACAGTCTAAGGACAAACGTATATTCGGTTGTATGATAATTGTATGTTTTAATAATCACTCCCTATTGCAATTATGACCTCGATTCAGGCCAACTTAACATCCTTATTACTCTGACTGTTTGAACACTGTTGATATATTTGAGTGACCCTTCTAGTTTATTTCTCTTGTTATTCCATGGCCATCTTGTGTCTTTTTTGGGAATTGTGTTAGCCAGCCAGCAACTCAGATGGTGGGATGGTGAAAGTGGTATTCATTGGAATTAGCATGGCAGATTTAAATTAGGATGCCAAATGGCAACATTTAAATTTTTGGCTGTAGATAAAGGAAGAAGGTAAATGGAAGTGTTTTAGTTATATGCAGGGCCACTGGAATTATGTGTGCAGGAAAAGACCAAGTTATGAGGCAGGGTTGACCCATTTATGTGGCAAGAAAAGCCAGTTATGAATTTACAATGCCCGTAAGCTCTAACGCAAGCAAATGCAATACCCATTGCATTGGAAATGCTTGTTGGTATTCCTTCGCCTAATGTTTTTGTTACGCATGCTAAGAGGCCCATTGATAAGTATTGTAGCCCTTCTCAAAATCCAATAAGTTCCAACCCTTTTGAAGCTGTGTACTAGTGTACTCGGTGTCAAGCCTCTTTCTAAATGCAAATTTGTGGAAAAAATAAAGAAGATTTTCATGAATTTAGCCATTAGACCATGGTGTGATAATTTGACAATGTTCATTGAAAATGGAAAGGCTAATATGGTTGGGGGCATGAGAGACTTTTCAGAGGCATGCTGCTTTGAACCAAATCATGGATGTCCACTTGGCTGTGATAGGCTCACAATTTGTGAGTTCAGAATCACCCTGGCAGCTGAATTTTGTGTTTCAGCCTCACCATAGATATGTTTAGAAGGCCCTGAATAGATGGGATTAGAAAAACCAGTATGGAATGGACAAAGACTTTTGCCGTCATACTCAAGAGGCCTACTAATAAAGGAAACCTGGGTCTCAGAATTCTCAATTGAAAACAAAAGGATTTTTAAACCGCATAGATTTGCAATCTTAGTGAAAAATCTGCATTTAGCATTTCTTCTAAATTTCTGATAGCTCTGTTTGGAAGGGAATCATGTCGTTCACATCAAGCTGGATCGACCTTGTGATTTTTGTCAGCAAGATCTTATTCTTTCTAGGGTTTAGCCTTGGACATTTTTGTGTTCATTTACCATGGGATGAACTTTAAATCCAAATACTGTTCCTAGGAATTTCCCTCTCAACTGCTCTGATGTCCATTATTAATTTGGCCTCATCAGGATACATGAATATGGTGACAACTATTTTGTGTTATACCAGAATATCTAAGCAGATGTTTAGGAGAGAGCAGAAACCTGTGGTACCTCGAAGGAACTCAGTTGGTAGTAGAGGTAAATGCTTTCAGTTGAGTGGCTTGGGACCTATAAGCCGGAAAGGATGCTGGGTACTTTTGGGCTTTCTTACAGACCCTCAACGTTGCTAAATGCTGCACTAGAATACAATGGGAGAAGGTGCCAAAGGTTGCTGGTAGTTCCAGCAGTGTCCAAGCCTCTACATTGTAACTCTCCACCATTCTTCAGGCTTGTCAACCAAGGCAACTGTAGCTTTCATTCGAAGCCATATTTGAAAGCACTTCTGCTACTTATGAAGAAGATAATCAGTCTAACTAATTTCTTAAGCTGACTCGTATCAGATGTTTCTTGCAGTGTGGATGAAAAATAGGTCTTTGCAGGACCATCTGCTTAGATATAGTTTTTTAAAACATTTTTTTTAGAAGAGGCTTACAATAGTGAATTACCAATTTTCCTGTATCTTAACCTGCAGTCAGGTACCTGTTGGTCCAAGAATTGATACTTTTCTTAATCTCAAATAGGTATTTAGCCAAATACGGGGACACTTAATGTGCTGTTCACCACATGTTTACTCATCTCTCACAGGGTTGAAGGCGCAAAACAAATTCAGCGGGAAACTGGGCTCTGATCAGCCACTATATCTTTAGATCAAAATACAGCTGCAAGAATGAATTGGCAGCAGTGCCTTTCCTAATAGCATTTATCTTATCAAAATGCAAGACAAAGATTATTCCAGCTCACAAGAAGCCTCAAATTCAGTTTATGCTACCTTGGCATTTGGTGATGCTTCACTGTTTTAGGAAACTTGTGAGGCAAGTTTGTGACTAGATTAATTTTTGTGTATTAGAATTTTTTTTCTTTGAAAGCTGAATAAAATGGAAATATTTATAGATTGTTGTTTATGAAGTAGTTCACCCTTGGCAATCTAGTTCTTCCTCCATCGAACTTCTAGTATGCCCCACTGGCTCTTTCTGTTTCTTAATGCAGATGAGAACCATGTACCTCTTTTTAATTTTATCCCTCATGTTGCTGATCGTTAAATGAGCAGTATCATTGAAGGATGCTTTGAATATTATTGTTCATTAGTTCAAGGCAGCCATAGGATCATCATTTAGGAACAAGAAGCCCACTCGTATGTGACAATGATTAAAGATAATGCAGGCTAACTTCCCAGCTGTTATATATTTCCAAGTGCGCATTTGTATAGATGTGCAATGTAACCTCTTTGTCAGGTGCTTTTTGAAAACCATTGAAACTCTAGCAGATAACATGATTTGAGCATAATAATGGAAAGGGAGCACCAGTTGTGTTAAAGCTAATAACATTATGGGCAAGATCAAGGTTATGATTTATGTTGTGGGCTGGCACAACCACTTATGGACTAAGTTTTAAAGAATTTATATTGGCCTCACAAGGGCCTTGACAACCATGTAATTGGTATCTGTAAGGAGGATGGGTTTATAACTAGTTCATCTAGTAACATTAATAAAAGAGCTGTCTAGTTGGGCAGTAATTTAAAATCAGACTAAAGTTTCCTCCCTAAATTTTTTTTTTTATACTGCTCCCTTTTCCCCAGTCCATTTTTGTTTCATATAATGAATTTGTGGTGAACACTTCTATTAGAGGAACAATGTCATCCAGCAACTGCTTTTTAGTAATATAGCAAAAAGGAAAGTTTTGTGAGAGCACAAAAACATTTACAGTAAGTCTGTTTGAGATTGGGTGTTAATGAGACTAGCTTTGCTGGATGCTTGAACGATTTCATGCCTAGTTTCAACTCTGAACCTGTAATACACTTGCTTTAAATACATTGATTAATAAAACTTTTCACATCTAAAGTTCTCAATAGCAGAGTCACTCAACGAGTAATCAAAGAAAACTATGGCAATCAATCAGTAGCTTTGGTTTTGTCCCTTGCTCTCGTTGTCATAGACAGACTTGTCTCCAGTGCAACCACGGAAAGGCCTGTCTTAAAGGTAGAGTATGATGTCAGCCCAGCTGTCCCACTTCTAGGCATGTGAGGTGCAGTATGTAAAACGAGGCATAATAAACTAGACTTTCAACACAGATACACTAAAATACCAGCCAAAGAGAAAAACAAATGCAGGTCACTCCTCTATGCCACCTTGTGATAGAAATAAATATTAAAAGAATGGAAAACAAAATAACACAACAAAGTGCTAAAAGAGGTCCCCTCTCAAATGATATTATGAGAAGGACAACTTAATAGTTCCTTAATGTTAGAGCTTCCACTCTACTCCCAAGAACAGCTCCTATGGAGAAGGTGGTGGCTTCCACTAGGTCACTCTAACCTTTCAGGCTAGGTCTTGCAAACCAAAATCTATTGGAAACAGTGATACAGAAAAGAAGCTACAGTTGTTATGAAATCCCCCATAAGTTGACACAAAATTTGAGATGTTTTTGGCCATGTGTTTGAGCAGAATTCAGCAGCTTTCAATTCAATAAAAACTCAAATCCTACTTATTCCACTAGCAATGTGGCTACCCCAGGAGATCTGTTTCCTACCTTCTTGTGTATTGATCTGCTACAACTTTTATTGATCTGGATGCAACCTCAGCGTTTTGCTGATACCTATTTTGTTAAAGTATGGATTATTCCTAGTCACAGCAACTCTCCGCCAGCTCTTCCAATAACTGAGATGCATCTTCTGCTACCACAGAAACGTGCAAGGTGCAGCATTATCTCTATCTACTTAGGCTTCCTGGATTGACTGTCTGCAGCAACCTGCTGGTTCAGACTCAGCAACATGCAGCATCAATTTCTTTGGTAGCATATAGACACAAGCACTTTCTAAGTAACTAAAGTGCATGGAGTTATTCACAAATGCACGCTGTGCATAAGTATCTATTTTTTAAAGATGTGAGTTTGGCTATACCTAAATCTCCACTCACTTCTGGGCAGTTGTGGAATGCTGCTAAGACCTCACAGCGGGGAGCAGCAACTATATAACCAACTGCAGAGAGCTGCAATATATATATTTTCACAATAGTACCCCTTTACTGGAATTTGACCTAAGACTTTTAGGTGGATCTGTCTGGATATGTTCTATTTATTCCCTCTCCGTTGACCTTCTTTCAAACATGCCAATATCTTAAAAGCACTGTGTCCTCTCCTCTTTGGTGGCGCAAAACAAGAGTTCAGTACTGTAGGAAGTTGGCTCTGTATATACTATTTCAAAGTGAGAAATAGTGTGCACAGAGTCCAGGGGTTCCCCTTAGAGGTAAGATAGTGGCAAAAAGAGATAATTCTAATGCTCTATTTTGTGGTAGTGTTGTCGAGCAGTAGGCTTATCAGAGGGTAGTGTTCAGCATTTGTTGTACATACACAGGCAATAAATGAGGAACACACACTCAGACAATTCCAGGCCAATAGGTTTTTATATAGAAAAATATATTTTCTTAGTTTAATGAAAGGTATTTCACTCAGGTATTCTAGGAACTTTGAATAATCACAATAGCATGTACAGTTTTGACAAAAATGGCAATAAGCTATTTTAAAAGTGGACACTGTGCAAAAATCAACAGTTCCTGGGGGAGGTAAGTAAATGTTGAGTTCACAGTTAAGTAAAACACTTACAGGGTTCAAAGTTGGGTCCAAGGTAGCCCACGGTTGGGGGTTCAAGGCAACTCCAAAGTTACCACACCAGCAGCTCAGGGCCGGTCAGGTGCAGAGGTCAAAGTGGTGCCCAAAACACATTTGTACCTGCGACTTCGGAGGGCAGACCAGGGGGGTTTTGTAGGGCACCGGGGGGACACAAGCAGGCACAGAAAGTACACCCTCAGTCGCACAGGGGCGGCCGGGTGCAGAGTGCAAACAGGAGTCGGGTTTTCAATAGGAATCAATGGGGAGACCCGGGGGTCTCTTCAGCGATGCAGGAAGGCAAAGGGGGGGGGGGAGCTTCTCGGGGTAGCCACCACCGGGCTAGGCAGAGGGTCGCCTGGGGGTCGCTCCTGCACTGGAGTTCGGTTCCTTCAGGTCCAGGGGGCGGCGGGTGCAGTGTGGTTTCCAGGGGTCTGGTTCCTTGAAGCAGGCAGTTGCGGTCAGGGGGAGCCTCTGGATTTCCTCTGCAGGCGTCGCTGTGGGGGCTCAGGGGGGTCAACTCTGGCTACTCACAGGCTCGCAGTCGCCGTGGGAGTCCTCCCTGTAGTGTTGGTTTTCCGCGGGTCAAGCTGGGGGTGTTGGGTGCAGAGTAGAAAGTCTCATGCTTCCGGCGGGAAACGTGTGGTCTTTAAAGTTGCTTCTTTGTTGCAGAATGTTGCAGTTTCTTAAACAGGGCCGCTGTTCACTGGAGCTTCCTGGTCCTTTAGATGTAGGGTAGTCCTCTGAGGCTTCAGAGGTCGCTGGACCCTGTTAGATGCGTCGCTGTTGCAGTTTTCTTTGAAGTAGGGAGACAGGCCGGTGGGGCTGGGGCCAAATCAGTTGTTGTCACCGTCTTCACTGCAGGGCTTTCAGGTCAGCAGTCCTTCTTCTTCTTTAGGTTGCAGGAATCTATCTTCCTCGGTTCTGGGAGCCCCTAAATACTCCATTTAGGCGTGTGTTTAGGGCTGGGAGGGCAGTAGCCAATGGCTACTGGCCTTGAGGGTGGCTACACCCTCTTTGTGCCTCCTCCCTGTGGGGAGGGGGGCACATCCCTAATCCTATTGGGGGAATCCTCCATCTGCAAGATGGAGGATTTCTAAAAGTAAGAGTCACCTCAGCTCAGGACACCTTAGGGGCTGTCCTGACTGGGGAGTGACTCCTCCTTGTTTTTCTCATTATCTCCTCCAGCCTTGCTGCCAAAAGTGGGGGCAGTGGCCGGAGGGGCGGGCATCTCCACTAGCTGGGATGCCCTGTGGCGCTGTAACAAAGGGGGTGAGCCTTTGAGGTTCACCGCCAGGTGTTACAGTTCCTGCAGGGGGAGGTGAGAAGCACCTCCACCCAGTACAGGCTTTGTTCCTGGCCACAGAGTGACAAAGGCACTCTCCCCATGTGGCCAGCAACATGTCTGGTGTGTGGCAGGCTGGAAAAAACTAGTCAGCCCACACTGGAGTCGGGTATGTTTTCAGGGGCATCTCTAAGATGCCCTCTGGGTGTATTTGTACAATAAAGTGCACACTGGCATCAGTGTGCATTTATTGTGCTGAGAAGTTTGATACCAAACTTCACAGTTTTCAGTGTAGACATTATGGTGCTGTGGAGTTCGTGTTTGACAGACTCCCAGACCATATACTCTTATGGCTACCCTGCACTTACAATGTCTAAGGTTTTGCTTAGACACTGTAGGGGCATAGTGTTCATTTACCTATGCCCTCACCTGTGGTATAGTGCACCCTGCCTTAGGGCTGTAAGGCCTGCTAGAGGGGTGACTTATCTATGCCATAGGCAGTGTGAGGTTGGCATGGCACTCTGAGGGGAGTGCCATGTCGACTTAGTCATTTTCTCCCCACCAGCACACACAAGCTGGCAAGCAGTGTGTATGTGCGGAGTGAGGGGTCCCCAGGGTGGCATAAGACATGCTGCAGCCCTTAGAGACCTTCCCTGGCATCAGGGCCCTTGGTACCAGGGGTACCAGTTACAAGGGACTTACCTGGGTGCCAGGGTTGTGCCAATTGTGGAGACAAAGGTACAGTTTAGGGAAAGAACACTGGTGCTGGGACCTGGCTAGCAGGGTCCCAGCACACTTTCAGATCATAACTTGGCATCAGCAAAGGCAAAAAGTAAGGGGCTAATCATGCCAAGGAGGCATTTCCTTACAAGTACCAATACCAGAATTTTGTTGTGATGAAAACTTCACCACTATTTTTGGGTCCTTTGTGGATTCTGTTCTCTACAAATTACTCAGTACGATCGTGGTTTCCTCTACCAGTTTAGGAAGGCAGCATTAGTATTTTCCTAGCCAAGAAGGGTAATGTAGACCTCTCTTTGCCAAAGACAATGATCTACTTGAGACTAGCTTGACAGGAGTCTGTGGTTCCTAATCAGGATGCTCATGATTAATTTTAATGGCCACCATTTTGATGGTTAATCCTCTCCCCATCACAAAATGTTCTATATAAAAAAAAAAAAAACAAGTGAAAACTAGGAGCTATAAAAGGCAAATTATTGTCGTCAATGTAGACCCAGTTCCTACCTGTAACCCCCTCAGGCTATGTTGTTTTTGTACCTTTCATACACTAGGGGGCATTTCAGTTTGGCTCGCTTTGGCTAGAGCTCCTGTCCAAGAATAAGTTTATTGTTAGGATTTCCCTTCATCCTTACCTCTGTATTCAACTCTGTATAACTACTTGCATGTTGAATGATCATAAGCTGAACCTCCCTGATGTCTGCCATCTTCATTGAATTGTTATGGAATTTCCTACATGTATATTATCCTTTCACGTGGAGACAGAGTCACTCAGAAGTTCTGTTCCTATCCTAATGCCTATTTGTTCATATCTGCAGTCTGACATAACATAAGATATATTTTGTGTTTCATGCTTCTCTTATTTGTAGTATAGCTATAATTCTCATTTTTGCCCGTCTCCTGATTTGCCAAAGTTAAATGGTTTAATACCTTTGTGCAAGCAGTCATATTTGTTCAACAATCTTATTTAATGTATAACCAGCTCTAATTGCATTGTATGTCTGTTTTAGGAGCCTGGGCCAGCGAAAGTGGCTGTGACCAGCAGCAGCACCATTCCCAATGCTGAGCAGGTACCCAGCACAAAGTCCACGCTCTGGCAGGAGGAGCTCAGGAATAAAGAGCTACTGGACGGAAGAAGCAGCCCATCTCAGAGCCCCGTGTCAATTCAGTCTCCTCTGATAGACTCTTCCACTGAGCCTATGACATCAAGCAAGAATGGTAGGGTAGTTAAGCCTGCCCTGGTACATTTGCTGGATGTTTTTCTCAAATCTCTATATATTATATTTATTGTAATGCATCTGATATCTCCTTTGAATGAAGCAGGTTAAGTATTAATCTTGTGCGCTTTCATTTCTAAATAAGAACTCCTCTGTTCTGAGCACCCACAGGTGTAACCATTTGCTGTGGTATAACATTCCCAACTGAATGTTTCAATATTTTATCAGTTCTGTTATCCTTGTGGGGCTTAGCACCCCTTGTGTTGCAGCTTTTTAGCTGTTTTTTCAATTATCTGTCTTTGGCCTTCAGTGAGAAAGAAAGAACACATTTATCTTGGTTTTGATGAACTGGCATCGCTATGGCTTGTGCTGAGTAAGAATGCTGTAAAAAAAAAAGACCCTAGTCTCATTTTTTATGAAAGTTCAAGAAACTCTTCAATTATGTTCTCAGTCCAGCATTGCAGCATTTTTAAGCAGTGAAAAAGAAAAGAACTCTTTCAGCATTAAACATGAATATTTCAATACAGTCTATAGGCTTACATGTAACTGCCAGAAAAAAGGAGGCTAAGAAGCTTGAAGGCACACATTCCCAGAATACCTTGTACTGGCAATTGCCATCGGTGACCTAGGTCTTTCTTCCAGTTTGTAAAAGAAGGATCTCATGACACCTGCTGTAGTTTTTACCTAAATTGCTCCATAGTTCTTCATAGAAACAACAATTCTGCTTATTTTACTCGTTGTCTTTTAACATCTCTTGAGGAGTAAACCATTTTCTCTCAGAATTCATCTGTTTTTTGTTTTCTAGTCGAAATGCCCTTGTTCTTTTTGGTGTCCCTCATGTGGGAGAAAAAAGCCTATGATTGGCTCACATAAAGTGTATGTAGTATATCTGCCTGCATCTCATTCTCTTTAAGAGTGTGACATATACAACAAGATGTCCTAAAGAACCTTGAAAGATAGGGAAGGCATCAGGTAAGAGGTATGTTAGAAGCCACAAGGGCAGAAGTGGGGAGGAAAAAGTAGAGGAAAGTAGAGAGAGATCTCAATCAGTCTGTCTCCCTCTCTCCTTCCTACTGGAAGGGTCATTAAGAGATATATCCAAAGAGAGAAAATAACATCCCTCTCAGTTGTACAGAAGAATGACATTAAAATCACTGATGATGCCGTTGAGACCCTGAGCAATCACCTGCTTGCCGTTGTGGGAAGAAACGATGACCACACATTTTCCACACTCGGAGCAATCAGTGTTGATGTAGAAATACCAATGGCAACTGTTGACCACATCACCAACAGTGTTGAAAAGATAGAAAATGGCTACTTTTCTTTTTGAAGTGTCAAAAACATGTTCCATATCCCCATCCACTGTAGAGTGTCTCTACTCAGCAACTTTAAAGGCCATAAGTTCTTTGCCTGTGAAAGAACATTCATAGCCTAAAAAGAGAGACAGAGAGGAATCCATCTCCTCTCCTTCTGGTTGTTGCTGTCCTGCCACATCACCAGACCCCGCACCATTGCCACATCGTCCCATGACTCCTATAAGTCCTTCTGAAGACCCAACACAGTCTCTAACATAGCTAAACTCTCGCCACCAAGAAAAAGTTCAGAAGCTACCCCTATATCTCCTCTTCGAATGTAAAAACCACCCTCTCCAAAAAAATCACAAGGGAGTGGACCACCTTCATCTCAGAGTTCACCTTTGTCTAGCTGGTGAAGGTCTTATACATGGTCAGTCACAAGACTCCAATACTAACTTGTCATCTTGAACCTCAATATCTCCAGCTCAGTCCCTATTAGGAGTTTCACCAGTTGATGACATCATCATTGTTCAAGATGTACTGATGAGAGGGGCAGCAAACTTATATGTCCCCTTACAGACATCCCAGTCATTGGTGTCTGTAATTCTAGACAAGGTTCCAACCTGGGGCAACTCTTAAACCTTTACTGCCTTTAGTCCCAGAACTTTTAGAAATAGAGGAAAAAGTTGAATCCTGCCACAATCAAAGCTGGAACACCTTGTTTGCAAAAGAAATATAGGCCACTACAACAAAACCCTGATTTGCTTAGGACAGGTCCTAAACCAGTCATTGTTATGGTTGTCAGGCAGAAGCAGATCTCCTCCTGAGAGAGAAATTGAGAGGATTGACGCAACCGAAGAGAAGATATGTGGCAGTGCATCAGCTCACCTTACAAGTGCAAGTGCAACAACACTCCTCAGAAGATATCACTGGAATATTTATGATGGTATAAAGTAATTTATAGGAGACTTTCCAATACACCACCATTGAGATTTCATGGAGCTGGTTCATGAAGCCAGCCTAATCCAAATCAAGTGATCAGTAGTGTGGTGAACTTGGCAGAACTCGCTGTCCCTGGATACTTTCACAGCATCACCTTGAGCAGATCATCCTGGCTAAGGAGGTGGAGATTTTTGTTTAGTCTTTGGCACTTTAGCAGGTGGCTGAGCAGTGTCCATTTGTTCCTGAAAGGCCAGCTTCCTCTTAGGCTTCAGAGGAGGTGCAGTTATGATCTTACCAATGTCCTTGTGAATGTGAATTCTGGCTTGCCTTTCATCTATGTCCTCCATTTGTGTGTGTTCCTCTGAAAATCTATGGCTTTCTATAAGTAATTTGGAAAGTCCATGTTCCTCTGTATAAACTGGCCTTTTCTGCTCCAATGCAGTTTTTTTCAGGATCGAAAGGCTGGGGAGTGGATGTTGGCCTCGACTCCGAAAGCGATTTTTGAGGTTTCGACTCGAAGGTTCGATGTCTGCTTGTTTCGGAAGCCAGTGCTTCGGCTCGAGTCCGAAGGCTTCAGTGGCGTGGCCTTTTTCGGTGCCGAAGTTGTTGGTTGGTCACCCAAGGTCTTTTTGCGGGTTGAGCCATGGCCTTTCCGGCAGTGGCGTTCCCAAGGCCTTATGTTTGGACTTGGCTGGGACAGGGGCAGACGTACTCACGTGCTGTCCTGCCGTGACCGGTCTGTCCTCCTCGGATTCGGACCCTCGTACGGAGACTGCGGTGTGCATAATCTCCTCTTCCTCAACGTCGAGACGTTCGGTGCTCTTCAACGCCATCTCCAGTCTTCATGCTTTTCTGTCTCAGTGAGTTTTCTTCGAACGGAAGGATCTGCAGGCCTCACGATTTTTCTCTTGATGGTCTGGAGAGAGACCTAGATTACAGACGAGATGTTGGTCTGTATATGGAAATGTGGCGTGGCACAGAGGACAAAAGCGGAATGGGGTCCGGTCCATGAGGCTTCCACGGGGTCGGCCCGACCAGTCCAGAGTTGGGCGCAGGTGCCCTGAAGGGCGAGTAAAGATGTTTGACCCAACAGTACCGGCGTGTCGATAGAAGGTGGAACGCGATCTAAACAATACCGATGAGGAAAAAAAGAGTTTTCAAGCTTTTCTGACTCGAACTTTCGGAGCGAAAAGAAACACGTCTGAACCTGATGGCGGAAAGAAAACAATCTAACATGGAGTCGATGCCCATGCGCAGTGGAGCCGAAGAGGAGGAGTCACTCGATCCTGTGACTCGAAAATACTTCTTTGAAGAAAAACAACTTGTAACACTCAGAGCCTAACACTAGATGGCAGAATATGCATAGCATGTGAATCTGCAGAGGAACATGCCACGAACAGATGTACACTGGGTAAGCGACATTTTCCATATATATAGTCACTGAAAAAAACAAAGGTTACAGGGACGTTATAGGTTCTGAATTTACACACACAAAACCATAGAAATTCAGCAGTTATATTTATAGTTATCTCAAGTAACTATAACTCATGCCCTAAGGTAACTATAACTCGTGCCCCCATCGTGTACAGTTTTCTCATCAATTTTACTGCAAATGTTACATTAATATTATAAATTATGTTATGAAAGATGTTATTAGTGATGTAACGTGGGGGTAATTAGCAGTGTATGGTGAGGGCGTGAGTTATAGTTACCTCAGGGCTGTAGCCAACCCATATATTGACCTAACCCCTGGCCATGCACGGCCCAGCAGCCAGTGCAGCGTACCCCCTATATACACTTAACCCCTTGCAATGTATGAACTTCAGCTGTGCGCCGTAGGGATTGGCCGCAGGACCTCCCTAGCAGCCAGGCTCTGGTGCCAACTATCGATAAGTATCCAAAATTGGGTTTCACAGTCTCTTTTACAATATTTTGATAGGGAAAGTGAGAAATGGCTATATTAGCAGTCACCAGGGTTTTATTTTGAGTATTTCTTTTGGTGGGGGAGCTGTGGACCCCTCCTGCCACATATTTTCAGGACCGTGGGAGGTTTGCGGATCTTGGCATGATTTGGGCACTAGTAAAAAACATAAATAGAGAGCTAATAAATGTTGTTTGAGGCCAGTAGTTTTGTGGGTGTGTGAGTGCCTGAGTAGGTCTGAGAGTATCTGGGTCTGTGAGTAGGTATGAGAGTGTCTATCTGGGTTTGTGAGTGGTTGTGGGTGTGGGTCTGTTAGTGGGTGCATGAGTCTGTGTATGGGTATGAGAGTGTTTGTGGGTGGGTCTGAGAGTGTCTCTGTGGGTCAGTGAGTGGGTGTGAATGTCTGAGCGGGTCTGTGAATTTCTAAATAACGGCTTCATTCGAGGAGACGTGCTCTCCGTGTATTAGAGGAGCAGGAGTACCAACGAGCCCTGGAGGAAGGAGAGCTAGAGGACTCGGGTGATGGGCTGCGTGGTCTGGAGTCGGCCAGTGGGCTGGACACTTCCCCTGAGTGGGATCTTTCGTCCCCGGGAGTTTTTTCTACTTTATAACTACTTTTGTCACCAGTATACCACAAACATGAGGTCAGGGAACCTCTCCTCTGACCCTTTCAAATAAATTGCAGCCCACATTTCAGCCCCAGGGACTATTTCCCGATATAGAAAATGTTGGCCTCGACTTTCTGCTGAGATTGTTGCCAGCCAATCTGGTCCTTTGTGTGGCGTGAGGGTTCGCAATCCCGTCTCGAGTAGATTCCCGAGGGGTTCGAGCCTCTAGATATACAAATTTTGTTTTCCTATAATATCTCCAAAACTACTGAATGGATTTACACCAAATAACAACAAGCATTTGCAATGCAATGGGTCTCGTGTTTGCTCGGGTTAGAGCTAGTAGCTTTGTAAAGTCCTAACTGGATTTTTCTTGGCAAATAAATTGAAAATGAAAAGTAAAACAGTTGACATAAGCAAGTCAGTTCAAAGCGCCATGGCCGCCGTGAGCACGAAGGAGAGACGCAAAGGGAGAAAGAAGTTTGCTCGCAGTCAAACATATCGGCAAACTTGCAATTATCCATGTAACAGAGTTGGTCCCCAAGGTGGTAACAAAACCTCCAGAAAGTGGGACAAACCTAAAGCATTTACCAATATCAAAGGATTTTTGAAAGGCAAGCCCACGAACAAGTGAAAGCCCACATAGATACCAACACGTCTGAAAAGCAGCACTTGCGCGCTGCAATGCTCAACCTAAAAAGGATGCTTTCTGGACCAAGAGCTACCTTTCTGCCAAATTTTATGTAGTTCCCTCCAGCCATTCGGGCTGCAGTCATGTCTAAAATCCGAATGGGAATTAACATGGGAAACATACTTTTTTGCCACGCCCCTCCTTTACTCGGCCCCCACTTAACGGATCACCCCGAAACTTTCCATGCACAAGAGACTTGACAGCTTTTTTGTAAAATGTCATGATGATTTATCAAACGGCACCAAAGATATAGCCAAGCCAAAAAAAAGATTTTTCTGTGGAAACTAGGCCCTAACTATAACTACCCGCAGTAGGTTATATGTATATGTGTGTGTGTGTGTGTGTATATGTGTGTGTGTGTGTGTGTGTGTGTATATATATATGTATATATATACTGGAAGATGCAGGATCACAAGAAAACAACAGCCAGCCAGGGCAAAAATCTGGATCCCAAAGGATACAAAGAGCCACAAGAAAATGTAATATCCAAGAAAGAAGTGACTCAAACAGATGATCTCATTAAAGAACAAAAATATATTTCTACTACAACGTTTCAGCTTCCGCCTTCCTCAGGTAGTACAAGATGGTTTGCTCAGTGGCTGCACAGCTGACACTGGTGGATTTTCAAAAAGCATCATGAGTGAAGATTCCAATTGGAATGTGGAATCAATGCAGTCCTGAGAACTCTTCAGATATGCAGAAATCAAGTGGTATTGTCAGTGATGTTCAGTCCATCTGGATGCAGAGATTTTAAACGGTACATCCAGAAATTTTCTCTGATGTCCAGTAGTTCTTCCTTTAAAACATGCTCCACAGGGAAAATCTTCAAATCTGATAGTAAATGGTCCGCAAGGTTAAAATGGTTGGCTACAGGCTGGTCAAGTTTCTTGTTAATTATTGCCGATTTGTGGTTCCTGAATCGTGTACGGAGGTCATTCACAGTTTGACCTACATATTGTTTTTTACAGCTTTGACGTTGGCACTGAATCACATAAATAATGCATCTAGAGCGACATGTAAGATGCTGTCTCATTCCATAGGTCCTTTTTGTAACAGAGCTAGTTACTAATGATGTTTGTAAAAGGTATTCACATGTGATGCACCTTTTGGAATCACAGCAATGAACTCCTGCATTTGTTACAGCTTGCTTAAGTTCAGCTCTCACAATAAGTGATCGTAAATTGGGAGCTCTGCGGTAAGCAATGACTGGCGGTTTTGGAAAAAGCTTTTGCAATTTTTCACAAGTAGATAGTAAGGGAAAAGTTGTTTGTAAAACAAAAGCTTTTTCCAAAACCGCCAGTCATTGCTTACCGCAGAGCTCCCAATTTACGATCACTTATTGTGAGAGCTGAACTTAAGCAAGCTGTAACAAATGCAGGAGTTCATTGCTGTGATTCCAAAAGGTGCATCACATGTGAATACCTTTTACAAACATCATTAGTAACTAGCTCTGTTACAAAAAGGACCTATGGAATGAGACAGCATCTTACATGTCGCTCTAGATGCATTATTTATGTGATTCAGTGCCAACGTCAAAGCTGTAAAAAACAATATGTAGGTCAAACTGTGAATGACCTCCGTACACGATTCAGGAACCACAAATCGGCAATAATTAACAAGAAACTTGACCAGCCTGTAGCCAACCATTTTAACCTTGTGGACCATTTACTATCAGATTTGAAGATTTTCCCTGTGGAGCATATTTTAAAGGAAGAACTACTGGACATCAGAGAACATTTCTGGATGTACCATTTAAAATCTCTGCATCCAGATGGACTGAACATCACTGACAATACCACTTGATTTCTGCATATCTGAAGAGTTCTCAGGACTGCATTGATTCCACATTCCAATTGGAATCTTCACTCATGATGCTTTTTGAAAATCCACCAGTGTCAGCTGTGCAGCCACTGAGCAAACCATCTTGTACTACCTGAGGAAGGCGGAAGCTGAAACGTTGTAGTAGAAATATATTTTTGTTCTTTAATGAGATCATCTGTTTGAGTCACTTCTTTCTTATATGTATATATATATATATACAGGGAGTGCAGAATTATTAGGCAAGTTGTATTTTTGAGGATTAATTTTATTATTGAACAACAACCATAATCTCAATGAACCCAAAAAACTCATTAATATCAAAACTGAATATTTTTGGAAGTAGTTTTTAGTTTGTTTTTTGTTTTAGCTATGTTAGGGGGATATCTGTGTGTGCAGGTGACTATCACTGTGCATAATTATTAGGCAACTTAACAAAAAAATATATATACCCATTTCAATTATTTATCATTACCAGTGAAACCAATATAACATCTCAACATTCACAAATATACATTTCTGACATTCAAAAAAAAAAAAAAAACAAATCAGTGACCAATATAGCCACCTTTCTTTGCAAGGACACTCAAAAGCCTGCCATCCATGGATTCTGTCAGTGTTTTGATCTGTTCACCATCAACATTGCGTGCAGCAGCAACCACAGCCTCCCAGACACTGTTCAGAGAGGTGTACTGTTTTCCCTCCTTGTAAATCTCACATTTGATGATGGACCACAGGTTCTCAATGGGGTTCAGATCAGGTGAACAAGGAGGCCATGTCATTAGATTTCCTTCTTTTATACCCTTTCTTGCCAGCCACGCTGTGGAGTACTTGGACGCGTGTGATGGAGCATTGTCCTGCATGAAAATCATGTTTTTCTTGAAGGATGCAGACTTCTTCCTGTACCACTGCTTGAAGAAGGTGTCTTCCAGGAACTGGCAGTAGGACTGGGAGTTGAGCTTGACTCCATCCTCAACCCGAAAAGGCCCCACAAGCTCATCTTTGATGATACCAGCCCAAACCAGTACTCCACCTCCACCTTGCTGGCGTCTGAGTCGGACTGGAGCTCTCTGCCCTTTACCAATCCAGCCACGGGCCCATCCATCTGGCCCATCAACACTCACTCTCATTTCATCAGTCCATAAAACCTTAGAAAAATCAGTCTTGAGATATTTCTTGGCCCAGTCTTGACGTTTCAGCTTGTGTGTCTTGTTCAGTGGTGGTCGTCTTTCAGCCTTTCTTACCTTGGCCATGTCTCTGAGTATTGCACACCTTGTGCTTTTGGGCACTCCAGTGATGTTGCAGCTCTGAAATATGGCCAAACTGGTGGCAAGTGGCATCGTGGCAGCTGCACGCTTGACTTTTCTCAGTTCATGGGCAGTTATTTTGCGCCTTGGTTTTTCCACACGCTTCTTGCGACCCTGTTGACTATTTTGAATGAAACGCTTGATTGTTCGATGATCACGCTTCAGAAGCTTTGCAATTTTAAGAGTGCTGCATCCCTCTGCAAGATATCTCACTATTTTTGACTTTTCTGAGCCTGTCAAGTCCTTCTTTTGACCCATTTTGCCAAAGGAAAGGAAGGTGCCTAATAATTATGCGCACCTGATATAGGGTGTTGATGTCATTAGACCACACCCCTTCTCATTACAGAGATGCACATCACCTAATATGCTTAATTGGTAGTAGGCTTTTGAGCCTATACAGCTTGGAGTAAGACAACATGCATAAAGAGGATGATGTGGTCAAAATACTCATTTGCCTAATAATTCTGCACTCCCTGTATATATGTGTGTGTGTGTGTCTGTGTGTATATATGTGTGTGTGTCTGTGTGTATATATGTGTGTGTGTGTGTCTGTGTGTATATATGTGTGTGTGTGTGTGTCTGTGTGTATATATATGTGTGTGTATATATATGTGTGTGTATATATATATATATATATATATATATATATATATGTGTATGTGTGTGTATATATATATGTATGTGTGTGTATATATATATCCTTCCTTCATTCCTGTTACTACCAGTAGGTTTTTATATATATCTCCAAAAGAAATAAACCACTGCACTATGTTACTCCAGAAATAATTACCAGTATTTTAATCCATGCCAACAAAAACAACCAATGCGTTTCAACTCCGAAGAGTCTTGTTTGTGATTGTTTTTTGTTGGCATAGATTAAAATAATGGTAATTATTTCTGGAGTACCAGAGTGCAGTTGTTTCTTTTTTTAAATTTACATATTGAGGACGATTGGCCTACCTCCTACCACTGGCACCGGCAGATGGAGTGCACAGTGACCTTTTGTTTCGATATATATTATTTTATATATATATATATATATATATATATATATATATATATATATATATATATATATATATATATATATATATATATATATATATAGCTGCAGATTCCTTACCTTTGACCTTCCCATGCATCAGACTGGATCTGGAAATTTTAGTGTGAGCAGTACCGCTGCGTGCCGTCGCATCGTTGGCGCGGGAAGTGACATTGTGGTCATCTATATAGACAACAACCAGGTGCGCAGACGTCCGTTCTTTTTCTTTTCTTTTCATGCCAGTTAGCGCTGATCCTGAGAAGAGCTACCCCTCTGTTTCTTTTTGACAGGCTTTTTTTCCCCGACATTTTGTTGAATGTTTTTTTGTCTAGTGTCGAGATGTCATCTAGGAAGGTAGGGTTTAAGCTGTGTGGAGCCGTCACCGGGCCATGTAAGTAACTGGCCCACACATAGTGCGTTTATAGTAGCTCAAGTGAATCCACGACTCGAAGTTGTCTCAGCTCACCAAAAGCTTTGAGGGCACGGTCCCTAAAGCTGCTTGCAGCCTTGCAGTCGACGTCTCCTAGCATGAATCCTAGGAGGTCTCGGTCCTGATCAAGAACAAGGTCGCAGGACTGCTCCAGGAGTCCCAAGTCTTCTTCGTCATACTCAAGATCTTTGGGACACTCAGGGAAGAGGCCCAGGAAGAAGAAGAAGCAGAAGAAGTCTAAGCAGAATAACATTTCACCCCTCCATCAGCTGATGGAACGAGTGGGGAGCATCGGTGCTCTAGGACGGTTCTGTGGAGCAGTTGCCAGGTCTGACTCTGTGCGTCCGCCCATTTCCAGAAGACTGAGTGACCCATGCTCAAATAAAGGATTTTTATGAGGCCATTCGCTGCACATTCATGCGGGCCCACCCCTCCAGAGTGCCTTCGGGCTCCGTGGAGTTGGAGGAGGCCCCATCCGCTTCTAAATCGACAGCTTCACCCTCTCCTCCAATGGGGTCTCACAGATCTGATCCAGATCGGTGTTGATCATGCGAATACAAACTTCTCCGGCGCCAGTCCCGGTGCCAGTGCTCCCGGCGGGCGCAGTCTTGATCTCATACAATTCCATCGCCAACAGGGCCTAGTAGCTCTAAGTCATTGCATGGTTTGTGGAGCAGCCAGGCATGTAAAACGAGTCACTGAAACCTTCAAAATACCAGTTACACACCCCTAGTGACAATTTGGACTGGTATGAGGAACAAGGAGATGCCAGTGGACTAGACACATCTCCAGATACTGGCTTGCTCTCTCCCCCCACCATGGCTACGGATGAGAGGACATCTTACGTAGTGGTGGTGAAGAGGGAAGTGGAGGTCCTTGACCTTGAGCTTCCGTCAGTTGCGGTCAGGCCTAACCTCTTGTTGAATGTGCTTCAGCCTGGGAATCCTTACCTGAACCCCTATTGCCCTTTAATGAAGCACTGACAGATGTTATACTGGGAACTTGGTCCAAGCCCAGCACAGGGACTCCTGGGAACAGGACAGTGGCCCATCGCCATCACCCGGCCCAGGTGATCCTAGTTTCCTCAGTCCAACACCCTACCCCTGAGAGCATGGTGGTTCAAGCCTCAACATCCTGTGGCGTGTTCCTTGCCCCTGCCCCAGGACAGGGAATCCAAAAGGCTGGACATACTTTTACTTTTACTCTTCCACCAGCCTGGCATTGCAATTGGTGAACACTGCATGTCTTTTGGGCTGTTGATATGGTTCCTTAAGTGCTGCCACAAGTCCCAGAAGAGGCCCGGGCCATCCTCTCCTAAACATTGAAAGGCAGGAGGGACATAGCAAAGTTCACCATTAGGTGTGGTTTGGATGTGACTGACTTGTTGGGCAGAGCGGTTTCATTGAAAGTGGCCTTACAACGCCTTGCCTGGCTGAGAACATCTGACTTTTCGGGGGATGTCCATGCCAGTCTTATGAACATGCCCTTCGATGGGACTCGTCTCTTCAGAGAAAAGCAGACTTGGCACTGGAGCTATTCATGGACCAAGTCCTTGGGCCCCTCATTGACACCTCGCCCTTGGTCTGCCCTTCATGGCTATAAAAGGGGCATGCAACCATGCCAGCCATATCCCAAACACCATCCTGTGCAAGCTCCTAAAGCTATGCGAGGACGAGAACGTGGGGCATTCCAACCCCCTGGGTCTGGTAGTCAGAAGTCATACACCACCAACCCCCGGCAGCTGCAGCCTCTACGACCACGTAGTTTGGTTCTGCAGGACCATGGGTGCCCAGTTGGATGGAGAATCCAACAGAATCTCCACTGGCAGACCATAACATCGGACAAATAGGTTTTGCAGATCATACGGAGGGTCTACCTCCTCCCTTTCTGATATTTTCCTCCCCCAGTACCTCCAACATAGGAATGGCTGGTGGAGCATCATCTGTCCTTGCTCCAAGAGGAAATCACAGCTCTCTTGGCCAAGAGAGCAATAGAAAGGGTTCCAAAATCAGAGTTATTCCAGCTACTTTCTGATTACCAAAAAGAAGAGGGGTCTTCACCCTATCCTCGACCTGCGAACTGTAAATCTCTTCCTTAAAAAGGAGAAATTCAAGATGCTCACTTTGACTCAGGTCTCGTCTGCCCTAGACCAAGGAGTGGTAGTGTTTTACTTGCAGGAAGCATATTTTCACATCCCTATCCTGCCTTCTCACTGGTGTTACCTGCGGTTCAAGGTTGCCCACAAGTACTTTCTGTTCACCATGCGCCACTTAGGCCTTACCAGTGCCCCTCAGGTGTTCACCAAGGTGATGGCAGTGGTCGCAGCTCATCTGCGAGGGTTAGGGGGTTTGTCTTCCCTAGGTCGACGACTGGCTGCTGAAGGCAGGCTTGTCCCAGGCTGTCGTCTCCCAACTCCAAACTACGGAAGACCCCCTATGTTTGCTGGGGTTCACTATAAATGTGCAGACTCCGTCTCAGACACTCCCTTTCAGCTGAGCTGTTCTGGACGCAGTACAGTTCCAGGCTTATCCTCCTGAGCAGTGAGTCCAGGATATTCAGGCTCTGATACAGGTGTTTTGACCTGTATCCTCAATTTCGATGAGAATGACTCTGAGGGGGAAGAATCCAACAGTGTTTCTGAGGGGACGGCTGCCACTTCCAGCAGTCCTTGGGCCACAGGAGGGGCTACCAAGCAATGGCCCTCACCTGGCCAGCATTTAAAAAAGCTTCATCGCATCCCACCACGCGGGACATGCCCAGGTGAAAGCCAGGCCAAGGGTGGGCGCGTCCTGCTCCAGGAAGAGGCAGCGCAGGGCCACCCCTTGACCTTTTCGTCTGGGGCCATGTTTGCTGTTTTTATTTTAAAGTATCTTTTCTTGTGTCCTGGTACGAGGAGATTTGGGGTTGAACCACATTAAGTTTGTGTCACTATTGTGGTGTTAGGGTAGAAACCTTGATGTCAACTTAGGGGCCTTCTTTGCTATTAGCCCTTTTTCCAGTATTTTCATTGCAGAGGTCTACTGGAGAGATTGGCATTAGTTGTTAGATCTCTCTGATCTAATGCAAACTTTGATGTTTCTTTTCTTTCCATATTTTTTTTTAATTTAAAATAGACTAAAGGAAGGCAGGGGAAGGGGTCTGCTGTCCTCGAAAGTCAAAAAGAAGTCCATATTGTCAGTTGCTGGAAATTGTGTATTGGACCGTATTGACAATCTTATTTCTGAATGTGTGGGCATTGCAAATTCAACTGCCTTTCAAAGCGGAAATCAAATCAAATCCTCCCCAACAGTGGCAACTAAGCGCATACCCCATATGTTTCAGAAATCCCAAAGGGTTACAGGGTACTCTCTGGGGGGGAAACAATATTCAGCCCTCTGTGTTGTGTGTTCCCTAGAAATCACTGGCTATATGTAACAAAGATGTAATAGAGTTCAGAAATCTGTTCTCAATCCTCTGCCCTGATGTTGATTTAAATGAAGGGTTCTGTACTGATGCCACTAGAGCCCACGGTCAGGAGTACAAATTAACACTCTGCTGCCTGATGGGAGTAATAGGGGACTTGAGGGACCAGAAAGCAACCTTGACGACGGTGGTAGAGAGTTTTGAGAAGAAGGAAAAAAGAAGCAAAGCTCCACTGAGACTGTAGTGGTGAGCCAAGAGAGAGTGGGAAGTAATTGATGGCAAGCCATGAACCCCACTCAGTGTTGCACACCAAGCAGTTGTCCAGGGGAACCGTTGCCTGACTGCCCCCTACTGTTCCATCTTCTCTCTCCCCTCCTAGTTTCAGCCATCATTGTGTGGATCTTCAGTCAGATAGCACAGACTTGGAACCCCCAAGGAGGATGATGGGATCAGGCCATGGGTGGAGACTGAGGGCCTCGAGTTTGTGGGGCCCTTTCTCAGAGAGCACTTATGTTTCATCCTAGAGGGGAGGTCAGAAACCGATGTTACATACACAAACAGTTAGGGAATCACCGGACCCTAATTTATCTCACTCCAATTCCCAGGTTGACAGAGGCAGGAAGCGAAGACCAAGAATCACTTATTAGTAAAATCACACATTGTTTTCGGGAAGTTTGTCATTGCCATTCCTTTATAAGGAGCGTGACCTAGTGTGTGCTGAAACACTGTCTAGCCCAGAGGAAGACCATGATAAGGTGGTGTACCAATTTTCTCACAGGTATGTAGCTGATGGTCTTATGGCCGTGGATGCTAAAACCATCCCACAAGTTAATACCCGCATTGTGATAAAGTATCAGGTTCTGGAAACAGGTGTCATCAGTATTCCAGGTGATTCAGCCCAGGCTGCAGGGAATGCCTGCAGCGGGTCCAACCCGTGACTAACATTGGTTGCCCAGGTAAACAGTGCTCATGTAGTAAGTCCATCTGCCAAATATTGGCCTAATCAAGCTCCCAATTCCAACTTGTAAACTAGTCTGCCTTCCGAAGCCAGAGAGAAACCTCCTTTGTAATCTTGTAATTGGTCTGAGGTCTAATGAATGTTCCCTTATGTCCAAGGAGCAGGTCGAATTTGATATTACACACCCAAATGCAGAGCCAGTGATTCAGTCCCATGTACCACCTTTAAAAATCCTGTTATGGAACGTAGCAGGGATTACAAAACTGCTCTCTGAGGTGGAATTGGGCAATTTTATAGATTCCTACGATGTTTGCCTCTTTCAAGAGACCTGGTCTCCTTCCCCTTTCCACAGAAGTGGGTTGGTTTACTTCAGTGTAAACGCAGTCCAGAGTTGAAGGGGCAGACCCTCTGGGTGGTTAGGGATTTGGGTCAAAAACTCCATACAATCTAAAATGATTGAAATCTGTATTGATTTGCCTGATGTAATGGCAGTTGGGATTGTATTGCCTACATGGTATGGTTTTGAAAATGTTTGTTTAAAATAGAGTAGGAACCGGATCTGCAGAGTCTGTGGTTTAAAATACACTTGTTAGCACTTTCTGAACATACAGGGAAGGGTTTCATTTTGGTGGCAGGCAATTTTGACACCACATTTGAACCCTTAACTGGCAATCCTTTTGAACTGACTGCAGCCTCGAACAACCAGTGGCGTATTCACCCACTCGATTTGCCATGTGTGAGATGGTCCCATAAAGCTGAACAGGTATTGGCTCTAACCCTTAATTTTGATCTTAGAGCTGAAAACTGTAGGACATCATCTGATTGTCTGAGGAGAATTTCTTATAATAGATCTGGGCACCAGAGTAGGATTGTCTACTTCTTGGTTGACGTGAAGCTATGGCCTGCTGTGTTAGCCATGGAAGTGATGAATAGATCAGACAGTGACAATCATGCACTAACCTTAACTCAGTCTGATAACTCCAAGTTAAACCCCACTTTGCAGGGTTTGAGAGATTTGGGTGTCCTCTTTTCAACCAATAATCTCAAGAGCATCACATGGAAATGGGTGGAGAAAAATCCCCCTTTGTTAGAGGCAGTCATTGCACGAGTAGAGCTACTCAAGGAGAGAGGTGTTAAGCTTGAGTCATGCGCATCTTTTTTCACAGGTTAGGGATTTGCTAGGCAAAACATCCAAAAGGGGACTGAGGAGGCCCTGGTTTAATAGCAAGTGCAGGCTAGTAAAGTTAGTGCATCTTTTTTGGTTAAATCTAACTCGCGGCCCAATATAATAAATTGTGTGGTCTGGTATAGGCGGGCCCTGCTTATGGCCTAAAAGAAGTGGGAAAATTCTCAGTGGTCCACTGTCCTTGATGTCCTGACCACCAAAGACTGCTATTCCTTTTTGGCGTACAGCAGCAGTCTTTATAAATGGTCCCCAAACGATAGTGGATTTTTGTGATCATCCATATGATTGAGTGACCTATTTTAGTAAGTTGTATATGAATCGGGGTGCTATAGAGAAGGATGTTAAAATGAGCCAGTATGTGACTGCCCTAGGTGATGTAAACACCCTTGCTTTTTCCATTTTTGAGACACTGTCTGCTATTAATACTTGCATTTCAACATGTGTCCCAGGTCTGGATAGGATCCCAAATGATCTGTATAAAGCAAAACTGGAGGTGTGGGGTCCATATATTAATATCTTGTCCAATGCAATTTTGTCAGGCTTAGCCATCCCCTCTTCGTGAAAGCCAGCTTAGATCATTCCAAATTATGACAGACATTTGTAATGCAATAGGTCTCCAATTTTCTTGAGTTAGCGCTATTAGCATTGTAAATTCATAACTGGACTTTTCTTGCCACATAAATAGGTCAACCCTGCCTCATAATTTTGTCTTTTCCTAACATATAATTCCAGTGGCCCTGCAAATAACTAAAGCACTTCCATTTACCTTCTTTCTCTATCGGCAGCCAAAAATGAAAATGTTGCCATTTTGCATCCTAATTTAAATCTGCCATGCTAATTCCAATAGAATACCACTTTCACCATTCCACCATCATAGTTGCTAGCTGGCTAACACAGTTTCCCAAAGAAGGCACTAGACAGCCACAGAGGAGAAATAAACTAGAAGGGTCACCTAAACATATTAAGAGTGCTCCAACAGTAATAGTTTAATAAGAATATTACATTGACCTGAATTATGGTCATAATTATAATAAGGAGAGATTTTTAAAACCTAATTATCATATAAACCTTTATCAGAAATAAACTTTTGGCAAAAGCCTATAATGCTCAAAACAGCCCCTACAGGGCACCATAACAAAAAAAATCATTTGTAAGAAATATGGTCATGTAACCATATTGTTAGCCCATAAAGGGCATAACCCCATACAAAATACAAATGGGAGAAAATAATGCAGTATAACCATATACTTAGCCCCCAGATGGCGTTTTTAGGGCTAGCAGGCCTACTGCAATGATATTACAAACAAGGTCTTTAAAACAAAACTTCTTCCAGCTTTAAATCAAAGGTTCTAGCCATGCAAGAGCTTGAAAAAGATAATGAATGGTGTGGTAGGGTTCATTAGTTTGGAGTCCGCACAAACCTAGTGTGGTGACCAAAAGATGATTATATAGACGGAAAGATCACATTGTAGTCAGTGTTTTGAAGGTGGTCCCAGTATCCTAGGAACCACCACAGGCTGAGTTATGAGCAAAAATGTTTTGTAAATTTAATGCCCTACAAAGCATTATGGGGCGAGTTTCCCTAGTGCAGTGAATATTGTAGTATCGACTCACCCCCTGTGTCGGGAGAGCCGTTTTCGCGTTGAGGATTTATGTTTTTGGTAAAGCATTTACCAATTTCAAGCGTTTTAAGGGGAAGGTCCACACGAAATGACTCTGATTCGGTAACTGTGAATAATGTGACTAGCGCTCCAATACCGAGTTCATGCTGTTGTGCCTGTTCATGCTGTGAGCACCATGGTAGCCATACAGCACGGAGGGGAGGAACTGAAGACAAAAATAGTCTGCCCATGCTGGAGCATATTGGCAGTTGTGCAATAATCCATGTAACAGGGGCAGTCTGCAAGGCGTGACAAAAACTGCCTCAAGGCAGGACAAAGTTAAGGATTTACCACTGACGTCAAGTTATTTTTGAAAGGCAAGCCCAGGAACGAATTAGTGATGGGTGTGAGATGGGCATGGTAAATGCCTACAATACTTAAAAGCTCTTGCATGCTCAACCTAAAAAGGGGGACCGGGGCAATCTGAGGAATTTTCGTCCCATTAGTGTAATTGATTCTATTCCAAAAATTATTTTGCAAGCAAGTGCTTCCACATATGCAGAACTGGATCATAGAAGAGGTTATTTTATCTGACTTGCAGGCAGGTATTAGAACCAATGTGAGTACACTAGATCAGGTCTTTCAGTTTGCTTCTGTTTTCTGGTGTGAGGTGCTATTCAGTGGGGGAAGGTATATGTTGCCTTTATTGACTTGCGCACTGCGTTCAATCTGGTCTCGGGAGGGAAATTGTGGAGAGTACTGGAAAATATGGGTATCCCCTCTTCTCTCTTGAATATCTTGGTAAGGCTTCATGTGGGAAATTTGGCTGAGGTCAGATGGGGAGCGGATCAGCAGGTGATTGAATCTTTTAGGGTAGTTTAGGGAGTCAGTTAAAGTTGTGCCTTAGCACCCACCCTGTTCTCCCTTTATATCAATGGGGTGATTGACCATCTTATTAAAGATGCCTGTGATGCACCTAACTGGGGAGAAGGAGGGTTCTGGCCCTCTATTTGCTGACAATATCCTCCTGATTTCTAAGTCACCCCAGAGTCTGCAATTGTTAGAATTTTTTTCTTCCTTTTGGTGCTGAGCGGGGCTTAGAACTTAATAGTGCAAAGACCAAATGCATGATCTTTGCTAAAAACAGGGTGCTCCGCTGTAACAGTTGGATATTGGTGGGTAACACATGCAACAATCGGGTAGCTGCTATTTATTATTTCGGTATTAGAATGACACCCAATCTAAGCTGGGACCCCAGATGGAAAAGGCTCATCTGGTGCTCACCCAGCAGACTGTAAACATAGTAAAGGTCTATCGCAAGACCATCACCCGAAGGCTTGGCCCAGCCCTTGAGATCTACAATGTTATAGCTTTGGGGTCTGCTTTGTATGGTGCTGAACTATGAGGCACATCCAACATTAATAGTCTTGAAATGGCGGAACACAGGATTCCGAGGGCCTTATTGTCTTTACCCATGAGCGCTCCTATCACACCCCTATATTTGGATCTTGCTCAACAAAAGATTTCACATAAACTTGAATATAGATTGTTCATTTTTTGGCACCAGTTGTGGACTACTGCTAAACTGGAATCTTATCGAGAAGGTGCAAGAGTTCCTTTGGCCCTACAGGGCATAGAGAAGAGCCCATGGTTTCGTACCATAAAATCGATATTGCAGAAGTTAGTTTTTCAACATTTAGTGGTCCTCTCCTGGGGTGTTGTGTTTGCATCCTTGAGATAAGATCAAAAACATATACTGGGAGGACTCAGCTGTGGATATTGTGCAAAGGAAACATCACAATGTTTTTGTGTTGATTTTAAACCCAAATGCGTTATGAGGCAACCATTGACGAAATTGTACCTCCTCCAGCTTAAAAACTATATCTTCAGTTCAGATATGACACCCTTCCTGTTCAACCCTTTAGTTCCAAATGGCATGAGGAGAGGGAGGGGGATGATCGGTGCCCACCTTGCTCACGGGGTAACGAATTGCTGGAACGCATTGTTTTTCAGCCCTCAGTACCATGGGCTTCAGGCTAAGTGGATTGTGCCTCTCTGTGAGAATCTAGGCACCAGGAGCCACTTAGACGCCTTTAGAATTCTGAGAACAAGTACAAGTTGACTTCTTGTATTTGGTGTGGCAAAATTTATTATGGCCTTTTGGATTAGGCGTACCAAGTGTTATAATGAAATGTTGGTTAAATGTGGCTGTGCAGACGTTATGATTTTATTTCATTAATGGTATCCACTGATGGGGACACTTGTTTTGTATTTGCAATCCCATACCTATCCAGAACATATTGCTTTTAATATGCTATGTGAAGATCTTTATCAGAAAGTCCTAAATTTGTATATTGTTGCTTTTTTAGCCTATAGGAAATCATGAATTCTCTTAAGCTTTTATAGTTGTGTTTTTTCATTTGTATGCTTTAACTTTGTATTTCCTTTTTGGAAACAGCTGTTTTTATCCATATATGTATTTTGTACTTTGTTTTTTATTCTTCTGTACTTTGATCTACTTGATGACGTATTTATATGGAATGGTGTGACGCTGAGGTTGCTGGGCCTCATGGCCTCCTGCATCCTCCTGTTGAATCATGCCAGAGTCCATATGCGGGCTTTGCAGTGGGACATGATGTTCTACTGGGCACAGCATCAGGGAAATCTCTTCGACGTGGTTCAGAACTCGTAGGGAACTGCAAATGACCTGCAATGGTGGCTTACAAACCATGACTGGGTCAAAAGCAGACTCCTCTCCTTTTCAGAATCAGACGTAACAGTAGTGACAAATGCATCATTCTTGGGGTGTGGTGGCCATCTGGGAGAGGTGGAGATCAGGGTACTCTGATCTCCAGCGGAATCCGGACTCCAAACACCAACCTACTAATGTTCCAGCTAGCATTAAAAGCATTTCTTCCCTCTGTCAAGGGAATGTTAGTTCAAGTGTTCACGGACAACCCCACCGCCATGTGGTACTGCAACAAGCTGGGTGGGTGGGGTCATGGACCCTTTGTCAAAAGGCCCTGTGTCTCTGGACATGCCTAGAACGGCAGGGTATAACCCTGATGATTCAACACCTGGCGGGTTCTCTGAATGCCAGGGCAGAAAAACTCAGCAATCAATGCCTAGTGGATCACAAGTGGCATCTCCATTTGGGAGGTGGTGCCAAGGACTCTTTCAGCAGTATGGAGAGCCTTGGTTAGATCTGTTCGACTCTTAAGAGAACGTGCAATGTCAGCAGTACTGTGCATTGGAGTTTCCAAGGCACCTATTGCTCAGAGACACTGTTTATCTTTTGTAGAGTTCAGGCCTCATGTGCGTCTTTCCAACCATGCCACTTCTTCCCAGAGTTCTCAAGAAGATCAGGAATGATCGGGCCCAAGTCATTCTTGTGGCTCTGGATTGGACACGAAGAGCCCAGTATCCTGAAGTTCTAAGAAGGAGCATTGATCCTCCGATCAGGCTGCCCCTTCGGGAGGATCTTCTATCACAGCAGCAGGGGAAAGTCCTCACCGAACCGGTCAGCCCTCCGTCTCCTTATGTGGCGATTAAGCGGCAACAGTTGACCTTCCTTCCGAAGGCTGTAAAGTTATGTTGGTGGCCAGACGGCCCTCCTCCAAAATGGAATACGCCTGTTGACAAAAATTTGTAAAATATTGTACAGAAAAGCCTGTTGACCAGCTTTCTGCCTCTCTTTCTGATATTCTTCTTTTCATACTTACCTTTGCCCAGGAGGGCTCTGCTCTGGGCACTCTTAAGGGTTTTCTCTCTGCTCTGTGTGCCTTCCTGCTGCTGCCTCACCCACCCTGTTTATTTAAGGTCCCCTATTGTAAATAGGTTTCTCAAAGGGCTTGTACATGTTTCCTCCTTCATCATGCCTCAGTGGGACCTGAACCTGGTTCTCACTTACCTCAGGTGTGCTCCTTTCCGAGCCGCTACACAATTGTCCCATCTGGCTGCTTACCATGAAGACAGCCTTCTTAGTGGCAGTAGCATCTGCCCGGAGGATGAGTGAGCTGCAGGCTTAATCATCCAAGCCTCCCCATCTTACTGTATTCATGGACAAAGTGGTGCTTTGCACCCGGGCATCTGACCTCCCGAAAGTGGTGACCCCATTCCATTTGGGACAGTCTGTCACCCTGCCCACCTTTTATGCTCCTAAACATCCCTCTAAAGAAGTGGAACGAATCCACTATCTGGACCCAAACAAAGTGTTGTTGTTCTACCTTAATAGCACAAAAGAGTTCCGGGTGGGTGACCATCTCTTTGTGGGCTATGTCGGAATTAAAAAACAGTCAGGCATTACAGAACCAAACCATTTCGTGCTGGGATCTACTACTCCCTGGCTAAAAAGAGGCCTCCAGAGGACCCCATTCCACCAGAGGTAAAGCTGTAACTGCGGCGTTTGCTCGTGGAGTTCAGATCCTGGACATCTGCCAGACAGCAAATTGGACGTCCCTGCACACGTTTGCTAAATGTTACTGCCTGGGCAGTCAGCTCCGCAGAGATGGGCATTTTGCCTGTTTGGTCCTGCAGGACTTCTTAGTCTAGGTAAATTTGACTGCAGCCCACTGCCAGGGTGGTATGGCTTGGGTATCTATTTGAAGGAAAGGAATCTGTAGATATAAGTCTCTATCAGATGAATAAGTTACTTACCTTCGTCAACAACTTATCTGGTAGAGACAATATCTAGTGGCAGATTCCTTACAGACCCTTCCATGTCTCCCCTCTCTGCAGAGAGATTTCTAGGGTTAGAGTTACTCCCCTTGCAGAGCCTTAGCTTGGACACACACTCATCTATTCACTTCATGGCTCTGTGCTTCTGGCTTGGAAAGGTGTGAAAAGTAACTGACGTCTGCATTTTGGTGGCACCTATATAGGTGACTGTGGCATCACTGCAGGTGCCGATGCTTGGATCCGAACAGAACCAACCCGGAGTGGGTTTATGGAATAGGGTATGTGTGTTGCATTATCATTCAGGCCAAAAGTACAGTTTCTCTGAAGAATAAAGGAATGACTGATGGTATCAAATGCTCCGGATAGATTCAGTAAGACCAAGGCAAAAACCTCACCATTATTAGAGAGAGTGACCAACTGCACTCTGGCCTGGTCTAATACAAGACTGAAATTAGTTTACTAGGGTATTAGATTCAATGAAAGACTGAAGCTGTCTGAATTCATATTTTTCCTTTAGTTTCACTTAAGGAGATCAGTAATATCCCTCATTCCTAGTAGTGTTGGAATACGACTCCAGAGGAGCAGAGGATGATTAGCTTGATTGGATGAGTAGCAGATTTCAGTTGCTATAAATTTTCTTTTCCTCTGCTTAGGCATACATTATCTGCTTATGTTAAAGGTAAAGGGGACTTCCGGATGTTTGACAAAGGTAATCAATGTATTCCTTGGTGTGGAACAGGATACAGCTATGAAAGTTAAAGATGACTTCAATTAAGTGTCCAGATATACAAGTGGGTTTTTAGTTTAACAGAGATACATTCAATGTAAACATATAGTTTAAAAATCCAGTGTCCAAAGCGTTGTTTCCATGACCTTGCTACCTACCTTAGCACCTGAAACCATAGATGATATTGCTTCTGACCCACATTCCACTTCAGTCATTTCAGCCTCCGTACCATTCGCTTTCCTATGAAGGTTCCAAGTGATGCCATCTAAGATATTTCACCTTTGGGAAATCAAGAGAGATTGTTGACGTGGCTTCTCCACCACATGGGGCTGGCTTACCTGCCTAAGGTTTGGAATGAAAATTGTCCACCATTGGGGCTGAGATTCCACATCTTTACTGATGCAGTCTTCTCCTGCAGGAGGCATTTCTTCTATTACTTCCCCATAACACATACCGATCTGTTAATCTCTTGCTCCATAAAAATGTAAATCAATTCCTCAGACCTACACCACTCTTGTTTTGTAGCATCAGTGTAAGCAAACTGAATGAGCAGATTTCTAACAAAAGTTAATGCAGAGGACAGAGGCAGTCACCTCCAAGTACTGACTTCCTTGGTCATTAAAGTGTTGCAACAGGGCACAAGCTCCGCAGTTGCCAGCTAGGGTACAAAAGTTATGCACATGTAGAATAGTCCTGTCACTCCACTCTTGACATGCGCCGACAATCTCTCATTGTTGTTGAAACTTTCCCTTCATCTGGTGATCAGCACAAACTTGGATTCTCTGATGTCGCAGCAGGGCTGCATTTCCCTCCCTAAACACAAAAAGAGTCATGGAGAGAAGGAGGACCACCCTATACTGTCTCTCTAAAACTTAAATCATAAACACAAGGACTATGGGGTTCACTTATAAGATGGAACCGTTGGCAAAAGATTTGCCTAGGGCTCCTACTAGGTGGTCTCTCACACTATATATTGTCTTGCTTCATCATATGACCACCTAGCCCCACCCAGGTAGGGCAGTGCCATCTGGGCGGACTCAACCTCACCGTTAAAAGAACAGGAGGGAGTCCGGAAATTCAGATTGTCTGGAAGTATATGGGATCCAGCTATGCTAGGGAAAACATAAAAACACCTAGTCAGTCACCTGTGTAATAGTACACCTTTATCCGTGGTGACTGCTGGTGAGGTTAAGAACAGAGGATGGGACACATATATGAGAATGAATACTCATATACATGAGTAATACGTATCCAAGGGATTTCTTACCCTAATCCTAAAGGGCTGCTGGCCCCAGGTCAAATGTAGGGGGAGTGTCCCCTTATTTTCACACACTAGAAAGAAGAATAAGGCAAAACAGAGTATTATAGGCCGGAAGAGGTCCACTAATAGGTAGCCATGGGTGCTCTTCGCTGGGGGAGCAGCATATTGGTAGAGGTATACTACATGGCTACGGTCCAGGCAGGACAATGAATGAACCGTAAAATTTAAGACTCAAGTACACATATCAGAGAATTAAAGAAAACATCATGGGGTCATAGATATTAAACAATCTCAGGTCAGCGATGTCCAGCCATATAACTCACCCATATAACCCAATAGGGGCACAGACACCCAACTGATTTAAAAAATATCCAATTCTTATCTGTTTTGTGGATGTTGCTGCTGTGCGTGGGTTCAGAAAGACTCACAACTCCAAAGGAGGTGCTCGCTCACCACCTATTCCGCTCCCCTCCTAGACCGCTTGTGGTAACGGGTCTAGGAAGAGGACTGTAAGTAAAGGGCCCCGGTGTGCGTCTGCCCGCCGGCCCTGGCCGGATCCGGCGGCGTGTTGGGCGGGACGCTAGTGACGTAACGCTACGTTCTGTTTAGGGCAGAGGTGTCTGGGAAATGTAGTTTTCTATTCCAAGGGCCGCAAGCTCAATAGTGCCGGCCCGGGTGGAGGGAAAAGAAAAGAGTTACTGAACGGGGGGTTGGGAGGGGGCAAAGTGTGGAAAAGAGAAGAAGACCCATAGTGAAAAGGAGAGAAAGAGAGGGGAAAGAAACGAAGCATGCAGTCAGGATAAGAGGCAGACGAAGGTTGAGGGTAAAGAACTGAAAGACAAATAAGAAAGAGACTACTTAGAAAAACAATTTATAGACAGAGATTTATGTAAAACAGAAAGAGGCTTGAGAAGGAGGGATGGGGAAAGAAAAGAGGGGAGTGGCGGAGGGTAGTGCGGGTGAAGTGTGGGGGAAGAAGGAGGGTTGTCGAGGGGTCGAGGGCAGTGGGGGTAGGGGAAGGAGGGATCGGAGGTTCAAGACAACCACCGCCGGAAGAACGAAAAGGGCAAGATAGCACTGGTGGTGCTAAATGAGCATTGTTTGCGTGTCATTTCACCTAGTTGGAAAGACCACCACAGGAAGAACGAAAAGTATAAGTTAGCACTGGTGGTGCAAGACAAGCAGTGGTTGCGTGTCATATCACCTCGTTAATAATGACCAGGGTCACCTTTCGGACCTGGTAATTTATCCCAGATTACACTATGCAGAAGCTGCACAGGTTCACCTGCCTCTGTATTGTCCAGGAGACCCAAGACTACCACTCAGGCAGTAATAGAGCCCCAGGCATATGAGCAGAAAGAAACATCTCATCTGCAGCTCACGTCACTATGACCTCTGTATAGCAGTTCTTGCATAGTTATTTTTCTTTTTCAAGCACACTCTTTTATTTTGTTGTCTTCTTTAGGAAACCAATATTAAGTTGGTTGCCTGTGGCAGAAGATGGAAGGCCTGATTTAGAGTTTGGCGGATGGGGTTACTCCATCACAAATGTGACGGATAGCCTGTCCACTGTGTTACTATTCCATTATATCCTATGGCAATCGTAAGACGGCAGGCGGGATATCCGTCACGTTTATGCTAAATCAGGCTCTTAGTCTTGATGTGGCCTATGGCTGAACTCCACAGAGCTTGAAGACCTTGGCTCCCATTATGTAAACTTGTTTCTCTAATGAATACCTTCCTCCCCTTGGTAACTGGCTTACGGAGCTGAGCATTCAAAATGCTTATGATACATAGGAGACAAACGACCAGGGCAGCAATACGGTTAAGGAGGTAATTAACATAATGGGTTCTATTCAGGTTAGCTATGAAGATAAAGCTTTGATGAACAAGATGCCATGATGGAGAGTCTGATGTAGACATCAAACTTTGTAGCTTTAACAAATTGTAATGCTCAGTGGAGCAAGTCTGCTTTGGAATAGGAGGAAAATAAAGTCTGAGAAGAAACACTGGATTTGATTCTCAAAAACAGCCCCAAGAGCGCAGTAGTGTATTAGATTTTGGCAGTGAACGAAAGCAATGCCCCTAGCAACTCATGTAGGAAAGTAATTACAGTCTTTAGAAAAAATGTTCCTTTTAAAGTAATCATTGTTTTCTTGTAGCAGCAAATGCTCTTTTTGCAATGTACATCAATAGGTAAATGCCCCAGACTGCTCTACTAACTAGATACCTGTCCACGGTTCCCAATGTTAGGAGTTTCCTCACAGGTTTACTTCAAAATGTTCTTTTAGACCTGGTACCTGGTAATTCCCCTTAGCAGAATGGTTCTTGTGATTTGTCTGTAGCTCCTTCCATCCAGTGACTGGCTTTTTTTGTACTGGAACTACACACCTGTGTCTTTGGGGTCAGTAAGAGTCTAGTGCCAGTACACCTGGAGAAAAGTTCAGATTTGAGCGATTTAAAGTAGGAGAAACACTTTATAATACATGAGCAATCAATGATACTAAAGAACAGCATGCAGGTGTGGTTGTAAAAACATTTTTTTAAAGTGACATCAGTGTCTGATTGGCCGTAACACCTTAGAAAATTAAACTAACACCCTTTTCTTTTCTCTGTTCAATATTTTAAACATTGTGATCCAGTTTCCTTGTTTAGATATTTACTTCAAAATTAATCCCTGAGTCCCTTTCACTACAGAAATCCAAAATGTCAACAGTCTGACTTCTTTCCTCCTTTTTTTTTCTTTAAATGACTTTTATGGAAAGCCCAGTTTCTCCTAACAAAGATCAAAGAAGCTCTCTGCCTCGTAGGCCCCATTTGTCTGTCCTTTAATACGGTTAGCGGCTCCAGTATTCGGAGAATGGACCCTCTACACAGAGAATTGCAGTTTTGTGCCTTCCTTTTTTCACTGCGAATGTGAACTGGTGTTGCAGAGCAAGGTTGTCTCTGTTCCTGCATCTCTTGGATTGAGTTGGTCCTTGAAGCCAGGCAGGTTGCCACTGTAACACCAGGGGAAATGTAGTGCTTCCTTGGATTTGGTTACATTTGTTTACCCAACCCCAAAGATACTACAAACTGAAAGACCTCTAAATCCTTAGTTAATGCTACTATAGTGATTCAATACCTATGGTCTACTCTAACCTTAAAGGGAATGCCTATTAATAGGACGCAGTATTCTTGCACACCAAGGTAGCAAAGGTTCGTCATTGGGTCTGCCCCCGTCCTAAGGTAGTTAACCATTGGTTGGGCAACCCAGTTGAGTGGAGAACAGACAGAAGGAGGGAAAGACACAGCTGTTAAAAATAATTGTATAATTGGTTATTGATACACAAAAAGGTCTTCTGTACCATGTCAGATGTTAACATTACATTGATTTAAATAAAAGCGTGATCAAAAGAATTTACAGAAAAAAGTTAAAACATGAAATAAATAGAAGTGTATGTGACAAGCCCTTTTACCTGAGGAGAGGGTAGAGGAGACAATACCTTGGCATGATAATCTGTAGGGAGCTTGTTCAAATAGTAGTAATTATGTCAATAATTTGTATTTACACTTAGCATTTGATACTACATTTTTATCATTTTATAGCACTGCATAATCTAGACCTTGTTGTCGTGTATGTTTACCCGCAGGTATGTGGAAGGCAGAGGCAGACCTGCAATTCTCTGAATTTGTGACCTTCAAGTTCTTCCTACCATTTCTTCTTTTTTTCCCTGAGCACCACAATTACTCTTTGTCTGAGTTTAAAGTTAGAACTGCCCAGAGTTTTAATTCTCCTCTTTTGCGGCCACAGGTGAACATTGGTTTTTGAGAGATTGCTTCTTTTTAGGTCGAAGCCTACAAGACAGCTGTGCTGTCTTGTTTGCTAACACCATCTTTGGAACATTTGAAAAACTTTCCTGGGAATGCATTCCACTCATTGCTTACCATTGGCTTTTTGGTTTGTAACTCACATTTTCTGGCTTTCTATTTGCTGGCTTTATTTTGTTTAGACTGTCCAGCTTCGTTTGCCTGTTCCCTTGCCCAGATCTTATTAACAGTATCCTTCCAAGTGCCAAGTGCTCCCTTTCTGTAAACAGGCCTTTAAATTGTATTCTTATCTTATCACTTTTGCTGTGCATTCGAAGACAGAGGTCAAATGTCATCCAAGGCAGCTTGGTGTTTACTTTTCTTTCTCTGACTTCAACGTGTGAAGATTTATGTGACAATCATGCTGGCTTCTGTGAGTAATTCTGAAGTGTGTTGGAAACAGATATTTTAATACAAGCAAAACAAATCAATTCACTCGGTGATGACATTTCCGTACATTATAGTTTGCGTGTTGTATACTTTTATCAGTAAAACTGTATCTGTGCAAATGGAATGGTCGGTTCAATTGAAGATGTGTTGTCTGCAGTCGAAGTGTGCTACCACAACATGCATACTCCTCTTTACCCCACTCCACTCTGCACCATACCACACTACATCACTCCACTCTATGCAGCTCCATGCCAGTCCACACTGCATCACTCCACTCTTCTCCATTCCACTCTATGGCACTTCACTTTACACCTCTCTACTCTGCATCACTCTACACCAGTGCACTCTACCCCACTTTATTATATGCCACTGCTCTCTACAGCACTTTACTCTCTGCTGCTCCACTCTATGCCCCTCTACTCTGCAACCCTGCACTCTGCCACTGCACTCTACTCTGCACCACTCCACTCAACTCTAGACCAGTGGTCTCTGTTCATTCCACTGTATGCCACTTCACTCTTCCCTGCACCATTCTACTCTCCTCTGAAAAACTCTAATCTGCACCTCTCCACTCTATGCTACTGCATTCTGCACTCCACCACACTACTGTACTCTGTACCACTCTATGCCACTGCACTATATCTAAGTGCACGCTACACTACTTTACTCAGAAACAATGCACTCTATGCCACTGCACTCTACACCAATCTACTCTGCACTACTGCACTCTGCGCAACTATACTTTATAACCCTTGATGGCACTGCACTTTGAGCCTCTGCACACTATACCACTCTACACCATTGCGCTGTCACTGCATTCTGTGACATTCTATTCTACTCCACCTACTGTATGCCATTGCTTTCTACAGCACTGTACTCTACAACACACTACTGTCACTGCAGTCTGTGCCAGTGCACTCTACACCACGGCACTCTTAAGACACTACTCTGCAAGACTGAACTCTGTCACTGAATTCTGTGCTTCTCTGTATTACTGAACCCTATGTCATTGCACTCTATGCCACTCTAACTTACTCTGCACCACTGCACTCTACACCAATCTATTCTGCCACTCCACTCTACTCTGCCATTGCACTCTTCTCAACCGCAATCTATGTTGCACCACTCGTCTGTTCTACTCTGCGCCACTCTAAGTCACTGCACTCTATGCTAATGCACTTTACACCACTTTACTCAAAACCAATGCACTCTAAACCACTGCTCTCTATGCCAGTCAACTCTGCACTACTGTACTTCACACCACTTTAATCTAGGCCATTCTACTGCATTCTCAACACTCTACTCTGTGAAGTTCTACTCCATTAAACTCTAATCCACTCTACTTTATGCCACCCCATACAACAAAACTGTACTCCACTCTGTGCCACAACACTCTATGCAACTCCCTGTAAGCCGCCCTATGCCACTTTACCCCACTTTATTCTACAACACACTACTCCACTCTGCGCCACTCCACTCTTTCACTCCACTGACTCCATGCCACTTCACTCAACTCCTCTTTATGCTGCTCTCTGCCATTCCACTAAAGTACTACACATGTTGCCACGCCACTCTACTCAGCACTATCCCACTCTAATGTACAACACTGTTCTCCACTCTACGCCAGTGGTTCCCAACCTTTTGCCATTTGTGGACCCTCACTTTCTCATTGCTGGCACCCGGGGACCCGCACTGAATCATTATTTGAATCTGGGGACTCCCTCCTCTGAGTCATTACTGAAAGCTGGGGACCTAAACTCTAAATATTATTTCATTTTCGAAGTAGTCGCGGACCCCCGAGGAGGCTCACAGACCCCCAGGGTTCCCCGAACTACACCTGGGAACCTCTGCTCTACGCCACACCCTCTGTGCTACTGCACTCTTCATCACTCCCCAACACTTGGTCACTCCACAGTAATCTACTCCACTCACACCATCCCACTCTACACCATTCAACTCTACAACACACTACTCCCTTCACAACACTCCAGAACAGTCTATGCCACTCCACGACACTCTACTTGACTCCACGTTATTCAATACCAATCCATGACACCCCACTGTACACAACACACTGTTTTATGACACTCCATGCCACTCTTCTATACGTCACTAACTTTTAGCCATGCTGAACAGCTGCCAAGTTGTGGTATAACATAGCTAAAACATATTGACAAAGCCAGTAGCTCTTCCATAGTCGATAACTGTTGGCTTTGCCAGTGCTTGCTTTTTTTTGCGTTGATCTTGGCCTCCTTTTACCAGATGAAAATAGCGTTTCGATGGCATGTGTGGCTGTAGAAACACATACTTTGTATTATCCTGCCATCTAATGTTGGGTCTGGAGTGTGAAAAAAACAAAATTCTTTGAAAAAGTTCTTTTTTGAGTGAAAAGATCAAGTGACTTCTCCCTCTTGGTGATACTGCACATAGGTTTCGAGCCCTTTGTTAGATTGTTTTCTCTCCGCCAGCAGGTTCGGACGTGTAATCTTTGGCTCTGCCTTCAACCCGTCCGATACTTTCTCCCCCTATTCTCTTTTGTATTGTACTTTTGATCTCGGTTTTTCTTCACACATCGATTTTTCATCTCGTTGGGACCCGTTTTTTGATCTTCGGGGCGGGCCCAGCCAGCCTTCGGGCCTGTATACTCTTGGTGCCACAAAGAATGTAATCCTGATGGAACGAACACAGTTTTGATTTTTCCTTCGGTGCCACTCGAAGTACCCTTACACAGATCAGCATCAGGTGTGTAACCTGTGCCTCTCACCAGATCATCAAGGGGCTGCTTGTTAGGCGTGTCGATCAACTCAATTGAAGATAACTCTTTGGGACCAACGAGCTTGCAGGTTAGAGATGGCACACAGATCTCCAGAAGGCACTCTGGATATTTTCAGGGAAAAACATGCACATGAACAGCCACAGCCAGAAGAAGCTGTCTCCGTCCAAGATAAGATTCGGATTCCAACACTCAATCAGACATCGAGAGCCAACCATTATCCTTGGCACAAACCATGAGTACTGGGGCACCACCTCCTCTCCCTAGAACAAAAAAAAAAATAAAAAAAAAAAAAAACGTTCCTGTTGAGGCCACTGGGCCACCACTGCAAGCAAGCCATGGTCGGTCTCAGAAAGATGTTCCGGCTGCCCCTTCCACCAGCTCGGCACCGAAACCGATGAAGGCAGCTTAGGCTGCGGCATCGTCCTCATCCACTTCGGTCTGACCTAGTATGGGCAAGGTTTCTGCACCGACTACACTCGCCTCGAGCTGACAGTCTACGGAACAGAGTTTGGGACCAAAAAAAAGGCCATCAACCAAACATTTTGGTTCTGAACCATAACTGCAACTTCGGGACTTCTGGACTCAGGACATTCTTCCTCCACCCCCTCACCTATTCAGCCTGTACTTGAAACTATGGGTGCTAAACAGTGCAGCCTATACATTCAGGAAGACACAGAGCACATTGTAGCTTCACCTAATGTGACTTTTAAAAGGAATCATAGTTTTCAGGAGGCATTGGACACTTCCCCGCCTCCAAAAAATTGATACATAAAGAGAAGGCTGCCTCCTCAACTGAGCCAGCTCCTCCTACTCCTCTAACCACCCCCTACTTCACCTCCACCTATTTTCTCTCCTCGTGCTCCCTGCGACTCCAATTGCGAAATACTTTACTTCACAGGGTTCCCTCATATTTGAAGAACACTACTCAGGGGATCCACTTCAAAATCCAGACCTCTGGGATTCTTATGATCCAGAGCCGGTCATTAACACTGACCCGGATCTGTATCCTGCTAGGCCTTCCCCTCACCTGCTACCAAACAAGTTACTGCTAGGGCAGCTGCATACCATGATGTACCAATACATAAGGAACCCATTGAAGAAGATTTCTTATTCAACACACTTACCAGCACTCATAGAGCCACCCAATATCTCCTTATGCTTTCTGCAATGTTGCGCCACGTCGCTGATATTTTTCAAGAGCCTGTCAGCCCCAGAATCATAACACCTAGGGTATACAAAAAATATAATCCTGCACCCTCAGACCCACTTTTTATCAGGTCCCAACTGCCACTGGACTCAATAGTGGCTACGTCTGCCAGAAAAAGGACTAATAACCAGGCCACTGGAGACTCCCCTCCGCCAGATAAACAAGAGTAAACCGCTTGACACTGCAAGCAAGAGAGTGGGTGCGCAAGCTGCAAATCACTGGCATATTGCCAATTTGCAAGACTTACTCCCTAGGTACAATAGGCCCCAATGGAATGAAATGGAGGATCTTCTCCAATATCTCCCAGAGGAGCATTGTAAGCGTTGACAGCAGAGTGTTCAAGAGGGTCAAACAATTGCAAATAACTATTTGGTGTGCACTAAATGCTGCCGACACAGTGGCAAAAGGCATAAATACCAGTGGGCTGATTAGAAGGCATGCATGGCTTAGATGCTCTGGATTTAAGCCAGAGGTGCAGCAAGCTGCATTAAATATGCCTTTTGACAAGGAACATCTTTTTGGACCACAAGTTGACTCCACATTAGAATAATAAAAAATAAAAAAAGACACAGACCCTGCAAAAGCCATGGGGGCGCACGGGTCCTGAGCACAAAGGGGGATTTTTTTCTTCGCCCAGTGTTTAGAAAGGGTTAAAAATCCTTTACAACATCAGACCACTCCACCTCAAAATAAACAAACTCTCATGACAGCTCTAGACCTAAAAGATGCCTATTTCCACATTATTAGACACCCTGCACACCACAAATATCTAAGATTTGTGTTCGCGGGAAAACATTGCTAATTCAAAGTCCTCCCTTTTGCAGTCAGAGCTGCTTCAAGGGTGTTCACCCAATGTCTAACAGTTGTCGCAGCGTACCTCAGAAAACAAAAGATTAATTTCTTCCCATATCTGGACGACTGGCTTATCAAACCCAACATGCTACAACCGTGCCAATGCTACAGTCAAGAAGCCAATTATGGAAAGGCTTCTTCACAAGCTAGGGTTTACAATACATTTTCAAAAATATCATCTTCAACCCCTGCAGATTCAACCATATTTGGGGGCCATTCTCAATATGCAATTGGGAATAGCATACCCCAATCTAGCTCGAATAATAAGTTTTCAACATTTTCTTTCACAGTTTCAAAAATATCACACTCCCACCAACAAAACTGTTGTGCGTCTTTTAGGGATGATGGCATCCTGCATTGCCATTGTCCCACAGGGCAGGCTTCACATGCGACTGTTACAGCAATGTTTGTCTCGTAAGTAGTCTCAGTCACAAGGTCGTCTTCAGGATCAAGTGTTGATAGACCACCAACCTTACCACTCTCTGCAATGGTGGAACTCCGCCAACCTCTTAAAAGGGCGGCCTTTTTATGACCCTGTGCCTCAACTCATTCTGACGCAGATGTATCCTTGACAGGTTGGGGAGCACATCTTCAAAACCTCACAGTGCAAGGTTTTTGGGATCACACACATTGTTCCATGCACATCAATTATCTGGAGCTTCAAGCGGTGTTTCTAGCCCTCAGAGCTTTCCTAACTCACCTCACTCACAAAGTTGTCCTTGTCTGGACTGACAGTATGACAGCATAGTATTATCTACAAAAACAGGGGGTGGGGGAACACAGTTGTTCCAGGTATCACAAACAATATGGAAAAGTGGTCGTCACCACCACATTGACCTACTGGCAGAGTATCTCCCAGGGATGGACGAGTTTGCAGACCTGCCCAGCAGGATGCATCAACAAGTCTACAAATGGGAACTCCAACCACAAGTCCTTCAAATATACTTCCAAAAGTGGGAAAATCCTCAAATAGATCTTTTTGCCACAGCAGAAAACCCAAAATGCGCAAACCTCACATCCATGTATCCTCATCCTCTCACCAAGAGCAATGCTCTATGGGTGAACTGGTCAAGGATATTTGCTTATGCTTTTCCACCTCCCCCACTCGTTCCATTTCTGGTTCACAAACTCAGGCAGACATCACTAACTAACTAAGATACTAGTAGCGCCCACGTGGGCACATCAACCTTGGTTCTCAACACTTCTGGACCTCTTGCAAGATCCTCACGAGAAGCTCCCCAACAGGTCCGATCTTCTCACTCAGGACCATGGACAGATCAGGCACCCAAACCCCAAATCGCTCAACTTGGTAATATGGCTCCTGAAGTCATAGAATTTGGTATTTCAAATTATGGAAATTTTAAAGGAGTCATGCAAACAGGGCATGTTATGCTGCAAAATGGAAGCATTTTGTTTGCTACTGCCTGTCCAGACACATTGATACAATTGAACCATCGGTCCAGGAAATTATTTGATACATTTGCGGCAAGCCAAATTAGCTTGCACTTCAGTCAGATTACATTTTACAGCTATAGCTGCATATTTACAAAACAGTAAACGTATCTCATTGTTCAGAATTGTAATTAAAAGTTTATTGGAAGCACTTAAACGGGTAATTCTACATAGACTTCCACCTATTCCATCATGGAATCTTAACATTGTACTCACTAGGCTCATAAGCCCTCCATTTCAACCACTTTGCTCATGTTCTACTCCGTTTCTTTAATGGAAGGTAGCTTTTCTGGTTGCAATCAGATGTGTCCGTGAGCTCCAGGCTTCTCTCTAGAAGAACCTTTCTTTCAGATGCATAAAGACAAGGTGGTCCTTCGCACAAATCCAAGATTCCTACCAAAAGTGGCATCTCAATTTCATATCAATCAAACCATTGATTTGCCAGGTTTCGTCCCAAAACCTGATTTATTAGCTAAGAGGGCACTCCAAACTTTAGATGTAAAGGGAGCACTCCTGTACTATGTTGACTGAACAAAAGAATTTAGAAAAACAAAAAAAAACTTTTTGTAGCTTTTGCATTGCCTTTCAAGGGCAATCCAGTATCCAAGAAGGGCATAGCTATATGGATTGTTAAATGCATACACACATGTTATGTTAAGGTAAAAAGCCAATCACCACACACTCCTAGGGAACAACCCACTAGGTAAAAATGTGCTATGGCATTTTTGAGAAACATTCCTTTTGAAATATTTTTTTCTGCAATAAAGTTTTAAAATGGACTTACAACCCTCTTGCATGCTACACATTATTAACTATACACACAGACTTCAGTAGTGTTCACTTAATTTACTGAGCTATGTTACCAGGCAAGGCATGTATGGGATTCCAGGATTTCCCACAGTATTGATTTTATAGACTGATTAATTCAGATATTTGATTTTAATTTTATGGTCTTTTTCTTGATTTTACACCAGCACTCATCTTCGTTCACGTTTGCTCAGCGAGTCCATCTGGCCCTGTTTAAATTTGTGCACCAGTTGCTCTTCTTGTGGTAAAACAAAGGCCAAACAAACTAAATTTTCAGTTATCAATATGTAATGTTGACACAGCCTCTCATTAAGGCCACTCCTAACTTTCAGGGACAAATGTGAAGCAATTTGTAAATGATTATTTGTCTGTCTGTCTCTTAGAAGAGAGCGCGATGAATGATGACAGACCTGACTGTGGTCGGAAAGCTCGAGTTGAGAGTGGGTATTTTTCACTGGAGAAGACAAAGCCCGAGGGAAAGTCAGAAGAGCAGCTGTCTCCGACCTCAGCATCCCCATCCAGCCCCAGCACACTAGGCAACAGGTACAGTTACCCCGAACCTCTGTCCCCGGAATACAGCGACCCGTTTCCTCCCCCAGGTACCCAGTTCTACAGGCGACCAACTATCAGCTCTTCCCTGAGCTCGCTGGACTCTGAGCTCAGCAGCACAACACAGACCAGCGCTGATGGGAGAGAAGCTGAGAGACCTGGACGCACTGTTTCTTTCAAAGCCGCCAGGCAATATGCCACGCTGGCTGACATCCCCAGAGCAAGAAGGATCAGCAATCGCGAAGCCTTCCAGGTGGAAAGGAAGCGTCTGGAGCAAAAGACCCGAGCACGCAGCCCTGGAAGGGAAGAGGTGGAACGCCTATTTGGTCAGCAAAGAAGGTAAGAATCTCCTCAATCAAACTATTAATTAATACTTGATTTTATCACCAAATGCAGCTTGGTGTGCTTTCAATATTCCCAAGATGTTCTGCCATCTCGACACCAAAGAAATTAATAGCTGTCAAATTGTTATTGTTAGGAATTGATCTTTAAGGAGCATGGGTGACCAGACTAGCTCTGAAAGTCTGTCTCACTTAGCTCAATATATTTTTTCCCATATTCAGTGGGTTTACAGAAATTAATCTTTATGTCAGTCAACCAGTTTTTGTTGATATCTCCATGGATGAGCTTCATTCTAGTGATTGAAACTGTAATTCAGATTGCTCTTCCCGTCTCTAGCTTTGGTTGTTTATGTAATCTCTTGTTTGTCCACTCAGCTCAGCAGAAGTATGTTTGTGTGGTTAAATTCACCTGTTGAGAGGCAGTCTTTTTTTTTTTTTCTCCCATAGATCAAACAATTATTTGTATACTGTCAAAACCAGTGACCTAGAAACCCCAAAATAATTACACTTTTCTCAAATATTAGGGCAGTTTAAAAACCGCTAGTTTTGCAGAAAAAGCATTAATACTCCTGGATGAAAGACGGGGAGGAGGGAAGGGGTGGCAAAACGACTTTTAAGTTGTATATCAAGCTAAAAAATGGGTGGGAGGAAAGTAGGTGTAATGGGCACCGGAACTCCGGCCTTTAAAAAAAACAGAGATAGGAAGGAAGGAAAGGCAATTGAAAAACGAAACTTTCTGATGGATACACCTACCTGTGGATTCCTCACATAAAGATTAATCCCCTCGCGCCAGCCTCAACTGAAATTTCTTCTAGCTCAGCACGTCGACGATGACGTCACAATCGCCCGACTCCACGCGACGCCGTATGGCGTCATCTAGGCAATAAGAAGCCCTCGTCGACGTGCAGACGTCAGTTACCTTTTTTCCGTGCCTCCGAGTAACGGTTTTTCTTCGAGGCTCACAGGGAGCTACAGTTGCAAATCGACGGTTACAATGTCGCAGCCAAGGAAATACGGCTTTAAGCCATGTAACCAGTGCGGGGGTTGAATGTCAGTTACCGATCCCCATGAGAATTGCCTCTGGTGCCTTAGCTCCGACCATGAGGTCGAGTCATGCGGTTCCTGTCAGCGCATGAACCCGAAGGCACTCAAGGAAAGGGAGGCAAAATTGGTCTTGGCCCGTTCCAAGAAAAAGGAGAGGCGTCATCGGAGGGAGTCCTCTTCAAGATCCTCGAGGACTCCTCATCGCCATGGTGACTCTCGGCACTGTCACGACTCCCGGCGCCGATCGAGTAAGGGACGGTCCGGGTCCAGATCGGCATCTCCGTCAGCTCGGCGCCGTCCGACGTGGGAGATTAGCCCGACCGTCACCCCTCCACCTGCTATGACCCCGACTTCACCTGGGTCGGTTTTCGAGGTCGAGCCTCTTCAGAGGCCAGAGGGTTCTCCTAGCCAGGAGTTACCTGGCCCTTCTAAGGCGTCTATGCCGGCTCCGGTGCAGCAGCAATACCCGGCTTTCCCGGCGCCGGGTACGGATCCTGCGGATTTTTTGAATGCCATGTTTAATATTTTTTCCACCATGGCGCCGAGTGGAGGACAGGCAGGTCCGTCGGGCCCTTTGGCCTTTAATTTGGGTGTTCCGGCGTCTTAAAAGTCGACGCCTTTCACGCCATTTTTGTCTGCTGCAGCTGAAGCGGCGCCGTTGCCCTTGACGTCGCCTAGGAGACCTGCGACGCCGGGTCTTGAATCTAGGCTTCGATCTAGACGTCTGGCTTTGCGCCTTCTGGAGGAGGAAGAATACAGCAGACAACACCTGGAAGAGGGTGAGATCTTGGAGCCTTCCGGTGACTTCCAAGGGCTTGATACTGCAAGTGGCATCGACACCTCCCCTGAGTGGGATCTAGCTTCCCCCGGGGAGTACACTGAGGAAGCTGCTTCTTTCCATGGAGTAATACGGAAGGCTGCAGACTTCTTAGATCTCCCTCTTCCGGCTGCGGAGGTGAAGAGGAACCTGTTGACGGAGGTGTTACATCCAACTTCTGTGACGGCAGAGCCTCTCTTGCCTTTTAATGAGGCTCTTCTAGAACCTATTAAAGACATCTGGAAAAAACCTGTGTCTTCAGCGGCTGTCAACAGAGCGGTGGCACGACGCTATTGGGCGGCACCAGGTGACCCGGTCTTCCTCTCCAAGCACCCGACACCGGAGAGCTTAGTGGTTCAGGCCTCCTGTTCTTCAAGGTCCTCTCCTGGCTCGTTTCCCGGAACCCCTGCGGACAGGGAATCGAAGAAAATTGAACATTCTGCCAAAAAGGCCTTTTCTTCATGTAGTATGGCTTTAAAGTCAACCAACGCGACCTGCATTTTGGGACGTTATATCCACGCCCTTATGGAGGAAGCGAAAGGCCATCCAAACTTCTCCCAAGAAATGTTACAGTTGCTGACGGACGCTCAGGCGGCGGCTACCCAGGTGATCCAGTCTGGGTTAGACACTTCAGACTCGGTGGCAAGAGCTATGGGCACGTCCATAGTTTCCAGACGACAATCTTGGTTGCGTTCGTCTGGCTTTTCATCAGATGTGCAGGCGACTCTCCTGGATCTGCCCTTTGATGGCGAAAAACTCTTTGGAACAAAGGCAGATTCTGCTCTGGAACGATTTAAGGAGAGCAGGGCCACAGCGAGGTCGCTAGGACTTCAGTCAGCTGCCTCATCCTCCTTTAGATCCTATAGGAGGTTTAGGGGTTTTGGATGTGGCTCCTCCTTTCGTGGCAGATTTCAAGGACCACAACAAACTGCAAGCTCCCTGCCATACAGATCCTTCAGGGGCAGGGGCAGAGTCCGAACAAGAGGAGCAACCCAGCAGCACTCTGCCTCTTCCTCAGGAGGGGTGCAGCAGGGAAAGCAGCTGCAGTCCTCCACCACTCCCTGTCCACTTGTCTCCGGTAGGGGGGAGACTTGCCCATTTTCTTCCGATGTGGGAGTTTATAACAACGGACTCTTGGGTCATCGTCATTGTGAAGAAGGGGTACACTCTTCCCTTTCAGGAATTCCCTCCTCCCTTCCCTCCCCGCCCAGCCTTCTGTTCGGAAGACCATCTTCTGTTATTACAATAGGAAGTGTTGTCCCTATTGGCAAAAGGCGCGGTAGAGTTGGTTCCCGAGCAGGAGAGGGGTCAGGGCTGTTATTCCAGATACTTCCTGATCCCCCAAAAAGGATGGTAAGTTAAGACCAATTCTGGACTTGAGGACTTTGAATTGGTTCCTCAGGCAGGAAAAGTTCAAAATGCTGACCCTGTCACAGGTTCTTTTGGCGTTGAACGAAGGAGATTGGATGGTGTCTGTTGATTTGCAGGACGCATATTTTCATATTCCGATCCTCAAATCGCACAGGAAGTATCTCCGGTTTGTGGTGGGATCGCAGCATTATCAGTTTGCGGTCCTCCCGTTCGGTCTTACTTCAGCACCTCGAGTCTTCACAAAGGTGATGGCGGTGGTAGCAGCAGAGCTCAGAAGAAGGGGGATAGCGGTGTTTCCCTATCTGGACGATTGGTTGATCAAAGCCAGGACTCCGGAGCTCGTGCGGCGTCATCTCCAGTCGACAACTCAATTGTTGTACGACCTGGGTTTTTCAATCAATGTGCCCAAATCTCACCTGGAGCCCTCTCGACGCCTCCTGTTCATAGGGGCAGTATTGGACACGACATTGAATCGGGCCTTTCCTCCGCCCCAGAGGGTTCAGGACATCCAGGCGTTGATTCCAATGTTTCGAAATGGAGCGGTAGTTCCAGTCCTCAAGGTCCTTCGTCTGCTCGGTCTGTTTGCTTCTTGCATACTGCTGGTCACTCATGCACGCTGGCACATGAGGGCTCTTCAGTGGTGCGTCCGCACGCAGTGGTTTCAGCACAAGGGAGATCTCGAGGAATCAATAAAGATCTCCAGAGACACTACGGTGGATCTTCAGTGGTGGGCAGCGGTCGACAACCTGTCACAAGGAAGGCCGTTCTCGCTGCAACCACCAGTGGCCACAGTGGTAACGGATGCTCCCACTCTAGGGTGGGGAGCTCATCTGGGGGACCTGGAGGTCAAGGGCCTTTGGTCTCCAGTGGAACAGAGATTTCACATCAATCTGTTGGAATTGCGGGCAGTACGTCTGGCTCTCAAGGCCTTCCTCCCTTCCATTCGCGGTCAGTCAGTCCAGATCCTAACGGACAATACTACCGCAATGTGGTGTATAAACAAGCAGGGAGGAGTGGGATCGTATCTTCTCTGCAGAGAAGCTCTTCGACTCTGGTCCTGGCTTCAGGATCACAAGATCTGCTTGGTAGCACATCATTTGGCCGGGGCTCTGAGCGTGCATGCGGACGTTCTCAGTCGACGCAACTCGGTCGACCACGAGTGGCGTCTTCATCCAGATCTGGTTATGTACATATTCCAGATGTGGGGATATCCACAGATAGATCTGTTTGCAACTCAGGAGAATGTGCAGTGCCCGCTATTTTGCAGCCTCCAGTATCCGGTGCATGGAGCTTTGGGGGACGCGTTTCAGATGTCCTGGAAGGGTCAGTTGCTTTACACGTTTCCCCCCCATACCCTTGATTCCTCGAGTTCAGAGGAAGATCCGCCAAGACCGAGCCCAGGTCATCTTAATAGCTCCGGATTGGCCAAGAAGGGTGTGGTATTCAGACCTTCTCCAACTCTCTGTGCCCTCCGCTCCGTCTCCCTTACAGGGTGGACCACCTCTCGCAGTCACAGGGGCAGATTCTACACCCCCACCTCCAGAGCCTGCACTTTCATGCCTGGAGATTGAATGGGGAAATCGGAGTGCTTTTTCTCTCCCACCAGTAGTGGTGGATGTTATTTTATCGGCCAGGCGACACTCCACCAAATCGATCTATGCAAGTCGTTGGGCAAAATTTGTATGCTGGTGTGGAGAGAATAGAATTGATTCCTTAAAGGCTTGTTTGTCTGACATATTGACATTTGCTCTTTGCCTGGCACAGAAGGGTTGTGCGGTTGCAACAGTCAAGGGTTATTTATCTGCGCTGTCGGCTTTTCTGTGCCTTCCGAATCAGCCTTCCTTGTTTAAATCTCCTATTGTTTTAAGGTTTCTAAAGGGGCTTACTAACAAATTTCCACCATCACCATTTGTTATGCCTCAGTGGGACCTTAATTTGGTATTGACATTTTTAATGGGGTCCCCATTTGAACCGATGCATTCTTGCTCTTTGCAGTTGCTAGTTCTCAAGACTGTGTTCCTGGTGGCCATAACATCAGCCAGAAGGGTCAGTGAGCTTCAGGCTCTTAGTGTAGAGCCCCCATACCTTTCTTTCTATAGAGACAAAGTGGTGTTAAGAACCAAGGCGGCTTTCCTCCCGAAGGTTGTTACACCCTTTCACCTGGGGCAGTCTATTACACTCTCTTCCTTTTACCCTCCACCTCATCCATCCAAGGAGGAAGAGAGGCTCCACCGGCTGGATCCACGAAGAGCGCTGAGCTTATATGTCGACAGGACGAAGGAGTTCAGGCAAGATGATCAGCTCTTCGTTGGATCCGTGGGGAAGAGGAAAGGTAGAGCTGTCCACAAGAGAACACTATCCAGGTGGGTCATTCTATGTATTACGATTTGTTATTCTTTGGCAAAGAAAGAACCACCTGTGGGGCTTTGTGCCCACTCCACCAGAGCTAAGGCTGCTTCTTCGGCTTTGGCTAGGGGTGTTCCTGTGGCTGACATCTGCAGGGCAGCGACTTGGGTGTCCCTCCATACTTTTGTTAAACATTACTGTTTGGATTCTGAGGTTAGGAGGGATGGCCATTTTGCTCGCTTGGTGCTGCAGGATTTCTTGGTTTGACCACTCGGGCACCCACCTCCGGAGCTAGTACTGCTTTGGGACTCTATTCTTTAGGAGAGGAATCCACAGGTAGGTGTATCCATCAGAAGAATAAGTTACTTACCTTCGGTAACGCTTTTTCTGGTGGATACAGTAACTACCTGTGGATTCCTCACGGTCCCACCCGCCTCCCCGTTGCCTGACTGGTCATACCATGAAATCCATGGGTGAGCATCCTTTGCCTTGTATATTTGTATATACCTGAATCATGTATATAGTTGTGGCATCTGTATATACATTAATTTCTCTAATTTAGATAGCTCAAGGAAAACATATTTGGACTTAAATGACATATTTTACTTTTATATAGAACAGTTATTACTGTTATCTGATTTTATTTTTATTATAATAAATGTTCTGTTTTCGTTCATTTGATGTGACTATGCTCTCTTTAAGGACAACCTGTTCGCCTCTGTTGCACCTAAAAAATGGTGATAACTGACGTCTGCACGTCGACGAGGGCTTCTTATTGCCTAGATGACGTCATACAGCGTCGCGTAGAGTCGGGTGATTGTGACATCATTGTCGACGTGCAGAGCTAGAAGAAATTTCCCTCGAGGCTGGCGCGAGGGGGAGAATTCTTTAGGTGAGGAATATCCAGGTAGTTACTGTATCCACCAGAAAAAGCGTTACTGAAGGTAAGTAACTTATTCATCTTCACCAAAAACGATGAAAAAAAACAGATTTTGTTTCATCACTGCTTTCAGTTCAGATTACCTAGAACCAAATTTCTTTGCAAGATAATTTTAGGTTGGGAGAAGTTAGCGTTTTTAAGTACTGAATTTCTGTCTCCAGAGAGCTACTTTCAATGAGCGAGGAAGAGTGAAAATAAATACCACCCACGAGTACACAGCCTTTTCTTTTTTGTCTTGGTGGGGTTGTGATAGAATTAATTTATCTAAGGGCGTCCTATGACGAAGGCTGCCCATTGGTCTTGTATACCTCCAGGTGGGCGTGGCTATAATGAAGGCTACTCTGTGGGAATTTGTTGGGCCTCTCTATATAACGAAGAAAAGGAGCAAGCCCTGTAATCCGTGGCCCCTAGTAAATCTACATACAGACACTTGGTTCGTGCGGGGGAAGTATAAGCCTTGACTCCCATGGCAAAAATACACCCGCCCAGAAGGTAAGGTTTTTTTTATGATTGATTTTGTTTGAAAAATTCTTCTTTATTAATTGGAAAATCAAATTCTTTAATAAATCAATATTCTATATCAATAACCAGCTTAGAATAGGTCATCAAGACTATCAATAAAAATCAGTTAAAACTGAAAGGATACGGTGCTCCTTGAAAATTACAACGTAGTGAAAAGTGAATAAGTGAATTTAAAGTGCTGTAGTGGTAGTTACAAATATACACACAAGAACATGTGGCTGTCGAAAGTTCAGGGATTTCAGAATACAACACCCATAATTAGTGTCATAAATCTTCACACATGTTTATTTTTTAGCAAACAGTCCACATTAACTCGTTGTTGACGTTTCAACCCTGGCAGTAAATGAATTACCAACAGGCCATCATCAGGACTGAACATAATGGTAGGAAGCACCAACAAGGCACCCCGCCAATTAATTAGGCCAAAATCAAACTGCCAAGGGCTTGCAGTCCCATATATGCGGGCAATGGCGACAAGGCTCTGCGCCGATTTAATGGGACCACCATCATATATTCCGGTGCTTGCATCCACATACATGCAGAAAATGATTTGGGAAGCTTCTCCGGTTGCCAGGGTAGACGGAGAGAAGTCAGATTATCTGTCCCTAGAGAGGCTGGGAGGCTGGAGACTAACCTTTACAGTGCTATTCATTGCACTCGGGTTTTCCCAAATAAAAAGACCTTAACTTCTGGGAGGGTGTATTTTTGCTGTGGAAGCCTAGGCTTATACTCCCCCCCCCCCCCCCCCCCCCCACCCCCACCCCCTACATGGACCAAGTTTTTGTATGTGGAATTAGATAGCCAGCTGTAATCTTCTCCTCTTCATTCTCCTTTGCAATCCCATTATTTGGTAGTTTAAAGAGACTGATCTAGGACTCCACCTGGTTTTTCTATATTATGATTTGGTTTTGGTTGCCTTCGGTTCTCTTCTGTTACGATCGCCCACTATATACTCTCATTATCTGGCTTGTCAGCTCGGCAGATCCGCTCATGAAGGGAACTGACGAGGGTGTGAAGTCTCAAGGGGTGAGGATGTGGGTAGGGGTGGCGCAGTGCTGTATATATGTTAAGGTATCCATGTATGTTGCAGGCTGTGCACTCCTGTGGGTTTTATGACCGTCCCATCATGGTGGTGCTAGCTTTCTGTTGGTTGGTTATTTATAGACTATAAGAATCTAATTTGGGTGTTTTTGAATTAAGTATGTTGGTCCATTAAAGTATTCAACTCAGATTAAATGTCGTTGTAATGTGCCATGGTAAAGTGATGAATGAACATTAAGTGGAGGTGTACACAGGTCAGCCTTAAGCTGAAGGTGCAAAAGAAGGCGTTCGCTGTAGTAATGCAGGCACTTGAACTTAGTTGTCTGTCTGGGCATTGTTCTACCCCAAATCCCATTCAATTAGACCACGTTCTGGACAAATCTGCGTGACTAGTGATTACGTGATCAGATTTGGGGTACTGCAGATCTCCATGTCGGCGTGGTGTTGGCGGCAATGTCTCTCTTTTGCAAGCTTCCCAAAAATTATTTTTTAGCGCACTCACCTCTGCATTGTTAAGAAGCCTTTCATTCATCTTCGAGCTCTGTTTACCCACTGAAGCTAACTCATTATCACCGCAGACCAGTGGACGCAATGTCCTCCTTTAATCGTTTCTTTGTAGTTGTGTTTTTTTTTTTTTAAAGTAAATCCTGCTCTGTCATCGTACGACTCCTGTTCAGGATTCGCTTCTTTCGCAGGTCTGAGCAGGAGGCCCAAGTTTTTTACCTGTCTGCTCAGATCCCGGAAGATGTTATTTTATCGCAGTGCGAGACAACGCCAGGGCTTGCATTTATTATGAAAGAACGAAATATTAATAATAAACGCCTCATTCTCTGAGGCTTGTGTGCATTCTTAAGGGACGCGGTTTACTAGGTAAAGGACTCCCCCTGCTAGTGCTCTTTGGTACAGCACTTCAAATAAGTACATGATGAACGCCGTCTCATGTACAGATACACCCCCCCACCCTTGCTGTAAGTTACAATATTACATACAATAATGTACACTGGCTGTGTCTTTGGGTTGTCAGTGCAGTGTCAGTAACGGTTTCCTCAAACATCTCCTAATATGGAATTCCAGTATCAGAAGAGAATCACAATAGAAGCAGCATTGTTTAGCGAGCACTTGTTCACACGGAGGTTTGCTTGTTCTGGAATTGTAGGAAAGTTCACAAAGCCTGTTCTGAAAGCTCCATTGTCGACTAATTTACAAACGGCTGAGAAAACGCTAGGCCCTGTTGGCCCATTTTGTGCATTAATCCAACTGCCCCGAGCGCTTGTGGACTGGATTGCACAAAGCGCCTTGTGTAACTGGGTATTTTTGGCACCGTTCCAATTTGTGATTATTCGGCAGTGTAACTTAAAACTGGGGGATCTTTATTTTGTCACAGTCCTATAGCCCAGAGTTTTTAACTTCACTGCCCTCTTCTGTCAGCTCACTTATATTTTGCACCCCGCCATCTGTTGCAGAAAGTACATTGAGCTGTGGGAGGATAAATAGCAAAATTAGTTTATCAATTGCATCGTGTCTTATCTTAGTTCTGCCCCTTGATATACTTCCGTTAAAAAAAATGTTGCCAAGAGATTTTCATTTTTGATTTGTGTTTTTGTATTATTGGAGAAGTAATTTGGCTTGGGTAGGCATTGATTTTTTTTTTCCCCCGGGACAACATTTTTAAAAATGGCGAATGTGGTGATGTAATACTTCATGAGCCATGAGACCTATATACTTCATTTTGTTGTCAAAACATATAGGGTTATGCGGTCAAGTAGTCCTATAGAGAGAGAAAATAACTTCTCAGAGCAAACCCTTCTGTCATTTTCCAAAATGACAGCTCTATAATCATGCGTTTTAGCCATCATATTGGTATTTATTTTAGTATTGTTTTTGTTTCAGGTTTTCCGTTGATAAAAATTCGTAAACATGAGCGAAGCAGGTGGCTTTAGAGGATCCTTTACCTCTTGGCAGTGTTGGTAACTACAAAATCTGACCTCCTTCAACAAAGAAAAATGTGTCACATGCCAAAGTAATCTGAAAGAAAAGCTAAAATAAGTTGCAGCTGGACAGAAGAGAGTTCGAGATGCTGCAGAAATACGGCAAGACAAAGTTCACAAAAGATTGAAACTGATGGCTGCAGAATGAAGAGGATCCAATATTTTATCATTGTAACAACAAGTGCTACAAATCGTATACAATCAAAAAAAGCTGGACATTTTTTGGAAAACAAATAGCAGAAACCAGTGAATCACAACAAGAATCAGAGTCTTCTGAGAAAGCAACAACAACCAAACCCATTGCCCATTCACTTAGAAGATAGATGGCTACACCTCGTTCACCTCCAACAACTGATCAGAACGCAGAGAATCTTCAGTGTGTTATCTGTGGTTTAGCCAGAACAAGGGCGAAAGGGAGTTATGAAAGAACAAAGTGCAGAGTAAGTAAGTCTCAAAGGGCAAACATGTTTTTAGCTGCAGTTAATGTCTTCCAAGATAAAGTCTACAGCCGAGTAGTTGATCTATACAGCGAGGTAATTGTATTTGCAGCGGATTTGTGTGCCCACCTGAAGTGCATGCGTGCATGCATTTGAAAATATGAACGTACAATGAGCTCTCGGCAGCAACATAATGGCCAGCCTTCAGTTAAGTTTGCGCTCTTTGAAAAAGCAAATGTAGTTTTAAGGCGACTCTTGAACGCTGGCTACAGGGTCAGACTCAGTGAGATCAGAGACATAATGGTTGACATTAATAAAACTGTATTGAGCTATAATAATTAAATTAAGATTCGTCTGTTGAGGATATACAATGACAGAATTCGTTTTTGTCAGTTTAACAAAAATAATGAGCCACTTATGGTGTTCTCAGCTGATTTGACTCTTGAAGTTCTTGCTGCCAACATAATATCACAAAATGCAGTAACATCTGCAGGAACCATTTAAAGAAACATCCTGAAAGATTTAGATTTTGGTCTTAATGGCAAATTTTGTGATATCCCAGAGCTCCGTGAATCATGGGCGTCAACAAGAATGCCTGATGTTGTCTTAACATTTTTTTTCATCATTATTTAATATCAGCAAAGCAAAACTGTTAGAAACTAAAGTTCTTGAGTTATGAACAGAAGCTGACTACATTGATGATGACTTTGAAGATATAAGAGAAGAAGTGGAAGACAATCCCATGAACCAACAGGCCTATGCTGTGCAAATGTACAGTCTTTTCCAAATCATATTTTATGAATTACATCATGGCAAAAAGAAAACTCTGTTACACTTGATGACTGCCCACACAGTCTATGACAAGTACAAAAGTAGAAAGCTAATCACTTCAGTGACTAGGACTCGGTAATCAACAAGTTAGTGACGTAGCACTGAGCAGGAACTTGTTAGCATCTCATGCTATAAAATCTTGTGACTCAGACAGCACACCAATTCCAAGCCATTTTACCAGGAAAGGATTTGCAATTGCTGCTCTTGATATTTTTGATTTTGAAAACAACTCTTCTTCATCTGGAACATCCAGCACAACTGATACTGCCATAGTGCTTTTTACAGACTGTACCAATAAAGTAGCTCCTGGAAAACAAGCTGTAGGCATAAATAAACAAAGCTGCAAACTTATAACCCAGCTGCCTAACCAACTTGTGCAAAATCACTACAAGCCATCCACACGCCCCAGTCTGCCAGAAAGTTTCAAAGTAGCTGAGGGCATGGATCTTCTTCTGCCTGATGTTGCAGTCGCAAAGCTGAATTTATCATATTGCTTATTCTGTGCAGACTGAAGGATGAAGAAAAGCCAGTTCTTCTGTGGGCTGGAATTCATGCTTTGATCTCCCAGAATACTGTCCTGCTGAATAAGGTTGGGCTTTTACCAGTAATACCATCTCGAGTCACAAACTACTTAACAATAAACACAGCTCAAAAAAATTCCCAGCCTATCCTGCCAATGTTTTTTGCGATGATGTTTTCTGTATCGTAGCTGACATTTCTGTGAGCAATCCAGTAGAATTTGTAGCATTTAATGATCTTTATCCAATGATGGGCATTTTCCGTATGACTAAAGTTGTGTTGTGGTGTGCAGGGAGTTATCTCAGTGGATGTGGTATAGACGATGTGCTTATTGAGACTGAAATATTTATACGCAAAACTGTCTAGTCAGTGTTGAGCAGAACTCATTATGTTTGTTACAGGTGCGATCATCATATCTGAGGCTATACATTTTTTTGTGTTAGAATGCTTTCTGGAACAAGAACGACAAATTAGGTTTTGCATAGCTTATCTCAGAGGTGAACAAGGCACCGGGTGCCCTTCATTCAAAAGACCTAATCAAAGCCCTGCAATATTCAATAAACTCAGTTCAAAATCAGAAAACCTGAAAACCAAGTTCATAAAGCTTGTCAAAGAATGTGAAGAAAAGTCAGAACTTTGCAAGTGCTAGGGAAATGTTTTACACATGATAGGCTCTAGGGAAAAACCTGGTACATGGTGATCAGGAAGGTTATTGGGAGCTGCGCGTGAAGACTGTGGAGTCATTGATTACGGTGTTCTGCAAATTTGATTACATAAAGTACCTGAGATGGGTCCTGGTATTTGGAAAGAGTGAAGAAGCTAGAGGTGGGAAAATCATACATGTACAGAAAATTCATCCAAAGATATTTTGTGGTGTTAACAGCCTTCTTCATTTCATGCAGCAGCATGGAAACCCATTTTGAATGACTGAGCCTGTGTGGCCACACAACTTTGTGACCAAACAGTATGTGGTTAACAATATATAAATACACGTCTACTAGATGTCCTGGAACATGGAACGGAACTATACGCAGAACTAAAGCAGGGAAGATTTGTATTGAAAGAGAAAAAGCTGTGTTACATTATAACTATAGCTAAACTTCTGCACTTTAATTGCCATAGTAAGAGTTTTGTCCAACCAGCCACTTCAAAACAGGTAGCAAAAAAACTTTTGCAAGCACTCGCACAGATGGATGTAGCAAAAGTAAGGGGTGAACTATCAAGGACATTTTGTTGCATGATCTTCTTCCAACAAACACATTATTTGATGGAGGTGCTGCAACCAGACCAGTGTAGCACAAACTCGTACAAGAGCTTAAAAAAAAAAAAAAAACCTTTCACCTGAAGAACTTCAATTCGAAAAGGTGTCTTCATTGAAAACGGCTGTTCTTGTGGACTATAAGTCACAATTGGGAATGGTGAAAATTTCGTCCATGCAAAACTTCGGCAAGATCGTTCAGACTGTTCTACAAATATCAATGTTGGTGTGCACCTTGCAAGAACTGGGCATTGTCTTTGGCAGTTATCTTGAACTATCTGTCAAAGAATGTGAAACAATCGGACAAATGTCTGCAAGTGGAACAACTGACCTTGCCTGCATCACAAATTCGATATCCATACCTGCAACTTGATAAAGTCTGGTCATCAACACTGAACAAGATTAACTTGGAGATGTTAACTCACCAAAACATTGCTGGTGCTTCACTGAACACTGAATTTCCAATTATTGCTAGTGTAATGATTGTCAATGAGGAGTTGGTGCCTGCAGAGAGATTCTCAAAAGGTACAGGCCATATTCAAGATCTTTACAGCAAATTGGAGGAAGCTGACCTTCATGTTCTGCCACATGTTGAGTGGGCTGTTCAAAATGTTTCCAATCAAGTTATTGTACTGTCAAATATCACAGATGTTATTGTTGTACTCCTTACATTTGTTGCAATGTTAATAAGTCAAGGATTGTCAGAGTATTGATATGTTATGGAACAGGTAAAAAAAAAAGACACAGTCCCACTTCATATTCTGTACAAGAAATTGGACCCAGAGATGCCCAGTGTTCATATCAGATCACATCAGGTCACATATTCTTACAGGTGATGACACTATGAGCAAAATTGGAACAAAGCTGAAGCTTGAAGCTTTAACTGCTGAACCTGTGAAGTTTCTAAAAGGATTTGCTGAGACAGAAGAATGTGACTTTAAAGACTGTACTGACAGTCACACATTTGACGCTCTTCGGTACAGTGAGTTCAAGAGATCAGTCCCACTAAATGAACTTCCACTCATGTTATATTTGGTGCGTGGACATATTAAAATACTTGATAAGAAGATGCGTAAAGTTTTGGATCATGCATATGTAGAGAAAGATCCATGTGAATTTGGTTGGGAAGATATTAATGGGCTGCTAAAACCTACAAAAGTTCTAAACCCTCTACCCACACAACTTACAAGTACATGTAAGTGTGCAAAACCTGTTGTTCAAAAAGATGTCCCTTTCGATATGCTCTTCTCCAATGTTCAACATTCTGCAAATGTACAAGTGATTGCCGAAACAAATAAGTGACGTGAACTATGAAAATGTGTCTAAAATAGGAGTGATAAATATTACTTTTTTCATATTCAAATCAGAAACCTTATTTGGTGTATACATACAAGGATTAAATACCATAATTTGTTTAATTTCTATATATGACTCTTCTTCCTCTATTATAGCCACCATTTTGGAAAATGGCAGAAGGGTTGCTCTGAGGAGTTATTTTCTGTCTCTCTAAGACTACTTGACCCTCAAAACATATGTTTTAACACAAAAATGACATATATAGGTCTCATTGTTCCTGGAATATTACCTCATCAATGCAACATATGTGCCATTTTTTAAAATGTTGTCCAGAAAAGTTCAGCCCGGATTAGCAATATCTACCCAAGCTAAATTACTTCTCTAATGATCCAAAAATACAAATAAAAAATTAATATCTCTGGACAACAAGTTTTTTTACGGAGGTATATCAGGTGGCCAGGATTATCTACTTACGGTGGGTGAAGAAGGGTACAGGAAGCTTCCCTCTATTATTGTTTCTAGTGGCATGTGCAACTCTTGCATGGCAGTTAGAAGGGAGCTTGCAGATTCATGTTTGGATTGTTAGTGACAGCTTTTCAGCTGAGTTTAGGGCTCTTAATGCATTTTGTATGGTATGAGCTTATGAGGTCACTTATCCACAACAAAGTTGGTATGCACATGGTAGGAAGACTGCAGTAAGTTCTTAGCTTTTTCTTGTTCACTCTTATAAGAAACATTCAGTTCCCATTCTCATCCACATCCACCTGCAACATTCTAGAAGGCAGGTCAGCAGATGCTCAGTGCAGCTGATTGCAGGCAGTTCAGTGAAGACCCTACACTAGTAAATGCCAAAATGAGTGTCAATGATGGGCTTAAACTGTTAAGTGCAGTAAAATAAAGACTGGATCGATTTCATTATGGACCGTATGATGTAAGGACAACTAAATCAGTAAGTAGTGCACCAACAGTCTTTGACTGTCTCAGTCAACGTTAATAAGTATTTGCAGATTAGCCCCCACCAACTGAAAGCCATTTTTCCAGGATGTAATATTACAGCAATAATCCCAAAGTTTTCAAAGTGGCATGACAGTACAAAAAAAAATATATGCCCTCCTATGGAATTTTTAAGAAGACCTGGTACGTTTTTTAGTAGCTCTTCCAAGCTAACCTATGTGTAATGAGCCCTGGTGATGCCACCAAGAGAGGCGTGATGTGGGATCTTTGATTGGTTATCAGGATCAGTCAAGGAGCCTGGCTTTCACTAAAGCTTACTCACTTGGTGTGCTAGGTTTGGCAGACCATTACTTCGACCATTCAAATCTTTTACTGCTGCCAAGGCCAATGCCACCATACTGTACCTAATAGGAGTTTACAGTTTACAGTTGTGTCCGTGATGGATTTTCTTTTGTCTTTACACTCTGGGCTAGATGTACGACTGTTTTTAGGGGTCGCATACAGAGATTTGGCCCATTTTCAACCACTAAAATGGCCTCTGGAATGTACAGACCCGATTTTGCAAGTCGGTAACCTATTACAGACTCGCAAAATAGGGTTTGAAATCACTATTAGGAAGGGGAGTGCCAAGGACATCCCTTCCTAATAGCGAGATGCAGGGGAATGTACGATTGTTTTGTGACGGAATGCGGTCGCAGAACAATTGGAGTTTACTGCCTACTTCTATTAGATGGTAAGCCAGTCGCAAACGGGAAGGGATCCCCAGGGGACCCCTTACCCTCTGTGAAAGGGTTAAAAAAATAAATATTTAACAGCAGGTAGTGGTCCCAGGGATCACTGCCTACACTGAAAAAATGAAACAGAAATGTTTCATTTTTCTTTCTGAAACGCATCTGGTTTTCCTTTAAGGAAAATGGGCTGCATTTAAAAGAAAAAGAAAAAAAAAATGCTTTATTTAAAAGCAAAAGCAGACATGGTGGTCTGCTGTCTCCAGCGGGCCACCATCCCTATGCCTTTGCCCATTCCCAATGGGTCGCAAATTGCAACGTGGCTCATGAATATTGCTGAAGCAGGTCAATTGCAACACCATTGGGAATCACAAAGGGGGTCATTACAACCCTGGCGGCCGGCGGAGAAGCGGCGGTCTTACCGGCAACAGGCTGGCAGTAAACATTTTTTAATTATGACCATGGCTGTTACCGCCATGGTCTTCCGCCACTTCTCCGATCCGCCCGCCAGGGCGGAGACGACCGCTGGGCTGGAGACCTGGGTCTCCAGCCCAGCGGTCGTCACAATACCGCCGGCTGTATCATGACCCGGCTGACCGCCATGGATTTCATGTGGTTTGGAATCGCCATGCAATCCATGATGGTAAGCACTATCAGTGCCAGGGAATTCCTTCCCTGGCACTGATAGGGGTTTCCCCCACCCTGAGTCCTTCCCCTACACCCCCCACCACCCCTGCCACACCCAAAGGTGGCAGGACCCCCCTCCCCACCCCTACCCCCAACATTACATTACATTACACATACACACCTGACACGCACGCACGCAGGCACCACCAACACACATACACGCACACACACCAACATACATGCCAACTGCCACACACAGTCATATGCACACACCCACATTCAGACATACACGCACACATCCATACAGACATACATACAGACACGCACTCATTTCCAAATACACACACGCACAGCTCCATGCACGCACACAACACACAAACCCCCCCCTCCCCCCAACGGACGATCAACTTACCTGGTTTGTTGATCCTCCAGGAGGGGACGGGATCCATGGGGGTGCTCCGCCGCCACCACACCTTCAACAGAACACCGCCACGCCGAATCACAGAACGTGATTCGGTGGGTGGTGTTCTGTTGACGTGGCGGTGGAGCAACCTCCACTTCCCCGCCACCCGCCAGTATGGCTGCTGGCGGCTTTCCTTCTGGAAAAGGACAGAGGGTTGCCAGTAGTCATAATCCGCAGAGCAGAAAACCGCCACCACTGGCGGTCTTCAGCATGGCGGTCCCTCAGCGGTCTTGTGAAAAGACCGCCGAGGGCAAAATGACCCCCAAAATGTGTATTGTGACACATTAGTACATTTCCTGTTGTGACTCGCGATTGACAATTTGGAAGTCGCAAAAGGAAATGGTCATACATCTTGCCCCTCATCTCTATTATTTTTCTATCTGGGTTGCACTTCATTTATTTTTCAAATGTGTTTGGCAAAGAAGAAGAATATGACATTGCATATTTTATTGTCACATACTTGATTTCTTCATATGTTCTGTACAATTGTTTCTTGTTGTATTTCTTTTATTCTTGTCTTTTGCGTTTTCCATATTTCAATTATTATTGATGTTCCATTCTTCCTTGTTGCATTTGTGATCTCTGTCTGAAACCCAGAGCTCATACCTGGATCCCATACCTTGGGCCCACATGTCTCTCCTTTGGGCTGATATGCCTCTTTGTCACAATTTCAAGTCTGTAGCCCTGCTCCTATGTGCTTATGTTTTTAAGTGGGATGACTTATGTAATTAACTTCTTAAAATCTGGATTCATACGCCCTTGGGATTCACACTGAAATACATAAGATATTTAATTTAAAAATAACACACATTTATCGAAAATATACATACACTAAAATTTAGGGGTCGTTTGGTTATCACAAACTTTGCTTTTTTAAGTCAACGCAAACTTTGACAGTTTTATTCCCAAGAGGTTAGCCTCACTTTGTGTCCGCTCATTGTGTTGGATTATTTTTATTATTTTGTGTGAAGGCATTTTGACCAAGAATTATTCATCTTGCCTGTGTAAAGTAGTTAGAGAATATTTTCCATTGAACTTAAGTGTGTTTTTCTTAAGGACCTGTTGTGCATGTATCCCATTACTGTGATCACGAATGTCCAAGCAGTATGCCCATGATCACATACAGTAATATGAAAAAAGCCAGCACCTGAACTTAAGACTGTCTGCATTGTTTCAGTACTTTAATCACGCCCATTCTTTTGATTACCTTTTTGTTTAAATATTTTTTATTGACTTAGAAGCTATTATTCAGTATTTCTGTTACTTGTTCTGACAGTTTTACAGTTTTAAGCTACGGTATTTATGTTCTCCAGACACTAAATAGATGGTAAGGCTGGCTCACTTATTGACCTTAACTTTGTTGCACTTGGTCAGATATATGAAGATTCATGCTCTCCTTAAAACTGAACACGATAGTGTCTTTAAAGGAAGAAAGAGACTGAAAATCCAAGATTGAACAGCCTTCCAGGAGGGCTCTTGAAGTCTCATGTGTTTGAGAAATGCAAAGAATTTTCTTATACTCTCAGTTGAGGGCAGGCGATATTCCAAATCAGCAGTCATCTGCATACCCTACTATATTTCATTTTCACACGTTTGAAAGTTTGTCTTCATCAAAACTAGCAGGCACAGATTACAGTTCTTGCTAACACACAGCTTTCAGATTTGACAGCCTAGCATTTGATTTCTAGTCTGTGTAAACCCAAACATTCATTCTGCGAAGCGTGTCGTTAAATGCAATAGGTGAGCAACAATCTCAGTTAAATCTCTGTTTTATGAAAAGATACTGGCATCCTCACGAACTATAACATTCCACAAAAGGAAGAATTTTGAGGAAAAACCTGAGTGGTCCTCATGTCTCATCCAGAAGCTCCGTGAGCGTCACTGAATGAGAAAAGAATAGTGGTAGTGGGAAGCCTCTTATACGTTATGCTCTAGAGCAATGTCCTTATAAAGTTTAATTTTGTTAAAATGCTTCATGTGGAACAAGATGATGCTGGTTGGAAAATGTTCCTGCATAAGGACTTTGTTTGACGCACATCACTGTTGACACTATTTCAGGAGAACTACAAAGTTGTGGAGGATTCCATTTCAGGAGGACCACAAGTGTGAAAGAATCTAGGGTAAACATAAAATAGTATATCTGCACTGACATTGTGAAGAAGATGCATTCCCACTGCATGTTAAGAAGCTGTTGTTCAGGATAATTTATTTGAGATAATCATATTGTGAAGCATTTTCGAAAAACATTTAACCATTGTTCTAGAGCAGTGATTTTCCAGCCTGAAATTAAACAGGAAATATTGGGGTAACTGCATATGGCAATTATTCAAAATCTTCATGGGATACTAGAACAGCCATTTACTAGAAAGAAACGGGGAAATCAGAATTTGTAACAGGTGGATTTTAAAGAAGAAAATATTTCAAATGGGTTTTTAAAATGAGGTTAATTTAGGGGTTACATTGCTGTAAGTCACATTTCTTGTTTTATCAACTTGAGACCTCCTATCACTTTTTAATGAGACTGCAGTTTGTTTTTTAATAAACACTATCCTTTAAATACAATTTGAGTCTTAATGTGTGATGTACATCTACTTTACATTTAACTCTGTTCCTAAAAGCATGCAAACATTTTGCACCTGTGCAATGTAGAGTGTGTCTTTGCATGGGAGCATAGCTTTTTGCAAATGAGAAAATGGCCTTACCTCTGTGCTGCATTACAGATGTAGGAGTACAGCAAAAAAGACACACTAGCTGCACCATATCTTTCAGGGTGCCGTCCATGAGTGTGCTTTCCTTGAGTGGGGCATGAAGAGCCCCAAGAATACAGTCAAAAAATCTGGGAGGAGATGTGGCTTAATGGCACGAGCTGCCAACTTCTGAACTGGGGAACCAGGTTTGAGTCCGGGTGTCTGCTCAGCAGTCTGTGTTTCTGAGTACCTCATGTATTTTCTCCTGCCTTCAAAAACACATACAGCCTTACGTAATGTAATCTTGTGTGCATGTGAAGCTCTCTGATGTCTTTGTGCTATATACAACTACAAAAAAGGTCTGCCACTTTCTGGTTGAGGATCTGTAGCCCACACTCCAAAGACATTCAACAGATACGCCTGAAAAGGCATTGACAGCATTAAAGACTGTACTATCAATATTTTTGCAAAGGCACCCTCCACCTTGGATTCGGCAGAGGGCTCTAAAGGGCCTCTGAGAATAAGTGCAATTTTGAGAGCACATACACTGTACTGACTTCTTCAAGGACGCCTTGAAGACCTGAGGGGCATTTAACGAGAAGTAGAGTGTCTCTCTCTAACACGATTTGTGTGTGCTTTTTTCACCCTGTCCACTTGAAGCCCTAATTCCGAGAGTTAGCATATGTTGTAGAGGTAGCACATTTTGTTTCCTATCAGGTGCATAGCTCCATTCTGTGCCTGACACACTGTTAATCCGTATAAGCTCAAACTTAGACCATGCACCCTTTGATTACTTGGCTTCGGAAGTTGCTATCAAGTTGTTTGTCTAATCTTAACCCCCTCAGCTCTTTAATATTCCTGGCATGTATGATTAGATATATTAAGTGTCCAAAAAGGTCACTAGTAGTTGAGAAGATGATCAGAGACTCAAATCAGGTCTCAGGCAAAACTGCTGCAAAGGACTTGCTTGACAGCTGCGTTTAAATCCTGGACGAAGCTTCCTAGGTTGAAGCACTGGATGCAGAACCACTTTTTACAAAACACATGTGGATCAGCCCTTATGGCTCCATATGTTTTATCCTGATTAGAAGTATATGCTAGAAAGCCACAGCTTTGCCCTAGTTCAAGTGGGATCATCATGCATGCACTGTTTGGTAGTAGACCATTTTATCTCATAATGGCAGTTATGGATGATTCTGTCCATCAGGTTATGAGTGTCAGTAGTTTTTCTACTTGAGGTATTGCGAGTGATGACCACACCTGTAGAATGTCTTGTGTCCTTAAGGCGAACCTTGTCAAAGTAGAACTTAAGCATTCATTTTACACTGATATTGTCATTTGTCTTTTCTGCAGCATTTGCATACAGCTTTTGGAAAACAGTAGGGAAATATATTCTTTGATTTACATGGAAATATGAAAGATGCTTAAATTGGCATCTTTGCTTAGAGCTATGTTTGTGAAATTGAGAATAGACGAGAAGCCCTGAAAATGATTGAAATAAGCAATTCCTCCTAGCTGATTAATTGTCATTACAATGACAGTATTTTAGGTTACCATATTAATCTCCTAATAATTTGTCCAAGATTTTATTGGTTGGCTAGTTTGCACATCACCTTCCAGATGCGTGCTATTGTTTATATTCAAGGCCAAATCAATATTTTCTTGTCTCATTATCTCAGTTGTCATATGCACCAGTGGCAATGTATTCTTGTGCAAATTAAAATGAATGCTTCTCTCCAGAAATCTTTACTTAATCTAATGTTCAACTAAGTGGAAAAGTAAAATATGTAAGGAGACCTCAGATGTTTAAAATCCACTTGGCAACTACTGAGTGAAGTTTCCAATTGTATTGATCAACCGTACACATGACATGAGTGTAATTCTAAATAAATTGCAGACTTCTGGAGCTCCCAGTCACCTACCTGCTTCTTAAATCCTTCCAACTTGTACTTGAAGAAAATGTTGTCATGGTGGGAAAAAAACAGTAAAGCCATTTTTTATTTAAAAAGGCACTAATCTGTCAATAAAATTAGGTATTGGCATTTTCTTCACTTTTTTCCTTCTAACAGAAAAAAAAATGCACTAAAAGTGTGTCAGTTCTTTCCCTTGCTGTGTGAGTAACCATACAAATCAGTGAGCAGAAAAAAACCTGAATAGGTTTAATGTGCTCCTCATTCATTATAGCTCAATCAAATAGTCAGCCAATGGAAAACTGAGTCGGGGTCTCTTGTTCTCAGTTGTTGCTGTGTGCATGGGGTAAGTCTTGAGAGGTGGAGGGCAGACAAATATTAGGAAGGTTGGTGGAATCCAAAGTGTGAAGGCAGTTCTGGGAATTGCTTGAATACATAAGGCTGTGAATCCAGTAATATCAGGCTTGATATTTTGTTCCTGACTTGAAAATGGACCTGGGGATTAAAGTCCTATCTGGTTGCTTGGGTAGCTGGACCCCATAGTTTGGGTTTTGTGAAATATTAGTTACTATTGACAGTATCAACTGCACTTGTGCCCATTCTGATGGATACTTCTACCTGCGGATTCATCACCTTTTGAATAGCTCCAGATATCAGCATTTACCTGTAAACTTTAGAGTAGGTCTTTTGTACCAGAAAGTGGAATTTGGGTCCTTCTTTACATCTTGTACCTCCTTGTACAGCACATCAACAGAGCCGTCAGTTTTTGTTTTTTTTCCTCCTCCGCCCTTAGGCAGGGATCCCAAGTGGCTCCTCATGCAACATTTTTAAAATTAGAAATTGAAGTGCTAAGCAAGATGTTGCCACCAAAGATGTCCAGTTTAGACCTGTGACATTCCTGCAATGGACAGATGTCCATTTCAGACTCTCAAGAGGTCCATTGTGGTCAAAGATTAGGCTGTCTCCTTCTTCCAAGTACTTAAAAAAAGAGAATATGAGGAAGCATAGGAAGCCACGCAGGCAAGATGATGCCTAGACGCTGTTCCTGCTCCACGGGTTTGTCTTAAGGCCACTCTTCCCTCGTGCATCCGAGTGTTTCTCGGTACCAGGGTTGATTGAGGTTGCCCCTGATGCATTATCCCACTCTCTGGCAATGACTCGTCTGCTAATAAATCTGGAGTTTCCAGCAGATACTTGGCACAGAACATGTTGTCTCCATGGCACTTCAGTTCCCTCAGTTGCTGCTTCTGCCTCATAGGACCGGCAGGCCCGCAGCTTTGATAACTGTTTTTTTTTTTTTTCTCCTCTGAACCCAATTGTCCCCAGTTCTTCTCAGAACAACCCTCCAGCCCTGTCTTGAACCGCACTGGTGCCCAAAGCTTTGCCACTTGAATCCTTTTTGAATTCGCATGCTGTGCATTATTCCGCCATCTGGTGGGTGGATACTGAAAGTTGTGTTCTTGTGTTCTAGAAGAGAGAGGAGATAAAAAAGGGTCATGGAAAAAACCTTTTGAAATTTTTCCCCAATTTTCATCACAAATTTGCCAAGAGAGACCCCCACAAGGTCTGCAACTTTTGCCTGCTGAAGGATCACAAGGAGGAGGACTGCAAGGCCCACGCCCAATTTGTGTTGAAGACTCTAAAGGTACGTCGCAAGCAAAGACTCCAGCACCACAACATGGTAGTGGCTCAGAAGCAGAAATCACTGCAACACCTAAGACTTTCGAGTGATGAAGAGGGCAACGTGGATGAGGCCGAACCAGCGAGAGGGGGAGACTCGGACACCGAAATCTGTGAGTCCCAAGTGGAGAAGGTTTAGCTGCAGAGGAAGGGGCCGAAAGATGCCAAAAGGAAAAAGGTAAAACCGCTGAAAGGCTCAGACTCTTAAGTCCTCAGGACTCCCCCCCCCCAAAAAAAAAAAAATCGCCGCGGCGCTAAAACCAACAGTGACCGGAGGTCAGCAAAGGCCAAAAGAGCTGCACGGATCCCAACCAAAGAATACAGAAGGCCTGAGAACATTGTCGAAGGACTCGACAAAATTCGTGGATCGCAAGGGAGTGAGAGAGAAGGCGAGAGCGTTGAAGACTCCAGAGCCCAAAACACCAAAAAGAAAACCTCCTTCGACGGCAAAAGCAGGCCTAGGGGCACGAGCCCGAAAGGAAAACAAAAAGGGAAGCTCAAGACAGAAATGGCCACTCTCATTTAGAGTAAGCAGGAATTCAACGATTCCTTGAAACAGTTCCATATCCCTGCAAGACCCTCAAAAGTTAGTCACGGAGGAGGACCAGACGACTTTGGAAGCTGCAGCGACCCTGGAACCCCATGGGGAAGAAAAATTCTTTAAAGTTGAAGGCACAAAATATGCTCAGGGAACTGGATGACATGAGCCATTTTGAGGAAACTTGGCAGGACCTCAATGTTGATTCACCTGAAGACGGTATAGATAATTATCCGTTCAGGCCATCCCCACCAAATAACCTGTCCATGTACAATGGCCTGGTGAAGAGAGCTGCTGAAACCTATCGGGTACAATGGAAGAAGAGAAGGAAGGATCATGATTTCTCCTAGAAACCCTTTTGCCACCCCAAAAGGGAAATCTGTATTTCCCCATGCTCCCCAGATTCTGGATAAGGGTAAGGAGGGCTTCAGAGATCCAGCCACTACAAAGGGCAGTCACACCCGAGTGGATAAAATGTATAAGCATTCCACTCAGGGTCTAAAATACATCGGAAGCAATGTTCTCACAGATTCAATTATCTTCTCCACTGTGCGAAAGACAAGCAGTGCAAACAGCGCACCTACCTCTACGGGGTCACCACCCGAGAAGGAAAGAAAATGGAGAGGGAGGCCGCTATGCCAACTCCAATGCCACATGAACTGCTGTGGATGCCAGCAATGGCAGGAAATTGAGAGCCTCCTGCATCACCTCCCAGGGGAATACAAGAAGAGGTCCAAGGCAGTCATACAAGAAGGTAAAGGCATTGTTAAAACATGCCTAAAGTGAGCACTAGATGTGGTAGTAACTGTCAGTAGACAGCTGTGCACAGGAATCATTCTAAGACACTTGGCTTGGGATCTCAGGTTTCAAGTCACAGGTGCAAGCATCCACATTAAACATGCATTTTTGGTCAGGCCCGGGACGACACCCTTCAACCAATTTCTTTTTAATTATTATAATTTTTTTTTAAACAATGAAACAACAAGAGTAGTGGGGGAGTACTGCAATTCAGGGGCACACATAAAAGAAATCCCCAGCAAATGCACCCCTCCCCCTTCCTCCACCCCCAAAGCACTGGAACACAAGCAAATGACTCCCAGGTCAGGAACGCATAACACCGGTGGGTACTGTATCAGAGGATTTCTTCAGCAAATTCCTTAACACAATCCACTATGGATACAACATAGAACTAACAAAACATCCTTCACAAAGACCTCCAAAGGTCAAGTCATTCAAAGGAGAGGAACTAAAACAACCAAAGTAGCACATTTAAGAAGACAAGGAATCCATGTTTACCCATACTTGGACGATTGGCTAGTAAAAGCGCAATCAAGGAGCAAATTCAAAAGGGTTGTGCAAATGGTCATGCACACATTACAACTCCTCGGTTTCCAATAAACCCGAAAAAATTAATCACCTCGACTAGAACAAGTAAAAGGTGTACCTAGGAGCCACACTAAACTCAGTAGAGGCAATGGCGTACCCAGCTCAGAAGAGGATGAAGGCCATGGAGAAACACTCTCCTATACAAAAGGGTCAGTCTCTGACAGTGAGGACTGTCATGAAGCTCATGGGCAGGATAACATTGTGCATCCAATTGATCCCACATGCAAGATTACACATGCAACCCATCCAGAAATGGATTTGTGTCAAATGGTCACAAGCCGTAGTGAGCTGGGAGGATCTAGTGGTTGTTGGAGCAAAGGTACAGAAGGAGATACAGTGGAGGAATCCAGCAACCAAAAACATAGGGATACCTTTCAAGACATCAGCTTTAACTGTAACCATAACAACGGGCACAGCACACAAAGGTTGGAAAGCGCTCTCAGGCCCCCTGAAAGTACGTGGCCTATGGAATGACTCCAGTGCAGTGAAACACATCAGTTACCTAGAGTTGAAAACAGTCTTCTTAACCCTAAAGGCCTTCCAAGAACCCCTGACATGCAGAACAGTTTTAATACAGACAAACAGTACAACCACCACCTTCTACCTGAACAAACAAGGGGGAACAAAATCCTTCACCTTATCGAGGCTAGCCCAAGACATTTGGCACTTGGCAATACAACATCACATAACTCCACAAACAATTCATCTACCAGGAAAACTAAGAACAAAGTTAGACAAATTAAGCAGTAGGAAAACGGCACACAAGAGTGGGAGATAAAGCAAGAGGTCATCCAAAGGATCATCAACACTTGGGGCACACCAAGCATAGATTTGTTCGCCACAGCAACAAACACAGAATGCCAACGCTTCCCCTCCAGGTTTCCTCAACCCTACTTAGAAGGGAATGCCCTGTCAATAAACTGGTTAGGGACATTTGCATATGCTTTTCTTCCAGATCCACAGGGCGCTGGAGAATGCCAGACAATCGAGGAACAAAATCATTCTCATAGCTCTCCGATAGGCAAGGCAGACCTGGTACTCTGATCTACTGGAAATGTCCAGGGTACAAATGATCATACTGAAGCCAGTAAACGACCTACTGACAATTCAACTTGGAGAAGTATATCACCCAAAGCCAGCCTCCCTCAACCTAGCAGCTTGACTCCTGAATACTTACAATTTGAGCACTTACAACTCCCTCAAAGGACAATGGAAATCCTAAGGGAAGCAAGGAAACAAAGCACACGAAAATGATACACACAAAAATGGAAAAGATACATTCATTGTTGCACAAACAGCATGGGATGGACTCGAAGACAAATCAAGACACAGGTTTGATATATCTCACCCACCTGCTAGACAGGGGCCTTACCTGTGCATCACTGAAGGTACATCTGGCAGCTGTAGTGGCCTACATCACGGGCACATCGGGAACAAGCCTCTTTACATCTACAGTAGTAAATAGATTTCTTGAGAGATCGAAAAGGGTGGCACCACCAAGATCAGCACCAACACCTTTACGGAACCTGAACATAGTGTTAACACAGCTAATGACAGAACTTTTTGAACCCATGTACAAATCGGACCTAAAGTCACTCACCCTCAAAACAGCCTTTCTGATAGCAATCACTTTCCTGCGCATAGTTAGCTAATTACAGGCACTGACAGTCCAGCAGCCGTACTTGTAATACACAAAGACAAGGTTCTTAGAACTAATCCACACTTCCTACCGAAGGTTGTGATGCAGTTCCACATTAATCAGAGCATACTATTACGGCTTTCTTTCAGCAACCAACATCACATGCCAAAACTGCTCTACAAACTCTGGATATTCGAAGAACTTTAATGTACTACCTGCAGGAAACCAAAAAAATGTGCAAGCTTTCGTGTCATTTGCCATGGCAAACAAGGGATCACCAGTGTCTAAGGCAACCATTGCCAGGTGGATTTTCGTCACTATCCAAACTTGCTACAAAAAAGCTGGAAAACGCTTATCTGCACAACCCAGAGTGTACTCAACCAGAAAGATGGGCGCCATACTAGTGTACCTAGAAAACATACCCTTTGAAGAAATCTGCACTGAAGCGACATGGGCATCTCCACACACCTTTGCAAAACACTATTGTGTGGAAATTCACATGAACAAGGGAAGCGCAAGTGGGTCAGAAAGTACTACGACACTTATTTGCCAGCTCATCCACATTTTACCCAAACCAGCTCAAGGATAGGGATACCGCTGTATAATCTAATGCACAGCATGTGAATCCAGAAAAGAATGCATGCTGTAAAACGAAATGGTTTCTTACCTGTAGAAGTAGTTTTGCAGCTTTGAGTTTTCTGGATCCACACATGACCCACCCACCTCCACAGAAATGAAGCACGAAGCAAACAGGAGGGAGAAGAAGGAAGAAAAAAAAAGAAAGCAAAGAAGAAAGGGAAGAATTAGGAATCTGAATATGGCAATCACGCACAGGAATATCCGGGGTGCCGGCTCATGTCATGCAGAGGACAGACTTGGCACAAAATGTTGGTCGACGGCACTGGAACACAACTTTCCGGACCCAACCGCTAGATGACGGATTAATGCACAGCATGTGAATCCAGAAAACTTTTCAAGCTGCAAAACTACTTCTACAGGTTAAGAAACCATTTTGTTGGACTCTTAGCCCCCGACTAGCACTGACGCTGGCTTCAAAACCATGCAAAAGACTAAATTGATTTTGATTCTCTGAAGGAGTGCAGAGATTAAAAGAGGAGCCCAAATGCAGGGAAGAGTTTCAATCCAGGCCCTCTCAGAGGGATGAATACTACCAACCAAAAGGTAGAATCTCAGTTGCGTTTCTGGGCCATCCTTTGTGGAAGTGGAATCTTTTACAATAGTGCTGAAAAAAGCCATGGAAGTACTAGAACATCCTCTATCAGTGAAGAAGAATAAAGCCAACCTTCTGACTGACATTCTTTAGCCACCTAGAAGTGCCCTGCCTCCGTTTAACAACACCTCCCATAGAGCCTACCAAGGTGACACACTCCCACAATAACCTCATCAGAAGACTCCACAAGACTGGCATACAGTAATCCACTATCATCTTCTCACAGGAGGAACTTCAAAGGGTTAGGTTGCTATGCTTCACTTCACATACCAAAAAACTGATATGCGGTGTCCTACAGGGATCCTCCCTCAGCTCCACTCTTTCCAACATATACATGACATCGTTCGCCAACATAATCCGATCGCAAGACATCACAGTCATCTCCTATGCCGATGACACCCAACTCATCCTCTCCCTGACAGACCAGACAAACATCACCAGAACCAACGTCACCAATTGTATGAGTATAGTAGCAGACTGGATGTGAGCCAACTGCCTGAAGCTCAATGCCGACAAGGTGAAAGTACTGGTCTTTGGCAGCAATACCTCCTCCCTGGAATTCCATCTGGTGGCTGTCAGAGTTAGGACCAACACCCCCAGACCACGCAAGAAATCCTAGATGACAAGCTGAACACAATGGCTTAAGTCAGTGCAGTGTGCACCCCCTTCTTTCACATCCTACACATGCTGTGAAAGATCTTCAAATGGTTGTCTCAGAACACCGGCCGAACCATCATACAAGCACTCATTACCGGCAGGCTGCACTACGGCAACACTCTCCATTTCGGAATCTCCAAACAACTCCTACACAGACTCCAGAACGCAGCTGCAATACTCAGACTTGACCTCCCACGGCGCACCCACAGAATACCGCACCTCAGGAAGCTTCCCTGGCGCCATATTCACAAGTGGAGCTAATTTAATCTTCTCATGCACAACACAGGACCAGAATACCTGATCAGCCACATACACTTTCATCAACCAATCCTACACCTACGCTCTACCTCACTCTCACTTGTGCACACACCCTTCATCCCCATAAGCAGAACTGGAGATGGCTCATTCTCCTACATTGCACTCAAGACATGGAACAACCTCCCTCAACACGTCAGAGCCTCCTCACTCATTGAGCTCTGCAAGAAGCTGAAGACTTGGCTCTTCATATAAGCACCTTGTGAGCACACACCTTGCCCAAGAGCCTGGATATCCTCTTGGGTGATTAGTGCGCTGTGAAAATCAACGTAACATAACCTACCTAGGAGCCTATCAAGGCGACATGGGTTACACTCTCTTCTACACAAGTTGTGAGCAGACACAGTCACCATGACTGGCCCAAGAGGATCCAGCTTCCGTGTCAGCGCGCCCATTGCCACAAGGCATAGTCATATATTCATCTTCCTGCACAAAGCAGAACACAGGTTCCTTCTCAATTGCTCTTCTGGCCCAGAAGTCGAAAACAATTGAAGTCATTAGGAAGGTTTTTCTCCCCAGTGTGTCTGGTGCTAAGATCAACAAACACCACCTGCTTGTTGGCCTGGTACACTCACAAGCTGTGGGAGATGGCACTGACTGTAATGTACACACTTCCAGTTCATCCAAGAGACAACTTTGTAGAAGTTGTTGGATGCAGCCATTATGCTTCAGAACAATGGATTTTGACGTGAGATCCATGATTTCTTCAGAGGACATTAGATGCTATGCCAAGCTTCATTCAATGAGCTTTACATGGAATGTCCAAATGAAATAAATGGACATCCACTTTGATAATACTCTCCTATTTGCTGAAAAAGCAGACTCGGCCCTCAAGCAGCTCAAATAGGTTCAGGTTCCCTAGGCTTGGGTTCCTCTGCCTGCCAATTTCAGAGGAAGTACCAAAGTTTTCTCTGACTCAAGGGGTGTAGCTTTTTGTCCACACCAACCCTCACAGCCAGATTAACAGCCAAACCAGTTCCTGCAATAGTATAGGGGCTGATTCAATTGACATCCAGACAGACTCGCAACCATTTTCTTAGCTTCCCCTCCAGCATCCACCTTAGCTTTCCCCAAGGAAATCCCATTCAGCCAGTGCGTGGGATGGGTATCACACCATTTCAAGGCCTGGCAGGTCATCTGTACAGAAAGATAGGTCATACAGATTATTGAAACGGGTTATGTCCCTACTTTTCAACGTTCCCTCCCTCGATCTCCCCGTCATCTCCTCGTCAGTGGGGCACATTTGCATTCTTCCACAAGTGGTTGTGACCTCGTTACAGAAAGGGCCATAGAGTTAGTCCAGTAAGAGGAGACTAGGTGAAGATGTTACTCTTTTTACTTTCTTTGGGCCCATCAAGGACAGTAGTCTGCATCTCATTCTAGACTTCAGGGCTTGGAATATGTTTCTCCGCAAGGAGAAACTCAAGATGTTTATTGCACAGGTCACTCTGGAACTAGGAGACTTCATGTTGTCCCTCGACTTGCAGGATGCATTCTTTCATGTGCTGATCTAGCAGTTACAAAGGACACACCTGAATTTTGTAGTTGGTTCCACTCTATACCAATTCATTGTCCACCCGTTCTGATTTACATTGGCACCCTAAGTCTTCACCATGGGTGATGTCAGTGGTTGTGGTACATCTGCAGAGGATGGGGAATTCTGTATTCTAGCACCTAGATGAGTTTGAGCTCAAGGTGGACTTGCCACAGCTGTTCTCAAACCATCTTAATTCCACTGCATCACTACTTTTTAACTTGGGCTTTTCCATCCACCTACTAAAGTCACACCTGGAGCCCTTTCTGTGCCTTCAGTTTATATGAGCAGTGCTGGGCACAGCATCTCTAATAACCTTCCACCCTCCCAAACTCTTCCTCATAGGGAATTTGGGACATTCAGTGTAGGATTGTGATGTGTCTGTGTGTCTGAAGGGTTCCCCTGATTCCAGCGCAGTTGGTCCTTTGCCTGCTAGATTTGCTGCCTTCTTGCATTCTCCTGGTCACTCACCCTGGCACGTGAGGTCATTGCAGTGGTGTTTCTATTTGCAGTGGTTCCAGCACGGAAATCTGAAGGACTACATCTAGATCTCCCCAGATGCAGCAATGGGCGTCTACTGGTTGTTGGTAGATGAGAGCCTCTGCTGTGAGAAGTCCTTTTGTCTGTAGCCAGAAGCTATCGTGGTGGTGACTGATGTCTCCACTCTAGAGTGTTGTGCCCATCTAGAGGAGCTGGGGATCAAAGAACTTCGGTCTCCTGAGAAGCAATATTTCCCAGATGCCAGCAGTTCGCTTAGCTCTGAAAGCTTTTTTGGTCTGACTTTGTGGTTGTTCTCTCCAGATCCTTAAGGACAATACGGCAACAATATGGTATGTAAACATGGTATGTAAACAAACAAGAAGACTGGGCTCCCTACTTCTTTGCTGCCAAGCGCTCAAACTCTGGGCCTGGGCTCATTTCACTGTGGTTGGTAACCAACCATCAGGCAGGTTCTCTGAATATGAAGGCCAATAGCATGAGTTGGTATCATCAAGCTTGACCACCAGTGGTGACTACATCTGGAGATGGTACAGTTCATCGTTACTATCTGGAGCATGCTTCCAGTGGACCTTTTTGCCACTTTCAAGAATCTGCAGTTTTGTGCCTTTGAGACTCCATCGCAAGGAGCCCTAGGGTATGCGTTCCATCAGACCTAGGACTTTCCTCTGCACAACGCATTCCCAACCACACCTTTGATTCCTCAGGTGCTGAACAAGATGTGCTAGAACCTGGCACATGTAATTGCGATTGTTTTTGTCTGACTGTGGAGGGTTTGAAATGCAGAACTACTATGCATGCTCCTCTCGGGTCAGGACCCCCCCCCCCCCCCCCCCCAGCACAGTCAGTAAAGACACTTCTTTCTGATGAGTTGGACTTTAGTTAGCCTAGAGTGGTTGTGGATTTCAGCTTTGTCAGCCTTCATTTATTTACAGGATCAATCTTCTCTATTTTGTCCCAAGTTATGATTTTTTTAAAATAGGCTGTCATACTCATTTCCAACTTTCCAGATCTTAAATTGTGCGTAACAGTGTTGGTTGGTTGGGGTTTGGTTTGGGCATATGCCTGGCTGGCAATTCAGCTTTTTATAACGAGAACAATATTTGGCAGCCCTCATCAGCTTATCAAATCAGTGAACTGCAAGCGCTATGTACCGACCCTAGTTCACATCTTGTTTTCCAGGCAAGCTGGTGCTGAGAGCTAAGACATCCTTCTTTCAGAAAATGTTAACATTGTCCATATTAGTTAGTCCATCACTGCTCCCACATGGACCTCCTCATCATACAAGGAGAAGGAGAGGCTGCATCAGTTTGACCCTCATAAAGCAGTCCGCTACTACATTGACAGCACAAAGGAGTTCCTATCAGATTGTCAGTTATTTGTCAATGTCAGAAATAAAATGGGCAATCCTGTCCATAAGAGGACTTTGTCCAGATGAATCAAGCTTTGTTTTAAGAGCTGCAATACACTTGCTCAAAAGGAACCACTGGCAGGTATCAGTTATTCTACCATAGTGAAGACAAAATATTTGGCCTTTTCTAGGGGTGTGCCTCTCCCAGACTTAAGTTGCGTAGCTACTTGGGCATCGATTCACATGTTTGCTAAGCTTTAGTGCTTGACTCAAAAGTCAGAAGGTATGGCCATTTCACACACTCTGCACTCAAGGACTTTCTGGTGTACCCATTCCTGAGGTCCACCACCTAGGAAGAGTACTGTTATGATATCTAGTAAAAATGGGAGGAATATGCAGGTGGAAGCATCCATGAGAAGCAGAAGTTACCTAATATAACAATCTTTCTGGTCTCTCTGCAAATGTCTTACCGGTCCCACCAACCTCTCCCCTTTGGGAAGCTGTCAAAACATTCACATTATTAAGGCTCTAGTTTATAATGGTGCACTGTATAACTACGAGTTGCAATTTGACTGTCCTCATCTCTGCCTATAAGGCCTAAAAAAAAAGAATGAGGAACATATGCCATGTTGCTAGTGTGGAGCTGTGTGGCTCCGGGGATGTCATATCCATACCGGACATACAAACTGAGACAAATGTCACCTACTCGTGCAGGAGAGCTATTACAAAGTTCACGGATCCAGTCTGGTGCTTGGGGTTATTCAAAAGGTTACACATCTGGAGGTAGGAATAGTATCCATCAGAACGATTTTTTGTAATCAAATGTAAGTAGTCTAATGGACTACTTACATTTGATTAAAAAAAATCGTTCTAGCTAGAGAATCTTTGTATGTGAGGACTTTTAAGAAGTTCACAGAAGGAATGAGCCAACAGCCTTCTTCTGGATGGCATTGGGTCAGTTGAAATATCAGGAATGCAGGAAACGGTGGTAAGAAACTGCTAAACTCTTAAAGCACATTTCTTGTCAGTTGACTGAAACATATTGCACAGCACTACACCGAACCTGACAGTATTAAGGAAGTAGGGAGTCGGCAGAGGTTGCTTTTTTCCTCTTGCAGATGGTGAGAGAAGACCTAGTGCTGAGGGGGGTCTTGCAAATCTTTTTTAACAGGCAGTCACTCATTCTCTATCTTCTGTTCGCTTTACCCAAGAAAGATTTTGACCATCATTTTCTTTACCATAGGAGCACTTAGAACAGGAAATTATGGATTTGGGGTTGACTTGACATCTATAGACCCAAAAGATGAATGACCGGGTGTGCAGAGCAGGTTGGCTGTGGCCCAATCAACCTTTTTGGGGTTGGGGTGGTGTGTAGTCAAAGCATCATCAACTCCAGTGACCTTACCTATTTTTATTGCTTTTTTCTAGAAACAAAATGCCTTATTTTGGAGTGAACAGAGCACTTAATGTTAAGGGTTTTTGGCCAAGCTAACTTGACCTGATTGGAAATACTCATCTGAGGAAGTGGGGCTGGGAGAAGATTAATATACAAAACGACTGCTGGAGATCTCAGCAACTGCGTAAATGATCTTAAAACCTGCACAGACCACAAAGCTGCCCCTGATCTTTCTAACCTAAGTTTGCCCTGTGCATCCTGCAAAGACAGAGATTTCTATATACAGCTGAAGGAGAATTGGGTCCTCTTTGATCTAAGCCAGTAGAAGAGGTACACAATTTTTCAGTTTTTTCGAAGATAGATAATTCAGGCTGTGTGCCACTCATCTCCGTAACAATGGGAAGCTCAATTCTTGGTTACATTGATACGTACCTCTTCAAGGTGTAAGAGGAGATGAGTAAAAAGAGAGTAAAGAAAAACATAGATGACCTTTATGTAGATCATGAAATGTTGATTGTAGAAGAATAGAGACTGAGATGCTGGTCCAGAAGCTAGAGTAGACATCTGTGGTTTCAAAGCAGATCCCACGTTCACTGCTCAGAGCAAAACAAGAATGGGGTACTCGAAGATGGCCTTGTGCTTATGCCTGATAATGCATGGTGCTATCCCTGAAATTAAGAAAAAATACCTGACTATCAAAGTAAAAGAGGTGGAAATAGAGTTGAATATATGGGATGAGCCTTATATTGTCTACCTGCTGTTTCTTTTGTGTACTTTGGGTTCCTGCCTGATCGTATCAAAAATAAATGTAGGCTAATTTTGAGGCAGGCTGAATTACAAAACAAATGCTGTGACGCATATGGTTTATGTTGAAATTTTCAATTAAGCTCCTCATTTCTAGCAGCCCCATTTTTATTTTCCACTTTTCTACAGTTACAATTTCACAATATGAAGATTTTCACTCTCCACTAATAACATCAAAATTCACACTCCTGATTAGCCTTTAAGAACACCCTGCTTACTAAATGAAACTGAGTCAGTGTAATTCTCCCTTATGAATGATAATTTTACTATTCTTTTCAATTTCTCTTTTACTCATTTAGCATATGATTATTTTTCCTGTTCACTCATCTTCTAGCCTTCTTTTGTTCCAGGTCTGATTGTTCTCCACCTTCTCCTGCTGTGTTGCCGTGTGGCGCATCCGCCTTTTCTCCGCCTGCTTCGCTACCATCCCATCTCAGTCTCCAACAGTGCCTGATACCAGATGATGCATCCCCCCCCCTTTCATATGAAATCAGACTGCTTTCTACATTACTTACTGTTGCTTATGGATGCTAATTTCTTTTTGCTGTTTTCTACTGAATAGGTGCATATGAATGTGCTGTGCAAATTTGCTAATGGTTTTCTGATGATTTAACTTCGATATTTGAATGTTTTTTTTTAATTGGGTGGTTTTGGGTGCTTTGTTGCATGGAATGAATCCCACAATCAAAATTATTTTTCTTGTGATACAATTTCAGCTCATTGCAAACAAGTGGAACTATTTGCAAAAATCTAATTTGCTCCACATATTATCATTTGTAAAACAAAGACCGATCTCGTCACCAGCTAACTGTTTGCAAACTCCATATCTTCAGCATTAAAGTATTACTAGATAGGGCAAAGACTTGTGAAATGACTTGTAGGCATGGCAGTCCTGAGACACTTGTATTAAAAAGGCTTTGATTAACCAAGGGATGTTGTTGTAGTAATTAGTCACTGTAAATCAGGGCCTTACCATTATGCAAGTCAGTTTTCAAACTTTGATCTCCTTTCTTATATTGCCTGTCTTCAGTCTATATGTGTACTGTCTTGGGAATATCAAACACTGTTCCACCTTTGTGGTTTGTAGAACTTGTAAATGGCTTTCATTCAGGTATCCCTGTTTCATTTGCACACAATCTTCACAAAATGCTGAATGATATAGACTTTTTCCTCCATGTAGAAATGTTAACATGTTGTTGTTTGAGCGAAGAGCATTGTATTGCCAGAAAGAGTTTCTTATATCATTTTTTGAGAAACTAAGTTGGTGTGTCAAAAAAGATTTAACACTTTTGTTCACACTTTTCTTGATATTCTTATAAACACTGTGATAGCCCACAGCCATTAGGACTTACAAATAATACTTCACAGCTTGTAATTCTACTGTATAACATGACATTGCATTCAATGCTTGATAAGGCTCCATTGAAAAGGATGCTCTTTTGAATTGTTTGAGAGAAGCTGTCGTTTTTTTGTGCTTTGTCTAAATGTCTGTGACAACACCATGTAAGACTGTAACATTTGAATAAGCTAAATTTATGATTTCAATAATTCCCTTGAATTCGTCATACAATGGTCTATAAAAGATCAAAAAGTGTTTCAAAAGAGGAAACATTAACTTTAAAAGAAAATCTACTTTATTCTGCTGCCTTTTCCTGCCTGCATTGTGTGTTGGGGTTTGATTCTGCAGCATTCTACTAGCAACAGGCTTGCAGCCACTCATCTCCCATTGTCTTAATAAATATCTCTACAATGCAATGTATGTGTATGTAAGTGACTGAGATGGTGAGAGGATCACATTGCCTGTGACTCCAGTTTGAGGCCTTGATTAGAACCATCAATATTGCTAAGAAATAACTTTTTATTTAAGCATCAGAAACAAAGCCCCCCTTTGCAAAATGCACTGCAGGTTAACCAAATAAAACTGTTATAAAATCACCCTACTTCACCTGCACAGTTTTTGCATCGATATTTATCTAAATAGTGCCAAAACTGAGAACACTTCTAAGGATCCCCACAATGTTACTTCACAATAAATGACTACTAATATATTAAAAAAACTTCATGGTAATAGACTTATCTTAATACAATCGAAACTGCTATGGTTGTCTTCCCAACTTAAATCTTCTAATGTAAATATGGAGCTAAAAATAAATAAATCAAATTAAGGTGCCTTCATACGAAAGTGAAAAGGACGCAATTTGTTGGTGCACCCCTCCACAAAACGTTCAGTTCCAGTTAACATGAAACAATAAACAAAGAAAGTGCCATTGTAAAAATAAATATATTTAAAAACAAAACAAAATCAGTTCCATGCAATATTATGCCTCGCAGGTCTTTGGAAAGTAGAGAGTGTTCTGAGTTCCTCTAATGTTGGTGAATAAAAAGAAAAGTAAATTGTATTGAGCAGTTTTGGTTATGTAGAGTCTTAGACATTGTGGAACTATCATGTTATCTCCAAAAGATGTGACTATTATAAATAACATTACGAAACAATTTCTTAGAGACTCTTGATCTCATCTCCTACCCTAATACTTGTTAAGCGGTTGTTTATTATGATGAATGACCCCATGCAGCTAGTGCATCCCAAACTCTGTGTGGGTCTAGACCTGGTTAATTCTGATCTTAAGCATCAGTACTGTGGATTGACCAAAGTTCTCTTTCACTGTTTTCTCTGATACAGACATTTTTGGAGAAGTCATTAAATAAGCTTGTGTTATTGAATTTTAATGTAATTGAAAAGGTGGCGTGGAAAAATGCCCTTCATAAAGGGAAGTGCTGTTAAAACAATGTTAGAGTAGTTCACATTATTGTTAAGGATAGTGGCTATACTTAAGTGTGTGTGTGTGTGTATATATATATATATATATATATATATATGTGTGTGTGTATATGTATATATATATACAGTATATATATATATATATATATATATATATATATATATAATCTTTCACAACACTGTAAGCTTTCTTTAAAAAGCAAGACAATGTTTCCCGTTAATTCACAATGTACAGTTTTAATGACCCTTTACTCCTTTATTATTTTGTCCCTCTCTGCCTGATTGACCTACTGCTTTGGCTGCTGTTGATATGTGGAACATATCTCTTGTCTATCATCTAGGCGCTCCTTGGTGATTGAAAAGTTTGAAGCACCGGACACTGAAACATCAGATCAAATGGAAACCAGTTGCTCCGCTGCCTCCGTGCTTTGTAGTGAGACTCGACAAGGGAGAAGTGAGAAGAGAGTTTTCACCAGGAAAAGGGTAAGTTATAATGAGATAGCTGAACATTTAAGCCTGTGCTATCACAACCTTCTCACCATTTGTATTATGGATTAAAGAAAGGTTAGGCAATGCAGCAAATACAAAAAAATGACAAAGGAAAACGGTAGAAAACACCATTTGTGAGAATGCCTAATTATGAGAAAAATGACAGGTCTGAGAAATAATAAAACGTAGTTTTAAAAACAAATTCATCCTTAACCTGAAAACAGAAGCCATACGGTGGTAAACAACTAGAAACTGAAAACAGCTGAGAAAAGGGGGCAGGAGGTAGAGGGACAGGGTAGCAGAATAAATTTGAGGGAAATAAGTCACATGCAAGGAGGGGGGTGCTCGATTTGTAAAAAGAGGGAGAATTTTGGGGTGAGAAAAAGAATTGGTAGCCAGGCATAAAAATGAAGAAGGTAGAAGGCAGGAGTGGGAAATGAGGGAGAAAAGATGAGTAGTAAAATGGAAGAGGAAAAAAACATGGTAGTGTTTGTGTTAGTGGCCAAGTTAGGGAAGAAAAGAGTGAATAGTAGTGTAGTGGTCAGGGATAGAAAAAAGAAGGAAATTAAAAATGCAGTGTTTGCTTGTAGCAGTAGTAGACCACAAAATAATTCCCTTACCTGTAGGTTGATCTGGCTTTTATTCGTCCAAAATATTTAAATAAAGGTGTAGCTCTACATTGTTTTTTTGTAAATATGTTTCTGTGTGCTTTGTAAGTTGTCACATTTCCCGAAATGTAGTCGGTGTTCTGGTAAACAAAAATAACGTCCAATGTAATTTGTTTAATGTGCGCATTCATGTTTAATGAACAAAATTAAATTCTGTCCATATACTTAAAAAGTTTGCAGTTAGTTCCTGCGGAGTATATGTCAGCTTTCTGCTGCAGATGTATAGTGTTTTTTCACTGAAAAAAACAAAGGTTACAAGGACGTTATATATAGGTTCTGAATTTACTCGTACAAAACCATAGAAATTCAGCAGTTGTAGTTAGAGTTCCTTCAAGTGACTATAACTTGTGCCCTAAGATAACTAACTCGCGCCCTTGCCATGCATGTTTTTTTGATCAATACTTTTATTGCAAATGTTACAGTGATTATATCAAAGATGCCATACAAGATCTCATTAGTGATATAATATGTGAAGTAATTATCTGTGTATGGTGAACGTGCGAGTTATAGTTACCTTAAGGCGCCAGCTGTAAATAGTTGAAGCAACTCTAAAATAACTGTTGAATTTCTTTAGTTTTGTACGAGTAAATTCAGAACCTAACTATAACGTCCTGTAGCCTTTGTTTTTTTCCGTGAATTTCTATGTTTTTTTTAACGTAAAGTAATTTTAATTACTATACATTATTCTAACCCCCGCCACGGATACCCTTTGCCATCGTGGCGGGGGTTGGTCGCAAGGCCTGACCTGTAGCCAGGCCTTTCAGTCAAACCCTCATCACCACCTAACTCCATGCCACGCATGCCCTTTGACCGTGCACAGCGCAGCTTGGCCACAGGGCCTATCTCTGTCATGGATCTGAAACTGGGTGTGTGAGTCTATGCGTGGGTGTGAGTTGGGTGTATGAGCATCTGAGTGGGCGCATGAGTCTCTGAGTGCATGTATGAGTGAATTAAATACTGAATATGAATGAGTTTGTGATGTTTCTTCCATATTTTTTCATATTTGGGAATATTTTGCAAATACTCTGTACAAATTCTCAAATTTTCAAGAATACCGCTCATGGAAACGCAAAATCATTTGAAACCCACAATTTGCCCCAAAACACACCTATATGACACCCCTGAGGTTAGGGAACCTGCACCCTGACCGCTTATGCCACATATATATATATATATATATATATATTCAATGGCGTGTGTAGCTGCAGATCCACATGCTTTGCAAAAGTCCACCATCTAGTGTTGGGCTCAGAGTGTTACAAGCTTTTTTTTTTTTTTCAAAAAATCTTTTTCGAGTCACGAGATCGAGTGACTCCTCCTCTCGGTGATAGTGCACAATGGCATCGAATCCTTTGTTAGATTTTTTTTCTTTCCGTCGTCAGATTCGACGTGTTTCCTCTCGCTCGGTTTGGTACTATCTGAACTTCTCTGATCTTTCTATAAAAGTCGGTATAGTTCTCAATCGCATTTTCTAACTTATATTCGATCCGATTGTAATCATTGGGGTCGATTTATTTGCCATTTCTGGACGACCACATCCTTTTTGGGCCTACTTCAATTTGTGGTTGTCGAACAATGTCAGGCTGATGGAACTGACTCAGTTTTGCTTTTGCCCTCCGTGTCACGCTAAGTTCCCATACACCGATCAACACTCTGTGAGCAACCTCTATCTTTCGCCGGATCACAGAGTAGAAAGCTGTGAAGCGCGTCGATCCTTCCACTGGAAGATAACTCTGAGGGATCGAAGAGCACGTCGATTAGAGATGGCCTCCAAGTCGTCGGAACAAACACCTGACATTTTCGGAGAAGAACCTACTAAAGTTACAGTTTCCATTGCAGACTCTGATTCGGAACGAGATCTGGATGGGGACAGCCAGTCGCTTCCAGCGGTGCAGTACGTGAGTATATCCGCCCCTCCCCATCACTCAAAGACTATTAAAAAGACGCCAGCACTGGTCTTGGGTCCACCACTGCTTGCCGGCCATGGTCGAACCCGAAAAACACATGCGGATGACCAACCCTTGGGTTTGGACCCGAAAATTAAGACCAAAGTGTATTCGGCACCGAAAAAAAACTGCCATCGATTTGGGAGCCGACAATCTCGGCCCACCTAAAACATTCGGTCTCCAGACTTTCAGAGCTGAAACCTATGGGTGGAAAATATGCTCCAACTACAAAGGAGTCTTCGGAAGTAAGGCTCATATTAGAAGTAATGGACGCTAAACAGCGCAAAATCCAGATCCACAAATACACTGGAAGGATTATTGCTTCTCCTCTTCCAGAGAAAGTTATCTTTCCAAGAGACTCTAGAAGCTGGGTCTCCAACTGCTAAAATATTTAAGCATAAGGAGAAACCAAAGGCACTACAACAGCCTTCCCCACCACATTGGCCTTTACTTACTGCCTCTCCAGATACTCCACCTTCACCTACACAATTTTCCCCACAATCCCCTATTTCTACACATGGGGATGATTTAGGTGATTCTCATTACAATGTAGATCCTTGGGATTTATGATTGCGATCCCATACCTTCCAATGATCCTGATTCATATCTGTCTAGGTCATCTCCACCTGAAGACACCACTGCCTACAATCAGGTCATAGCTAGGGCAGCTGCATATCACAACATGCAGTTGCATAAAGATCCCATTGAGGATACTTTTTTTCTCAGTACATTAACATCCACTCACAAGGAGTATCAATGTCTACCCATGCTCCCAGGCATGCTTTAACATGCAGACAACATTTTCAAGAAGCCAGTGGAGGCTAAGTTTTCCCACCAAGAGTAGACAAAAGTACAAACCTGCAAATGAAGATACACGTTTCATTACAGAACAATTGCCACTGGACTCTATAGTTGTCAGTGCAGCACGGAAAAGGGCAAATAGGCAATCCACAGGGGATGCTCCTCCCCCAGACAAGGTGAGATGTAAGTTTGATGCAGCGGGGAAAAGAGTAGCAACTCAAGCTGCTAATCACTAGAGGATTGCAAAATTCTCAGGCTCTGTTAACCAGATCCAATAGAGCTCATTGGGGGTGAAATAGAGGAGTTCTTACAATGCCTTCTACCAGAACACCAGAAAATGGCATAGAAAATGGTTACTGAGGGCCAGGCTAGCTCTAATAACCAAATTATATCTGCTTTACATGCAGCAGGGACAGCAGCAAGGGGTATCAACACCAGTGTGATTATTAAAAGGCACACATAGTTAAGAACTTCAGGGTTCAAACCTGAAATGCAACAGGCAGTACTCAGTATGCCTTTTGATAAACAACACTTATTTGACCCAGAAGTAGATACCACCATAGAAAAACTAAAGAAAGACTCTGATACAGCTAAGACTATGCGGTGCCCTTTACACTACTCCTACTCAGGGAACTTTTTTAGGCCCCAGTTCAAGGTGGTTTTAAACTATCAACCTCGGAGCCGTCCACATCCCAACAGAAACACGGAAACAATTTTACAATAGTGGCTTTTTCAGAGGCTCCTACAAAGGAAATAACTTTAGAGGTTGAGGTAAATCCTCCACCACAAGAGGTTCCTCCACCTCAACCAAACAATGATTTTATGCGCATCCCCACACAGCATACATCTCCTGTGGGAGGAAGACTGGGAAATTTCTACCAACGGTGTACAACATTACAACAGATCAGTGGGTGCTGTCAATTATCCAGAATGGTTTTTGCCTGGAACTCATTTCTACTCCACCAAACATTCCCCCTCGCTCGTGCAGGCTTCCTCTGGAGCACCTAAATTTGTTAAAACAGGAGGTACAAGCACTTCTACTCAAGGGTGCAATAGAGATCGTTCCTATATCCCAACAAAGGGGTAGGAGTATATTCTTTATATTTCCTCATTCAAAAAAAAGGATGGTACTATCAGACCAATCCTGGATCTCGGACCACTCAATCAGTACATACCGTAGGAGCATTTCCACATGGGCACTGTTCAGGACGTGATTCCCCTGCTACAAAAATAAGACTACATGACAGCATTTGATCTAAAAGATGTTTACTTCCATATTCCCATACATCCAGCACATCGCAAATTTCTAAGATTTGTGATATCAGGCAAACACTACCAGTTACAAGTAACAGCGCCAAGGGTATTCACCAACTGCCTCGCAGTGGTTGCAGCATAACTCAGAAGGCAACATATACATGTCTTTCCTTATCTGGCCGACTGGCTCATAAAAGCCAGCACCATTCAAACCTGTCAATAGCATACACAGTACACAGTGGACACCCTACACAATCTAGGGTTCACAATCAATTACCAGAAATTTCATCTGCAACCAGCCGTATCTGGTAGCAATTCTGAACACTCAGTCAGCATTAGTGTACCCAAATCCACTGAGAATTCAATCTTTCCACAATCTTATAGCTCAACTACAATACGACCACACTTACACAGTAAGGTTTATTATGAAACATTTTGGGACTTATGGCATCATGCATAGCTTTAGTACCCAATGCACGTCTACACATAAGACCCCTACAACAGTGTCTGTCACAACAGTGGTCTCAGGCACAGGGTCAACTTCACTATCTAGTGTTGTTGGATCACCATACTTACAGCTCTCTGCAATGGTGAAATTCAGGCATTCACTTTAGAAGAACCTTTCTTCCAAACCCACAAAAATAAAATAGTACTTAGGACAAACCCAAAATTCCTACCTACCTAAAGTCGTTTCACATCAGTCTGTGGATTTGCCAGTCTTCTTTCCACAGCCAGATTCAGTTGCTGAAAGGGCTCTTCACACTCTTGACGTCAAAAGAGCTCTCATGTATTATGTAGATAGAACAAAAGATTTCAGAAAATCTAAACAACTTTTCTGTGGCTTTTCAGCAACCTCATAAGGGTAATCCTATTTCAAAATAAGGATTAGCCAGATGGATAGTAAAGTGTTTTCAAGCTTGCTATCTTAAAGCTAAAAGACAGCTATTAGTAACTTCTGAAGTACATTCTACTAGAAAGAAAGGAGCTTTAACGGCATTCTTAGGAAATATGCCAATGATAGATATAGGCAAAGCAGCCCCATGGGTGGCATATAGGGGTGTTTGTGGGACACCTTATAAGTACAACAAATTTTTCACATGCAGTATTCGCCAACGCATCGCGACGCGCAGCGCAACCCCCGTGTAACATTGCAACACAATTGCGAATATCAGTGAAAAAACAAAAAAGAAGCATTTGCACATTCACTCAGGCACTATACACTCACTGACACACTCACACTCTTACACACACTCACAAACCCACTCAGAGGCTCATGCAGTCACTTGCAGACTCACTCAGTCTGAAACACATACTTACAGGTCCTCTTAGAGACATGCACCTACTCACAGACCCACTCAGAGACTCACACTCTCACACCCACTCACAGACTCACCCAGACACTCATGCACCCTCTCACAGACCCACTCAATCACCCACTCACAGACCTTCTCAGGCACTCAATCACCCACTCACAGACCTTCTCAGGCACTCAAGCACCCACTCACAGACCTTCTCAGGCACTCAAGCACCCACTCACAGACCTTCTCAGGCACTCAAGCACCCACTCACAGACCTTCTCAGGCACTCAAGCACCCACTCACAGACCTTCTCAGGCACTCATGCACCTACTCACAGACCTTCTCAGGCACTCATGCACCTACTCACATACCCACTCAGAGACTCACATACCTACTCACTCACCCACCCAGACACTTACGCACTCAGTCAGAAACCCACTCGGACACTTATGCATCTGCTCAGAGTCCCACATACTCACACCCACTCACACATCCACTCAGTCTCAAACACCCACTCACAGGTCCACTCCCAAGACTTACCCACTCTCATACCCTCACTCACATACCAAGTCAGACGCTCATGCCCTCCCCTCACAGACCCACTCAAAGTCATACACCTATCCTCAGACCCCCTCTCACACTCATGCACCTACTTGACGTGTGCCACACTGGTTTTCTTGGTTCTAACCGCTCACTCTTCTAGCTCCACAGTGAAAATAGTGCTTTGTGTTGCCAAAAGCAGGACCCTGTGATGCCAGTGTTTTGGATGCACTGAACCACGTTGCTCTTGGACGCTGCCTGGGGCCATGAATCTCTGAAAAGCTACAGTCTGAGTCTAAATTGATGCCTAAATATCCTCCGCATCTGGCATTAATGCTGATGCCAAAGCTCCCCTCAAACCCAAAGTTGGATACTGTAAAATTAGGGATTGTCGAGGAGCTATCGGAGGTCCTTGATGCAAAGAAAAATAAACTTTTCATTCACTCTGATATTGGCAAGTTTCTTGCCAAATCCCCACCTCCTGGACTCCTCAGAATCCTGAATAAATGCAGGGTAGCATTTATAGAGGAAGCAGACCTGGTCCGCTCAAGACCACCCACTCCCAAGGTTATAGACCTGGCCTCTACCACCTTTCTCTCCCTTGTCACTAACTACTGCAACACTGCTTCTCTCACACTTCCCTCCTCCAGACCTAAAGGACATGGACTAGGATCCTGGAAGGCCATACTCCAACCAAGTCCCACTATGATGAGCCCTTTGGTCCCCAGGAGATAGATGAGCTGTGGGAGCACCAAAGACCCAAGATGACTCCGCCACAAACCCTACTTTTTCAACCCATTCCTCACCTATGACATTACCTTGTACCATCTGGTAATACAGTGAGCTGCACAGTACTATCAGTTGATGATGCATACAGTTCAGGAAAAGACAATTCCTTGGCGAACCCGTGTCCAAGATAGAAGACACTATTACCTTCCCATGTTGAAGCAAATGATTAGGTCGGCCGTCAAAAGGTACAGTTTGCCGATAAAGGACAGGGTGGGAACTGCTTGAGCTTATAGTCCTGGGTAAATCATTGTCTATACCACCCTTAAAAGGGACTTGCCACAAGGGACACTCCTCCACCTGATAAGGAATCAAACCTTATTGACTCATCTAACAAGCTTGTAGTGCATGGGCAGTCTCTCACTGACTGATTGCAAACGCTGTGGGTTACATATCCAGGTACAGCCAGTATCACTGGGAGGAGATGGAAGAGCTGGTAAAGCAGCTCCATGAAGCCCATCCTAAACATGGAAAGTAGTTGGTTGTCGAGGGGATACCCATCAACTGGGCCAGTATTATGTGTCCTTGATGTAGCAGATATTGCTGCAGGCATGCTTGGCTTGAGGTGTTGCGGTTTAGTCCTGAGGTGCAACAGCACCTATTGAAAGGTTCCTTTTGATGGAGAGCATCTCTTTGGTCCCCAGTTGACCAGATGCTTAAAGAAATCAAAGTGGATACTGACATTGTCAAGTTCTACAGACTCACAGATCCAGACCTGCCTTTCATAGGTAGCAAACCATAGGAGGGGCAAAACCCAAAACCCATGGCCAGAGACCCCTAAAGTACCAACAGTCCTTTCTGGGACATCCCTCCTTCCCCCTGCACCCCAATCCAGGACCTACCAAAGTGTGGCATGGGAAAAGACAGCAGAAATGGATGTGGGACGGACAGAGGTATCTTCACGATGGGCGCCTCCCCCAGAAAGTAGTGACTCCCTATTGGTTCCCTTTGTCAAACCATAGTGGTAAGGTAGACAGATTCACTTCTTCGATAAGTGGAAAGACATCAGCTCAGATCAGTAAGGTGCCTCTGTTGCACAGGAAAAGGTACTATTGAGAATTCCACACAATTGCTGAAAACATGCCACCTGCTGCCACATACTAAATGAAACCATCTTCGCCTTCTGGTGGCCAAGGTAAAAGCGCTCCTCATAATGGGCACCTTTCAGCCAGTACTTACACACCAAGGTGGGGTGCACTCTCTGTACTTCCTTATCCCCAAACAGGATGGCATGCTCTGGTCGATTTTTGATCATTGAACAGGTTTATCCTTTCCAAACACTTTTACATGGTCACCTTGCAGAAAGTTTTTCTACTGATTCACTAAGTTGGCTTGATGTCAACACTATTTCTGAAAGACTCATACTTTCAAATCCCAATCCACCAAGTGTCCTACGAATACCTTTGGGTCATGGTAAGTGGAGAACACTACAAGTAGAAGGTGTTAACGTTCAGAGTCAGTACAGCTTCAAGAGTGCTTCCAAAGTGCGTAGCTGCAGTAGAAGCACACCTGCACAGAAATTCCATACAAGTCTTTCCGTACTTTGATGATGAACTGATCAAGAGCAGCAGCAAACATCAATGCTCAGCACGCAGTCAAACATCATTGTCCTTACTTCATAGCATAGAATTCACTATTAGTTCAGACAGGTCGGACCTCCATATGCAAGAGTCCAGCCCTTCCTGGGCTCCACTCAAAACGCACAACAAGCAGAGAATACCCCAGCAAAAAGAGGGTGATGGCTTTCCAAGAGCTGCTGCTTTATTTTTCAGACACCTGGTCCCATTACTGTTTGGACTCTGTTGAAACTGTGGAGCATGATGTCTTTATGCATAATGATTGTACCACATGTGAGTTTACATATGCGTGTGCTGCAAGAATGCCTCTCAAGGCGTTGGGCACCAGCGGAAGGGAATTGGTAGGATCTAGTGTTGGTAATGATCGAGGATCAGAACTCATGTGAAAGAGCAACAACATGTTTCACGGGCTCTTTGTAGATCAATTTCCTCAGGTGACTACCACCACTAATGCATCTCCCATCAGGAGCTCACCTCCACAAGATGACTGTCCAAGTCACCTGACCCATCAGCACTAGAAGTATCACATAAACTACCTCAAGCTTTTAGCCATCAGAGTATCCATGAAAGTATTCCTCAAGCTTATTGGGGTAAGGGGGGTTGGGTGAGACAAGAACAGTACTAATCAAGATGGACAACAAGGACAACAGTGGAACTGCTTACCCATCAACAAAGCTGTGAGTGAAAACATTACCCCCCAGGTACTCCCATAGGGGGGGGGGTCAAGGTATCCCTACGCTGTTCCCTTATGTCTTTTCGCCCCCTTATTTTAGATTTTTTTTTTTTTTTTAAGAGGACTGTGTCTTGAGTCCTAAAATGGCTGCCACCACTGGCTGAGGTCTGTCAGTATCCACTGAGGCCCTGCGTCGTTAGATATGCAATGTTTTTGTGCATCAATTGCTCAAAAATGAATGAATGGATTTACACCAAAACACAAAAAGCACTCTTTCTGGACTAAGATCTAGCTTTCTACCAAATCAGGTGGGTTTGGCGGTTTAGACTGTAGATGTATTTAAAGTTGCTATGGGAAAATGAATGAGGAAAACCCGTTTGGGACCCCTTTTTTTCTCAGCCCCATCTTGATGGATCAACCTGAAGCGTTCCATAAGCAAACTAGCCAAAGATTAGCACTTTTTTGGAAATTTTATGGAGATTCGTCAAATGGCACCAACGTTATTAGCAACACAAAAAATCTATTTCCTATGGAAACACAACCCTAACTATTAACTACCCCTGACATTGGGTACTATATATGTTTATTTTTGTAGCCCTGTAATTATTTGCACTGTTACATATTTTGCAGAGCAAATGTAATTTCAGCTTTGATGTAACTAACCTTGCAGGACTTTGCTGTTGGCACATCAGTTGTAGGTGCCATTCCAGATGTGCCTGCTTCACCTGTAACACCGTACCGTCGAGCAAAGTCACTGGATAGAAGGTCCACTGAGTCTTCCATGACGGTGAGCTCTAGAATCTGTTCTTTCTTTTGGACTGCATTTGAATGTTAGCTTGCCATTTAAATTCCTTCTTTGATTGACATTACACGTAAAATTGTGATTAAAGTATTAAAGGCTGTCAGATCACCAATTAAATTAAACAAATGTACAAACTGACTAAAACACCCACAATCCCAATATTAAAAAGCACTAGTTACTTATGGCTAGTTCTTCCAGTAACAAGTGATCCATGTTATAATAGTTCAGATAGGGGGTACCACCTTTGGAGATTGTGTCATCCACTAGCAAGACCCCAGACTCGTTTATTGAGAAGAGGCCATAAGAATATTATCCCCAGCATGGGCCTATGATGCCGATACCCTTAGATGTAGTTGTGTGGCTCCATGGGGAACACTGGTCATATAGGGATCTATCAGAATGAGCCTGGTCTGCTTCTCTCATTGCAATAGAAGTTCCAAACTTCAACTTTGTAGTCCCTGTAAAGGCAATAATGTTTTCTTATTTTACCATCCTGTAGTCAGAACTGGTCATTTTCTGTCATCTCAGTGTGCTGGGAAATTATCCCACCCTGATAACCCTGTGATTTCAGAATGATCAAATCCACAGCTTCTGTTGACAAGGGGGTCATTGATCACAAGGGAAAAACCTTTGTGGTTTCTATTGGCTCACCAGTATTGTTACTAACTCCCATCCCTGGTAACTTCTACAGGGCTTCATAGTTAATCTATTTTCACTGAACCAGTAACATTTGTCCTGAGAAAACATTTCTCGCATTTGCTCAAGTTCTCATTTTTCCCTATTCTTTGGTTACTGGGTGTTTGAAAGGAAGGTAAACAGATACTTCAAGTTGGAAGTGTAGGGTTGGGGATGTTGTAGGGTTTTCAGTTTTGTGGGTTCTTGGTTCTCCTCGTCTTCTCTTTGTTTGGACACTCAGATAGCAGTGGCTTGAGTAGACCTAGTCTGCAGAGTGTTCTTGTACAACTAGTGCCTTCACTATTGGTAGCACATAAACAACGTCCTTACACCCTGGGATAGATCTGGCCCACCCTTTGAATGTTTGTTGTGAAATCGTAATGCACTGGATGAACAGATTAAGAGGTTTTCATCCTTAAACTAGGCAAACATTATTCCATGGACATATTACTCCTTCTGGATGGCTCTCAGTCAGCTTCCTGAGTAATTACGGGTTTACTTGTGTGCTTTATTCAGGCTTCCATAGCTGCTCTAGGGGGTGGCTCTCCTTTTTAAGTAGGGTTGATGATTCACTGAGCACTCTTGTTGAGGTGGGAGACTTTAATTGAGGTCATGAGAGTAGGGCATGGACTAATGCGCATCCAAAACTGTTACTGGGCTGACCTCCCTTGTAGACTTCTCATACTCCTTGGTAATGGTGGTCAACTGGGGACTGCTCCATCACACTACAGATGGACATACATTTATCTTTGGCACCCATAAATACTTTTCTAGGCTAAATTACTTCTTCCTTCCCACGGCAGGTTTGCACCTCATCTCCCCAGAAGAGAATTTCAGGTCACACTCTTGCGCTCCGTGGGCCACAGTGTGACCCTCTTGGGAGGTATTTGTATGGGTCAATTCCTGGTGGAAGCCAATGAAATATTCTTGTCCTATGTTCTGAAAGAAATGGACTCCTACTTCAGAACAACATGAAACATCAGACTGTGAAATGTTTTCAAATCATTAATTAATGCGAAGGCAATGGACTTAATTTCTTGTCTGAAAAGGAGAAAGAGTCAGGCGATAGTACTCCTTGAAACCAGACTTCTTCGGTGCAAACATGCATATTGATGCTCCCATAAGCTCAAGTATTATCTGCTTTGGAAGTATTCCAGATTTCATTGACAGACAAGGCGAAACTCCTATGGTCTGAGACCTAGAGACATGTTTATGACTGGTTAAAAAGCAAGTAATCTCTTTTGTCTATTTAATACACAACTACCACAAAAATATGTTCATGGAGTTTTATACAACTCATTGCCTACAAAAATGGGTACCAGGCAGTTGTGTTAACATTTTTCCTACCCATTGAACTGCTGGCCTACTCCATTAAAGTTTCTGGGGATTCTTGTGGTTGTGGTGGAGGGGGTGATTACTGGGAAGTGTGATTGAAGATGGAGTCTTGATCTATGCATTTAACCTGCTTGTGTACTTAAGTAACCCATTGATATCATGGCCCCCAGTGCCAGAGTTCCCAAACAGTTTTTTCCAAGTAGCTCAGTATTCATTTTCACTCAACTGTTGTAGTAATATAGCTTGATGACGTTACTATATATAAAGACATAAAATGATGGTATCATTATGTCAGAAGTTTACTTGTGATTTAACTTAGGATGACCACATCCTTTCATGGAGTGATTAAATTGCTATTTTGTTATCAAAAGTAATACGGGAGAACCAACCAGTGAAAATCGAACAACAATTTTGTTCCTTCAACCAGGCTGTAATCACCAACCGCAGCTCAGACTAAACATTTTATTTTAAGCAAACCAAAAACAGTCTGAGTTTGAGACCTCCTTGATACTGATTCGAGTTGACGGGGCAGTTGAACCAAATCTGTTGTTTTCCCTGTCCACGATATGGTGGTAGAAGTGCTTTTGGGCCAGACACTTGCAATGGAAATAATATTGGAACTAACAGGCTTTCCATATGTGGTAGCGCATGTTGCTAGCTCGAACTCTGGTCTGGGAACATTGCTCACCTCTTGTACTTGCTGCAGGGGTACAAGAGTGCTGGTTTTCACTTCCTCTAAACTTAAAGGGGGAAAGGTGCTATAACATAGGTGTGGTTCCTCCAAAGCTGTTCTGGGCCGTTCAAAACTACCCACACCACAACTGCCCTTCCTTTTTCCAAACTCCTAACACCCTGTTTCAGGAGTTTCTTAGTAATGTTGGTAGTCCTAGAGTTTCCAGGGGTAAATATGCCAAGTTGCTGAAGGAAGGCATACTGGTAATAATTAGCATAATCTTCTGCTATAATGCCTCATGTTTTCACAGTTTATTGTTTGGACTCCATCTTAGCTGACTTACTGGACAGAAAAGTGGCTTATGGGTGGCCCCTCAACTCTACATTATCAGTATGGTGGTAAATGCACACTGGACCTCCTCCTGCCCTCAGGTTTGTCCTTGACATGTGTAAATAAGGCTTTCTTGTGTGCAAATAGACAAAGACATAGGCTAACCATGGAGACACCTCTGTAAAAGGGAACTCGCTTGACCTAAGTAGCTTCTCTTGAGTGCTTCTCAGGGTGGGACCCAATAGGCATCTCAAAGCTATGGAAACCTACTCACCTATTTGAATCAGCCTTTTTATTTTCAGATCTACTGAAAGTTTGTGCCCTCTGAAAGTCCACTTTGGTGTTATCTGCACCTATTTATTACCATTATTTCAATTTGGTATCTGGGTCCTGTATTTTGCAACAGTGATCAATGACTCTTACTACTCACTTCTCTCCCCCTCAGAGATCAAAAGCCAGGGCCTCTTAAAGATAGTCCTATATTTTCTGTGCTTTTCATAGGTTCAGTTTCAACTGAAAGGGGGTGCCTTCGAGTGGCAAGACTGTACTTTTACCAGAGAAAAAATTGATAGAAAAAAAGACAAGGATATCAAAAAATGTAGCTGGAATTACAAAAACATGTATTCGTTTAGCTGTGCAGGAGGTGATCCTAGTTTTCAAGATAGGATGTGTACTGAAGTGGCTTAGTACAATTCCTGATATGAGGGCAAACTGTTAATGAATGGCTCGTGGGTAAAAGGGATACAGGAGCACTGACCACATTCTAATTATCCAGGTGTTGGGGTGGTAATGTCCCCTACATAACAAAAAGGCATACTCCGTTCCCTGAGAGCCTGACTGCTAGTGATACAGGTATACTAACTTTTATTTTATCCATGGCATCACACTAATCAGGCCTGTGTCTGATAATGCAAGCTTCAGGTGCACTGTGTGCCATCATATTTTGCAGTGGCTTAATTGTCCTTTACCTTGTAACAACACATAAAGCTGTTGTTGTGATTAAGTCACTTGCATGGTAGCAGACTTGCCCCCCCTGTCCTGAGGTATCCCAGCTCCAATGTTACCTGGATCACTGGTGCTGATTTATTCAGTCATGAGTGAACACAGATAATGCATGTACACCACAACATAGGCTTGTCTTATGGATTGCTGTCTTGTTGGACCAGAAGGGTCTCATCTTGCTACCCTCATGGTGGTAAAAGGATGCTGTGCTTATCCACAGTTAAGTTGCACACGCATGGTGGTGGCAGCTTACCATGTAGTGATCAGTAGGAGATGACCAACACTTTACCTAGGAGATGACCAACACTTTACCTAGGAGATGACCAACACTTTACCTAGGAGATGACCAACACTTTACCTAGTAGATGACCATCACTTTACCTAGGAGATGACCATCACTTTACCTAGGAGATGACCAACACTTTACCTAGGAGATGACCAACACTTTACCTAGGAGATGACCAACACTTTACCTAGGAGATGACCAACACTTTACCTAGGAGATGACCAACACTTTACCTAGGAGATGACCAACACTTTACCTAGGAGATGACCAACACTTTACCTAGGAGATGACCAACACTTTACCTAGGAGATGACCAACACTTTACCTAGGAGATGACCAACACTTTACCTAGGAGTGAACCAACACTTTTTACCTGTGTCACTGGAGTGAGGTCTACATTCCCACTCATCTAAAGGTCTGCTGTTGTGTGCTTAACTTACCCTGTGTCTAAACCAAGTTAGGATGTAGCACCATGCAGCACTTGTGTGGTTGCATGTGTGCCGTGTGTTTGTATGCCTATGAATGGTCAAATACTTGAAAGATTCTGGGCCCCATTATGATGCTGGTGGTCACCAGACCACCATGGTCACGGTCGCTGTCGGACCACCGCCAAAGCGGCTGTCCAACCGTGACATTACGTCCATGGCGAAAGTGCCACGGTCGGACCCCTGGCACTGCCAGGTTGCCACTAATCGACTTCCTGGCGGTCTCAGCTGCCCTGGGGATAATAAGTTTCCTTTCCGCCAGCCTTTGCATGGCAGTAGTCCCGCAATGCAGAGGCTGGCGGAAAGGGGGTGCCGGGGACCCCATGGGAGCCCCTGCACTTGGCATTGACAGTGCTGTGGCCCCCATGGACAGCCCTGTCGTGCTTTCCACGGCCTGAATTACGGGCCGTGGAAATTGCGACAGGTGCTACTGCACCCGCCGCACTGCCTCATTGGCACCAGGTTGATTATGAGCCGGCGTCAATGTTAAGGCGCTGTTTCCGATTGACAGCCCTGCAGTGAACTCCTAAAAGGGGCAGCGTTGTTCTGCCCGCACAGGCAACTTGATGACGGTATTAGTTTGGCGGGTGGCCTCCGCCAAACTCGTAATGAGGGCCTCTGTGTTCCATTTTGGGAGACCCAAAGCTGACTGGAGGAACATGAGAAAGTAGCGGACTCTCCTGAGACAGATTTGTGGATACATGTGTGCCTATGAGTGGTACAATACATGAAGGATGTAGTGTTGTACAGTGTGTGCAAGTTACAAGTATGTTCTAGATCCATGTGTGCCTATGAGTGGTACAATATATGAACAATGTAGTGTTGTGCATGCATGTTAAATATGTGGGCTAGGTGTTTGTGTGCCAATGAGTAATGGAAGAAGGAGAGCCAGGCTCTCCAGCACACTTCAAAGGTTGCTCTTAGCTCCTGAAAGAGGTCAATGGAAAGGTACTTGGGCACATCTTAAGAAGGCAATAGAGTTAATAATTCTCTCTGTCTCTCTTTCTTTCTTTCTTTCTTCTCTAATCCTAACTGGTATTTATTAATTTATAGATTATGACATTGTATTTCTTACTCATTTGGTTTCAAAAGGTTGTTGCCCCCTACCGTACACTTCCCACTGAAGGTTGAGGACTGGGTTGCTTTTGCATCACGTTTTGAAGTCCCCTTACAACTCTTTAATTCGAAATAGCAGTGCCCTACTGTCGCTGCTTGGCAAATCAAGGTTTTACTTAAAAACATTTGTTAGATCCCCCACTGTTGCGTCCTCCAAAAAGCAGGTATAGGATCAAATGGATTTCTTTATAAGTTGTTATGCCGTCTTTAAACTTGAAATTAAAAACGTTATATTTAATGCTAAAGCCATAATTGTATGTTTGGTGTACATGAAGTTGAAGAACAGCAGGTTCGATGGCATGTGTAGCTGCAGATACACATGTTGTGCATAGTCCGCCGTCTGGTGTTGGGTCGGAGTGTTACAGGTTGTTTTTCTTCAAAGAAGTATTTTCGAGTCCCGAGACCGAGGGACTCCTCCTCCTTCGTTCCATTGCGCATGGGCGTCGACTCCATGTTAGATTGTTTTTTTTCCGCCATCGGGTTCGGACGTGTTCCTTTTCGCTCCGGGTTTCGGGACGGAAAGATAGTCTTAACTTTGGAAAACTACGTCGGTATTGTTTCGCTCGGGATCGGGTAAGAATAGAATCGACACCGAATCGTGAAGAGCTCCGGTAGCCCTTCGGGGTAATTTCGATCCCCCGTCGGGGCCTGGTCGGCCTGACCGCGTGTAACATCGACACTGATGGAACGGACCCCGTTCCGATTCTGTCCTAAATACCACAATAAATATCCATATACAGACCAACATTTGGTCTGTAACTTGTGCCTGTCGCCCGAGCACAAGGAAGAAACGTGTGAGGCCTGTCGTGCGTTTCGGTCCCGAAAAACGCTCCGTGACCGGCGAGCCAGAAGATTGCAGATGGCGTCCACGCCGACAGGACACCGAGAGTTCGAGGGACAAGGAGAAGAAGAGGAAGCCTTCTCCATCCATGAATCGGACTCGGAGGAATTCGACGTCGAAGAAACCGTGAGTAAGACGTTGAAGCAAGCACCACACAAGAAAACAGACAAGGCCCAGGGGACGCCACTGCCAATAGGCCATGGCTCAACCCATAAAGTAGGTGACCGTCCATCGGCACCGAAAAAGGCCGAACTGGTGCTGAGATCGTCCGACTCGGGTCGAGACACAGGCACGCAGCAATCTCGGGACCGAGAAAGTGCTGCCGAAAAAGATCAACGCCGAGACAGCGGAACCGAAGCTGCTCGGCGCAGAGACAGCGGCACCGAGGAAGATCGACGCCGAGAAAGCTCGACGCCGAAAAAGAAAAAATTCGCCTCGGAGCCGAAAACAAGCAGAGACACAGTTTCGGTGCCAAAACGACCAGCAACCGAACCAACTGCCAGCTCATATACAGAGGAACAATCACTGTCCTCTCAAATGCGCAAACACAGATTTGAAGAAGAGTTACAAACCACTGATGTAGACCACACACAAAAGCAGATCTTCATACAAAGTGGGACAGGGAAAATCAGCACTCTTCCCCCAATCAGGAGAAAAAGGAGACTCGAGTTCCAAACTCAAGAACAAACACCACAAAAAATGGTGAAGAAGGTAACTCCGCCACCCTCTCCTCCACCTGTAACTCACATATCACCGGCACAGACTCAGTCACATTCACCGGCTCATGCCACCATGAGCCAAGATGACCAAGACGCTTGGGACCTATACGACGCCCCAGTATCAGACAATAGTCCTGAGTCGTACCCTACCAAGCCCTCGCCACCTGAGGACAGCACAGCGTATGCACAGGTGGTAGCTAGGGCAGCAGAGTTCCATAACGTGTCGTTACACGCAGAACCTGTCGAGGATGACTTCCTTTTCAACACCCTCTCCTCCACCCATAGCACCTACCAAAGCCTGCCTATGCTTCCAGGAATGCTAAGGCACGCAAAGCAGATATTCAAAGAACCGGTCAAGAGTAGAGCGATAACTCCAAGGGTGGAGAAAAAATATAAAGCACTGCCCACGGACCCTGCTTTTATCACCTCACAACTGCCACCAGATTCAGTCGTGGTAGGGGCAGCTCGCAAGAGAGCCAACTCGCACACATCAGGCGAGGCACCACCTCCGGATAAAGAGAGCCGCAAGTTCGACGCAGCTGGGAAAAGGGTCGCAGTACAAGCTGCAAACCAGTGGCGCATTGCGAACTCTCAGGCGCTCCTAGCGCGATATGATAGAGCCCATTGGGACGAGATGCAGCATCTCATCGAGCATCTGCCCAAAGAATTTCAAAAACGGGCAAAACAAGTGGTTGAGGAGGGACAAAACATCTCCAATAACCAAATACACTCCTCTATGGACGCAGCGGACACAGCTGCAAGAACAATAAATACCGCAGTAACCATAAGAAGGCACGCATGGTTGCGCACATCTGGCTTTAAACCGGAAATACAGCAAGCGGTGCTCAATATGCCGTTCAATGAACAGCAATTGTTTGGACCCGAAGTGGACACGGCAATTGAGAAATTGAAAAAGGTCACTGACACAGCCAAGGCCATGGGCGCACTCTATTCCCCGCAGGGCAGAGGCACTTTCGGCACCTTCCGCAAAACAACTTTCAGAGGGGGGTTTCGGGGTCAAGCCACACAAGCCAGCACCTCACAATCAACACCGTCTACCTACCAGGGACAGTACCAAAGGGGAGGCTTTTGGAGCCAGTACAGAGGAGGACAATTCCCTAGAAACCGGGGAAAATTTCAAAGTCCAAAAACCCCTACAACCAAACAGTGACTCACAAGTCACTCAACCCCTTCACACAACACCAGTGGGGGGAAGACAAAGTCAGTTTGACAAATCCTGGGAGGAGATAACAACAGACACTTGGGTCTTAGCAATTATCCGACATGGTTATTGCATAGAATTTCTCCAACTCCCTCCAAATGTCCCACCAAAAACACAGAATATGTCAAAACAACATTTAGACCTTCTAGAACTAGAAGTTCAAGCATTACTACAAAAGGACGCAATAGAATTGGTACCATGTACACAAGTAAACACAGGAGTTTACTCACTGTACTTTCTAATACCAAAAAAGGACAAAACACTGAGACCAATCCTAGATCTCAGAACACTAAACACCTACATCAAATCAGAACACTTTCACATGGTCACGCTACAAGACGTGTTACCGCTGCTAAAGCAACAAGACTACATGACAACCTTAGATCTAAAGGACGCGTATTTCCACATACCGATACATCCCTCGCACAGGAAATACCTAAGGTTCGTATTCAAGGGAATACATTACCAATTCAAAGTGTTGCCGTTCGGTATAACAACCGCACCAAGAGTATTCACAAAATGCCTAGCAGTAGTAGCTGCACACATCAGAAGGCAGCAAATACACGTATTCCCGTACCTAGACGATTGGCTAATCAAGACCAACTCCCTAACAAAGTGTTCACAACACACAGATTATGTCATACAAACCCTCTACAAACTCGGTTTCTCCATCAACTACACAAAATCTCACATTCTGCCGTGCAAAACACAGCAATACTTAGGAGCGACAATCAACACAACAAAGGGAATAGCCACTCCAAGTCCACAAAGGGTTCAAAATTTTCACAAGGTTATACAAGCCATGCATCCAACACAAAAGATAAAGGCAAAGACGGTATTAAAATTCCTAGGCATGATGTCCTCATGCATAGCCATTGTCCCAAACGCAAGACTGCACATGAGGCCCTTACAACAGTGCCTAGCATCACAGTGGTCACATGCACAGGGTCACCTTCTAGATCTGGTGTTGATAGACCGCCAAACATACATCTCGCTTCTATGGTGGAACAGTATAAATTTAAACAAAGGGCGGCCTTTCCAAGACCCAGTGCCACAATACGTGATAACAACAGATGCTTCCATGACAGGGTGGGGAGCACACCTCAATCAACACAGCATCCAAGGACAATGGGAAGTACATCAAACAAAACTGCATATAAATCACCTCGAATTGTTAGCAGTATTCCTAGCGTTGAAAGCATTTCAACCCATCATAACCCACAAATACATTCTTGTCAAAACAGACAACATGACAACAATGTATTATCTAAACAAACAGGGGGGAACACACTCGACACAGCTGTGCCTCCTGGCACAAAAGATATGGCAATGGGCAATTCACAACCACATTCGCCTAATAGCACCATTTATTCCAGGGATCCAAAATCAACTAGCAGACAATCTCTCTCGAGATCACCAACAGGAACACGAATGGGAGATTCACCCCCAAATTCTAAACACTTACTTCAAAATTTGGGGGACACCTCAAATAGACCTATTTGCAACAAAGGAGAACGCAAAATGCCAAAACTTCGCATCCAGGTACCCACACAGGCAGTCTCAAGGCAATGCTCTATGGATGAACTGGTCAGGGATATTTGCGTACGCTTTTCCCCCTCTCCCTCTCCTTCCATATCTAGTAAACAAATTGAGTCAAAACAAACTCAAACTCATACTAATAGCACCAACGTGGGCAAGACAACCTTGGTACACTACACTACTAGACCTGTCAGTAGTACCCCATGTCAGGTTGCCCAACAGACCAGATCTGTTAACACAACACAAACAACAGATCAGGCATCCAAACCCAGCATCGCTGAATCTAGCAATCTGGCTCCTGAGATCCTAGAATTCGGACATTTAAACCTCACCCAAGAATGTATGGAAGTCATAAAACAAGCTAGAAGACCATCCACTAGACACAGCTATGCAAGCAAATGGAAAAGATTTGTTTGCTACTGCCATAATAATCAAGTTCAACCATTACATGCATCTCCAAAGGATGTAGTGGGATACTTACTACATTTACAGAAATCAAATCTAGCCTTCTCTTCCATAAAGATACACCTCGCAGCAATATCTGCATACCTGCAGATTACCCATTCAACTTCACTATTTAGGATACCTGTCATTAAAGCGTTTATGGAAGGCCTAAAAAGAATTATACCACCAAGAACACCACCTGTTCCTTCATGGAACCTCAACATCGTCTTAACAAGACTCATGGGCCCACCTTTTGAACCCATGCACTCATGCGAAATGCAATTCTTAACGTGGAAGGTTGCATTTCTCATTGCCATCACATCTCTAAGAAGAGTAAGTGAAATTCAGGCGTTTACTATACAAGAACCTTTTATTCAAATACACAAAAATAAAGTAGTCCTAAGAACCAATCCAAAATTTTTACCAAAAGTTATTTCGCCGTTCCACTTAAATCAAACGGTAGAACTACCAGTGTTCTTCCCACAGCCAGACTCAGTAGCTGAAAGGGCACTACATACATTAGACATCAGAAGAGCACTAATGTACTACATTGACAGAACAAAAGAAATAAGGAAAACAAAACAACTGTTTATTGCATTTCAAAAACCTCATACAGGAAACCCAATATCAAAACAGGGTATAGCCAGATGGATAGTTAAGTGCATCCAAACCTGCTACCTTAAAGCAAAGAGAGAACTGCCCATTACACCAAGGGCACATTCAACCAGAAAGAAAGGCGCTACCATGGCCTTCCTAGGAAACATTCCAATGAACGAGATATGTAAGGCAGCCACATGGTCTACGCCTCACACATTTACTAAGCACTACTGTGTAGACGTGCTATCCGCACAACAAGCCACAGTAGGTCAAGCCGTACTAAGAACTTTATTTCAGACTACTTCCACTCCTACAGGATGAGCCACCACTTTTGGGGAGATAACTGCTTACTAGTCTATGCACAACATGTGTATCTGCAGCTACACATGCCATTGAACTGAAAATGTCACTTACCCAGTGTACATCTGTTCGTGGCATTAGTCGCTGCAGATTCACATGTGCCCACCCACCTCCCCGGGAGCCGGTAGCCGTTTGGAAGTTATCTTCAACATTTGTACATTTGTAAATATATTACTTAAACCTTAGTTGGTAGATACTTATTCATTCCATTGCATGGGCACTATTACTAACATACCCAACTCCTACCTCACCCTCTGCGGGGAAAACAATCTAACATGGAGTCGACGCCCATGCGCAATGGAACGAAGGAGGAGGAGTCCCTCGGTCTCGGGACTCGAAAATACTTCTTCGAAGAAAAACAACCTGTAACACTCCGACCCAACACCAGACGGCGGACTGTGCACAACATGTGAATCTGCAGCGACTAATGCCACGAACAGATGTACACTGGGTAAGTGACATTTTCATTTGCGTCACCTTGCAGAAGGCAGACATTCCTGACACAAGAATACAAACAGAAAAGCAGACTGTGATTTTGGAATAGTAGATATATACATTAATGACAACATTGATTGTTCTAGAACGTGGGAATTGTTGGTGGGTCACCCACAAAATACTTAACTTTTTCCTTTTTTTTCCCCCTACAGCCTGACCTGCTGAACTTTAAGAAAGGATGGCTCACCAAGCTCTACGAGGATGGACAAGTGAGTTGCAACACATAAAATCTCTCTGTATCTGCACCAGATCAGAAGTACACTCATTTTTGTTCTGGATGCTGAATTGTATTTACATTATAAAATTTTTCAGATTCGGTTTACTTTTCCTTCTGCCCTTCGGTTGTATGCTATAAGGTTTTTTATGATTTTTTTTTATTTTGTTTGCTGCATTAAAACATTTCAGGTTTTTACACGAGGGTCGTTTTGAAAGGTCTCTGCTCATTAGTTTATCTGTCTTGGTGCCCATAACACTCTGAATTGATAAAGTAATTGCACTGTACTTGACAGGCTTGCCTTCCCAGAAGCCTTTAAGGCTATGTTCATTGTTGGTGTTGTCAGGCAATGAAACAAATCTTTGCGTAAAATAATAACCTGGATGTTGTGGAGCGTTTGGTGCCTGCTTCAGACATTCTCATATGGGTAAGATGAAGTGAGAAAAAGTTTGACATTTTAAAATGTCTGTGATTTACGTATGGCTCTGCTGTGTAAGTCCTAAAGAAGTGGTCACAGATGTGTGAAAAAAAATAATCTTTTTGTTAACAGAGCAAAAAAAAAATCTAAAACATCCCTGATAGAGACTTGTAACACCCATGTCTTTTTTCCCCTCATTTATTGCCCTCCACAGAATAAAAAAAAAATAAACTACAATTTTATGTGTTGAAATTTAGTCCATTCCCAATATTACAAAGCTACCATCTTATCTAATGACGGGATTATTTGTGGCTAAACGTGCTGCATTGGCTTGAGTCTATAATTAAATGCAACGTTCTATAACAAGATACTGGGTATTTTGAAATAAAAAGGGCACTTAAAAATCTTGTAGCCCAGAAGTATACTTAAATGACAAAACTGATGAACATGATCAAAATGACGATGTGCCTTATAGAACCCATGATATTGTTCTGACTTAAACATTACCTTTTTCATTTCCTCTTGTGGAAACAGTAGGAATCAGCACTTAATTTAAGTTTTCGGTTAACACTACATTCAAAAGAGCTAATTGTATTAATTAAACAATATCATACTGTATGGATGGGGCAATATTTTACTCTATGCCTTTATTATTGCCAGCTATTCTCTGCCACCACTTAGACCTCAGGGTGCTTTAAATTGTCTTCATGAGTTGGCATAATCTGCCAGTTTTAACCAAAAAATATTCGTCTTGACATAGTCTAATTTCAAGATGATTCAAATGTAAAGAAGGAGCACAGACGTGACAATCTGATTTAAAAGCAGTTGAGGATATACATCCACATCCTAATAGCTTTGTATGTGATAGTATTTTGAAGTTAGTGAAAGTGGCATGGGAATAGAGACCTGGCGTAGCTCTCTCAGCTGACATAAAGTGATAGGTTACTGAGAGCTAGCAAACTACAGAGAATCGGAGAACTATAAAGGGAGACATTTTCTCATGTTTACAAAAAAGCTAGTTGTGCTATTAAAAAGACCAGCATAGCCCACATATTTGTTTTGAGGAGGGAGTAAAAAATGTTTTTTATTTTTTATTTTGCTGAGTCCAATTATGACTTTCGCAGAGGAACACCACTTATAGTGCTCACATTTTGTTGATAGGAAAGGAGGGCAGATATAACATCTGTTTGCAGAAATGTAATAGCTCTGAAGCTGGAGATAATATGGTAAAACCTTTCAGTCTGGGAAAATACCACAGCTGTTTGATTCAGGGAACTCAATGTGATGAGAATAATCCCTTGCCTTTTCTTTCTAGTGGAAGAAACACTGGTTTGTGCTGACTGATAAGAGCCTTCGATACTACAGGGATTCTGTGGCAGAAGAGGTGGGTCAGCTGTCCATATGTGCGCCTCTTAAAGTATGGTTTGAGTGTTGAATGATCCATAAACCTGTGTTTGTAATCCTGAGTCTGTATTTTTTTCTTATCTGAGATTAATGTTATTAGTCAGTAGAATAATCCACATTTGACTTTTTAAAAAAGGACAACAACCTTTGCCTTTAAATTTGATAATCTTTTTCTGATTCTACTTTTGTTACTTTTTCTTTTCTGCCTCTTTCCGTATTCCTTTCCAGCTCTGTTTTCATCCAAATATCAATGAACTACATTTTGTGTGTCAGATGTATGTTTCTTTGCAAATCGACCATAAATCATGCTCATGCTCAAGGTAAAGTAGATCCCTTTGGGCAGCCACAATACAGTTCAATAGAAGTGCCTTGAATTTTTCAAGGAATTAGTGACCTGAGCTAGGGGATCTTGAATTTGAATGTTTCCTGTAGCTTTATCTGCCTGTAAGAATGTCACCACAGCAGTGAAAGATAAGAGGCAACAATTGTTAAAAATTAAGTTCAGTCCTTCAACATTTTTCTGTTATGTTAGGAGCATTTATACAGCACATTAAACCCGAGCGCATCAAATCGCTAAACAGAGACCCAGCAGCCAGCAAAAAGCAGTCGCTTACGGCTGTGCAAAATAAAAAGCCACGTTTTTAGAAGTTTTTTGAAATAGAGAACCTTTCAGTGCCCGCATTGTGTGGTGGCAAAGTATTCCATATTTGAGCTGCACATACAGAAAAAGCCCTTCCACCCCATCTAACTTTGCGAAATCTAGGAACAACAACAAGTTTGCGCAAAGAAGACCTAGGAGGTCTAGAAGAAGAATACCCTCCAAACTTTGCATTAACCTGTCCCGTATTCTGCATGCACCCCCTCTCTCACAAATGTATGTCTGGGGATATTCAAGGTGAGATGAGCCGCTGCGGTCTGGGCAACTGGCAGTTTAACACTGTCACCTTTGGCATTCAGAAACAAAGAGTTGCAATAATATGAAAACAGGTCCCAGCCGTACGGTAACCCTGAAAGTCAAAACTCAAGGATTTATACAGCAGAATACCCAAGTACTTAACAGATTTCACAGAAGTAGGAAGAGACCCACACTCCTTAGGCAACCAATTCCTGGACCAGAGAGAATCTGACACCGAAAACCAAGACTTCTGTCTTGCCAGCATTGAGTTTTAGGGCATTGTTGTTCAACTTCTCAATACTGAACATCCAGTGCCTAAAAGATTCAGCAACCTCGGTCACATTGTTGCAAATTGACATAATGATTTGGGTGTCGTCGGCATATGACTGGACCTCAAAGCCAAAATACTGCACCAGAGCCGCCAAAGGTGCCACATAGATGTTAGAGAGTTGGGCTCAAAGTGGAGCATTGAGGGACGCTGCAAGGAAAAATAAAGGTGTCTGCTTCGAAGTCACCATAGCTGACCCCTGTACCCTGTCTAAAAGGAAGGAAGAGAGCAGACTAAGGGCGACACCTTAACCCCTAACTCCTCCAGCCATTGTATCATATGAATTGGCCAAATTGTGTCAAATGCTGCAGACAGAGCGAGCATTAGAAATATGGCTGCATCTCCCTGGTCACCCTGGCAGCGGATATTATTGTTTACTGCCACCAATGCAGTCTCAGTATTGTGTCATGCCCTGAAACCATTAGAGGTCCAGGCAGTCATGAGCTTCTATGTAGTTGACCAGTTCCAGCTTAAAAAATCTTTCTAAAACTTTGGCTGGAAAAGAGAGTAGGGAAATCGGGTGGTAGTTCTTCAAGTCATCTGGGTTAGCGTTAGATTTTTTCATTAGTGGTGTGACTAGCACTTTTCTAGGCATAAGGAAAGATGCCAGACTGAATGACACTCCTATAAGTATTATGCAAACATTCGGCAATAGGGTCGGGTGCCAGATGGACAATTTTAGCCGAGCAAGGGTCTCGAGGGGATCTGGATTTGGTACTCATAAGCAGCGTTTTGGTTTGCTGGAGAGAAATAGTTGGAAACTCCAACAATTTGTATCTAGTTGAGTCTACAGGCAAAGAGTTAGCATCTAACTTAGGATCAAATGTGTAGTAAATGCCAAATATCTTATTTTTAAGGAAAAGTGCCAACACTTCACAGAAGGCTTGGGAGGTGGAAGCCCAGACCATAGCAGGAGGCTAGGTCAAATCTTCGATGTCTTAAACAACAGTTTCAAGGAATTACCAGCAGTCCTATTTTTGTCAGAAAAGAAAGTTGTTTTAGAAGCCTTGATAGCCGATTTATAATAAGCCAACAAGGTTTTGTTTGGCTTTTTCCTCGAGTTTACCCTCAGAAGAGGCAGTAAACAGCCACTTGGCTTCTTGTCTGCGTCATTTCAAACACAGCTCCTTAAGATCAGGCTAGAACCATGGAGCAGAAGGTTTGGTTCCGGACACAGGTTTTGATCTTAACAGAGCAATGGAGTCTAAAGTGGAAGAAACCCAGGTGTCAAAACATTCAGCTAAACAGCTTAAAGGGGGCACTGAGTTCTTTTAACAAACACAGAGAGCTTGTTCTAAATTGGCTAGGGTAATCGGACTTGCATTTCTGCATTTAATGCGCTTTAAAGGGATTTGATTAGCCAAAGGGATCTTTAAAAAAAAAAAACATCAAGAGTATGTCCCAGGAAGTGGGTAGGACTCATAACTTTTTGGGACAATTCAAAATTGAGCATTATGTCACATAAGGTGGCAGTTTCCTTGTTGGATGGATCCTCGAAATAAAAATTAAACTCCCCCAAGGCAGTGGTAAATCTACAATTTAGATAGGTTTCAATGGACTGGCCCCAAACATCTAGGAAACTGGCCTTTAAGCCAGGTGGTCTGTAAACTAAAATCCCTGAAAGTGTCCATAGCTGAGAGCTAAAGTCTGAAAAAGGGTGCCTCAGTGTCAGCTTATCTATTTAAAAGTGTAGACTCCAGCGTTCCCCCAAAATAATTCCTAAAAATAAACTCAAGGCCCCCACCCCTCCGGCCTTCGCGGTCCTGTCTTAGAATAGCATAACTAGAAAGAACAGCATCAATTAGGTCAGGATCAGAATCAGCCTTGTCCCAAGGTTCAGTAATGAAGAGGTAATCAAGAGATCTAGTTAGGATTAAATAATGTGTTTCAATATAGTGATTTATTAGCAAGTGAGTGTTTAACAGGCCACACCATCACTTCCCAGACCCTGAAGCTGTTGGACATGGATTGTTGGCCTGAAAGAGGCCTAAGTTGGCTTTGTTGTAGAGCTCCGCTCATTCCATATTAGACATTGAACGAAAGTCACAACTAGGGCACTTCTCAACTGACGACAAAACTTTAACATATCAACATGGAAAAATCATGAGGCTCACATCCAATCCAAACATAACTGCTTTAGTATAACTACTCTAAAAAAAAAAAAAAGCACTCCTTTTTCTTCACTGCTCAGCAGCTAGATGAGTGCTTTTATTGATTATTTTTATATTGCTATGATATATGATGTGCCAACGTGACTATATTACTGCTTTGTTAATTGTGATTTATGCTTGTGGAAAAGCTTGCAGCCATTTCCATGTGGACATTATCCCGCAGTCATAGGTGGCCTAACACCAGGTAGGGTGTGGGGCATGTTATCTAGCCAGCACACATCCTGATCAGCAGTTGTGATGCAGAGGCGCATCAGTTTCAGTATGAGAGCTCGACTTTGAGAAGAAAGCATCTGATTGAGACTTCTAGCTGCAGATTCCTTACCTTAGAATTCCCTGCCGTCAGCTTTGAATCTGGAATTTTTCTGCTGAGCAGTACCCTACGCGTGCTGTCGGGTGGCGTCATTCGGATCCGCGTGCGTCGTCCGGCTCTGCGGTGCGCCGTTGGACCCGTCTGTGATGTCACGGTTGTCTATATAGACACCACCTTGGCACGTGTACGTCAGTTCTTTTCCTTCTGCGCCGGTTAAGCGCATATCTGGATTGAGCTACCCTTTTCTTCAGGGGATGTCGAGGTTTTTTCGATACTTGATTGTTTGAAGCATGTCTTCTAAAAAGACTGGGTTCAAACCGTGTGGTGCGTGTCATCGCACCATGTCGGTAACGGATCCACACCGAGTTTGTCTCTGGTGTTTAGAGAAGGATCACGACTCCACTTTGTGTTCCGACTGTCAGGCCATGGCTCCAAAGGCCTTGATGGAAAGATCCCTCAAACTTCTTGTGGCCCGACAGCCGTCTTCGGTCAGCGCGACTCCGAGGAGGTCACGGTACCGCAGCAGGAGGAGGTTGCAGCACTGCTTCCGGAGCCCCAAGTCGTCTTCCTCGCATTCGAGGTCATCCGATCACTCAGGTAAGAGGCAACAGAAGAAGAAGAAGAAGTCCAAGCGGACTTCGACTTCGCCTTGTCTGTCGGCTGATGAAGCGTCTAGGGAACGTCGACTTTCCAAGCGGTTCCGCTGAGGCGTCGCCAGGGTCGCCTCCGCGTCATCCCCCTTTTCCAGAGACCGGAGCGACCGCCGCTCAAATAAAGGAATTTTTAGAGGCCATGTGCCTTGTTTTTGAGTGGCTGCACCCTCGGATGGGTCTTCGGGCCCCAGGGGGATCAGCAGGGGCCCCATCGGGTTCAACCTTCTCTGGCACCGGGTCTGACGTAGATGCTTCCTCCACCACCAGCGCCCTCCGGTGGTAGCCCCATCCTCATTGCGGATGATCTGGAGCGACGTCGTACGAGGCCGACTCTGATGGCGCCGATTAGGCCCAGATCATTGCCTGAGCCTTATTCTGAACAGCCAGGCACAGGAGAGGAGTGGGAGAGGTCTGAGGACCCTTTAGACTACGACCTGGAACAAGAGGCCAGTGGACTGGACACATCTCCAGATACTGGTATGCTCTCTCTCCTCCTAATGTGGCTACGGAGGAGGGAGCTTCTTATGCTATGGTGGTGCGTAGGGCAACTGATGTCTTGGACCTAGACTTGCCCACGTGCCAGTCAGGATGAATCTCCTGATAGAGGTGCTTCAGCCGGGGGTGACTACATCAGAGCCGATGTTGCCCTTCAATGAGGCCCTAAAGGACGTCCTGCTGGGAACATGGTCCAAACCCAGCACAGGGGCTCCTGTGAATAGGACAGTCGGCCGCCACCATAGACCTGCTCTGAGCGACCCTAGTTTAACTACCCAACACCCCACCCCGGAGAGCTTGGTGGTCCAAGCCTCTACTTCCCGTGATGCCTACCCTTTCGCTCCCCTGTATAGGGAATCCAAGAGGCTGGATCAGCTTGGAAGGAAAATGTTTTCTTCCTCTAGCCCGGCATTGAGGTCAGTAAACATCTCTTGCCTACTGGGCCGTTTCTCCAATACTTTATGGGATACAGAGGCACAGGTGCTGCCCCAGGTCCCAGAGGGCATACGGGACACTCTCACCCAGGCTGTCAAAGATGGGAGAGATGCAGCCAAGTTTACTATCAGGTGTGGTTTGGACACGACCGACTCGTTGGGTAGAGTGATTGCATCGACAGTGACCCTACATCGCCATGCCTGGCAACATTCAACTGGCTTTTCAGGGGATGCCAGTCAAGTTTGATGGACATGCCCTTTGATGGCTCTCGCCTTTTTAGTGAGAAGGCAGACTCCGCGCTTGAGATTTAAGGATTCTCGAGCTACGGCCATATCCTTGGGCCTTTGGCCTGGTACCACGCCAGCCACAACTCAGCCATCTTCCTCAGGCTTCACACCATCCCGGGAGAGGACGTGATCATGGTACCATCAGACCCAGAGGGTCTGGCTAGCGGTCGGCCACCACACAGCCCCCCCCCTCCGCTGCGCCCACGCCCTCCTAGTGTGGTTTTGCAGGACCATGTCTGTCCAGACGAAGGGAGGATTCAATTTAATCTCCCTCACTGGCATTCCATCACAACGGACAAATGGGTTTTGCAGATCATACGGAAGGGCTATTCCCTCCCCTTCCACTCTTTTCTTCCCTCTATCCCTCTGACAAAAGAACGGCTGATGGAGGACCATTTGGTTTTGCTCCGCAAGGAAGTTGTGGCTCTCTTTGCCAAGGGAGCCATTGAAAGGGTCCCGATGTCAGAAGTAGGCAGTGGTTGTTATTCCCGCTACTTTCTGATTCCCAAAAAGAACAGGGGCCTTAGCCCTATCCTGGATCTCAGGGACCTCAATCTCTTCCTCAAGAAGGAGAAATTCAAGATGCTCACTCTTGCTCAGGTCTTTTCTGCCGTAGACCAAGGAGACTGGATGGTAACGTTGGACTTACATGATGCGTATTTTCATATCCCCATGCTGCGGTTCAAGGTGGGCCATGAGCACTTTGTTTATCGTGCTCCCTTTCGGTCTCAACAGTGCCCCTCGGGTGTTCACAAAGGTGATGGCAGTTGTAGCAGCTCATCTGCGCAGGTCAGGGATTTCAGTCTTCCCCCTACCTCGACGATTGGCTGTTGAAGGCTCCCATGCCCCAGGCTCTCGTCACCCATCTCCAGACGACGCGATCCTCCTGCATTCGCTGGGGTTCACTATCAATGTGCCAAAATCACACCTGACTCCCTCTCAGAAGCTCACTTTCATCGGAGCTGTCTGGACACAGTGCAGTATCGGGCCTATCCTCCCGAGCAGCGAGTCCAGGATATTCAGGTTATGATACCGATGTTTCGGCCTCTATCCTGGATTTTGGTGTGACAGACTCTGAGGCTGTTGGGACTCATGGCTTTCTGCATCCAAATGGCATATGAGGGCTCTGCAGTGGGACCTATAGGTCCAATGGGCACAGCATCAGGGAAATCATAACAACGTAGTTCAGATCTCGGAGGGGACTGCAAAGGATCTGCAGTGGTGGTTAATGAACTGCGATTGGGTCAAAGGCAGACTCCTCTCACTTCCCCAACAGGATCTCACAGTAGTGACAGATGCCTCACTTCTGGGATGGAGCGGCCATCTGGGGGATGGGGAGATCAGGGTCTCTGGTTTCGGAATCCGGGCTCCATATCCACTTGTTGGAGCTTCGGGCGATCCGGCTAGCATTAAAGGCATTGCTTCCTGTTGTGAAAAGGAAGGTAGTGCAGGTGTTCACGGACAACCCCACCGCAATGTGGTACTGCAACAAGCAGGGTGGTGTGGGGTCATGGACCCTTTGTCAAGAGGATCTGCATCTCTGGACATGGCTGGAACAGCAGGGCATTACCCTGGTGGTTCAACACCTGGCAGGTTCTCTGAACACCAGGGCGGACTAACTCAGCCGATGATGCTTAGCGGATCACGAATGGTATCTCCATCCGGAGGTGGCGCAAGGACTCTTTCAGCAGTGGTGAGAGCCTTGGTTAGATCTGTTCACCTCCGTAGAGAACGCGCAATGTCAGCAGTTTTGCACGTTGGAGTTTCCAAGGGGGCTATCGCTAGGCAACGCTTTTCGTTGCAAGTGGAGTTCAGTCCTCCTTGTAGGCCTTTCCGCCAATACCACTTCTGCCCAGAGTTGTCAAGAAAACCCAGAACGACCAGGCCTAAGTAATCCTAGTGGCTCCGGATTGAGCACGTCGAGTCTGGTATCCAGAGCTTCTCAAAATGAGCATCAGTCCTCCAATCAGATTGCTCCTTCGGGAGGATCTTCTGTTTCACCTGAACCTGTCAACCTTGCGGCTTCATGCGTGAAGGTTGAGCAGCAACAGTTGATGGTTTATGACCTCCCTTCCAAAGTTTGTGATGCCATTCTGGCAGCCAGGCGTCCCTCTACTAAGACTATGTTCGATGGCATCTGTTGCTGCAGATACACATGTTGTGCACAGTCCGCCATCTGGTGTTGGGTCGGAGTGTTACAAGTTGTTTTTCTTCGAAGAAGTCTTTCGAGTCACAAGACCGAGGGACTCCTCCTCTTTGCTTCCATTGCGCATGGGCGTCGGCTCCATCTTAGATTGTTTTTTTTCCGCCCTCGGGTTCGGACGTGTTCCTTTTCGCTCCGGGTTTCGGGACGGAAAGATAGTCAAAACTTCGAAAAACGACGTCGGTATTGTTTCGCTCGGGATCGGGATAGTTAGAATCGACACCAAATCGTGAAGAGCTCCGGTAGCCCTTCGGGGTAATTTCGATCCCCGTCGGGGCCTGGTCGGCCCGACCGCGTGTAACATCGACACCGATGGAACGGACCCCGTTCCGATTCTGTCCTAAATGCCACAATAAATATCCATATACGGACCAACATTTGGTCTGTAACTTGTGCCTGTCACCCAAGCACAAAGAAGAAACTTGTGAGGCCTGTCGTGCGTTCCGGTCCCGAAAAACGCTCCGTGACCGTCGAGCCAGAAGACTACAGATGGCGTCCACGCCGACAGAACACCGAGAGTTCGAGGAACAAGGAGAAGAGGAGGAAGCCTTCTCCATCCATGAATCGGACTCGGATGAATTTGACGTCGAGGAAACTGTGAGTAAGACGTCGAAAAGCACACAGCACAAGAAAACAGACAAGGCCGAGGGGACGCCACTGCCAACTGGCCATGGCTCAACCCATAAAGGTGACCGTCCATCGGCACCGAAAAAGGCCGAACTGGTGCCCAGATCGTCCGACTCGGGTCGAGACACAGGCACGCAACATTCTCGGGACCGAGAAAGTGTTGCCGAAAAAGATCGACGCCGAGAAAGCGGAGCCGACGCTGCTCGACGCAGAGACAGCGGCACCGAGGATGATCGACGCCGAGAAGGCTCGACTCCGAAAAAGAAGAGATTCACCTCGGAGCCGAAAACAAAAAAAGACACAGTTTCAGTGCCAAAACAACCAGCAACCGAACCCACTACCTGCTCATATTCAGAGGAACAATCATTGTCCTCTCAAATGCGTAAACACAGGTTTGAAGAGGAGTTACAGACTACTGATGTAGACCATACACAAAAGAGGATCTTCATCCAGAGTGGAACCGGGAAGATTAGCACTCTCCCACCAATCAAGAGAAAAAGGAGACTAGAGTCCAAACTGAACAACTGACACCACAAGCAAAGGTGGCAAAGAAAGCAACTCCGCCACCCTCTCCTCCACCTGTAACTCAGATATCACCGGCACAAACTCCGTCACATTCACCGGCTCACACCACCATAAGCCAAAATGACCAAGATGCTTGGGACCTATACGACGCCCCAGTGTCAGACAATAGCCCAGAGTCATACCCTACCAAGCCCTCACCACCCGAGGACAGCACAGCGTATGCGCAGGTGGTAGCTAGGGCAGCAGAATTCCACAACGTGTCGTTACACACAGAACCTGTCAAGGATGACTTCCTTTTTAACACCCTCTCCTCCACCCATAGCAACTACCAAAGCCTGCCTATGCTTCCAGGAATGCTAAGGCACGCGAAGCAAATCTTCAAAGACCCTGTCAAGAGTAGAGCGATCACTCCAAGGGTAGAGAAAAAATATAAAGCACCTCCCACAGACCCTGCTTATATCACCTCTCAACTGCCACCAGACTCAGTCGTGGTAGAAGCAGCTCGCAAAAGAGCCAATTCACACACATCGGGCGATGCACCACCCCCGGATAAGGAAAGCCGAAAATTCGACGCAGCTGGGAAAAGAGTCGCTGTACAAGCTGCAAGCCAGTGGCGCATCGCAAACTCTCAGGCGCTCCTAGTGCGTTATGACAGAGCCCATTGGGACGAGATGCAGCATCTCATCGAGCATCTACCCAAAGAATTTCAAAAGCGGGCAAAACAGGTGGTTGAGGAGGGACAAAACCTCTCCAATAACCAAATACGCTCCTCTATGGATGCAGCGGACACAGCTGCAAGGACAATAAACACTGCAGTAACCATCAGAAGGCAAGCATGGTTACGCACATCTGGCTTTAAACCAGAAATACAGCAAGCAGTACTCAATATGCCGTTCAACGAACAACAATTGTTCGGACCAGAGGTTGACACGGCGATTGAGAAGCTGAAAAGGGACACTGACACAGCCAAGGCCATGGGCGCGCTCTACTCCCCGCAGAGCAGAGGCACTTTCGGCACCTTCCGTAAAACAACCTTCAGAGGGGGGTTTCGGGGTCAGGCCACACAAGCCAGCACCTCACAATCAACACCGTCTACCTACCAGGGACAGTACCAAAGGGGAGGTTTTCGGGGCCAGTACAGAGGGGGACAATTCCCGAGAAACCGGGGGAAATTTCAAAGCCCCAAAACCCCAACAACCAAACAGTGACTTACAAGTCACTCAACCCCTCCACATAACACCAGTGGGGGGAAGACTAAGTCAGTTTTATCAATCGTGGGTGGATATAACAACAGACACTTGGGTCTTAGCAATTATCCAACATGGTTATTGCATAGAATTTCTACAGATCCCTCCAAATATCCCACCAAAAACACAAAAAATGTCAAAACAGCATTTAGACCTCCTAGAAATAGAAGTTCAAGCACTACTGCAAAAAGAAGCAATAGAACTGGTACCATGTACAGAAATAAACACAGGAGTCTATTCACTGTACTTTCTAATACCCATAAAGGACAAAAAACTGAGGCCAATCTTAGATCTCAGAATACTAAACACCTACATCAAATCAGACCACTTTCACATGGTCACGCTACAGGAGGTGTTACCACTGCTAAAGCAACAAGATTACATGACAACCTTAGATCTCAATGACGCGTATTTCCACATACTGATACATCCTTCGCACAGGAAATACCTAAGGTTTGTATTCAAGGGAATACACTATCAATTCAAAGTCTTACCGTTCGGTATAACAACCGCACCAAGAGTATTTACCAAATGCCTAGCAGTAGTAGCCGCACACATCAGAAGGCAGCAAATACACGTATTCCCGTATCTAGACGATTGGCTAATCAAGACCAACTCGCTAACAAAGTGTTCACAACACACAGAGTATGTCATACAAACCCTCTACAAACTCGGGTTCTCCCTCAACTACACAAAATCACACATTGTGCCGTGCAAAATACAGCACTACTTAGGAGCGGTAATCAACACAACAAAAGGATTAGCCACTCCGAGTCCACAAAGGGTTCAAAATTTTCACAAGGTCATACAGGCCATGTATCCAACACTAAAAATACAGGCAAAAGTGGTTTTAAAACTCCTAGGCATGATGTCCTCATGCATAGCCATTGTCCCAAACGCAAGACTGCACATGAGGCCCTTACAACAGTGCCTAGCATCACAATGGTCACATGCACAGGGTCACCTTCTAGATCTGGTGTTGATAGACCGCCAAACATACATCTCGCTTCTATGGTGGAACAGTACAAATTTAAACAAAGGGCGGCCGTTCCAAGACCCAGTGCCACAATACGTAATAACAACAGATGCTTCCATGACAGGGTGGGGAGCACACCTCGGTCACCACAGCATCCAAGGACAATGGGACGTACATCAAACAAAACTGCATATAAATCACCTCGAATTACTAGCAGTATTCCTGGCACTAAAAGCATTTCAACCCATCATAACCCACAAATACGTTCTTGTCAAAACAGACAACATGACAACAATGTATTACCTAAACAAGCAAGGGGGAACACACTCGACACAGCTATGTCTCCTAGCACAAAAGATATGGCAATGGGCAATTCACAACCACATTTGCCTAATAGCACAGTTTATTCCAGGGATCCAAAATCAACTAGCAGACAATCTCTCTCGAGATCACCAACAGGTCCACGAATGGGAGATTCACCCCCAAATCCTAAACACTTACTTCAAAATTTGGGGTACACCGCAAATAGACCTATTTGCAACAAAAGAGAACGCAAAATGCCAAAACTTCGCATCCAGGTACCCACACAGACAGTCTCAAGGCAATGCCCTATGGATGAACTGGTCAGGGAAATTTGCATACGCTTTTCCCCCTCTCCCTCTCCTTCCATATCTAGTAAACAAATTGAGTCAAAACAAACTCAAACTCATATTAATAGCACCAACATGGGCAAGACAACCTTGGTACACAACACTACTAGACCTGTCAGTAGTACCACACGTCAAGTTACCCAACAGGCCAGATCTGTTAACACAACACAAACAGCAGATCAGGCATCCTAACCCAGTATCGCTCAATCTAGCAATCTGGCTACTGAAATCCTAGAATTCGGACATTTAAACCTCACTCAAGAATGTATGGAAGTCATAAAACAAGCTAGAAGACCATCCACTAGACACTGCTATGCAAGCAAATGGAAAAGGTTTGTTTGCTACTGCCATAATAATCAAGTTCATCCATTACACGCATCCCCAAAAGATGTAGTGGGATACTTACTACACTTACAAAAGTCAAATCTAGCCTTCTCTTCCATTAAAATACACCTTGCGGCAATATCTGCATACCTGCAGATTACCCACTCAACTTCACTGTTTAGGATACCCGTCATTAAAGCATTTATGGAAGGCCTAAGAAGAATAATACCACCAAGAACACCACCTGTTCCTTCATGGAACCTTAACATCGTCTTGACAAGACTCATGGGACCACCTTTTGAACCCATGCATTCTTGCGAAATACAATTCTTAACCTGGAAAGTTGCATTTCTCATTGCCATCTCATCTCTAAGAAGAGTAAGTGAAATTCAGGCATTTACAATACAAGAACCTTTTATCCAAATACACAAAAATAAGGTTGTACTAAGAACCAATCCTAAATTCCTACCAAAGGTTATTTCACCGTTCCACTTAAATCAAACGGTAGAGTTACCAGTGTTCTTCCCACAGCCAGACTCAGTAGCTGAAAGGGCACTACATACATTAGATGTCAAAAGAGCACTAATGTACTACATCGACAGAACAAAGGAGGTTAGGAAAACAAAACAACTGTTTATTGCATTTCAAAAACCTCATACAGGAAACCCAATATCAAAACAAGGTATAGCCAGATGGATAGTTAAGTGCATCCAAACCTGCTATCTTTAAGCAAAGAGACAACTGCCCATTACACCAAGGGCACACTCAACCAGAAAAAAAGCCGCTCCCATGGCATTCCTAGGAAACATTCCAATGCACGAAATATGTAAGGCAGCCACATGGTCCACGCCTCACACATTTACTAAACACTACTGTGTAGACGTGCTATCCGCACAACAGGCCACAGTAGGTCAAGCCGTACTGAGAACTTTGTTTCAGACTACTTCCACTCCTACAGGCTGAGCCACCGCTTTTGGGGAGATAACTGCTTACTAGTCTATGCACAACATGTGTATCTGCAGCAACAGATGCCATCGAACTGAAAATGTCACTTACCCAGTGTACATCTGTTCGTGGCATTGGTCGCTGCAGATTCACATGTGCCCACCCGCCTCCTCGGGAGCCTGTAGCCGTTGGAAGTTATCTTCAACATTTGTACATTTGTATATATATATATTACTTAACCTTAATTTGTACATACTTATTCATTCCATTGCATGGGCACTATTACTAACACACACAACTCCTACCTCACCCTCTGCGGGGAAAACAATCTAAGATGGAGCCGACGCCCATGCGCAATGGAAGCAAAGAGGAGGAGTCCCTCGGTCTCGTGACTCGAAAGACTTCTTCGAAGAAAAACAACTTGTAACACTCCGACCCAACACCAGATGGCGGACTGTGCACAACATGTGAATCTGCAGCGACCAATGCCACGAACAGATGTACACTGGGTAAGTGACATTTTCATTCCGCCTGCTGGTGGAAACGTTTGGTTTCAAATTGTACAGAGAGGTCTATTGATCCTCTTCGCTATCTAATATTCTTTTGTTTATTCTATCTCTCGCCCAACAGGGTTTCTCCGTAGGGACTCTCTAGGGCTATCTTTCTGCCTTACAGACTTTTCTACGCTTGCCCAACCAACCATCTTTGTTCAAGTCTCCCATCATACAAAGATTTTTAAAACGGCCTGTGCACATGTTTCCACCTGTGCCGTTGGTCATGCCCCAGTAGGATCTTAATCTTGTTCTTACTTTCCTAATGTGTGCTCCTTTTGAGCCTTTACATAACTGTCCTCTCTGGCTGCTCACTATCAAAACAGTCTTTTTGGTGGCAAATCCATCTGCCAGGAGAGTGAGTGAGCTGCAGGCTTTATCATATAAACCGCCGTATCTCACAATATATCCTGATAAAGTAGTCCTCAGAACTCGTGCCTCTTTCCTCCCCAAGGTGGTGACCCCTTTCCATCTGGGTCAAAATATAACCCTGCCCACCTTCTTTGCACCACTGCATCCCTCTAAGGAAGAGGAGCGTCTCCATCGGCTCGACCCAAAAAGAGCGTTATCGTTCTACCTTGACCACACAAAAGAGTTCCGGGTGGACAACCAACTCTTTGTGGGATACGTTGGTGCAAAGAAGGGTCGGGCAGTACAGAAACAGTCCATTTCTACGCTTTGGCCAAGAAGCAACCTCCGGAGGGTTTGAGGGCTCACTGTACCAGAGGAAAAGCTGCTACCACTGCGTTAGCCTAGTTGCGTGCTGGTACTTGACATCTGCCAAGCGGCAACGCGGGCTTCGTTGAACACGTTTGCGAGACACTACTGCCTGGATAGCCAGGTGAGGCGAGAGGGGAATTTCGCCTGCTCGGTCCTGCAGGACTTCCTGGTATGAAATATAACCTCAAGACCCACCGCCAGGAGTTACAGCTTGGGTATCTTTTCTAAGGTAAGGAATCTGCAGCTAGAAGTCTCTATCAGATGAACAAGTTACTTACCTTTGGTAGTGAATTATCTGGTAGAGACTCTATCTAGCGGCAGATTCCTTACAAAAGCCCCCCCACTATCCGTATATATATATATATATATATATATATAGAGATTAGATAGATAGGTAGATAGATAGGTAGATAGATAGGTAGATAGATAGGTAGATAGATAGGTAGATAGATAGGTAGATAGATAGGTAGATAGATAGGTAGATAGATAGGTAGATAGATATGTATAAATATGTTTTGGTATTTTTGCCTTTCTTAAGGGCATGCCTTTTTCTTCAATCCAGTGAAAAAACGAAATGCTGTTGGTTCTTCCATGACTGCGCTTCTGGCGTGGAAAGTTGTGTAAAAAGAACTGACGTACACGCGTTGAGGTGGCGTCTATATAGACAACCGTGACGTCACAGACTGCTCCAATGACGCTGACGACGCCACCCGGAGCTGGATGATGCATACGGATCCGAACGACGCCACCCGACGGCGCACACAGGGTACTGCTCAGCAAAAAAATTCCGGATTCGAAGCTGACTCTAGGGAATTCTAAGGTAAGGAATCTGCAGCTAGATAGTCTCCACCAGATAATTTGTTACCAAAGGTAAGTAACTTGTTCATTAAAGCGATGTCACTAGTCCTCCGAATTTCTGAGCATGAATACTCTTTTCTTGGGCTGACACCCCCCTAATTGGTTGGCAAACACCTTTTGGATGCTGCTTTCTGCAGTACATGCGAGTATGTCTCCCTTTGCACCATTGGATGTTGCCACATGTTTTTTTCTAAGACCAAGAAATTATAACTTGATCCCAAAAGAAGATAGGGTCATTGTGAATCTACAAGCCCGGCTGAAACTCCAGTTGTCACCATCATTTTCCTTTGCGCTATGGATTGAGTGAATTTAAATTGGTATTAAATACATTTCTAGAATTGTGAAAAAATTAAGATTTTATTTTTTTCCTTGAATAGTCATTAGGGCAGGACCGTTTTCTTGTCAGCCTGTCCTGGTTGAAAAATAAACTTTTATCTGACCTGACCAACTATCAGGCTACATTTTTCAGGGAACCCATGGTTGAAAGATGTCATATCAAATATCACCATACAATAATCATTTTATATCTGTCATTTTCCCCTGCTGTTTTCTATTAGAGGAGAATAGCCTTTTCTGCTCAGTGCTAACAACCGGTGGCCCTGTGCTTCATGTGGCATTTGTTTTATAACTTTATCACCTAGTTTAGAAGCAATACATGGCCATTACTTGAGAACCAGTGTGATTTTCCATTAAAGAGAATACAGAGGAAGGCATCTGTGACTGCTCAGGCAGTGGTGAGACATTAAAAACCCTCTTTTAATATATATCTAAGCTGTGTTTAACTGCTCCTTTGTCTCTTAATTTTACAACAGTCATATTCAAGAACATTGGATTCAGGGAAGTCCATTTTAACAATTCTTCGACCACATTAGCGATATTTTGATTCATTGTTTGCATTGTTGGTCTGATCTGCAAGCCTGTTCGACTGTTTAGTAAATGGACTAGACACTCCTTTGATCTAAGCAGTATGTGGTTTGTTTTATTTTCTTTGTTCTTTATAATTCTGGTGATGATATATGTTAAATCACTGTGCCTGATTTTTAAGATGTACTGTGAGTGAATGTATCAGTTGTGAAACGTATAATGAGAACATTGTGTACATTTTCAAGATGACACTGTGGCAGTGCTCAATTTGTCAATGCTGTGTAGGACAAGGGCCTTAAAAAGTAATTTTATGAGCATAAATAACTTTTTTGAGGCAATGCGTGTGTGATTTTTACTATTGAAGCTGTAAAAGCTGAGGCATTTTATGAATTCAGTATTGCTGACTGAGAGATCATGCTCAAAAGAGCACCATGATGGCCTTTTTCAAGAGAGCTCTGTACTTCCGAATTCTGGTACTTGTGCATACGTAGAATCAAATTTAATAGTGTAAATGCTTCATTTTAAGCTCCTATGTCTGGCGTGTTGCTGTTGCCTGTTTCAATCAATCAGTCATTTGTAGAGCGCGCTACTCACTCGTTAGGGTCTCAAGGTGCTGAGCGGGGAGGGGCAGGGGAGGGGCTACTGCTCAAACAGTCAGGTCTTGAGGTGTTTCCTGAAAGTCAGCAGGTCCTGGGTCTGTCGAAGGTGGACGGGGAGAGAGTTCCAGGTCTTGGCGGCGGGATGGAAGAACGAACTGCCACATACTGTAGTTCGGTGGATGCGAGGAAAAGGTTGGCAGAGTGTAGGTGACGGTTGGGATTGTAGAAGGTGAGTCGCTCATTGAGGTAAGCAGGGCTGGCGTTGTGGAGTGTTTTGTGCGCGTGGGTGAGGAGCTTGAAGGGGATTGGGGGGATGCGGAGGTAATCATATGTTTGCAGTTAGCGAACACTCGCCCCTTGGGGGATACTGGGCCAAGCTAACTTTGTGGTCATGGTACTACCATATGGGGTTCTAGTGGATATACTATGAATTGGCATGTGTTTAATGTTTATTTATTCACATTGTCTTATGTCAATTGCAGAAAAATTACAACAAAAAGATATATATATTTTTTTTAAATACATCCCCTCAGTATTCCAATGTGTATTCCAATGATGCTCTTCTTCTAGCTTCTTTTGGGATCAAGTTATAATTTCTTGGTCTTAGAAAAAAACATGTAGCAACATCCAATGGTGCAAAGGGACACCTACTCGCATGTACTGCAGAAAGCAGCATCCAAAAGGTGTTTGCCAACCAATTAGGGGTTTGTCAGCCCAAGAAAAGAGTATTCATGCTCAGAAATTCGGAGGACTAGTGACGTCACTATTCGACTGAATACTTCTCTGGTCAGCTTTAAAAAATTATATTTTATTACAGCCTGGGACATTCCCACCATGTCAGGCTCTCCAAGAAAAAGGCCTTTGTAAGCCATGTAATACCTGTGGCAAAAAGACTTTACTCAGAAGACCCTCACAGTGAGTGTATTTATTGTTTCTATCCAGAGCATAAGGTTGTAGACTGAAAAATCTGCAGAACTTTCTCACAGAAAACCCTAAAAGACAGAGAAGGAAGGCTTCTCTTGTGGTTGCACAAACGTAAATCAAAATATCATACATTCCCTGGGGAAGAGAGTGATGACTGTGCAAACTGAGAAATCCCACATGAGAGAAAGATCTTTGGAAGCGGAGCCTCCATGGCCCCACAAAAAATCACTTAAAAAATCTCATGGAAAAAAGATGGGGCCACATAAGAAATCTTCCTCAAAAGTCTCTTCTGAGCCTTCAACACTGGCTATTAGAGAAAGTTCTGTCAGAAAAATGTTGAAATAGCTTCCTTCTACAGCAAAAATAATTCCTGATAAATTACAAATTTCAAAAATTCCTTCACTGTCAACAATGTCGTTGACGACATCTATGGCCATAACACCAACTTACACAACGGCGACATCGTCTAGGATAATGTTCTCTTCTCCATTGTCGTCTACGACCATTGTATCCTGCAGGATTACGAGACCTATGTTCGACTAAAGAGAGTAAGGTACTACCGTCGGCGAGTGCTACAACTGCAGTGATGTCCTTGCCGTCGACGAAGGTTACTAAGAGATCATCTTCACTGATGACGCTACCATCGACGACCTCATCGTCGAGGAAGCCAACGTCGAACGACCTCATCGTCGACGAAGCCAGCGTTGATGACCTAATCGTCGACAAAGCTACCATCGACGAAACCAGCGTCAATGACCTCATCGTCGACGAAGCCACCATCGACGACCTCATCGTCGATGACGAAGCCACCGCTGACGACCTCATCGACGAACCCACCGTGGACGACACCATCGTCGACGATACTGTTGGGGTCACCGTCAACGAACCTACCTCCAACAACTAGGTTGCCTTCAGCAACCTTGATGCCTGTAACTGGCCTGTCCCGTGCAGACCAACTATTATGTCCAAAGCACACATCCCCAAGTTAAGTCACGCCATTTCCACAAATCATTTATTTGACGATGAGTCAGATGATGGATCTTTTGGAGTAGCGCACAGCCCATCCGAATTGCGGGTTAAGTGCCAGGATGATGAACAGGATGATGACCAATACTGTCATTCCAATGTTTACATCACAGAGAATGTACAACAGACCTGCCACCCTAGCACACCAATACTGGATCAAACAGTCCAGATGCCACATGACTTGATTTTTAACCTGCAAGCAATGCTCCAGGATTGCTATAAACGCTTTCACCTCCATCGCAGCTTCAAACACAGGCAAGGTCACCTCTGCAAATGCTGCCTACTTGCCCTTCTTTGCTGTCCTTTTCAGGGACTCTGCTGTCTACGATGCCATTAGCGGATCCACCGACAGAAGGTCAACGTACATCGCAGGACGAACAGGACGAAGAAGGGAAAATAAGGGATAGTAGGAAGTTGGCTCTGTATGTACTATTTCAAAGTAAGAAATAGCATGCACAGAGTCCAAGGGTTCCCCTTAGAGGTAAGATAGTGACAAAAAGAGACCATTCTAATGCTCTATTTTGTGGTAGTGTGGTCGAGCAGTAGGCCTATCAGAGGGTAGTGTTAAGCATTTGTTGTACACACACAGGTAATAAATGAGGAACACACACTCAAAGACAATTCCCGGCCAATAGGTTTTTATATAGAAATATATATTTTCTTAGTTTATTTTAAGAACCACAGGTTCAAGATTTACAAACAATACTTTAAATGAAAGGTATTTCACTCAGGTATCTTAGGAACTTTGAATCATCACAATAGCATGTACAGTTTTGGCAAAAATGGCAATAAGCTATTTAAAAAATGGACACTTAGCGCATAAATCGGGGTAGCCACCACCTCGGCTAGGAAGAGGGCCGCCTGAGGGTTGCTCCTGCACTGGCGTTCGTATCCTTCAGGTCCTGGGGGCTGCGGTGCAGTGTGTTTCCCAGGCGTCGGGTTCTTTGAAGCAGGCAGTCGCGGTCCGGGGGAGCCTCTGGATTCCCTCTGCAGGCGTCGCTGTGGGGGATCAGGGGGGTCAACTCTGGCTACTCACAGGCTCGCTGTCGTCGGGGAGTCCTCCCTGTAGAATTAGTTTTCCGCAGGTCGAGCCGGGGGCGTCGGGTGCAGAGTGGAAAGTCTCACCCTTCAGCGGGAAACGTGTGGGCGTTAAAAGTTGCTTCTTTGTTGCAAAGTTGCAGTCTTTGTGGAACAGGGCCGCTGTCCTCTGGAGTTTCTTGGTTCTTTTAGATGCAGGGTAGTCCTCTGAGGCTTCAGAGGTCGCTGGACCCTGGGGGACGCGTCGCTGTTGCAGTTTTTCTCGAAGTGGGGAGACAGGCCGGTAGGGCTGGGGCCAAAGCATCTGGTGTCTCCGTCTTCTCTGCAGGGCTTCAGGTCAGCAGGCCTTAATCGTCTTCAGGTTGCAGGAATCTCTCTTCCTAGGTTCTGGGGGCCCCTAAATACTCAATTTAGGGGTGTGTTTAGGTCTGGGAGGATAGTAACCAATGGCTACTAGCCCTGAGGGTGGCTACACCCTCTTTGCACCTCCTCCTGGTGGGGTGGGGGGTCACATCCTTAATCCTATTGGGGGAATCCTCCATCTGCAAGATGGAGAATTTCTAAAAGTCAGAGTCACCTCCGCTCAGGACACCTTAGGGCTTGTCCTGACTGGCCAGTGACTCCTCCTTGTTTTATTCATTATCTCCTCCGGCCTTGCCGCCAAAAGTGGGGGCAGTGGCCGGAGGGGGCAGGCATCTCCACTAGCTGGGATGCCCTGTGGCGCTGTAACAAAGGGGGTGAGCCTTTGAGGCTCACCACCAGGTGTTACAGTTCCTGCAGGGGGAGGTGAGAAGCACCTCCACCCAGTACAGGCTTTGTTCTTTGCCACAGAGTGACAAAGGCACTCTACCCATGTGGCCAGCAACATGTCTGGTGTGTGGCAGGCTGGTAAAACTAGTCAGCCCACACTGGAGTCGGGTATGTTTTCAGGGTGCATCTCTAAGATGCCCTCTGGGTGTATTTCACAATAAAATGTTGTGACCGGGCGTTGCCGGCGAGGACAGCCACGGATGACGTATCGGACGGTGCCGATACGTCATTTCTGCGTCTTCCCGTTGCCGGGGAGACGCAGCGCGAGATAGACCAGCGGGACGGCGTTACTGGGGCAACCGGGACGGTTTCCCGGGGCGGGGGCAGAAAAGGAGAGGACGCGCAGCGAAGAAGGAGAGAGACGGACACGGAGAAGGAGGCCGGAAGGAGAGAGGAACGCGAGGAGGAACAGAAGGACAGGAGGAGAGCGGAACGCGAGGAGGAGGAGAAAGAGGACGAAAGGAGAGAGGAGCGACAGAGCCTGGAGAAAGGAGACCAACAGGAGGACCACTACAAAGCCAGCCACGACCCTGGAGGGTCGTGGCTAAACAAGGTACGGTCCTTGTGGACCCAGCAAAGGGGCCAAGTAAAAAAGGGACTGGGGAGGGGTTATAGAGGAGGGGTGGGAAGGGAGGTATAAAAGGGCACCACGACTAGCACATCAGTGTCACTTACTTCTCACTACCAAAAATAGATGTGATCACGTCATTCCCCAACTCCTCACTGGCACCAACCCCCCCCCCCCCCCCCTCCTTTTTGTGTTTACCTATTCCCCAGTCCAGAGAAAGAGAGAGAGAAAAAACCCGGTTCTAAACACGATACTTACCTGAGCATTTTTCCCTTCTGTTTCCGGTATCTTCCTGGAGTCATACGAGTAAACAAGGCCGAATTTTCACCTGTAAAGACAACAAGACCAACATAGAATCACCAATCTGGGAAAAGATAAAGAAGAAGAACAGAACGATGGGAAAAGCCAACCATCTTTTTTTTTATTAAAACATTATATTTCACAACATATCTTAAAAATAAACCACTTACCACTAAGAAACAACGCCTCAGTGATCTTTATACTGTTCGACCTGCCACAGTGGTGTCAGAAGTGGGATTAGTCCCGTTGGACCTCCTCGCAGTAATCGAACAGTATAACAATGAGTGACAAACCCTCGTTGGAAGATATGATAAAACAATTAGCCGAAGGCCAGCGGCATCTGCAGCTGGTGTGGGAAGCACACCAGCGAGAAGCCAAAGAGGACAGGGAAGCCTTACAGTCGGCTTTGAAAAGTCAGGCAACAATCCTTGCGAATAATCAACTGGTCCATGAGATGGCCATGAAGAAATTGACCGAGACTATTGCTAGTAGTAAGGTGCACCCCAATGTCCCCAGTTCTGTGTTACAGAAATATCAAGAGGGAGAAGACCCCGAAGCCTTTTTTACTAATTTTGAGAGAGTGGCGTCATCCGCCCAATGGCCTGAGGATAGATGGGGTCAGTATGTCGCCCCCTTACTTACAGGAATATTACAAGCAGCATATCAAGCAGCAAACCCGGGTGGAACCACGCCATACCAAGAGATAAAGACTAGTATCCTAGAACGTGTGGGACATGACACTGAATACTATAGGGTCAAATTTCGGAAAATCAAATGGGGACCAAATGAGGATCCCCGAACCTTTTATTACCGGGTAAAGGATTTGGCGTTGAAATGGTTGGGCCCTTCCGGAAATAGTAGGGAGGAAGTGATCCAAACAATTGTTCTCGAACAATATCTAGAGGCCCTGCCTACCGCCACAAAACACTGGATCCGTCAGCATCCAAAGGTGAATACTGACATGGCGATTGACTTAGCGTGTGCTTATCATCGCTCGACAGATATAAGAAGTGTATCACCCCGACCCACTCAAAACCAGGGCCTTCCAACCCTAAACCCCCTCCAAGAGTCCTTTCCGAGGAACCAGTTCCTCACAGACTGATTGACCACCCACCGATAGCCGGACCCAAATGTTACAACTGCGGGGAATGGGGCCACATTGCCCGAGTGTGCCCGAGAAAGCAGGATAGTAGTGAGCCAATGGAGATTGGAGTTACGAGGCGACGGGTACTGTGTACCGGAAGAGGTAACCAGAAGTTTAAACAGGCTCTGAATGTCAATGGACGAGCAGTATGGGCCCTTATTGATTCAGGGTGTAGCCAATCTGTGGTGAGGAAAGACATAGTAAACATGGTGGATAAAGGAACAGAGCGCTGGGTGAATATTTGTTGTATCCACGGAGATAAAGAACAATACCCTTTACATGAAATAACGGTGGAATGGGGAAACTACCGGGATGTCCTACCGATGGGTATAATGATAGACCTGATTGAGGAGTGTATCATTGGAACTGATTACGAACATTTTCAAGAAATTCTGGATTATGTTAGACAACCCAAATTGACACAGGATTGGTGGAAAGAAGCTCCTTTTTCTGACAGCGTTATAGAATGCCCCACAACCCGTAGGAAATTGTCACGCCGAGAGAAACGAATAGAAAAATCGAATTACCTGGGAAAGGAGATACCAGGACAGAGCACAGGTCTTGTTGCTGAAACACATGAGGTCCCTGTCAGTTTTCCCCAACAACAAAGAGAAGATCCTTCTCTCGCACAAGCTTGGAAGTCAGCAAGAGAGGAAGAAACCGAGGAGGTGGGTCCCTACTTCCTAGTCAAGAAAAACCTCTTATACAGGATAACCACTATTGGTACCCGAACATTATAGAAATCAGGTCCTAACTATGGCACATTGTCAACCAGGGGGGGACATTATGGGAGGGAAAAAACAGAAGAATATCTCCTTCGACGGTTTTATTGGCCGGGAGTTTTCGCCCACATACGCAAATATTGTTCCCAATGTCCCAGGTGCCAACTTACTGAACCTGGTAGACCTAAGAAAGCCCCTCTAATGCCCCTACCCATCATAGACATTCCATTCAGTAGGATAGGAATGGACCTGATTGGGCCTGTAGTACCATCAACGAAAGGTCACACGTATATCCTAGTCATGGTTGACTATACCACCCGATACCCCGAGGCCGTTCCATTAAAAAGTATGACAACCAAAACGGTTGCCCAAGCAATGATTAACATTTTCTCGCGAGTTGGGTTTCCGCATGAAATACTCACCGACCAGGGGACTCCATTTATATCTACTCTCATGAAGCAGGTGTGTAAGACATTAGGTATTTCCCAAATTCGAACTTCGGTATACCATCCCCAGACGGATGGACTGGTGGAACGGTATAACCGAACAATAAAAACCTTACTGAGAAAAACAGTGGAAGAGTCAGGGAGAGACTGGGATCAAAAATTACCATTAGTACTATACGCTATACGAACACATGAACAGGCCTCTACAGGCCACAGCCCTTTTGAGCTCGTGTTCGGAAGACAGCCGCGATCCCTTTTAGATATGGCCATTGAAACATGGGAGGAAGAGGCAGAAGAAGGAGGAAGACCCCTTCTAGAATATGCCCACAATTTACGGTCTCAGTTACAAGGTTTATGGGACACAGTCAGAGTAAATATGGAACGAGCTCAACAAACACAAAAACAATATTATGACCGAGGGAGTAAGTTAAGGGTTTTACAACCAGGAGATCAGGTTTTAATAATGCGTCCAACATCTGAACAAAAACTAATCGCCAAATGGCAGGGCCCCTATAAGATACTACGAGCTGTTTCTCCTGTCACCTACCTGGTTGAACTATCGAACACTCCTCAGAAAACCCAGATTTATCATATAAATCTCCTAAAAAAAAATGGGAAGAACCAGACAACGCGGACACTTCCGGAGTAATATCTGGATTCTTATGTCCTAGTAACAACTTAAATATCGAGTTCTGTCCAACCGAACACAGTAAGGAGGAAGGGCTACCCGTAGTGAATGAAACCTTAACGAGATCAGAGAAGGAACAGGTATATAGCTTACTAGAACACTTCCGGAAGTTCTTTTCAGTAATGCCAGGTAAAACCACCTTGATAACCCATAAAATAAGAACTACACCAGGGAAAATTGTTAGGTTACGGCCGTATCGTATTCCCGAGGCGAGGAAACAGATTATGGAGACTGAAATACAGAAAATGTTAGAACAAGGAGTAATAGAACCATCAACTAGTCCCTGGTGCTCCCCGGTTGTTCTGGTACCAAAACATGATGGTACTATTAGATTCTGTATTGACTTCAGGAAGCTTAACGAAAACTCAATGTTTGACACATATCCCATACCCAGAGTAGATGACGTCCTAGAGAAACTAGGAAAAGCAAAATATATGTCTACCTTAGATTTGACAAAAGGGTATTGGCAGATTCCCTTAGCCCCAGAGGATAAAGAGAAAACCGATTTTGCCACTCAGTCCGGTCTTTATCAGTTCACCGTGCTACCATTCGGGCTCCATGGAGCACCAGCTACATTCCAACGGTTAATGGATAGACTCTTAAACCCATTTCAGTCTTTTGCAGCGGCTTATCTAGATGATGTAGTGATCTTTAGTGAAACCTGGAACGATCATCTAAAACATTTACAACAGATTTTCCACACTCTCACCACCGCTGGCTTAACTGCCAACCCCAAAATGTGCGTTATAGGAACACCCGACATATCGTACTTAGGATACAAAATTAGTCAAGGGAGCCTACAACCTCAAACAAAAAAGGTAAATGCCATTCTAAATGCACCTAATCCTACAACAAAGAAAGATTTACGCTCGTTCCTAGGGTTGGTAGGCTACTATCGAAGGTTCATACCGGACTATTCCACCCTTGCTGCCCCTCTCACAGATCTTCTGTCTAAATCCCATCCTAATAGGTTAGCACCTTTTTCGGATCAACAGAAAGCTAGTTTTGAGCAACTGAAGTCATATCTGACCAAAGACCCAATACTCCGGTGCCCGGATTTCTCGAAGCCTTTTCATCTATACACTGATGCCTCGGATGTCGGTTTGGGGGGAGTACTGCCCCAACCCGACGGGGAAGGGAGGGATCACCCGGTAGTATATGTCAGTAGAAAACTGTTTCCCCGGGAAAAACACTACCCAACCATTGAAAGAGAATGTTTGGCCATTAAATGGGCCGTGGATACATTACAGTATTACCTTTTGGGCCGACCTTTTATACTTTTTACGGATCATGCTCCCCTCACTTGGCTGTCTGCTCATAAGGATACCAATTCACGGATTTTAAGATGGTTCCTTGAACTACAACCATTTTCCTTTCAGGTCCGTCACATACCGGGACCCCAACAGGCCCCAGCTGATTATTTATCTCGGTTCCCAGACTCTACTACGGCCCTCGAACAGGACCGTTCATGGGGAGAGGTGTGTGACCAGGCGTTGCCGGCGAGGACAGCCACGGATGACGTATCAGACGGTGCCGATACGTCATTTCCGCGTCTTCCCGTTGCCGGGGAGACGCGGCGCGAGAGAGACCAGCAGGACGGCGTTACCGGGGCAACCGGGACGGTTTCTCGGGGCGGGGGCAGAAAAGGAGAGGACGCGCAGCGAGGAAGGAGAGAGACGGACACGGAGAAGGAGGCCGGACGGAGAGAGGAACGCGAGGAGGAACAGAAGGACAGGAGGAGAGCGGAACGCGAGGAGGAGGAGAAAGAGGACGAAAGGAGAGAGGAGCGACAGAGCCTGGAGAAAGGAGACCAACAGGAGGACCACTACAAAGCCAGCCACGACCCTGGAGGGTCGTGGCTAAACAAGGTACGGTCCTTGTGGACCCAGCAAAGGGGCACAAGTAAAAAAGGGACTGGGGAGGGGTTATAGAGGAGGGGTGGGAAGGGAGGTATAAAAGGGCACCACGACTAGCACATCAGTGTCACTTACTTCTCACTACCAAAAATAGATGTGATCACGTCATTCCCCAACTCCTCACTGGCACCAACCCCCCCCTCCTTTTTGTGTTTACCTATTCCCCAGTCCAGAGAAAGAGAGAGAGAAAAAACCCGGTTCTAAACACGATACTTACCTGAGCATTTTTCCCTTCTGTTTCCGGTATCTTCCTGGAGTCATACGAGTAAACAAGGCCGAATTTTCACCTATAAAGACAACAAGACCAACATAGAATCACCAATCTGGGAAAAGATAAAGAAGAAGAACAGAACGACGGGAAAAGCCAACCATCTTTTTTTTATTAAAACATTTTATTTCACAACATATCTTAAAAATAAACCACTTACCACTAAGAAACAACGCCTCAGTGATCTTTATACTGTTCGACCTGCCACAAATGTACACTGGCATCATCTATTGTGCTGAGAAGTTTGATACCAAACTTCCCAGTTTTCAGTGTAGCCATTATGGTGCTGTGGAGTTTGTGTATGACAGACTCCCAGACCATATACTCTAATGGCTACCCTGCACTTACAATGTCTAAGGTTTTGCTTAGACACTGTAGGGGCATAGTGCTCATGCACCTATGCCCTCACCTGTGGTATAGTGCACCCTGCCTTAGGGCTGTAAGGCCTGCTAGAGGGGTGACTTATCTATGCCATAGGCAGTGTGAGGTTGGCATGGCACTCTGAGGGGAGTGCCATTTTCTCCCCAACAGCACACACAAGCTGGCAAGCAGTGTGTCTGTGCTGAGTGAGGGGTCCCCAGGGTGGCATAAGACATGCTGCAGCCCTTAGAGACCTTCCCTGGCATCAGGGCCCTTGGTACCAGGGGTACCAGTTACAAGGGACTTATCTGGGTGACAGGGTTGTGCCAATTGTGGAGACAAAGGTACAGGTTAGGGAAAGAACACTGGTGCTGGGGCCTGGTTAGCAGGCCTCAGCACACTATCAAATCATAACTTGGAATCAGCAAAGGCAAAAAGTCAGGGGGTAACCACGCCAAGGAGGCATTTCCTTACAGGGATCAAGCCTCCACATCTTCAGAAGGAGACAACTACGTCACACAGCCACCATCACCACCACAGTCGCCTCCTGTTCACTCTCCACCGGACGACAGTGGTTTTCATAGTATAATGGAGCATGTAGAGAAAAGGTTTCAGTAACCTCTAACCTCTAAACAAACAGACTCTTTTTTGTACGATCTTAAGGAACCCAGAGAGAGGTCAGTGAGAACAGTACCCATAATAGATTTTATCTGGCAAAAGGGTATTCGTACCATGAAGAATCCAGCCACCATTGCAGCAGTCATGCCAAGACTTGATAAGAAATATAAAGTTCCAGACGATCCACCAGCTTGTTTATTAGGACATCCGAAGCCAGACTCTCTGATAAGTCAAGTTGCCCAGAGGCGTTCCAAAAACCCATCAGCACCCATTACAATACTACCTGATAGAGAGGGGGACCAACTCGATTTTATTGGAAAACTATTCTTGAGTATGGCAGGGCTGGCAGTTCGTGCAGCTAATTCTCTTGCTAATCTGGCCATGTTCGACGGGCAAATGTGGTTGGATATGTCGCAATACATACATCTCCTTCCAGAGGACCCTAGAGAAGAAGCCAGAAAAATTCTTCTTGAGGGTCAGAAAGTGTTGGCAGAAATCATAGACTGTGTGATTGACATCTCTGCAACAGGTTTTCAGCAGCTGTGCTCAGAAGACAAGCCTGGCTAAAGGCCACATCCTTTAGGCCTGAAGTACAGAGTAAAAGTTTGGACATGCCTTATGATGGCGAATCACCATTCGGAAAACACATAGACAACGCATTACAGGCTATTAAGACTGATACCGACACTGCCAGATCATTGGGTGCGTTGCAGTCGAAAAGGCAACCCTTTTGCAGGAGCCAGAGGCAGGACTACTTTTACCTTTCGTGGAGGTTTTCAACCTTATAGCCAGGAATATCAACCCTACCTAGCACAGTACCGTTCTCAATACACTCAGCAGATAAACAACGTCCTTTGGCATCCTACAAGCAGCCAGCTAGGGGAACACAACCCATCACAGATAGAGACTTATCATGGGAGAAGTGACCTAACACCTGCGCAGGCTACCCTACAATCCCAGTTACCACACAAATTAGGAGGTCTCGTCTCCCAATTTTTCTCCCAATGGACTACTTTAATAATGGACAATGGGTCCTAGATGTCATATCTCGAGGACACACCCTTGAATTTATCAACAAACCGCCAAATTGCCTGCCCAAGGGTCCATCCCCTCTACATCTAAAGCAGCTACTAAAGGAAATTTCCCTAATGATATCATAAAGAGCAATAGGAAGAATACCATCTACTCAAAAGGGAATGGGGTTTTATTTCCGTTTCCTTCTCATCAGGAAAAAATCAGGAGATTGCTGTCCGATATTAGACCTTCGCAAACTAAACAAATATCTAAAAAAACAATCCTTTCGGATGGGCACCTTCCATTACATCCTACAACTTCTAAACTACAGTGACTATATGACATCTATAGTCCTCAAAGATGTGTTTTTACACATACCCATTCATCTAAATCAGCCAAAATACCTACGATTCCAGGTAGCCCGGACTCATTTTTAGTTCAAAGTGAGCCCCTTCGGTTTAAAATCAGCCCCTCAGATATTTACAAAGATGCTAGCCCCAATATCAGCACGTCTGAGGCAAAAAGGAGTTGAACAATTTCCGTACGTGGGCGATTGGTTGATCAAAGCTCCACTGCAAACAAACACAGACCACACAAACATATGTCTCAAACTGTTGCATTCCTTTAATTCTGAACTGCAGACTTCACATGAGGCCACTGCAAGAGGAGCTAGACAAGCAGTGGAAACAATCTCAAGGCTCCTTCGATGACACCATACAAATAACCCACGTAATGAGATTCTCCATGCAGTGGTGGAAGCAGAAAAATTATTTGGCAGAGGGACTAACTTTTCTGTCGCCAGTGACAGATTACGTAATAATGACAGATGTGTCACTACAAGGCTGGGGTGCACAGCTGCAAGATCTTTCCATCAGTGAGAAATGGACCAATCTCAACAAGAAAATGCACATCAACTATCTTGAACTCAAAGCCATAGCTCTTGCGCTCAGTTTGTCCCTTCCCAGATTCGAAAAATCATCCACCCTCATCAGAACAGACAGCACTACATGCAAACACTACCTAAACAAACGGTGGGGGGCAGGTCAGAAGCCTTTTAACATCAAGGACAGGAAATCTGGAACTGGGTGATACAGAACAAAGTATCTCAGAGAGCAGAACATTTGCCAGGAGCATCAAATGTGCTGGCAGACACTCTGAGCAGATCGACCTCAACCTGCAACGAATGGGAGTTAGACCAGCAAACAGTGCAGAACTTAGTCATCCAATGGGGCATGCCAAAACTAGACCTCTTCGCCACCAGGAACAACAGGAAATGCCTGTACTACGCAAGTTGGCATCACCAAAAAGGGTCATGGGGAAATGCATTTTCGATAAGATGCTCGAAAATATTTGCCTACGCTTTCCCCCCAATTCGTTTAATCCCGCGGATACTTCGCAAAATGAAGAGAGAACCATGCAGGATCACCCTATAGCTCCCAAATGGCCCAGGCAGTTCTGGTACACAGGACGTCTACTGCTTTTGGAAAAGCCACATGGACAGTTACTGCCCAGTCGGGCAATGCTAACAATGAACAAAAGCCAGATCTTGCATCCCAATCCAAAGTATCTACATTTAGCAGCTTGGCTCCTGAACACCATGAATTTAAAGACCTAGACATTCCACCTGAGATTCTAGTCAAGGTTAGAGCAGAGTCAGTAAGATCATGGCCAATCGCTTGCTTGTCCACATACCCACACTCTTACACGAGGACCAAAACGGTTTTGTCCCGAATCGTAGTACCTCCCTAAACCTGAGGCGACTCTTTGCTATTCTACACATGACCAATGAAGTAAAGCGCCCAGTGGGAGTGTTGCTGGCGGTAGACTTTGAGAAGGCTTTCGATTCAATCAGATGGGACTACTTGAGGGCTGTGATAATGGGAATGGGTGAGAGTTGGGTAAAATGGGTGGACTTATTGTACGCATTTCCACAGGCGAGAATAAAGACAGGCAGGACAATATCCAATACCTACCCAATATACAGAGGAACCAGACAGGGATGCCCCCTGTCCCCAATGTTATTTGCCTTGGCCATTGAGCCCCTGGCTTCCCAGATGCGACGGGATGGCCTGGGTTTGGGAGTGGAGTGGGGACATTCTGAGCATATCATCTCGTTATATGCAGATGATGTACTCATTTATCTTAGGGACGGGGAGGTTTGCATCCCATGGGCTTTTAGGAATCTGGAAGACTTTGGGACACTGTCAGGACTTCGCCTCAACCGAGGCAAAACATTAGTGTTCCCCATATCGCCGAGCTACGAATGCCCAGCAACTTGCCCGGAGGATGTGAACTGGGCCCTACGCACCTTCAAGTATCTGGGTATACAAGTATTCCATGACATGGCAGACCTTCGGGAGGGTAACCTCGGTAGAGCACTCCGCTCCTTGCGGGCTTCTGTTGGGTTCTGGCGATCCCTGAAGTTAACGATTATGGCCAGAATAGCGTTATCTAAAATGATCATGCTCCCCCGCCTCCTTTACTTCTTCGCTAACCTGCCCCTACAGATCCCCTCTGCGTGGTTCCGCGAATTGAACACCCTACTTAAGGAGCTGATATGGGACGTTGGCCGGAGACGCACCTCACTCTCGACACTCTGCAGACCAACCCACCTGGGTGGTCTGGGCGCCCCAGATTTCGAATCCTATTACTTGGTGTCCCAATTACAGTGGGCAGCCGGTTGGTTCGCCGGTAGGGGTCAGTTGGACAGGTGCACCATCCATGGAGCAATAGACACAAATCGGATTATTGCACATATGATAAACAGGAAGATCGTCCCCTGGACGGACAGCCTGATAAGGGTAGCGATGTTGTGCTGGAAGAGATGCGCAAAGAGGGTCGGGTTTTGCTCGCCGTACTCCCCGGCACTACCATCATTGGTTCTTGTGCTCGAATTGGGGGGGAACAACCCGGGGAGCTCGGGACTGGGACCATGGAAGAGGGCGGGAGTGGAGACAACTGGGGAACTGTTCCGAGAAGGGGTGCTGAGGTTCTTCACTGATCTTATAGACGGAGGGTTTCCCCGGGGACAGTTCCTACTATTCCGTAATCTGGAACATACCGTGAAAAAACACTGGGACACGATTAACGCAGAGCCCACTACCCATAAGGTGTTACATCTCCTGCTGACAGCTGGCGAGGAGGCCCACTTAATTACTAAACTATATCGGGTCCAAATTGAGTATGGTTTGGACCTGCTGCGGCCACTGAGAGAGAGATTGGGAAGGATGATTGGTAGGGAACTGTCGGACGCAGAGTGGAACAGGGCATTGGCCTACCCCCGGAGGGTCTCCCGCAACACACGGTTGCTATATATCCAATACAATTACTTCCATAGGACGTACCTCACACCACACAGACAGGCGCTAATGTATGGCGGAACTCCTAGGACGTGCCCAAGATGTGAGGTCGCTGACGCAGACTATGACCACATGGTATGGGACTGCCCAGAGATTCAGCCGGGCTGGGGGGGCGGTAATGGCTGACCTATCGAGATTATTTGAGATTACCCTGTCCCCGAATCCCACTGCATGCCTACTAGGCCTCGGGATGGGACCGCCACGGGGGAAGGTGGGAGGGCGGTTTCTGGATTTGGCCCTAGTTCTTTACAGGAGACTGATCTCAAAAGGGTGGAAGGCCTCTGGACGTCCCCCACTGACTGAGTGGAGACGAGACGTGTCAAAATGGTCCAGAGCTGAACTGCAGGTCCTGAGGAGTGAAGAGGCGAGAGGTCTGCGTCAAAACCCAGTCGCACCAGAGTGGGAGGTCATAGTGACGAGATGGGAAGACACAATGAGGGGAACAGGAACATCCACGTAGGAACCAGCAAGTATAGAGGTCTAAGTAGGCAGGAAGTAGGGGGGGAAGATGTCAGGCCTCCTAGACAGTGTCAGTGTTAGAGGGTCAGCAGGACCGAGTGTGAAACTGGTACAGTGATGACAGTCTGACTTAACTGAGGGCCCTGGGGTGCAGATAATCTGGATACGGAAGGCCGGCCCCCAGTGAGGAACGGGGGGAGTAAGAGTATAGCGACATCCCACTCACCGGAGAAACCCAAGTATGACGTACCTCAGCAAATGTAATTGCCTACTCTACACAGTGCCATCAAGTTTAATGTTTAGTCTCTGTTCAACACGAGTTAAGTCTGTTATGTAGTCATAAAACAAAATAGTTATACAACACTCACATTTGGGGAAAAAGCAGACAAATAGGGTTGCCACACTTATTCTGAAATAGTTCTACTCCGATTCACAGACGGAATGAATAATGTGACGAAAAACCTCAAAACTAGTAAAAAATCAGCTGTGCTATTAACACTGATAACTGTGAACAAGGTGAGAACTCGATTATGTCATAACTTGTTATGTGTCTGTAAGGCAGCAATTTGTTAATAAAAATATATTAAAAAAAAAAAAGGTTAGAGCAGAGTCTACCAATAAATCATATCAGCTAAAATGGAAACTTTTTTGTATTTGGTGTTACTAAAGAAACTTGCACCCATTTTCTTCCAATTCTGAACACATTTTACAATATGTTTTGCAACTAGCAAAATCAGGACTCACACACTCCTCCATAAGAGTTCACATAGCAGGAATATTGCGATTTAGACGTGAGGACAAAACACCTTCCCTATGGTCGTTGAGAGTTATCAAGCAATTTATGAGAGGGCTCTTCCGAGTTTTTCCCCCAGTAAGAAAACCACCTCCTACATGGCATCTTCATATTGTCTTAAGCCAGCTAGTGAGGGCCCCATTTGAGCCTATACACAAAGCAGATCTCAAATATCTTACAGGGAAAACTGCATTGTTGTTAGCACTGACATCTGCTAGAAGACTGGGTGAGATACAAGCCTTTGCCATTAAATAGCCATTCAAGCAGTTCAAGAAGGACAGTATACTCCTAGTATTGGATGCAGCAGTGGGGCAAGAAGTTTTACGCCATCTATTCCTATAAGGTGAGCCATTATATATTTATCTTCCCACCATCCGCTTGCTTTGTATATGCATATGAATTGAAATTATGGACTGCTAACTATTCTGATTCAAGCATGTGAATCTATGAAAGATTCAGTACTGGAGAAGAAAATGAGTTACTTATCTGTAACTGAAGTTCTCCAGTATTGTAATCTTTCATAGATTCATATGCGACCCACTCTCCTCCCCATAGAGGCTCACCTTTTATTATCAGGCCTTCAGTACTAACTCACCTTTGTGGGTAAAAAATCTGAGGAACTGGAGCCTCTGTGCTGAGGGTTCTAGAGGGTGCTGTCACCTGATTGGTCAATGTATAGCTTTGGTCCTTTTTTTCTTTTTTTTTAAAAGATCATAGATAGGCTATTAAATTGAGCTATGCTTTCCTTTAAAAGCCTATTATTATAATGTACACTACTTATGATACCGGAGACTCCCACTTCGACGGGGAATGATTCAAGCATGTGACTCTATGAAAGATTGCAATACTGGAGAACAACAGGTAAGTAACTCATTTTCTTATCCCTCCTGTATCTGTATCTGTATCTGTTCGTGGCATGAAGTGCCATAGATTCACATGTGCCCACCCTCCTCCCCGGAAGCCTTTCATTGTTGCAGATGTCCTCTTTCTTTTCTTTTTTTATGCATGGTCACCGCTCTTTACTGTATCACTACGCTCTGTCTTTCATCCTAACCCATTGTGCGGAAACCAGTCTCACAATAGAGCTGATGCCCATGTACATTACCAGCAGTAATCTGTGACTTGAGAACATTTATTTGAAGGAAAAACAACCTGTACTCATCCACGCCCAACATTCGATGGCACGTGTATGCACAGAATGTGAATCTACCACATTGCATCCAACGAACAGATGTATACAGGGTAACGTTTTTGTCTTATAAGCAGCAAAACAAGGCCTAACTTTTATAGCTTCTGTTGTTCCTGCTAGAATTATAAAATGCTATTTCAAGATATTATTTTTATTGATATGCTGTGCATATTTATTGTAAGATTGCAAAATGTTTTTGTTTTTTTAGTATGCCAATTTCTTACTAAAAAGTTCTATATGGTAAAAATTCAAATGTAAAGACTGCTGAATATCGTGTTTCAAGGATATGTTTTAAGGATATGTTTCTGTGTATGTGCTTGGTGTTCTGTTTCTACAGGCTTCTGACATAGATGGAGAAATTGATTTGTCTACATGCTACGATGTCATTGAGGTTCCTGTGCAAAGAAATTATGGCTTCCAGATACACGTAAGAATGATAAGACAGATTTGAGAGTCTTGGTGATCAACAAAGTTCCTAAACAACTGAACATTTCAATAGGAATCTGACATAGTTTTGCCAAATATCTTGTTAAATTTCATATTGATTTGTATTGGCTTTACACAGTGAGGGTGAACGATATCAACAATGTCTGCACCCCAGCATGCATGCAGTCGGATTTTTGTAGCTCCAGCCTGGTTGGGAAACTCCTGAAAATAAAATCTTCTAGTAAATGTTGGTCCCAAGAAACATATTAGTACCTGAACTCTTGGCATCCAAATAATCCTAAAATGTCTATGATAATACTGATGGGCAACTATAGGACTTTCTTTCTGACTTATGTAGTGCCACTTAATTTCCAGTTTTTAATTTGAGTGACATTTTTTGCTATGGTACTCGTTGGCACTACTCTTGTTTTTTGGTTGTAATGTTTGTACCCCAATCTTCTTGTAAGTAATGCTTACGCGTTTAATAGGTGTAAACGCTGATTATGGGCATATTACTCTACAAGAGTCATAGAATGTGTATGAAAAGAGTACTTGAAGTCCCTCGGCCTTCTGTCAGGAGCTGCATTGTGGGGCAACTAAGCCATGTGATATCACCCGTACACTTAATAAGATCATTCTGTGGGATGAAGTGAAGGCTGCACACTCTCCCAAATTGTTTCTTCTCTTGTATTTGAGGGGCTGCCCTCTCCAGCTAGTGTATTGTGCCATTTGAAAAAATGAAACCAAATATTTTAAAAGTTTAAATGTTTGACTTGGAAGATCCTATTGCTTCTAAGAAACTAAGAGCAAACATTGGTCTGCCAATCCATTATTATAGAAAACCTGATTGTAGAATTTAGGGAAAATGTTATCAATGTTTTTTTAAAGCATTTGTGATGTATCTACAGCCAAATTTGTTCTTGTGCTCACCTGTCTATATTTTGCAACTGTTTCCCGGCGGGATAGTGCATCTTGCAGTGCCTATTGGAGGTTAAAAAGGGAACATATCTTCCCATGAACACATCCAACCCTTAAACACTTCAGCATCCATTCCCATTCTCACACTAACATTAGATACAGATCCATCTGGAATATCCTGAAACCCCCAGCAGCACAACGCCCAGCATTCCAAAATTCCTAATATAACCAGTGTACAAGCAAGGCCTCCAAACAGTATGCATTTGCTTTTCAAGCTATAGACTACATGATGGCAGTTTTACAGCCTCTCCCACAGGCAACCCTGTTCTCTTTAAAGCCAGAAATTCCATGGGAGAGTCCGGGTCTCTTAAGAGAAAAGTTACTTATAATTCTGACACCTGAGCTTTCATACCTGTCAAAGATACACATGCACAGAATTACTCCCTATTGTCATGCTTGGAATGCACCTTAAACAGTCATATTGCCATTTTATTCAGGTGCTATGGGGTGGGAGAAGGTTTGGGATGGGGAGGAATTGGCGGGAGGTGACTAGAGAGCGGGGATATTGAGCAACAGGGTCACATGTGAATCTATGAACTATAGCAAGGCTTGAGACCTAGAGTTACAGATATGTTTTATTTGACTAGATAATGCAAAAGGCCCCTCTTAACTAAGTAGACTTTGCCTACTGCCTCTCTCAACTTTGCTTTTTTCTGGACTAGCTTTGTACGCTGTTGTGCATGTAAAACCTATGTGGTGTCAGACACTTTGCTGCGATGCTATAAAAGACACCCATGCTTGAAGGACTGGGGTGACTGCTATTTGGCTACCTCTTCCAACCATGCTTTCTTTCTAGGCTTGCCCATGGTGCCTGGTAACCCTATATGGTATCTGCCACATTGCTGCCATGCACAGGTTATAAAGGTCCCTGTGCATTAAGGACCTGTGTCACTGCTACTCAACTAACACAGCATGAATTTATTCTTCCTTGCTAAAAGTTGTTGGCTCTACCATGCTAAGAGTTCCATGCCCACTGTATTACAACTTTATATTAATAGTTTTGATAGTCCTGGGCCCTAAGCCAGGACTGTAAGGCAACAAGTAGTTTATTTTTATTTTGCCTTGGCTAGTAGAGATGCATTTCTTCATCTCCAGAATGTATGGCATAACCATGCATTTGATTGAAGAATCTTGTAAGAAGGTCAGAAAGAGAGTCCGTCGGTTTTGTGTGAATTCCAAAAGAAACACTGGATGAATTTTAAGACTAGGGACAAGGTAGCTTGTGAGAAAATGGCACAGATGTACATGGCATCTTTAAAGAAAGAAGTCCAACAGCGTTTGACACTGAACGCTCCTTGCTGCTGGACATCGCAAGGCTTTTCCTTATTATATTTATCTTACATACTACTACTACTACTAGGTAGCCAAAATGTTGGAAAATTATTGTTCCTAAGGATACAGTGCCAGTTTTCAAAACGTTTATGTAAACAGCAGCAATTACAAAGTAACATATATTCATTCTGCATAAAAAAGTAACAAGTAACCTATACTCATTCTGCGTAGCAAACAAATCTATGATTTTGTTTTTTTTCCTGTTAGACAAAAGAGGGTGAATTCACCCTATCGGCTATGACTTCAGGGATTCGAAGAAACTGGATCCAGACCATAATGAAACATGTACGACCCACTCCTGCTCCTGATGTGACTAGGTAAGCCTCTAGCACTAGCTAGTAGTATACTGTTTAATTGCCCCCTCTAATTTGGTTGCTTAAAGTGCCACTTTCATCACTGCTGTTAATTCGCTCTTCTCAGTTGTTTTTTTAATTGGTCTATTACTTTTTAGGGTCGAGTGCAGAAGCGCTCTGGCCTTTTGCAATATCTCTGTGGGCTTTTAACCATGCTCACTCTTGCTTATTCATTCTTCGCTGTGCTGGTTTCAAATCTTCCTTTTTTATTGGTGCATTTTGTGAAATGTCCCTCCGTTATGTGTTGAGTTCCCTTCCAGGCGATTTGAATAAGTGCACATTTTTGTTGGCCATCCCACTACATCACGCTTCCTCCTCTTACAGTGTGCGAAGGCTGTCTCCTCTCCCACCATCTATTCTCTCTACTGTCAATTATACCTATGTGAGAAACTGCCTCTCCTATCTTGTGCTACATGAAGTTATGTTACTAAATATTTTAGATTGTAAATGTTTGACCTTCAATGGTCTCTTCATGCTAAGAAACTACACATTGATGTGCCGATCCATCACTAATTGTAGATGTCTCAGTTTAAAGAAAATAAAATTTTAGCTATTTCGTACTTCATTTGAGGTGTATCTACAGAGAAGGGTCTTCACTTGTACTCAACTGCTTTTATTTTTGAACCACCTCTTAATGGCACAGTGTATTGTGAATTGACCAGAGAGGTTACAGTAAACTCAGAAGATATGTTCGCCTGTAAGCATAGTACTCCTCAAGATTCTCCCGTTCCTCTCTCCAACATCACATTAACACTAGATGTAGCCCTATCGGGAGGATCTTGAAAACACCAGCAGCACAATTCCCACCATCGCACAATTCCTAATAAAACCTGTTTCTGTGCAAAGCCTCCAGATTGCTTGAGTCCACTTCTCAAGCTCTATAGTTCATGTAGTCATGCCCCTTCTCCAACAGACAGTCTTGTTCGGTCTTTAAAGCCATGTATCGTTCTGGAGAGTCAGAATCTCTTAAGACAATAGAATCACATCCAAAACAAATAACCAGCCATCTCATTCTTGTGATATGGGGTGAAATGTACCAAAGCATTTTCCCATAGACACAGAATGGGTAAAACCCATTCATACATCTGGCCCATGGTGAGGTAGACCTTCTGAAATGGGGAGGGGCTTGGAGGAAGTGACTGGAGAGAGAGAGAGAGAGAGAGAGAGAGAATGAGAGAGAGAGAATGAGAGAGAGAGAATGAGAGAGAGAGAATGAGAGAGAGAGAATGAGAGAGAGAGAGAATGAGAGAGAGAGAATGAGAGAGAGAATGAGAGAGAGAGAGAGAGAGAGAATATGAGAATGAAAATGAATTAAGGACGAGTGTCACTTGTGAAGCTATAAACTATACCAAGGTTTGAGACCTAGAAATACGGTTAAGTTTTTCTTCACTCGAATTCGACCTTTCATAGATTTTTCTGATTTATATATATATTAATAATAATAGTAGTGCAGATATAGACCTGAAAACTCACCTTAACCATCTTAAAAACTGTAATAGGTTTTGCAAGCTGGCTCTTCCCAACCTTGGAGTCTTTCAGGGGTATCTAAAGCTTAGGTTTACCACACACGATGTGGTGTCTGCCATATTGCTGCCATGCACATATGTTATAAGGGTACCTATGAATGAAGGACTGGAGTCTGTTACTCCTCTAGCGGAGTGTATATTTAGTCTTTCTTTAAAACATTTATTGGCTTTATCATGAAAGAATTCCATGCACGCTGTGATACTTCTTTATATTTTTTGTTTTGATGTTCCTTGGCTCATAGCCAGGACTCCAAGGCAATAAGTAGTTTACTTGCTTTCCGCTTTGATTTGATTCAGCTTTAAATAGTAGGGAAGCTAACGTCAGTATCTTGGATACATGTCGTGACTTGCAGTGAAGGATCATGGATGAAGGCCAAAGGACAGACCACCTGATTCATGTGAAAATAAAATGGAACGTTTAAAATGAAATCTAAAAAATGTACTTTTAGGTTCACTAAGTACTTTAAGCACAGTCTGACCGATGTGAAAACTTGAACTAATACATTGTTCCAAGAGACATATTTTCTGGCCACTTTGTTCCATGGCTCAAAAGGATGCTTTGCTAACTTTGGCTGGACGGGGTTCATTTCCAATGTATCGGGTTTGTAAATCAAAGGGAAAGTTCTGAATAGCACCCTCAATGCTTTTCCTCTGTTTGAAAGTAACATGGAATTTACCAGTTGAATTTTGTATTCACCCTGCCACTTAGTTAATATTTAAAGATACATGTTTTCAGATCTGAGTCTGCAAGCTGTAAGTTAGTTTTGCCCATCTTGTTAGGAGACAAGGAAGTATGGATAGAACTTCTTTACATTTCTTGGAAACGTAGGGGGTTGCAAATGTATAATTTGTTAATTTATTTTTTACAGTTGTTGTGGTGCACAACATGCCATAACATTGCCATGTAACTTTTCTTGGGAAAGGGATGGCATAGTTAAAAGCCTTTACAAGTGGTAGACTTAAGGAACTATCCCTGTCTTAGATGTATGACCGTGTGAGATTTGTAGGCTGAAGGACAGAATTGACCATCTTGAAGCAGGGTTGCAGAGCTTATCCAGAGAAATTCAGTGAGTATGCTGAGAGTAAGACGTGTTGTCAGAACTCTTGGCAAAGTAAGTACATTTATTTCAAGTCTCTTAGGAAGAAGGAAGTGTTTCCAGAGGTTGAAGCGCTGGATGTGAAGATACTCATGGCTAACTATTTTGTGCTAGTTGGCCGATGACCAGAAATTTCATAGAAACTTATCTCCTGTGGCTTCATTGTCTGCACTCTCTTTTTTAGTAGCCACATCACTATTGTTCTTGTCTTGAACTAAGCTCTTACAAAATATATTTTCCTGGGCCCACACGATTCATAATTTGTTTGTGTTTATTGAAAGTGTCAATGATATGCCTCCTGAGCAATGCTGTGGCTTGTTTGTCTGAGAGTAGCTTGATCGGCCAAGTATTATGGATATGGATGGGCATGGCAACGTGCATGATGCACGTGTGTAGGCACCAGAGTGCAGAACTTGGTGGAAGTTCCCACTTTCTTTTGCAGACATTATCCTTATCACATTAGCCACTGCATGGATCTCATGAAAGCAATTTTCCATATTAAGTTAACAACGGTACTAGGTGTTAAGGCCTACTCTCTTTGTAACTGGAGTCTGAGCCCCTTAACTATACCATTATAGCCTCTGTAGAGGAAGCAGCATACTTATAAATGTTTACATAGAAGACAACGTGAGACCATGACACACGCCTGCCTTTCTGCGTATCCGTTTGCTTTTGACTTCCACAGCATTCTTACAGGCCCATTGGTTCAAAATAGTGGTCCTCTTCACCTTCAGTGTTATTAATGCTAGGCCAATGCCAATGCATGAAGTCAACAAGGCTTAATCTAGTGACCTACAGTAGGAGGAAGAAAAATACATTATTTTAAATGGAGCAATTGCTGCTTTATCCTCCCTACAGGCAACAGCCACAATCCAAAGCAGGTGGGCTCTCTAGGACGAACTAGGGTAATTTTTTTGCAGAATCCACAAAACAGATACTATTAGAACATGATTAAGACAGAACATAAAGATGTTGGATCCCGGAGATCGAGCACAGATTTGTTTTGTTCTGTGATTTCATAGTTTGCTGCACTTGTTTTTTCTTACTATTTGCACTAAGTATGACCTTTGTCTCAAGAGTTTAGGTGCAACCATCCTTGCAGAAAACAATTCTGCTGTTTTATTTAATTTGCTGGTTTAGATGCTTCCAAAAAGGCCTTTACGGTGTGGATCGTCGTATCAAGACAAGGCAGGCTTGTAATGAGATGTGCACACACAGTCAGTGTTCTGCTCACCCCCAGGACAATTGTTTGGCTCTACATTGTGAAGCTTAGCTTTAGTATCTCAGACATGTCATCCTGATGAAGCATTATGCACTCCTATGCTCTGCGAACAAAAAAAAAAAAAGACTCTGATGGGGACTTCAGCTATTTGACAAACTCCTGCCAATGGTGATTATGAACCTGTCCACACCAAGATCTTCTACAATGCTCCATAATTTACTATGGGAGACACAATTAAAGGCGCTGGACTGGCCCAAAAACCCCAAAAATGAAAAGCCCTAATTAGCTATGGTATACTTGCCCAACAGGAGAGAGACCGAGAGAGAGAAGGGTTAAGACATTGATCCTCTGTCCTGAGCTCCTTTGTGAACCCATTGTGAATACCGGAAAGTGTTCTGGTGTCCTCAGCCCAGGCCTCAAGGTGTGACCCAGGATCTTCACCATTGAGTCCAGGAGAGGGATCCGGTGGGTAACAACTTACACCCCCGTGACTGGCTTGCCGTCCGAAGAACATTTGTGACCAGTGGGGCTTGAAGTTCCATCTGGATTTTAAAAAGTCTAGAGGGGCCACATTGGGGCTTGAGGCTTTACAGCTGGGGCTTGCTCTAATAGCCTCCAACACTTCATCTGGCAGGGCTTTTCCATGCTACTCTCGCTACCCATGGGTAACAATAACTTTGGATAAGGTGCTTCCATTAGCTAGCCTGAGGCACTCATCACTCGATTTGCCCTGCTTTAAACTGGATTCAGCTTTCGATTTGCCAGAAATAAAGTATGAGTGCAGATTTAATTCATGAAAGGACTCTTGTATGTGCCATGACCCCATGCTGTCACCCTGAGGCACGAGGGGCAAGGTGACAATTTTTAGAGAACGACTGTTTGTATGAATGCTGGTAGCTGGCTCAGTTGTTCCTGTGCAGCTCTGCGCCAACCGCTGCTCTAAGAATGCCTCCGTGGATAGAGACAGGATTCATAGAGCTAAGATGTAAGGAGGGAGGATAATGTAGGTCGGTCTGAAATGTAACCTCAGTGCCCCAGTCAAAGAATGTATCCCTTTTTTCCCCAGACGTCACGATTATGTCTCTACCCTGCTTCATAGGATGGTACTTGAATTCAAGATCACTTGATGTTATATGTTCCAGATTCACTAACGTGCCTATCACTTTGAGTAGGGCACTCCTGTTGTGCATGTCATGGTTGCCTTTGGACGCATAGCTGGGAAGCAACACAAATGTCTTTGTATGCAGGCAAGATTTACTACTAGCCTCTAGCCTGGCTGACATTACCACACCAGTATTTTACTCAATTGCACCAACATGGGACTCAAATTCTCTGTTAGTGGGATAATCCACGTTCAATGGTTTGTGCCACATCTCCTTGGGCAGGGATGCTGACCTTAGGATGCCCGTACCCTAAGGCATTAAGGATCCTACTGCTAAGCATTTGGAACAGGCGACATGATGCTGGTCTGGTCGATGGATATTTGAATCTGCTTCCTCCGCTATGACGTGGTAGTGGTTGACTTGCTGGGTATTTGGCACTGCTCCTTCCATAGGGATGGTAGGGTTGTCATAGAGTGTGACAGGAGATAGAGAGGAGACTACTGGGTTTGCCAGAGGAGGGTGCCTTGAAATGGTTAGTGGACCAAACCTGGGTGGTTACACAGTATTGAAATGAAACCTGTAAATTAGAAGTTGAGCCTTGTTTTCTATTATCCACCCTAGCATGCGATCTAGATGCCCTTAGACCAACAGTTGTCCGCGAAATCGTGTAGATCTGCTTTCCCTTTGGTGACGTATTCTCTATTAAAGTATGTGCTTGAATGGTCGATGTTGCAACCTGAACATGGACTTTTTTTTTGGGCCAGACAAATGAATCCGTGTTAGCCCCAAGATGTCTAGTGCGGTTGCTCTGGTTCTTTATCACTTTCCTCTGCCGTTACTTCCTTTTTTGGGAGCACCATTTGAGATGTGAGGGGTGCAGGATGCGCATAGTCCGGCAGCCTTGATGACGGTGGAGTACTCTGTCAGCCCAGGACTTGTTGGTGTGTCGCTGGGCAGGACAGCTTCATTTGAACTCACTGCTCCATTGCCATTCACAGGGGGAGTCATATATGTCAGTACTAACATTTGTGCCTCTGACAAGAACTCCTCCTTATGGCAGGTCATAGGGGGGAAATTTTCAGGCCAGAGTCTAGTGCCTTTGACATTCTTCATTATAGCAGATAGTACTGATGGAACATAGGAAAGGAAATCCAGTGCGGTTAAACCAGAGCAGGTGTGGTAACTGGTTGCAGGACTGACCTCCACTTTAAGAACCATTTCATTAAAAGACGTTAATGTGTTATTGATACCCATACCATGAATGACTAGGGTATTAAGGAGATCCACCTGCAACTCCAGTTTATTGGAGTGAAGTTAAGGAAATTAAGTCCAGGTTATGTAGTAGAGAGTTCCAAATTGATGCAAGTGAGGAAGCCGGTTAGGCAGCACTGTCAATTCGCCTGTCTTTTGTTTTCTACCACTGCTGTGACCTATTCTACTCCTTAGGGCGTGCGTTTAGCCTCCATAATGGCGATATCACCACTACTTTTCCTTTACCCAGATTGAATAGGATGTGATTCCCATCTGTTTTCTTTGGATTCATCTAAAACAGTGGTCTCCAAACTTTTTTATGCCGCACCCCCCCCGTTGAAAAATAAAAATCATTGGGCCCCCCTTCAGAATTTTTCACAATTATTTTATAAAGATGACAATGTTTAAATATGCCTAGATGTATTTAAGCATTGCAGTTAAGTACTGTTGCCTTTGTAAAAATGCATTAACATGTTTCTGCTTAAAACAAAACACTGTTATCTGTGTAAGGCTTCTCTTGGCCAGAGCCTCGCATCCCCCCCCCCCACTAACCTGGGATCACTTAAGGCCACCTTAGGGGGGCCCGCCCCCCAGTTTAAAGACCACTGATCTAAGTGGAATTAATCTTTTTGGGCTTGAGCTATTTGATCTGATGTTAAATACAGTTTAGAAAGGTGTAGCCTTCCTTTTGGAAGTGAGCAAGCGAATAGACTCTCTTGTTCCTCTCCTAATGGTCCTGCTCAGGCTCAGCTCAGGCAGTCCAAAGGGGCTAAGGAGGATCGACTCAACCTCTTGTAACAGAAGCAAATCAACTGGCTCATCTGCGGCTATGTCCACCAAAACCAGGGCTGTGTTAATAACCTCCCCATGGTTGACGCTGTTATGAGGGAGATTGCTCATGGAGTTTCACATATACAGAAGTGCCTCTTTCCACAAGTGGCTGTAGCGTTCCCCTCGCCCCCCCTCCTCACTGAGGAACCTCAATTCCAGTAGGATTTATGGGGATCACACCTTGGGTACTAGATGAATGTACTATGGTTTTCATAGTAAATATCCTCCCATTATCTGGGCTGAGGCCCTCATCACAGCATGCTTGGAAATCTTAACTTCCTTATTATCTTGATTGTTGTCAACTGATAGGTATACAGAGGGTTGCAGCAATGGCGTGCTGCCAATGTTCGTGCCATGCCAGTCAGTAATTCTCAATTTGCAGCAGGGAGGAAATACTTGTTACATCCTGGACCAAGGTGTAGCTGACTCACTCTTCCTCCTGCCTCTCGTTGTTGGGGGTGTCTTTGTTAGGGTTTTTATTTTTATATCGCCCCATTATCGCTTTGTCTACAGGCTGAATCGGTGGCCCCATAAACCTTACCAGATTGCATAGTACTCTCCCTCAGTAGGCCCTTAGTTTTTTTCAATTATAGTCCTCCTCTTCTGACAGTCCTGCAGACCTTTCATCTCTGCCAGGTGCCCTACTTCCCTCCTGCTACTGATTCAAAGGGGTCCTTTGAACTGGAACAATAACTAGGGAGTACGGTGAAGTCCAGTGGAATATTCAGAAGTAGTACAGGGATGTTAACTGGAACTATGCCCAAGGTAAACATAGGTTCACCTGCTAGGGGTCTATAGAAAGACCTTAAAAACTAGCAGGCTTGGAGAGCGCTGCCTCACCTTCTTTAACAGCATAGTGCCGTCAATTGGCTCCATGGAAGGGGCACAAGCATGCAAGAAAAGCCTTTAGAGCCTCTTGAGTGCTCCAGGAACTTCAAATACTGGCCTTTGAAGGCCTTTGATGAGGAGTAGTATAATGCAGGCTAGGAAAAGCTTTGGAAGAAAACGTGCACAGGGATTCTAATGGAAAGCTGTGTCTGGCCTATTTTCTTTTTGGGGGGGGTGAGGTGTTAAAGGTGCAGCCCTTCCTTGGGTTTAGATTTAGGTATAGCCTGCTGCCCAGGCTCACAGTGCTGGGTAACACGTCAGCCGACATAGTGTTTTGCTACCCCCCCCCCCCACCCGCTCCCCACCCATTCCCAAAAAAATGTCTGGTAATCCATGGTCTGGCCGCTTGTGAAGACACAGCAGGACAGGATGGAGGCGGTGTAGACTGGGACCCCAGTGTGAGCAAGCCGCACTGGGCTAACGTTGGCTGCTTATGCTCAGCACTGGGGGTCTCCTAATACCCATGCGCACACTGCCTCAGTGTCTATCCCCTCTGCCGCCTCATCTCCTCGACTGGTGCTCACTGTGGTTCAACACCTTAGTTAAAGCGTGGCATTTTGGTGTGGTGGGTGATCTTCCTAGTTTCCATCTCCCCTTCTCTGAGTCATGGCCAGACTGGAAGTTGGGCTGCAGTTTATAGTAGACAGATACATTTGTTTTTATTTTTTTTCCCTTAAACTCCCTGCACTTGGCTGACTCGCGATGGGCCAGGGCCTCCTCCAGGCATAAGAGCAGTCACTCTCCCACCCCTCCGACTATAATCAAAGTCCAGGGGGGAAAGCAGCGGTATCAGTGGCAGCAGCAGTGGCTTCAGGTTTGGCCACGACCAACTCACTCCGCTTGACATAACGTAATAGCCAAAAACTCAGATTGTCCGTGCACTTTGATTAATGCTTGTTGTCAGTTAATTTGTTCTACGTTCTATGTTTTACTGTGTACTAACCCAGAGATTGTTGTCTGTAAATTGTTTTCAATCCTCTGTCTATTCGTTTTTATTTGTATGAATGCTTTACCAATAGTAAACACTATATAAATATTGATACTACGCCATGCCAAAGAAAAGGGAAGCATGGATTGTGTTACAAGTGGTGGATACGATGTCAGGCTTCAAACAAAGTTTTTAAAGAACATGTTCGCAAATCTCTCTTTATACTATTTGAGGTCCGAAGATTAAACTCGAGGAAAGCAAGTGAGAATTGTTAACATGGTTGCTCTACATATCCTGTTGGTAGAAACAATATTCTTAAAAAAAAAAAAAAACACACAAAATACAGCATTTGCTCTGATTGCCGGAGTGAGGACTTTCTCTGGGAAAGTTAACCCTTGGCTGTGTTTATAGTTTAAATGCATGCAAAGACTGTGTACAAGAAACACAATTTGTGAGAAAACTTAAGGATGATGTCACTGACCATGAAGGGCTCCACAGTTGGTTGACCAAATATTTAATTATGAGACTCTGGAGAATTCCTCCCATAAGCAGAATTTATTTTGTGGAGTAATGTGTGGTTTATGGTGAGAGGAAACATTGTTATCTGGAATCTCCACAACCAGCTCACTCAAGTGATCTATAGGTAGGCATGAATCATGCTCACCTAAGACTTTGTAGGTACGTGAATTCATCTAGTAGCATACGAGTGGTCCAGAGTGGTACCCAGCATATCAAGTTTTCTGAAGGACTAATTTATTAAGTCCCTGATTGCGTGAGACACACTGGAGCCCCTGTTATGCTATTGCATCCCTGCAATCTTCATTCATGCAAAAAGGAAGGCAAGTAAGGATTTTTTTTTCCACTCCATCTCAGTATTTCTGATGCCATCTAAAAGATATTACAATCTTTGTTAACCACCGCCATTACTTATTTTGTTACAGCAAAACTGTGTTCTTTGAAGTATACTGCAACTATCACCAACGGAAAACAGAGTACAAAGAGAATGACTTTAGGGCCAGAATGATGGCCCTAAACCTCATATCCACTGAACGATAGTAGCCCATTTTTTTGCATTATGGTATTTGTACAGAAGGGCATTACTGTAAGTGTGGAAAGCTTTGAGATTGACCTTGGTTGTATAATTGTTTTGCAGCAATGTAAGCTAGTCTAACTTGATTTCTTATTGGTAGGGCTTGGATTTTATAGCTGCAAGACCATCTTGAAAGGTCTTCAAAATTTTCGAGTAGGAAGCAGAATTTACATGTTTGTATTCACTAATTGTCGGTGGATGGTGTGAACACTGGAGAAAGCATATACCGTCCTTCTTACAAGGTTTTTATTTTTTCCACCCCTTTATGAAATCATGCGAATTGTACGCAAGCCACCTCTATTAAGATGGCAGTTGTTTTCTTCAGATGTAAATTCTATGAGGGTGTTTCAACCTAAATCAGTTTTTAAGTCGAACATAGCAGCGCTGCTCTTCTCAACATGTTGTAATCTAGTCTGTGGACTTTAACCACGCACATCACTAATTTGTTTCTCAGCATGCCTTTCAAAAATCCCTTGACGTTGTTGGTAAATGCTTTTGTTTGTCCCGCCTTGAGGCAGTTTTCATTATTGCCTTGGACACCGACCCTGTTAAGTGGATTATTACATGATCAGCAAGATACTTTAGTGTGGCGCACAATTTTTATGGTTGAGTGCGCACGAGCGCTCTGGCCCCTGTTGTAATCTCTCTGGGCTTTTAACCACGCCCATCAGTTTAGTTGGTTCGTGGGCTTGCCTTTTAAAATTCGCTTGATTTCATTAGTGAAAGGCATGCATACGTCATGCCTTTTCCGGTGCTAAGCCCTCCTCTACAGCACCGGTAAACGACTAAAAAATACAAGGCTCTGTGTTTTCCAAATGGCTTCTGCACTATTTCTTTTTATAGCAAGATCTTGCTGGGCAGTAGTCGAGCGCTTCACATGACATCAACCCTGTTACATGGATAATTCTACTATTACTGGTTAAATGGATAATCCTACTTTTGCTGGTTACATGGATAATTGCCCTTTTGCCCATGTGTTTCACTGTGAGCGAACTTCTGTTCTCTTTTCTGTGTCTTCTTCATGCTCATGGCGATTGTCGGCTCACAAATGTGAAAGTGTTTTATTTTTCATTATCAGTTTATGTGGCAAGAAAAGTCCAGTTAGGAGCTTACAACACTAATATCTCTAATCCGAGGAAATGTGAGACCCATTGTTTCTCCCTCTTCTTTGATTGTGGGCAACTTGCTTTTTCTTTTGCGATGTCTGCGGGGTCTTTTTTTTTTTTTTTTCTTTTTGCAGTTTTATGCTGCATGAACTCGACCCCAAGATATTGGAGCGCTTCATTTATTTTTTACAGTTTTATATAGCGCGAACTGGATACAAAGGTATTACAGCACTTAACATGAGCACCAGCTACATTACATAAGAACACATTCATTTTTTGATGCAAGGGGAGATTAAGTGATTTCCCCAGAACCACAGGATGTTGAGTCGGTATTGAGTCTCGAACTGTGTTCCCCAGCTCCATAGTTGGCAGCTGTAGCCCTTACACCACATCCTCTTCCCTAGGGTTCTTTGTTGGGTGTGTTGAAGCAGTCTGGGAATAATTATTTTTTTTTTTTCTACATAATGTTTCGTAATACAGGTTCTGCCATTTCATAGCGCTGCAAAGCAGGTGCCATTCTTAACAAAATCTCTATAATTAATTTGCATTAACCTTGCAGAGATGAAGAGGAGAAAAAGCTATGTAAGGACTGTAATCTGTGACATTCTTGTTCTGCCAAGACCTCTGCAGTGCGTGCATTAACCAACTGAGTTGAGTAGAGCTTAACACAAGGCGATAGCACATGTTCTTGATAACCTCCGTATGGTCACTATCCAAGCACATAGGTTAGTTCTAGGACAGATGACGAAAGGTGTTGTCTCCAAAATGGTGGAAAAGGAGTCGTGACTCCAGACCCAAGCACTTCACGTCCTCAAGCTTGATAGCAAAAAACAGCTAGCTTTTGGATGTAAATTGTGCCTCTTCAAAAAGAGTTCAGTTAGAGCAAACTCAATACAATGGTATTACAGCGCTTTACATGAGCGATTTTCCCACTGAGCTGACGGTTGGAAACCAAGGTTTCTGCCAATCAACCCAGCGGGAAAGTGGCAACATCATTGTCACTGGCTCGTAATCAAGCAGGCGGCAATGCTGCCGCCCACTGGATGCACCCACACCCTAGCAATGTTCACTGTCTGCAGAGCAGACAGTGAGCATTGCGAGGGTGCTGGGCAGCGGGACCCCTGCAGTGCCCATGCCAAATGCATGCCCCTTTTGCTCCCTGCACCTGTTCTCCGCCAGCCTTTTCATGGCGGTTAAATTGCCATGAAAAGGGTGGTTGAGGTCCGGGTTGCAATCAGCAGGGGTGGTGCTGCCCTGGCTGATTCAGTTCTGAACCGCCGTCAGCCTGTTGGGAATATTGTTCCCGTGGAGACAGCTGTGGTTTGGCAGTCCGAGTGCCAACTCTTCATTTGGCGGTCAGACCCCTAAACTGGCAGTAGTCAGCACTGCCACCGCAAGTCTGGCGATCTGTTAGATTGTAATCAGACACTAAGTGATTTCCCCCAGAATCACAGGTTGTTGAGCTGGTGCTGAGACTTGAACTGTGTTCCCCAGTTCCAAGGTCGACAGCTCTGGTCCTTATGCCACATACCCTTCCCCTAGGGTTGTTTGTCTGGTGCATGTTGGGGCAGTCTGGGAATAACTCCTTTTTTTTTTTTTTTTTTTTAAATATATAGCGCTGGGTAATACAGATGTTCTTATGTTATTCTGTTTGTATACAGTCCATGTTTTTAAAAGTTAGGCAGGTATTGCCAATGTGGATAAATAATTCCTTTAAAAATTTAACACACAAATATATGGCTGCCCCTTTTCTTTGCTCCTAACTCTTTTGACCCCCTCATTCTCTAGGTTAAATGGCTCGAAGATGCCTCTTTGTGGCTTCTTTGGTGCTATAAAGGTTTTGGTACACACTCTAGAAAGGGTTGCATCTCTAGGGTATCACAGCCAGTTTGTAGCAGTGAGGCAAAAACACTCCCAAGATGGTGGCCTTGTGGGGGTCCTCTCTCCTGCAGGGACAGGCCTGGGAGGGTTGCTGTTGCACCTGGCATACATCCATTATACTCCAAACCAAAACACATAGGTAAAAGACATTGGTGGTCATTCCAACCTTGGCGGTAAAAGCCGCTTACTGCTGTCAGAAGACCGCCAACATACCGCCGAGGCTGCGGTAAACCGCCACGGTCATTCTGACCCACAACAGGCAAACCGCCAAAATACAGACATCCACAAAAGTCCGCAACACCAAAGGGCAACGAGAAACTGGCGATGACCAAACCTCCACCGTCACGCCAACAGAAATACGCCCACACTATCACGACACACGAACCCACGCGGCGGTCTTTCAACCTCGGTATACCATTGGCGGTACACACCGGCACGCTCAAAATACACACACACTTACAAAACACAGCCACATTGAACAATTACAAATACACACACCTGATACACATACACACACCACTCCCACACACCCAACACAATATAAAACACACACCCACATCACCCTCAAACCCCCACTCCTACAGAATCGGGACCACGCACTGAGAAAAAGAGAACTGAGCACCCAGACGCGCATTTTACTTTCACCCAGCAATATTTCCACGCACTTCACACAACACACCAATACACATCACCACACAATCCACCCCACACATCACCCACACCACCCCATGGCACCACAAATACACCCCAGGTTCTCGGAGGATGAACTCAGGGTCATGGTGGAGGAAATTTTACGGGTAGAGCCACAGCTCTTCGGAACACAGGTGCAGCACACCACCATTGCCAGGAAGATGGAGCTATGGAGCAGAATAGTCGATAGGGTCAACGCTGTGGGACAGCACCCAATAAATAGGGACGACATCAGGAAGCGGTGGAACGACCTACGGGGGAAGGTGCGTTCAATGGTATCCAGGCACAACATTGCGGTGCAGCGGACTGGCGGCGGACCCCCACCTCCTCCCCCAGAATTCACAACATGGGAGGAGCAGGTCTTGGCAATCCTGCATCCTGAGGGCCACGCAGGAGTATCTGGAGGAACGGACTCTGGTAAGTCTCATCTTCACTACTTCATCCCCCCCACCCCACCAGCATGCCAACTCATACCCCCACCCCCACCCTCACCCCCACCCCCATCACATCCTGCTCCTTGCAAATGTCTCCCCATCACAGCCCACCCATCCCAACCCCAAGCCCTGCATGCGACCACAAAGCATGGACACCCATCAACAAAGCATGCCCACTGCACATACTCATCCCCCCACAAACCACCGTCACAAAAGCCCCCACACGGGAATACCAGCACTGGGGTACACGGGCACCCACCCATTACACGCTATGGCACACACAAATGCAATAACCATACTTTTATACCCCTGCAGGACCCGAACGCCGTGTCACTGAGCAGGAGGGTCCACAAATGTCCACTCCACCCCCAGAAGAGGCCCACAGTGAGGACAGCAGCTCTGTCGACCTGGATCTAGATGACCAGCCCGGCCCATCGGGGACCTCTGGACAGTCGGTTCCCCTCAGACAGCCACAGCCCATAGCAGACCTTCCCCCCTCTTGGAACACCAGCACAGCACCCACCCAGCAGGCCCATACCTATGTCCCCAGGACACGTCAATCAGCGGTGTGTCCACCACTACAGGGCACCCAGATTAACCCACCACCCCAACAACAACAGAGACCTGGGGGCAGTGGTAGTGGGCACACGGTCCAGGGGACAGAGGCCCAGGGAAACAGGGGAACTGGGAGGGCTGCTGTGCGACAGGGGGGGGGACAGGCCCAGGGAACCCACTCTCCACGAGGCCCTCTCCTCCATCATGGGAGCCTACCACCACTCCCAGGAGACGATGGCGACGGTCCTGTCCAGGTTTCAGGAGATCCAGCTTCTGCAGGAGGAACAGCATTTGGGGTTCAGGGAGAAACTACGAAACATCAGTTCCGCCCTGGCCACCATTGTAGGGGCTCTGAATCAGGTAGTCACCACATTGCGGAACACTGTGGCACCACAAAGGGCCCCTGACACTAGCATGGACCAAGAACTGCCTACCACCTCTGCCGGCGCTAGTGGACAGGAGGCCCCGCCACAGGACCAACAGGCCACCAGCACCCCACCCCCTGCAGAAGGAGAACCACCCCGCAAGCGGGCCCTGAGATCCAGGAAGAAGACAGAGTAAGATGCCAAGACCCCCCGCCAGGAAAGGATACCTCCCTGATGGTCATCCCACTGTCCCACATTGACACCCTGTCCATCCTTATACTGCCCATGCTCCACTTTCCACAGGCATTTGGACAATGCACCTGTGATACTAATAGTCTGGACTCTGCCATGGACAATCCTCCACCATCACCCCTCACCTATTTGCAATCACCCACCAATATAGAGCACTGAAATAAACACAGTTATTGCACAAAACAATCAGGAGTCTGGCTGTGAGTTTGTACAAATGTATTAGACATTACCATGCCAAAAATGCATATTTACATTGTGATGCCAACATACCACTGTCACACAGCTGTAGTCCATGGGGAAACAAAGCAGATGTCACGCAGTGGGGTCCACATCTCTGAAATTGGAAGGGAAAGTCACAACTCAGTTACCATACACTGGGGGAAAAGGTCAGACAGTAGAGAGGTAGTAGGGGTTAAGTATATGTAATATGCCGGGTTGGAATCTTACCTGTGTTTCATTGAAAATACTGCTGTATTACTGCGTTCCTGTTGTCTATGTCGTCCTCTTCGGCTTCCTCGTCTTCACTCTCCACAGGCTCCACAGCTGCTACAACACCACCATCTGGACCATCCTCCTGCAGAAAAGGCACCTGGCGTCGCAAAGCCAGGTTGTGAAGCATACAGCAGGCCACAATGATCTGGCACACCTTCTTTGGTGAGTACAATAGGATCCACCTGTCATATGGGAGGCACCTGAAACTGGCCTTCAGGAGGCCGAAGGTCCGCTCGATCACCCTCCTAGTTCTCCCATGGGCCTCATTGTACCGTTCCTCTGCCCTTGTCATGGGATTCCTCACTGGGGTCAGTAGCCATGACAGGTTGGGGTAACCCGAGTCACCAATTAGCCACACATGTTGCCTCTGGAGTTGACCCATCACGTAAGGGATGCTGCTATTCCGCATGATGTACGCGTCATGCACTGAGCCAGGGAACTTAGCATTAACATGGGAGATGTACTGGTCTGCCAAACACACCATCTGTACATTCATAGAATGATAACTCTTCCTTTTTCTGTACACTTGTTCACTCCTGCTGGGGGGGTACTAAAGCCACATGGGTCCCATCAATGGCACCTATGATGTTGGGGATATGTCCAAGGGCATAGAAATCACCCTTCACTGTAGGCAAATCCCCCACCTCAGGGAAAACGATGTAGCTCCACATGTGTTTCAGCAGGGCAGACAACACTCTGGACAACACCTTGGAAAACATAGGCTGGGACATCCCTGATGATATGGCCACTGTTGTTTGAAATGACCCACTTGCAAAGAAATGGAGTACTGACAGCACCTGCACTAGAGGGGGGATCCCTGTGGGTTGGCGGATTGGTGACATCAGGTCTGGCTCCAGCTGTGCACACAGTTCATGAATAGTGGCTCGGTCAAGCCTGTATGTCAGTATGACATGTCTTTCCTCCATTGTCGACAGGTCTACCAGCGGTCTGTACACGGGAAGATTCCTCCATCTCCTCGCATGTCCCAGCGGACGGTGCCTATGAAGGACAACAGCGATCACAGAGTCAATCAACCCACAGGTACGTAACCACAGCTTGCACAAAACACGATTCCCAATGCATTGAATGGCTTGTATGATTGTTGATACAAGGCCTAGGTATGTGTGTCGCAGTAAAAAGTAAGCCATGTGGGCCCTTGAAATGGCGGCTGCCTGACCTGTGAAGTGCGACAATGGGATGTGAGGTAAATGCGCTGGCGTGGCACACCGCGGCGGTAGGCGGTCAAAGACCGCAGCGCTAAGCAGCATTGGTTAACATTGAACCCTATGGGTCTCAGGAGCCAATGACGATGTGCGCCAGCGGCCGCGGTACGCACCGCCGCGGTACGCACTGCCGCGGGCGTGACCGCCATTTTCTATCGGCTTAATCACTCGATACCTGATCTTCGACAGGAGAGGACCTACACTGCAAGTGCTGCTGTGACCTCGGTCTGGAAGAGACAATGGCTCATGCGACTGGGGAAAGGGCCCCTGCCTTCACTGCTCAGGAATTGGATAAACTCGTGGATGGGGTCCTCCCCCAGTTTGCGCTACTCTACGGTCCTCCAGACCAACAGGTAAGTACACTGGGGCCATGCTTAGTGGCCAATGCCTGTGTTGAGTGGGGTGGATGAAAGATGGTGGGGAGGGGAGCGATTGAGGCATGCATCAAATGACGGATGAGAGCATGTGCCACATGGCAAGGGTAGGGATGGGGGGCCACTCACATTGAGGATGCAGAAGGTGATGTCTCTTTTTCTCCCCCTTTACATTTCACATAGGTCAGTGCCCACCAGAAGATTGATATTTGGCGTGCCATCGCCAAGGACGTCCGGACCTTGGGGGTCCACCACAGACGGGGCACCCACTGCCGGAAGAGATGGGAGGACATCCGACGCTGGAGCAGGAAGACGGCGGAGGCTCAGCTGGGGATGGCCTCCCAACGTGGGAGGGGTGCCAGTCGGACTTTGACCCCCTGATGTTCCGGATCCTGGCGGTGGCCTACCCCGATTTGGATGGGCGCGTGAGGACATCACAGCAGACACAAGGGGGTGAGCACACTCTTATTCTGGTGACTTTGCGCGCAGTGGAGTTGTCTGGGTGGGGGCGGAGGGCTGTGGGTATCCCTAGGCCAGGGCGATTTCTGTAGGCTAGGCCCCTCCGTAAGGCATGTCCCTGTGCCCCCGCCCCCCACCTCTGTAGGGTGCCAAGTACAGCTATTCAAGGCCCTGTGTCATCTATGTGTGCAGATGTCGTCCATAGGCTTGTAGGCCATGTCCCACGGATTGAGTAGTGGACCCCAAGTGCGTGGCGTAGTGCAGGGGGCTTCTGTGTCTGTCCTGTCCGCCAACGGTGTCGCCAATGCATGCACTCAACATGTCTTTATTTCCCCCCCCCCCCCTCTTTTTTGTGGTTTTCCTGTTCATGTGTGCATTAGCATCATCAGGCGGAGGAGAAGTGGCATCGGAGCACGAGGGAGCTGCATCCCACATGGCCATGGAGGGCCATGCAACGGATTCCGATTTCACCAGTGGGACGGAGGGCGAGGGGAGCTCCACAGCGGGGACTCTGGCAGACATAAGTGACACGGACTCATCCTCTGAAGGGAGCTCCCTTGTGGTGGCGGCAACATCTGTGCCCCCGCAACAACAGGTACAGCCGCCACCCAGCGCACCAGCACCGCCCTCCCAGCAGCCCCTCAGCGTTTGCCCCGTACCCGCTCACCCAGGAAGGTGGGCATCTCCTTCGCTCCAGTTACCTCAGGCCCTGCCCCAGTCACCCCTGCTGCCCTCAGTGAGGAGATCATTGACCTCGTGAGGACGCTCATTGTTGGTCAGTCTACCATATTGAATGCCATCCAGGCTGTCGAAAGAGAGGTGCACCAGAGTAATGCATACCTGGAGGGCATTCATTCTGGTCAGGCTGCCCTTCAGCGATCGTTCAACACTCTGGCCTCAGCACTGATGGCAGCCATTGTCCCTGTCTAGCCTCCCCCTCCAACTTCCTCCACCCAGACCCTATCACCTGTACCTCTGCCTATCCCAGACACACCATCAGACCAGCCTGCACACACCTCAACACCCAAGGGAAGCTCAGGCAGACATAAGCACCACACATCACACAGGCACACAAGCAACATCCACATACAGACATACCAACACCCACTGCCTCCACTGTGTCCCCTTCCTCCTCGTCTCCCTCCTCCCTCCCTGTCACGTCTCCACTCACACCTGCATGCACTACATCTCCAGCCACTACGTCCATCACCAGCACACACAACAGAACCCCCCGCACACGTGCAGTCACCACCCCCACTGCCATTTACACGTCCCCTGTGTCCTCTCCCAGTGTGTCTGTGACCCCCTCTTCCAAGATACACAAACGCAGGCAACCACCCACCCAACAGCCATCCACCTCACGACAGCCTCCAGCCCAAGCACCTGCACCCAAAGACACCAGACTTCAAACTCCTACAACCACATCCTCTTCCTCCACTCCCATACCCACTACACCTACCCCTCCCATTGCTCCTAAAAAGATTTTCCTGTCCAAACCTAACTTCTTTCCACCAACTCCCCCACCCCGTCCATGTCATAGGACTCCAGTCAGCACCTCAGCCACCACAAAACCGGGCCCTGTCATGACAGTCTGCCATGGACTATGGAGTCCCCCAGCCTCCAGGGCAGCCAGTTCAGTACGGAGCCAAGGCACGGGCAGCCCACCCCCGGAGAATCAATCAAAGATAGGCAGTGGCCGGCGCGAGAGGGTGAAGACACCAGGCACAAAAACCCCTACCATGGCTCCGGCAGGAGGTGTGGAGACAGCTGTCACACCGCCCAAGGTGGGGAAGGGCCACAGGCGATCAGGGAAGGCTGGGAAGGGCAGCACGCCCGACAAGACCGCCATCAGCCCAGCTGGCCAGGAGGGCCCCGCCAGCCCCATCCCAGGTGGGCAGGAGGCCACCAACATGCCCGGCACTGCAGCCCAGGAGGGCACCGCCAGCCACAGGACAGGTGGCAAATGAGCTCCACGCCATGGCCAGATCTGCTGAACTGGGCTCTTCATCTCAAGCACCGCTGAACTGGGCACCGCCGTCTCAAGCACCGCTGAACTGGGCCCTTCATCTCAAGCACCGCTGAACTGGGCCCTTCATCTCAAGCACAGCTGAACTGGGCCCTTCATCTCAAGCACAGCTGAACTGGGCCCTTCATCTCAAGCACAGCTGAACTGGGCCCTTCATCTCAAGCACCGCTGAACTGGGCCCTTCATCTCAAGCACCGCTGAACTGGGCACCGCTGTCTCAAGCACCGCTGAACTGGGCACCGCTGTCTCAAGCACCGCTGAACTGGGCCCTTCATCTCAAGTACCGCTGAACTGGGCACCGCCGTCTCAAGTACCGCTGAACTGGGCACCGCCGTCTCAAGCACCGCTGAACTGGGCACCGCCGTCTCAAGCACCGCTGAACTGGGCACCGCCGTCTCAAGCACCACTGAACTGGGCATCGCCGTCTCAAGCACTGCTGAACTGGGCATCGCCGTCTCAAGCACTGCTGAACTGGGCATCGCCGTCTCAAGCACTGCTGAACTGGGCATCGCCGTCTCAAGCACCGCTGAACTGGGCCCTTCATCTCAAGCACCACTGAACCATGAGCGCCAGGGGCTGGCCCGCATCTTAGTCGGGCAGGGCTGCACGAAGCAGTCTGGGCACCAGGCCCCACCCAGAACCAGTGGAGACTGTTATCCACTTGTGAGACTGTGGCTTTGCACTCGCCTGGATTGAACAGTGGGCAACCCACCCACTTGTGAAACTTGACAGACTGTGGCTTTGCACTCCCCAGGATGTAACAGTGGGCAACCCACCCACTGTAGAGACTTGAGAGACTGTGGCTTTGCACTCCCCAGGATGTAACAGTGGGCAACCCACCCACTGTAGAGACTTGAGAGACTGTGGCTTTGCACTCCCCAGGATGTAACAGTGGCCATGGAGGCCCCTCGTGGATCTGGCGTCGTGGACTCATCTGGCTGAGGTGCCCCCCCTTCCCTTCCCCCTGAGGTGCCTGTAGTTTTGCTATCTGATGCCCCTGCAGTGTTCTCTCCATTGGAGTCGGGTATCTTGTGTGGGCTTTGCCCATGTGATTTGGGCCCAGTGGTCCACGGACAATACATGCTACAATGCTCGGACTTGTACATTTATGTATATAACAGTTTTTGATGTAGAATTATATTTTTAAGCCAGTAATACAATATATTCCTATGTTTAGAATCATTTACTTTTGTGTTTCCATTCTTCCGGGGGGTTTGGGGGGTGTCACTCTGTGTTGATACGCATTGATGTGTGTGTTGTAGTGGGTGAGGGTGGGTGTGTCGCGTATGTGTGTACCCGTAATATTTTCTCCACCCCCCTCCCTTGTGTTGTAGGTGCAGTACTCACCGTTGTCTTCTGCGCCGGCGTTCGTGCTCCTGGTAGAGGAGTAGGAACACAAATCGCTGGGAGTATGTGGAGTTCGGGTTCCATGCTGTCCTTATTCCTCGTGGGCTGTATGGAGGTGAGCGTTTTCCCTTCGAAATGGCTGTTTCCGCCGTGTTTTTATCGGCGGGGATACCGCCTCGGAAAAGGTGGCGGATTGGTAGGTTGTGATACAGTGGGCGGTACATTGTCTCCCGCCTGTCTGTTGGCGGTGACCGCTGTACTGTTTGTTTGTGCCGCCGTGGCGGGCGGTGTGGTAATGTGGCGTTCTCTGTTGGCGGTTTCCGCCAGGGTCGGAATTCCATTTTTTTTTCTGCCAGCCTGTTTGCAGTTTGGCCGCTGGTTTAACACCGACCGCCAGGGTTGGAATGACCCCCATTGTCATTTACGCCAGTAGCTCTAACTCTCACAAATGCGAGACCTATTGCATTGCAAATGCTTGTTATCATTTGGATTTTCAGTTTCCGTCCTCAGTGGCCTCGTAGGTCCGGTGGAAGTATAAAGTGTTGTGCTGTCTTGGGATGAAGAACAAGCACTGTTGTATCTTTTTTAGCTAAAGCAATGCTTTTCTTGTTATTATAATGGAATGAGGATGCAATGTGTGCGAGGTTTAAACATGTTGACCCCATTCAAAGGAGGATGAAGTTTCTTTTATTTCATAAGCACCAGTCGATATGCTTCTAACTCCCGTAGTCATAAAATTATAAAATAGTCAAAGTATTCATTCTTATTTGAATTTTAGAGTAACTGCAAACTCATTAACCTCAGCCTAAAGGAGTGTGTCATTCCCATTGAAATGTTTGCATTTGGAGAATCAAGCAATTTCAATGCACGCTCTGAGTTGTGAGGAACTCCTGATTCATGTATAAATGATGGTTTGTGCCTGCTTCAGGATTCCCACTTGAGCGATAAGTAAAGCACACACCTGGTTTTGCCCAATCACGTTTCACCAGTAAAAGGTAGTGAAATTTTGCAGAGTAAAATGGGCAGAAAACAATGCGAAAACGTGACGTAATTGGTGATGGAAAACATCCGTTGTGCGTCTATTGCCCTGCTAAGTTTAATGAGACCACTACTAAGTGTGTGGGACTTTTATAGAGGCACGCCTTTCTCTAATTTGGAAGGCAGCAAGTTATTTTTTTTATACTTTGAGAGCTAAATTTGGGCAAGATTCCATTTTGTTCCACTTGTATTTTGGAACTGGTGATTCATACATACCTGTGTCAGTTTTTTTTAACCAATAGTATTTCTGTTATTTTTCTTCTTGATCCTTCTAGTCCACTGACCAAAAACCAAATTCACAACTGCATCCATTAGAAACTATGCACTCTACTGAACTGAAATTTCCACCAGTGGTACTCCTAGGAGTTTGCTGCCATTTTGAAATGCAATCTGTCAGCCCTTTAGAAACTTGTTGCTAGTCTTGTATCCGCTGTATGTGAACTTAAACAAACATGAGTACCAGTGTGCTCAGCAAGAAAATCACTGCTTGATTTGTGACAATGTTTGCCAGGACCTGATACTTATTTTTAAACAACAGCACTATTTTATGAGAGTACACCACTTGGTGGCATGCTCAGCATATGGCTTTGAGCACAGCATGTGTGTTTAGCAATTTGGACTGTTAGAAAAATGATAAAACTCGCACATCCATCCCATCCCTATAGTTAGGGGTGACCTACAATAGACGAAAATGTAATACTTTTTAAAATGTGATTATTAGCTCGTAATGCTGTTACTGCAGCAGTGGCAGGAACTGTGGGTGGACCCAGCTCCAGTAGAATCCCTTTGGCCCCGGAACCTATATTATTTTAGATGAAGCACTGGAGATGGCACTGACTATGCAGTGCTTCCTAAGGAGTAAACTTATCAAATGGACATTGTCAGAAGATGTTGTACGCAAGACCAGCACCCGTGACTAGTTTGACCTAAGTCTGTTGGTTTAAGGTAAGTTATGAAATGCCGAAAATAGCACACATGTCCACCAAATACAATAGAGGACAACTGGTGCACTCATCCAGACTGTAAGAGGCATCTCCTCTCACGTACGTAACCATCCACTAGGATCCTAAAACATCGACCGACAAACCTCCCATGGCCAGGTGATGGGCAGGAAGACCAAAACCCCTGCTGTAAACCACCTGGCAACACATTAACTACTACAAACACAGACTGGGTTGGACGATTGTAAGCTGTGACCAACTGTTCTAACGGAGTGCAACTGGTATCCTTTCTATCCATATCACCTACACATACTTGGGACAGAGGATGGTCAGATGCCATCATCTCCATGGACATTGTACCTTGGTAGAGGCAGAGCTGCAGAATTCGACTGGCAGCAAAATCGGCAAAAGACCAAGTAATTGTGAACACAGTGCTATATAAAACTCCTGTTATAACAGAAAAGGAAAATATACCAACTTGTAACCCTCAACAGTTGAGACCTAGCTATGCTTTTTGTCTTCCCATGCTAACACAAGCCATACAATGGAAGGCTGACAAATTCAGTCTTTACCAGACTGCGTGAAAAGAGAACATGCTAGTGAAATGCCTATGAAATTTGAGAAGAGGGACTCTCAGGCGGGATGCATATCTTTTGTTTCGTAGTTTCATTTCAAGTTCTTGAAGGCTATTGCACAGAGTGCTAAGGTTCTTATCTTGACAATGTGTGGCAGTATGGCTGTAAACTAGTAAATGCTGGAAAATAACAAATGTGTACCCTGAATTGCCAGGGAATTCACTTTTCCGCTAATGATGACATAAATGCTCTTTTTAGGGAATATTGGTATTCGTTCTTGGAAGGAATGTTGTGCTGTCAGGGCGATGCAGTTTCTGGCATTGAAAAAAAAAAATCAAGGTTGGTACGCAAGCTCAACACTGAACTCTTCAAATGTGAATTGCTTCCATCTTTCAAGCAGCTCAAAAATGCTGTGGAACACCGGACTTCACTGGAGGTGGGAGATAAAACGAAATCTGTAAAATTGCCGGGACACAGGTAAAAGAAAATGTAATCAGAAATCTACCGCAAGCCGGAGTCTGCACAGCATCAGGAAATGACTGTCACTATCAAGGGGCCTATTTTATCTTATCACATTAAGATAAACTGTTAGAGCAATAACTACTCTCTCGGCGCCATGATTTATCTGAAATACTGACAGCCACGTCGGTGTTCATGTGGTCAATACAATGGTGGAATTTATGATTTCCCGGAAGTTAGACATATTCTGAACAACAATTGTTTCAGTTTTTCTGCATTCAGAATTAACCGTTATTGCTCCCAAGTACATTCGTTGTGTGGTCAATAGCCTGATTGAAATGGAAACAAGCAGTGGCAGCTCCAGTTTGTCTAATGTTAGATGCTAGTCTTTTTTGCTTTGTATGTACCTTTATTGGTTGAGTTCTACCGATCCTCTGACAGTACATTTCTCGCTAAATGTAAAAATACATTTTTGGTCTCAAAAAGCACACACTGCAGCAGTAGTCCCTGGCACTAAAGGGAATAGCTTTGTGTGCATATTGTTCCTTGTGAAAGAGCATAATGCTGTCATTCCAAGTGAATTTAGACAATGGCAGAAGTGTGCTGGACCCATTGTCTCATGCTGTATGATGCAGCAAGTGGAAGAAAAATGAATGATAACAATAACAGGTCAGTTGAAGTCGGGAAGATAGTGCCCTATAAGACTAAACATATCTATCACAGTAGTGGTCGCCAGTGTTAAGGTATAGTTTCGTTATAGCTTCCATGTTTAGAGTTTTTTGATTGCTAGTAACTTTGGCACCGTTTCACTGACAACGTTAGTGGTAATACTGTAGTCATGCCTATCACAGAATTAGTGGGTTTACACTTTTGAGTACTTGCTTCAAGTCCTCGGATACAATAGGACGATGTCAGAATGATTATATAAAATTGTAGTCATGTCATATCGTCTCTCTCCGTTCACATAATTAAGAAGTACTGATTTTAGAGAAAACAGTAGACTATTCTCATCAAGAAGGCCTTCCTGTCCATATAAGGTAGCAGAGGAGTACTATGCTGAGTATCTGTCTGTCAGATTTTCTGCTTTCACTAACTTTATCATGACTGGAAAAGGAGTTTTGTTATATTATTTTACAATCGTGCTCCTCCCTCATCAGTGGGAACAGGAGTGCGTCTAATGTACATTTCAAAATACCTGCCTGTGTATGTTTGTACATTGTTGAAGAACCTCCCCTGACCTCCTGTCTTAGTCTCCTTTCTCACTTGGCACTCTAAACTGGCATCATAGTGCTGGTAATAAATCACCAATAAATAAATAGGAGGATTATGACTATAATAATTCGTGATCTCCAGTGTGTAGATATCTAAAAGAAATACAAGTGGGTTTACCGATCCTGGTTTTGAAAATATGTAAAATATTCTGTTAATTTGCACTTGTAAGTAACCTAAAAATACAAAATGCACCAAAATTTGGTTTCAGTGTATCTAAAACGATTGAAAGATTGGAACATTTGAAGGTGATCTTATTTACAGTTGTTCCAACCACTGATTAACAGGTGCTTTCCTACTTGTGCCTCAGTTAGTCACGCCTGGAGTTTCTCTCATGCTCTACCTTTCCCTTTCTCATTACTCCTGCAATCTGTTTGATTTCTATGCCATCCCAGGAAAAGCTTCTCTCTGAAACTCTCGGTGCTGAAGCCCAGGTTGGAAAACTGTGTGCTCTCCTGTATAAACGTGTTGTGGTTTGTATCCTTTGTGAATTGTTGCATGTTATACTTTCCCTTCACAATGACGTAATGATGCTTTGCTTGCCTTTAATTGATCATTTTTATGCTCTTTGCTTGGAAGCATTTATTTTATCTTCAGATGCAAGTTGATTAAAAGGTAGTAGTACGTAGGTGTTGTATTTACTAGGAGGTGTGTAATTGGTGAAATGAATGCGTGGCAGGGTCTAGGTATGCTGTCCATAGAGGTGCAGTACACTGGGGTAGGTTCATTAGTCCTGTTCATCCCAGCTCATAAGAGGAATGCTTTCTTTCCCTGTATCTGAAGATCTACTTTTAGGTACATGCTTGACACTACAATATTATGTTTTGAGGTCAGATATTAATAGCCCCTTCAATACTATTTCGCCTCACATCCCTAAAATTATTGTGACTATCTCTCTCACTTAAATGACCAAATTGCAATTTGATAAAATTAAAGACCTCCCTTATCCTTGGATTATTTAGTTGAAAAGTATGATACTCATCCCTCACATCATAAGGTACAGTATTGTTTTATTTTTTTTAAGTTAACCCTAAAGCACTTGCAAAACAAAGCATGGCAGGGGTTGAGGTGAAATTAGTAGGAAGTATTCTGAATGATTCCATTGTCAAATCAATAAATCATTTTGCGAGCATCAATGAGATATTCTGAGTGTGCACATATTCCCCATTTAGAAGCCTTCTAGACTTTCAAAATATTGATATCCACATTAAACGTAGAGGAAGACACCCTTGAATCTTTTAGAAGGGCTGTGCTTCATTAAGGAGCAGCCACCAAATTAAATAATTGCAACAAGCAAAGCAGGTCCCTTGTCCATGAGGAAATGAATACATTAGTTTACTACTTCAAGTATTTGGGTCTAAAACAGCTATCTGTGTTTATTTAGAGCATTATTTTGCTTCGTATAAATTACAGGGGGAGAGTCTGATATTTTATGTAGAGCATTCTCTCACTAGTGAAAGACTGGAAATGCACTGGGAAGGCACAAACTTGCTAAAGTGAAAATAGGAGACATCTTTAGCAAAATGACAGATTACGTTCTAGGAATTGCCTTGTCCTGGTGTTACAATGTGTAGTAAATCCACAGTTTTTGTCTTCTTCCTTGCTGAAGTGAAAACCATAAAGAAAACTACTTTAAAAGTCAGTGAATTAATTGGGTGTCTTTAGGCCCAAAAGAGTCCTTTTTGTGTCTACATTCAGACTTTTCAAAAGAGTGTTTCAACTCTAAGACTGAAACCCATTTAAGACAATTGCAAAACTCTTTAGGGTAATTCAGTAAAAAAAAACCTCACTGGATATATTTTTAGTAGCAAAGACGGCACATAAAGATAAGGAAAGGACAATTCTAGATTTTCCTTAGCTCAAAAAAGACTTCTACATAAAAATATTTTATAGTGAATTGCTATCTAGCATTCACATTTGAATAATTATCGGAATAGACTTATTTTTGTTAGAGTATGTTATCTTTCTCTTGTATCAGTTGTGAACATATACATGAAGGTAAATTTCCTTTATAAAGTAACAATAATTTACAGTTCATGGAGCCTTTGCAGGAAGGGCTTGGTTGTTTTGTCAGTAATCCCTTCTGCAGGAGCCAGGATCACAGGCCTTCTGTTCAAGACAAGTAGCAATGGTGAAGAGCAAGGGGGATCTCACCCATGCCATCTCACCATTTTCAGTTCGTAGCCTCAGCCCACCACTTTTGAAGTAAAGGCTTCTGATCTTTAAGGGCTCTCTTTTCAGTCAGTTTTCCGATTGTTTTTTTTTTTGCCTCTCCAACTACTCTCACCTGCCCCAGCATAAATGGATAACTTTTCACAACACATATTTTATCAGTTTTGAGCTCCTTTGCTTATCCTGATCAACTGGTCTCAACATTATTTAATTTTTAAGACTGCTCAGCAAGCACACAGTTGAAAACTACTAATACTTCTTCTCATCCTGACTTGCAGTCTGTACTTGTGGCAATGTTCAGTAGCTCTTTTTTGAACCCTAGGGTAGAATGTGTTGTATCTTGGTTCCTGAACACTACTTCGTGCCTTATCCAGATGTTCTCTCTGTGCCTGTCGGAGGTTCCACCAATATGCATTCTTTGTTTCCTCTGTTTGATTATTCAGCAGATATTAAGTATGATAATGTTTGATCCTTGTTCGGAAGAACTTTGAATTCATGTTAATTTTTACTCTTATTTCTAGGACATGTTAGCAAGCATCATATTGCACAGTATTCAGCCTCCTTTGGCCATGCAAAGTCACAGGGCCCTCTTATACTATCTGTGTGTTGTCTGCAAGTGTACATAAAACGTAACTGAAAGGTTCTCTTTCTTCCCTCAGTGTCCAAGTCCATTAACATAAACTTCAGAAAGGAAATACTTTCATATGTATTCAGTGCCCAGCGGAATAGAGTGTGGTGCTTTGAAGGTTGCATCTAACTTCCACTTTTACTTTTTTCCCTGCTCCCCCACATGTATCTGACAAGAGTAGACAATGCAGGTCGGTGAGCCTCGGCAGACAAAGGTTCTTTTAGAAATTGAGTTACTGGTTGATGGGGTCAAAACCCTACTCAAGTAGCAACCATAGTCCTTGTCAGGGTGACGTCACAAGCAAGCCCCAAATTAACATGTGCACAACCCTGTGGTAGCTTGGCACAAAGCAGTGAGGCTGGACTTGGAAGCAATGTGCAAAGTATTTATGCAACCCCTGAAACAGTAATAAAGCAAAAACACAACACAATAAAAATGCCACACCAATTTAGAAAAGTAGAGTACATTTTAGTAAATAAATCGAGAGCGAAACAGCACATATTTTATCAGTAGAATCAGAGATATGCAGTTTCCAAGTTTAAATGAAAATAGCACCAAAGAGCACAAAGCACCAACTGCGGTTATCTGGCTTGCTGAACAAGAATACCTTAGGCTTAAATCCTGCTTGTGAAGAGATGTGTCAACCCATATCAAGGAATGCTTACACAGGAGAGGCGATGCAAGGTCCAGGCAAACAGATGTGTTGCACAACAGCAGTTCTGGAGAGCTGTGAAGGGTGATGGCCTTGCATAGAGATGCATTGCGCAGTGGCGGCTCTGCTGGACAGGGTTGAGCGAGGCAGTTTCTTACAAGGACATACATGGATCCCAATGGACTGCAATGGGCAATACAAAGTCCTTGGGTCCGGCAAGTCTGCGTGGATGGGCTGGCAGAGCACCTTCAGACCCATTTTCAAGGGCTCGAGACTGCGGAGCCACCACTTTGGGAGGGCAGGTCTCACAGATGGCAGATTCCAGGTGCTGGGTTCAAGGTTGTTGGAAGCCTGTTCTGTAGCTGACGCTTCTGATTAGTAGGCCAGCCAACTAGCCCTTGGAGTCACTCTGGGGTCCAGGGTTTAGAGATCCAAGTCTAGGCCTTCCTACCCAGGCAAGAAGGTAGCAGGTCAGCACAGTAGGTGACAGCTCCTCTGTCTTGTTAACTCAAAGTGGCCCATCCTACCAACACTTGTCTTCCCTTTGTGTTGCTGTCTGGGAGCATTTTAAAAAGTTTAACTGCGGGCTACACCTAGTCATGTGACTGAGGATCAGGCTGCTCGCACCAAATGGTTAGAACAAGAAAATGACAACGTTCTAAAAGTGGCATTTTCAGAATTGTGCCTAAGCATCTTACCTTACAATTAAAGAGGGATTTTAATTACAATTCTTTAGACACCAAGCTCAACCTTTCCACCCACTCACGATTGGAGGTTGTCACTTGTTAAGGGTAATATGATAACCTAATGTTAGCATATGGGAGAGGTAGGCCTTGCAATAGTGAAAAACGAATTCTGGGGATTTTCACTACCAGGACATGTAAAACATAAACATACATGTCCAACTTTTTATATGCACGGCACCCTGCCCTTATGGCTGTGTAGGGCCTACACTGGGGGTAGCTTAGCTACATTAAAAAGGAAGGATTGGGCCTGCCAAGTGGCTTTAAGGAAAGAGCACAAGTACTTTAGCACTGGCTAGAAGTTGTAAAGTGTGCAGAGTCCTAAAACCCAACAAAAAATGGGCTAAGAAAACAGGACGGTGAAGGCAAAAAGTTTGGGAATGACTCTGCAGAAAGGACCTAGTCCAACAGGTTCTAATTATGGAACTCATGACTAAAGATGTGTATTATGTGGATTCTGCACATGTGCTTCTCTATATGAAATCCTCTGGATAGTAGAGGATAGCAAGCAAACAAGCAATTGTTTGGTTATATTGCAGTTATTCATGTGTCCTCTTTAAATTTTGAACAAAGGGGATCACTTTGTACATCTTTCATCCTTCAAGACATAGCAACACCAAAATATAAATGTACACTCTAGCTTAAAATCTGAAAATCATCACATCAGTGAGTTTAGCAACCCTTCTTGATGCAGCAAGCAGAAAAGTAGCCAATGCTTCAGATGTTATTGATTTGTCCTAACGACTGTAACATTCAACGGGCCCCTTTTCTAGATGAGATACATGCCAGCTGCATAACGGAGAACAGGTACATTATGGCTTCCTAAATCCTATCCCTGTTGCTGGAATGTGCAGGCCAGGAAAATGGACTACTGCACTATTTTTTTAAGCATTTCTTTTTCGGTCCCATGCCAGAAATCATTTAGTCATTTGCTATCTATTCAATGCCCATGCTTATATGGTAGGTGTGTTAACAAAAATAATCCATAAAAATATATAAATAAAAAATATTCAACTGATGTTTGGCCTTAACAGTACCTTCTATTAATGCCCGAAATATGTTCCCACTAGTTGTGATTAAAAGAAGAAAATTAAAAATGAGGACTAGGTTTTGCATTTCCGCTCTCTACACTCCTAGCTCAAAGGCTTTAGCCATTGCCTGTGTTCAAACTGCAGCCCTCCTGATGGTACTTGCTTACTTTTCATATTTGTGGAGTGGTAGAGTTGAGCATGCACACTAGCAAGTCATGTGAACATGTACGTTTGCTTGTTGTTGTGACATAGGAACATATAAGTTGCAATTATAAGTGGCAAGTAGGCTTTTCTGTTCATACTACTCTGGGAACTGCAAAATTTGGTTTGTCTCCTCAGTTAACAGTTAAACTGATGATGAGTGGGTCTAATATTTGTCATAAATGCCTTCTGTCTTCTGCAGCACCCTCTTTTCCATTGTCAGGTTTGAATACCCACAATTTCTTACTCTTTTTGGGAATACCAACACGCTTTTGTAATAAAATAAAGTGACTTTTCCCAGTTCAGCACTTTGATATCTTGAAAGACTACATGTAGTCAGACATCCAAATAAATAATTGTGCAGGGGACAGTTACCCCTTTTTTTTTTTTTTTTTTTTTTAAACTTGCAGCTTCTAGCCTGTGTGGTAGTCATGTGTGGGCAATGAGTTAAGGTGCATTGGAAGATACCACCTGTCACACAGCAGCATCACTACCTTAAGGCTTGCTTTACTCTTTCCAGCCTACCTATTCATTTTTTATGAAACATTTGTTTTCCCTCATTAGCTACTTCGTTGATAGTCCTCAACAATGTAGAGTGCTGCCGAGGTATGATTCTAGAACAAGTTTATAAGAAACACCTTCAAAAGTCATATACATTTATTTGTGAATGTTTGCCTATGTACAGAGGCTGAATTGGTGATACTTCATTTTTTTTTTTTTTTTTTTTTTTACAAACCAGCCAACAAGAAACAAATCATTTGTGTAAATCTAAGTATGCCAAAGCATATTTTGTTAGGCCCTTCAGAAGATAAAAGTAAACAAAATGAAACCAGAGGAAATAGAGCTAGATGGCAGTGGCTTCCTATTCTGAAATTTGAGTCTGTCCCCAGCAGCTTTAGTATCTGATCAGCCCTGAATTGATGAACTGGACTATTAAGCACAGCACTTAGCCCATTTCCTAAGCGTGCAATTCTAATATTTTACATTTTTTTCACCCAGTATTGTTTTGAAGAAAGTAGTCTGTCCCAAAAATACTTGACTGGAATCTTGTTATTTGTCGTCAATTATTTTGTAAAGTGCTGTCCTATAGGAGATGGGAAGCATAAAAACTGTTCTTTCTCAATATCCAGGAGGCTGGGAGTGAGACCAGAAGATGCCAGAAGACATAAATCAAAGAAATAGTTTCACAGCATGTTGGATATGCAGGTTAAGGTGCAGCTTCTGCCTAAGTTGCTCTTTCGAACTTCAGCCTCTCTCTCCCCAATCCAAAAAAAAAAGCCCATGTGTGGACCTACAGCAAGGTCCCTTGAATACAGACATCGTTGTTTGTGACAGTCCTATTGAGGAGTTCAATAACAGGAAGAATTAAACCAGCATCATGTTTGCCTTTGAGAGTAGGGATGTCATTAATAACCTACACTATGTCAAAAAGTCTTTGATAACCAGGAACTTGACCTCAACAACGCCTATGGTATCCAGATCTACTCCAGTGCTTAACTTTCAACATCAGATCATTATTGATACTGTGTCACTTCCCAACAACAATATAATTCAAATACTCTGAAGACTAATTTAATCCACAAAACAACCATCTCCGAGTTTTCTTCTGACTCTCCCTTTCCTGTGCAGCAATCATCTCAGAAGAGGTTCCAAACTACACTGTAGGCTAAAATATATAACAGATGGGTACTACAGACTTTGTAAAATGAGTTTGCATTAAAGCAGAAGACCCCTTGGCCTCTCACCTTTTTGCATCAAAGTCCCTCAACACCAACAGTGGCACATTTCTTCTTGTTTTTGTGGTTATTTGAGTGTTTAAATATTGAATAGTTACTAAAAGTCACCTGGTGCTGAATTTAAAAACAATCATACCACACAAGAGCAGGCTTATATACACTGTAGGTTTTTTAAATCCTTAAAGAAGGAAATGTGATACTTGATTATGGTGATGGTTAGTGAGGGTGCTCCAAAGAATAGAAACACACTAGATGATGGATCAGCCTTTGAGCTTGGAATATCTGCACAATCATGAGATGTGCCAGAGCTGGATCACATAGAGAGGGTATTACAGCCAGGTACTATAATTTACTTCTAAGATAAATGGGTGCCTTTGTGTTAAAAACCCTGTGAGCAATGCAGATGGCATTGCGTTTTAAAAATAGCTTTTCTTCCGAAAATCTATGCTCAAAACACTGGTTATTATGGTTACATTTATCAGCTGTTTTATATGGTCTAGATATTAACAAAATCTGAAATAACTGCTGAATAATCCCTTATTTGCAAATATATATATTTTTTTTTTCGGGGTGTATCAAATTTCATCTGCAGCTGAGAAAAAGATTTAAAACGTCCTTCATAATATGATTAGTGCACCAAATAAAGACTAGACGAGAGATATTCAAATCCTCCTGTGTAGGTAATGACTAGAGGTTTTCTGTAATGGAAGTGAATGATCAACATAAAGCCAGCTCCTCATGACAGTAGTAGATGGCCCACACCTAATGAAAGATGTTGTTCTTTCCATGTCCAGATCATTGGCTGAAACCGCATACATCATCTTAAAAGAAATTTCAGTAAGACTTCAAGAAAACCGCTTCTCTTTTTTAAATACTCACGCCTCACCACCACAAGTCGTCTGTGTCTTCAATTCAAGCAGTCCATTAACTTGGAGCAGATCACTGCAGTTGAAATAGAAAGATATTTTTCAGAAGACAATATGTATACTATTCAAATAAAATGTAAAACTTCTAACGACAGTTTCCAACAACACTTTAGATATCTGCTGTGCTAGAATCCAAAGTGTTTTCTATTTTCTTTGGTAGATGTCCAGTTGAACATGAAACCGTTGTCACAAACCAGCTCCTATATTTACAATCCTAAAGTCCTTTTCCTCCTATATTTACAATCCTAAAGTCCTTTTCCTGGTTGTTCTTCATAGATAATATCATGAAGGGCATTTGGTGCCATCAGGACTTTCTCTCACAACCACAGTGTTGAACGCTTCTGTAGTCCACGGACATGGGCTTGTTACCCTATTCATTGCTTATGACTATCAGTGAATATCCCTCCAGAAGAAAAAGTTACTTGTAAATAATAGTTCTCTAGCCCGGGGCCTTTTTTGAATTCCTAAACAATCCATGCTCCTCTCCGCCCATATAATGCCAAGTACCCAGGTCCCATCAAAATTAACTGAAGTAACATACATTGCAGCACGTGATGGGATGCCAGAGCTGAGGCTACCTTAAATATGCAGTGCACAGTTTAGCTCCATTAACCTGCTTCAGTCTCGCTTGATTATGCCTTATTTTCCTTCTATTTTCTTATTTGAAAAAAGGCGAATTGAAAAACTCACAGAGCCAACCACGAGGTTTGTTTCCTTGGGTGCAAAATCAGTACCTTCTAACTATATCCATCACAGATTGGGAAGTTAAGGTGATCTGAGAACTGGATCAAATTAGGGAAAGAAGGCTTTATTCACACTTCCCAAGTTATAGCAGAAATGTATGGTACAATATTGAAGATTTTGTAAATTTCTGCAGTTATGTTTTCTTTCACTCTACAGGAAGGGGATTTATATTGTTTGAGCCCTTTTGCAACCACCCAGTAGGAGATATTGATCAAGTGTTTAAAAAAAAATGAAGACATTGGAAGGTTCAAGACATGATAAAGTCAGGAAGGGGCATGGGATGTGAAATATTAATTTTCCTCTGTAGCACTTGGAGAGATTGCATAAGTAATTAGCACTTACTGGTGTTGTAGACAATACTATTGTATGTACTGATTATTTCTGATTCTGATCATTGAGATAGTAAATAACATTATCCCAGAGGCTTCAGTCCTAACCACATTGTGTACTGATGCTCTTGAGAGCTGGAAATATATGATTTTGGTATTGTCTAAAATTCAGCCCTTTTCGAAACAGTTTTGTGCAAAGATTTAGGTCCATGGAAATTACTACTGCCTGCACTGTTTGGTAAAAAAGAAAACGATTGTGATGAATCTGGAAATATACTTTGTTCGAGAAAACATTTACCAAATTAACTTGTCTAAGGTAGTTCAACTGAAAGACTGGATGCATAGTTAATAAATTACTTCTGTATAAATAGCCACTAGAAACTAGTGATTTTTGTATTGAAAGCTTATTAGGTTTCTTATAAGAACTGATTCCATGTTCACTTTGTTTAATTATTTGTAATTATACGACCTGTATCAAGTAATATTTGTGTTTACTTGCTTGATATGTTTGTATTGCCACTTTCATAGTTTAAAAATTGGTTTGGCGCCCTAGGTCTAAGATAGTGATTTTCTTTCTTTTTTAATTTGAATTGACCTCTTTATAAATCTAAAAATAAACATGATTCTGTCACTGGAGCCTGTAAATAGGACGATACAAATACAATTATAATTTCTTTAAATACAAATAATATTTCTTGGATAATTGCTGTGAGATGCTGCTCATTGGCAGGGATTATTGAATGTTTGACTCCAGTAATAATTCTCATGAAATATTATAACTGTATAATGTTTGGTTAGTCTATTTCTGCTCCGAGTATTCCTTGTGTGTCTTACAGAAATGGAATAGATACTTTTGCCTGTTAAATAACTGCTTTTGTAACTGAGATGGTGGTTTGGGTGAAGGGCAGGATGGGTTGGTGCTAGCTTAACATGCATAGAGTTGGAAGCATTGGAATTCACAACTATTAGGCTTAATTATACACTCACACAAATGTTTGGTGAACTTTGATCTCTTTTGTTAACTGTTTCTGTTTGCATTCCACTCAAGTGCTGTGCAGTTGTTATGAAAATATAATGATAATAGTGTACTTGCATTACTTGGCTCCCAATCCAGAGAGATTAACTGCAGTCACATGGAGGGTTCATCAGTGGTTTACTGCATTTACTGCATTTACTGCATAGCATCTGAAATAGTGTGTATTACATGGTATTTGATGTAATGTGGGAAGGAGGGTAAAGATTTAGTGCTCAGTTTGACTACATGTTGAGGAAAGGGCTCGTTCTTTTTGTGATTTGAAGCAAGAAAGACCCCACAGTGAAGTTATTCTTTTTACTAGTAAAAGACAATATGTATTCAAACAATAGTTTCCCGACTAAAAATCCTTCAGAATGTTACTTTACTTCTCATATTTATTTCTATAACTGTGTTGAAAAGTTTGCATAAATAATAGTATTGATCCACTGGTAGACCAGTATTAATTATGTATATTTATTTTAACCTAATTTAATATAGTTATTAAATGTTCAATTTCTCAATTAAACAGAATCAGGCATACAATTGTAGTTTCTGCTCTAGAATGTCAAAAGCTCCTGAAATATATATATCAGGATTGTGAGCCCGAAGAATGAGTGAACACAACATGTAAAAACAGCAGCCTTTTAAAGGCCTTTTGTGTTTTTAAAAGGTTGTCATGCTAATCAAATTTCACAGAGTTGCACTACAATTCTTTTAAACATTTAGTTGATGATAGAAGTGTGAATTCAGTTGTTTTCCCACATAACCTTGTCTTTTTCAATACAAAAATGACAGATTTCAGCCAAACAAACCTCTTAAACTAATTGAGGCTTAGTACAAGAATCTGTTTTAACAAGCTCTGTGCAGTTCATGAAAGACAGAGTCCAAGTTCACCATCTAACAGTGTGCTATTATCAGAATTAAATAGTTTTTCCATGACCTGCCACTTAATGTCCCAAATAGAAATTCAAGCTTCATCGTCGTTTGACTACACAATGTATTACAGAAATTGTCCTATTTATTGGAGTTGTAATTTCAAACGCCTCCTTCACGGGATTGCCATTAGTACTAGTAATCACTACAAATTATTTCTAGGGTTTCAGACCATTTTTTGAAAGTAAAATGTTTTTCAAATTATTGGTGTGGCCTATCTCAAACAGCATTTTTGACTAATCAATAAAAAATAGCCTAAAAATAATTTGACAGTTTTAGGAGTCCATTTTAATTTATTTACGTTTTTATATTTAAAACTCGAAGAAAATAAAATCGAAATACAGAATACCCTGAGTAAAATAGTTGAACCTTGCCACTGGAAGGCAACAGTGTTGCTCCAGAGTCTGAAATGCACACAAATCTTCTATATTTCAAGTAACGTAATGCACATCATTATTCTGGTGTCCAACAAATGGATGGTGACCTGAGCTAACACCGCAAGTCTTGATTACCTCTCTCTACTCTTATAAAATAGGCATTTTTATTTACTTCCATTGCATTTTCTCCCATACTCATCATACTTTTTCTCCCATATTTCTCTGCCTTCCCTGGATATACAAAAGACGGCTTTGTTTGTTTGCATGTTGTCCTCTGCAGTCATTAGAAAAAGAAACAAAGGGGATTTGCATTCTAATTTTGTCAATCTCAGACTTAGCATGCAGCTGAGCTACTTTAATCTTTGTTTCTATTGTCGTTATAGGAGACCACATCTTCAGTATCTTCTGCCCTCAACTCTAAAGCCTCCACTGTCTAATTTGAATCAGTACCTACTCATTTCTTTCTGTAATTCTTTATTTGTATAGCCCATGCCTTCAATCATAAGGGAGTAAATGTGGGCTAATGTTAGTTATAAGGGGCGTGGAGGTTGTGCTTCCAAATTTAGGGCAATTATCTCCAACGTATGTTCATTCCTCAAGTTAGTTAAACCCTATGTTTACAGTTTGTGAGCGCCACTCAAAAACAAGAAGAGATCCCTGCATAGACTTGCAGTGCTCTCTATTTCAGTTAAAAGGGTTTAGGAATTGCTGCCCTGTGCTAGGTAGACTGTCCTCAGTATATACTTTCTTCTCACTATCATTTCACAGTGCAAGGCTGTGGAGTGTGAGCGCAGAGTTGGCAGGTAGTAATAGCACACATATAGTCCCTTGTCTGGGTACCTAGATTTGCAGGTCTTTCTGCTGCTGCATTGGCAGGTATCTTTTTGTTGCCACTCTGACTGGCGGGCTTCATGGGGCTGCTAGTTCACATTCTTGTGCAGAAAATTGTGTCAGCTGTACTGCAGTCACTGCTGCTGTTGTCCAGCATCTCCTGCAAGTCGTTTCGGATAGTAATTCCCTTGGTTCTGACTCTATTGTGTCTCACTCTTCTTAATCTACAGAGGCAGGATTTTTAGGTGGGGCAGTCCCATTGTGAGCTATAAATGCACACAGTTGTAATTTACCTATGTTTTTTCCTAAACCAAAGAGAATGGGTTCTTTTATATTATTACTTGTAGATACGTTGAGGGCTTTTCTTCTGCCAGTGTACCATTATCTATCTTATGTAGAAATACAAAATAATGATCTTTCCTGTGCATGTATCTTTACACACTTTATAGCTCCACTTTGTTGTCAACATCTTTCTGGATAGTTTGCTTTTACACTTTTAAATTCTAAGTGCAGTTCAGCAAGGAGAGAACAAATCCAATGTTACTGAGAACCCCCCAGCACAAATGTCCGTTATTGATTGATGGCAGCAGAGACTGTATATTACTGATCTCTAGTAATTTCAAGATATATAGAAGGTGCTTATAATAAATATATTGTTCTAGTAAAAGGTCATAGAGATTAAAAGGATTCCTTCCATAATTGTAATTTATGAATTTAACACTTACATTGTGATTCTGTCTAGACATCAGCCATCTTCCAGACTGCTTCATAGATTCTGAGTACAGTGCAGACAGTTGAATACATCATGCCTGTTTGTGTAATCGGTTTTAGAATTGCAGCCATTTTGCTTTACTACTAGTTTTCTTGTACTCTTGTCTTTCCTGTCATCATTAGTTGAGAGCTTTTCCTGCTTCTTCTGACTTTTTAATGGGGATTCCATGATGGCGATTAAAGTTGCTTACTTGCAATCTCGGTTTACAAACATCCCTGTCACAGCTAATAGAATTGATACAAGCCACTGGTTGTAACTGCCATTGCAGTCCCTTTTGCACTCTGAAATGTCCTGACTGCTTTGCAGGGGCAATGTCAATTTCTTTATCCATGAGGTTTTTGTCTACAGATTTTGATTGTATGATTTCCTTTAAAAAAAGAAAGGGTACACAAAGGTACTAAATCAGATCAGTAGCATATTTTTATTTTTTTTGCAAGGTTGAGTCTGTATTACAAGTAATATGAATTGTCATTCGATTTAGCAGTAATCCTAGAAATAATTGACCAGCATCCATATCCTGTGGGTAAACAGTGCATTATGGTTAATCATATTGGAATTAAAACAGCGTTTCATTACCCTTCAATTGTTCCAGAACTCCAGTAGTTACCAGCGTTCCCTTCATAGACAGGTATGCCCTTGGGTGCTTTCATATGTCCTTCGAACTCAGCTTCAGGTAGGCTATTTACCTAGAATGTCTATATTGATCTTCCTAAATGTCTAGTCTGATCTTGCCCACAGTCTGCAGTATCCTAGTGTTCGTCAATTAAAAGAAAATAACATATGATAAAGAAATTAAATTAAGTGATGGCACTTCCTCATTTCTGAATTTCTTTTGGTTGAAATATTAATGAACAAGTTATGTGCTGGCCAGTTCCTAATTGAGCTTGAGCGTAATTACTGTACCCATAGCTCACAGTTTTGTGACCACCTAGATCTGAAAGAACACTGTCTGGTACCTACCACTGCACTAGAGTTCTTTCTTTGAGAAATCACACATGGCTTCTAGCCTGCATATCTGTATTATCTGACCCTTATCCAGTCTGTGTGATCATTATATATTTATAGACTTTTAAAGTAAGGCCTGGGTGTCCATTATGCCTTTTTCAGAAATGAATGCTTTATTTGATATACTGGTTGTGTTTCTGTGATAGAAGTTAAGGCACCATGCTACAATTAATGCACAAAACACTCAGTACAAGTGATCAAGCCAAAACCTTGATGTTTCCGTACAGCATGTACATTGGCAACAAAATGCCGTAGCTGATATTTAAAGTTCACCTGTACTTCTTTCAAAATTAAAATACAATTTAAAAAAAACATGGATTCCTTTTTTCGCTTGTCAGGCAGCCTCTGCAAGCACCAACGTAAAAGGGTGCTGTGAATTATTTAGATCTTATTGTGCAACTTCAACCCTGAATTGTTTGCCTGACATACTTTATTGAAATAGAAATATATGCAGTAATGGTAAACACTGTAAATCCTCAATCAAAGGACCGCTAGAAATACTATATAATTTACTAAAGGTTTACTTAGTCACTAAAGCACCAGTAACTTCAGCTGGAGACATCCACAATATCAAATAAAATTATCCTTATTCCACATTCCCTTTATCACTGAAATATTTTCAGATGCACTTCCCTTTAAAATGTTTCTGTTACTACCTATACAGTCATTACATCACAGACGGTTTCTGCTGTCTTTAAAGTGTTGTTCATTGATATTTTAACCTTGTTAAATCTTCTAGAATAGCTAGTGCATTTCAGACTTGTTGATAAGTCTGCTCTTCAATTGTCTAGAATTGTTGTTGCATGATCCTCTGATAAGTGTATACTTAGCTTTCAATATGTTAGTTTAAATTAGATAGCAACCAAAAACAATTTAAAGCAGGTGGGAGGTTGCAGGTTAAGCCACTATCTGGTTTGTTTGAAAATCATACTACTGATCATAAGGTATCAGTTTATTTTCCTATTTTTATAATTTTTCATGTACTGACAATTTAGCTTAGGATTTTGATGATTTTTGTATGGGTTTCATCACAGTTGGTCTGTAGTGTTTGTGTCTGTTGTCCAGACTATTTTCTTCAAGTTATTTAGACCTTCTGCAGAGGTTGCTATAGTAAATGGATTTTTTGTTGAGGGATTTTAGGAGGGGCACTTCTCCCTATTTGTAATAAGTATGCCCAAATTTGGGAGTTGTGTTATCAGATCTGTTTAAATAAACTGTAAATTTATTTGTAGATTAATGACCTAGTTTATAAACATGTTACGATTAGCCTAGGCATAATTGTGGAGTCTAGATTTTCAGTATTAAATCTTCTGATATAAACCTGGAACACTTCCCACACATAACATAGCATTCTTAAGAATTCCATAGACAGAATTCCAATAAAGTGAGAACTTGGCTTTTATTACATTATTTAAAGTTAATAATAATCTATTTGCATGGCAGCATGAAATGAACTGAGAAGGAGTAGGTGATTTCTATTAAATTTGACTGATAGTGGGCTCCTTTTCTGTGCTTCTTTTGACAGCTCTTTGCCAGAAGAGAAGAGCAAAACAAAATCTGCTTATGACGTCTGTCCCAAAGTAGGTGATAAGCAGGTCCCTGACCAGTCTGCAGTAGATGTGGAAGTAAAGAGAAGCCGAGCACGTGAACGCAGGAGAGAAGGGCGGTCAAAAACCTTTGACTGGGCAGAGTTCCGCCCAATCCAACAAGCCTTGGCACAGGAAAAGGCAAAAGCTGCAGAGTCCTCTAGCCCTGTTGTGACCTCCTCAAAAGACGCTAATGGCTCTGATCCTGACCAAGTAGACCAGGAAAGGGAACGAACTCGAAGGCGAGAGGAGAGGCGGAAGCGATTTGATGTAATTGATGGGTCAAGCATGGAGGACATATCTAGGATGGAAGTAGACAGGATTCCAGTGGCATCTGCATCTGTTGAGCTGAAGCCACAGAATGTTCATGTAGAGATTGAGCAGCGATGGCACCAAGTGGAGACCACTCCTCTACGTGAAGAAAAGCAAGTTCCAATTGCACCACTTCAACTTCCTGCATCATCATCTTCCCCCGGTGGCCTCCAATCTGAGAAGCTAACATCACTTTTGGATAAAGAGGTAATGTTAAGCATCAGTCACTCAAATGAGAGGCAGTACATTTCACAATTGTTTCTGGGCTTGTAATCTGTGTAATTATATTTTCAGATGTACACAAGAACAAAATACAGATGTGACTTATTCTCTTTTGGTTCTTCAATGTGTTCGGTCAAGACCATTTAATAAACAATAAATTGTAGGAATAGATGAGTATTTTAAACTCTGGGACATTCCACTGGTAACAGCTACACCTACCCAGTAAGTAATGCACACTGGATTTCACTCTTCACAATTTCAAGATTCCCAGAGAGTTATATAATTTCTCCTAATTGTGTGTCTGAATTGGTTCCTTTCTATTCTAAGTCGAAGTGCGACATTCGCAAGCTGAAGTCCCGCGAAGGATATTTGCGATCTCTCAGAAGATAATTAAAGCCGGCATGGAAAAACATAGTTAAACACATGATAGACATTGTTTTCTCTGGCATACACTGTAAGCAGTTGTAGCCTATCTCTGAAAAAAGTTTTGTTGAAAATGTTATCCTACCAACAATATGTTGTGGTTGTTGAGTAGTATATAATGCCCACTGCTGTTCATGGTTACAGCTAGAGAGACACACCATTGGAAGGATAACCATCCTGCATTCAATTATTGAGCAATATTGGTGTAACTGTTTCACTCAAATACTTATCATTCTCTTCAAATTGTGTTGCGCCATTGAAACAAATTCACCTATCTTAGAAAGGTGTCCCACCGCTGATAAAGAAATAGTTTTAAAAGAATGTTGCTTATGGAAGAGAACAAAGTGAGATGTTGTGTTGTCGGTGCATGTGAGATTATTGTGTGCGGTGACCGATGCTGCCGCAACATTTTTTTTTAACAAAAAAAAAAATGCTGCTACCATGCCATAGAAAATGTTTCTCATGATGAACTGAAATTACGAAATAGACTGATAGATGAATTTTTTAAGTAGCTAATGGACATAATATTAAGTTTGTGGCAGTGTATCTAGCAGGTGTTTCTGAGTAACACCCTTGTATGCTTCAGTATGTTTATAAATGTGCAGGTGTAACATGAAGAAACTGATACACACTCTGGTCAATGTGAGGTGGAGCCACCTGTACATGAGGTTAATCATTAGTATTCCAGAGACACCATCTGAAAATAAACCAGCATCTGCACCTAAGCTAATCCAAGGCCGAGAACAGATTTTGCATCACATCATAACCGGTTAAAACAGTGAAGTGTTGGCAGTGCAGAGAACTTAGAAAGTGAAAGCTATACCCTGAACATAACAGTTTCAATGGTAGCAACTGTTTGGCCTTGCAAGCTGATGTTCCACATGGAGAAGAGGCCTCAGAGCAGAGGAAACCAAATACCTACGTGTGCTACTGGAGATCAGATTTGTATTTTGAGTCCCCCTGCCAACAGCTGGCAGGTGACAGCATTTAAGGCTGTATTTAGCAGATTGAATTCTAGTTTCCTGTGGCATAAAGACCCCTGGGTCATGGATCATTCTAAAGAGTGAGCTTGACCATTGAGTGCACAAGGAGGTTTAATAGGTGAGCCCCTACCCCACCCCCTTCACATACACACAAAACACCTGAAACGGGCCTAAAGATTTATGCCCCACAAAAACACCTGGCATATGGCATTTTTAAGAATCGTAAAAGTAAATGCACTGCAGTGCCCTACATGAGTGATGGGATGCTTACTTAATTAGCAAATGGCATGTTTCACCTTCTTAAGGCAATCCATGCACCTTTCCATAGAACATAACTTGTGGGTTGCTCTCTACCTACTTCACTCCTCCAGAAGATAATGCTGGAGACACCGTAGAAAAACTGAATAATTGAAAAAGAGCCTCAGAGCACAAACAACAGCAAAAGTAGTTCTGCAAATATGCAGAGTTCAGTCCTTGTGGTGCTTCATGGAGCTCAGTCATGGCCAGCTGCCATGTATGTATCTGGCCACTGGCAATTTGTAAGAAACAAATGGAAGTAGTCAGGCTCTTTGTACCCCCAAATGATTAAAAATCCGTGCAGTTTAGTGACAATGTATCCCTGACCGTTCAATCCAAAAAACACATCATTCAGTGGCTGCAGCCGTTGTTGAGTAAAATATTTGTGAAAGGTGTTGCAACGGAAAGCATCAAGGTGATCCATATGGAGAGGTCCAATATTTGCTGTTGACATTTACTATATATATTTGCAGCCTTTTGTGATATGGATACAAAGGGAAGCTATTCCTGAAAGGATTTGTCTTGCATATCCATATATATATGCACACATGTTCATATATGCCTGAGGTCCTCAGTGTAGAACTCTGTATGCTTGAAGTAGTGTTATCCACCTCCTTTACAGGTGTGTCTCCTGGAGAAGGGTTACGTCCACCCCTTACACTTTTGAAAAGACAGAATCTTGTATCTCTTGTCTACAGACCCCATTCCACAAACATTCCAAGTGAGGTAGGAGAATTTTGTGCTCCTCTCCATTGCAACCTGATTTTCAAGCCTGTCCCCCCTGCCCAGAATCTCCTGTCAAGCAACCAACACCCCTCCCCTCCATCCATCACAAAGAACACACAGCCAGGAGGAAGTCTCATTAACTGAGCAACCAAACAACCCAACACCCCCATCCCAGGCTGAAGTAGCAATGGCCCGCCAGCCACAACACAAAATAAACCATAACTATAGAAGCCAAACTTCCAGTGTCATTGTGTTGTATGAGGTTTTCTCAAGAGGGGTGGCTTCCACAACATCCATTATGAAGATCTCTCCACCACCAAATCCCCTGTAATAAAGCAGCAGAGGATCAAGATGGACGCAGCTGGGCTACCCTCAATAAAAGCAGGTTAGGTGCATGGGTAGGCCCATGGTCTTCCAGGTCGTGACAGATGTGAGACAGTGCATCCCCACAATAGGAGCCCCATCTCCCAGCTGGCAGAAGGATGAGAATCAGTGATATAAATGTGAAAGACCTCAACATTCACAGCCTGGGGGGGGTTACAGATGGTCTCGGACTCTCTGAGGGGGAGGTTTATCAATGTGGCTCTGGGGAGCTCTCCATTCCCTTCATCAAACAGGATGCCATGTCTATTGCTGCTGCTCTCTCCTTCTTAGTCTGTCCTATCATCTGGAGTGCGCTGCTAGCACCTTTTCTCCTTTATCAGCAGTGGCGTTTCAGCCTGGGTGGTTTGGGGAGGTGCCCTCCTGCAAGGCCACCTTTATAGGCCTCCAGCCAGTCCCATGCAGCAGACGGGTCATCAAAGAAAGTAGCTTGCCCATCTACTATAGTTTTGAGGTGGGCAGAGAACAAAGGAAATGCAGGGCCATCTCCACACTCCGCAAACAGGGTATCTAGCGTGGACTTGACCAATGGTTCCCGCTGCACAGCACTGCCGCCCACCTTCCTTCCCCCACTGTATCTGGCCTTCTCATTTGGGCCTCCTCAACAGCACTGTCGTCATGCTGGACACCTCCTGTAGTCTGTGGCTAGCTGAGCTGTATAGGCACCGTGCCAGGGCTCCTCGCGATCCATCTGTCCTCATGTACAACACCCCTCCCTCTCTGCACAGGTATCTTTCGCAGAGAGGGCACTTTCTGCAAAGCCAGGCAGGCGTGGCTACTCATCAGCGCCTTACTACCCTGGGTCTTGGTCCCCAGCAGGCACAGCACCACCAGTCTGCGGTAGAGCGGGTTCTGCGCAACTTTCAATGAGAGGAGGCAGCTGACACTCGTAGTCCAGGCCTGCGGTCGGGCAGCAGCTACTCTCAACCGGGGCTGGGCCTGCAACTTGCCTGATGCCGGCACCCAGGAACATCCCAGGGCCAGGTAGTCGGATAATAAAGGAAGCTGGAGCTTTCATGGCCACCCATGCCCGCCCACTGCCTTCTTACATGCCACGGCATGGCCGAGACCCCTCTCATTGCTGGAACTTTCGCGTTGTCACACCTTCTGGATCGTGTCTCCCTCTGTTCTGGGGTGCAGTCTGCTTCCACAGAATCTAGGGGCAGCCCAAGGCAGTGGCGTAACAAAATCTTAGTGGGCTCCCCTGAGAGAGAATGGTGAGGGGGGGCTCCCTACAATGCCCATTCCCTTGCATTCGTCAACCACCTTGTAGAAGTACTTAACCTTTGCCCCCTGCATCCACATAATATCAATAGGATTTTACATGATATGTTTGGCGCCAAAGAGGAATAATTTGTTCTTGTGGGATGGGCATGCTCTGGATACATACACATTTAAAAATCGAGTCATAATCATTTTTTTAAATATAACATTATTATTTTTATTAACAAAAAGTAACGTTAGGGGCTGAGTGACTATTACCCTCATGGCACCTAAATAGGGGAGTAGGTTTGTTAGGGATTAGCAGATGCAAATTAAATCTAGTCACCCCAAGGTTAAGACAAAACAAGTTATTTCTATTTTGTCAGAACAACTTAATCTTCCATAACTTTGCAGGGCTCCCATTTTATGAATCTGACAGTTGTCCGTTCCATTAATTGCCTTATTCAGAGTGCACAAGTGTAGCATCAGTTTATCTATGACCTATTGGGTCCCCCCGAAGTTCACTTCTAAGGACACCAGTGATAGTGTGGCTAGTGGTATTTTAGATATCCCATATAATAAAATGCATAGAAGACATAATGCAGGGGTATGTAATGGGCGATATAGGTATGGGTAAGAGATTTGGTCACCTTTTCAGCGCATCTCCTTAGATTAAAATAAATCACCCCCTTAGTTTTATTGCATATGCGGTGGACACTTAACTGTGTCAAACATAGCTACCAAGTTTAAGCCAGCTTGTGTGTGATATTTCATTGTTTATAGCAGCTAATGTGTGACAATTTCAGGCCTCACGTGTGACACTCTCAGTGACACCTAAGGGAAAACTTTGCAGATATTAATAGTTATTAATATTAAGTTCACAGATTTTTTTTTTAATGTAATGCAGATGCTTTATTTTGGTTTAAAAAATTTATCAAGCACTTGCAAGTATTTTAGTAAAGCTGGTTGCTTTCATTTTTCAATGCTGTGCTTTTACTGGGATATATACAGGGAGTGCAGAATTATTAGGCAAGTTGTATTTTTGAGGATTCATTTTATTATTGAACAACAACCATGTTCTCAATGAACCCAAAAAACTCATTAATATCAAAGCTGAATATTTTTGGAAGTAGTTTTTAGTTTGTTTTTAGTTTTAGCTATGTTAGGGGGATATCTGTGTGTGCAGGTGACTATTACTGTGCATAATTATTAGGCAACTTAACAAAAAACAAATATATACCCATTTCAATTATTTATTATTACCAGTGAAACCAATATAACATTTCAACATTCACAAATATACATGTCTGACATTCAAAAACAAAACAAAAACAAATCAGTGACCAATATAGCCACCTTTCTTTGCAAGGACACTCAAAAGCCTGCCATCCATGGATTCTGTCAGTGTTTTGATCTGTTCACCATCAACATTGCGTGCAGCAGCAACCACAGCCTCCCAGACACTGTTCAGAGAGGTGTACTGTTTTCCCTCCTTGTAAATCTCACATTTGATGATGGACCACAGGTTCTCAATGGGGTTCAGATCAGGTGAACAAGGAGGCCATGTCATTAGATTTCCTTCTTTTATACCCTTTCTTGCCAGCCACGCTGTGGAGTACTTGGACGCGTGTGATGGAGCATTGTCCTGCATGAAAATCATGTTTTTCTTGAAGGATGCAGACTTCTTCCTGTACCACTGCTTGAAGAAGGTGTCTACCAGGAACTGGCAGTAGGACTGGGAGTTGAGCTTGACTCCATCCTCAACCCGAAAAGGCCCCACAAGCTCATCTTTGATGATACCAGCCCAAACCAGTACTCCACCTCCACCTTGCTGGCGTCTGAGTCGGACTGGAGCTCTCTGCCCTTTACCAATCCAGCCACGGGCCCATCCATCTGGCCCATCAAGACTCACTCTCATTTCATCAGTCCATAAAACCTTAGAAAATCAGTCTTGAGATATTTCTTGGCCCAATCTTGACGTTTCAGCTTGTGTGTCTTGTTCAGTGGTGGTCGTCTTTCAGCCTTTCTTACCTTGGCCATGTCTCTGAGTATTGCACACCTTGTGCTTTTGGGCACTCCAGTGATGTTGCAGCTCTGAAATATGGCCAAACTGGTGGCAAGTGGCATCGTGGCAGCTGCACGCTTGACTTTTCTCAGTTCATGGGCAGTTATTTTGCGCCTTGGTTTTTCCACACGCTTCTTGCGACCCTGTTGACTATTTTGAATGAAACGCTTGATTGTTCGATGATCACGCTTCAGAAGCTTTGCAATTTTAAGAGTGCTGCATCCCTCTGCAAGATATCTCACTATTTTTGACTTTTCTGAGCCTGTCAAGTCCTTCTTTTGACCCATTTTGCCAAAGGAAAGGAAGTTGCCTAATAATTATGCACACCTGATATAGGGTGGTGATGTCATTAGACCACACCCCTTCTCATTACAGAGATGCACATCACCTAATATGCTTAATTGGTAGTAGGCTTTCGAGCCTATACAGCTTGGAGTAAGACAACATGCATAAAGAGGATGATGTGGTCAAAATACTCATTTGCCTAATAATTCTGCACTCCCTGTATACATCAATTATTTTTAAACTATATGTATTCCATATTGCTTTTAACTTTGGCCCGGCACATTATTCAAAGCATGTCGGAGGAAAATGGGAACTCTGGGTTTCCATCAGATACTTTAATGGCGACATTGTGTATTCACGGGAAACGCCCTAAGGCCGACTCCGGAACAACGGAAGTCCTGGTTAACGAAAGCTGAACAATGCTTTCCTTAACCACAACTTAGTTGTTTTGTGCCTTACAACGCACATGCGTGGTTAATGCACAAACAAGGGAGTCAGCTGAGGAGGATGACGCGATGAGGTGACGACTCAGGTAAGTGGGGCTGGGGTGGGGGGGGGTCGTGGTTTTAGTTTTAGGGGCGGGGTGGGGGGTTGGGGTATTTTCTGTTTTGGGGGTCGGGGGCAGGGGTGGGGGGTCGTGGTTTTAGGTTTAGGGCCGGGGTATTTTCTGTTTTATGGGTGGGGGAGGTCGGGGTATTATCTGTTTTAGGGGCGGGTGGGGGGGTAGGGGTTTTAGGTTTAGGGCCGGGGGTGGGGGTATTTTCTGTTTTAGGGGTGGGGGGGGTCAGGGTTTTAGTTTTAGGAGCGGGGTGGGGGGATCGGGGTATTTTCAGTTTTAGGTGTGGGGGGGTCGGGTTTTTAGTTTTTGGGGTGGGGTGGGGGGGTGTCGGTTTTAGTTTTAGTGCCGGGGGTGGGGGGGGTCGGGGTTTATTTTCTGTTTTAGGGGTGGAGGATCGGGGTTTTAGTTTTAGGAGCAGGGGTGGGGGGTCGGGTATTTTCAGTTTTAGGGGGTGGGGGTGGAGGGTTGGGGTTTTAGGGGTGGGTTGGGGGATTTAGGTTTAGGGGCAGGGTGGGGGGCTCGGAGTAGTTTAAGGGGCAGGGGTGGGGGTCGGGCTATTTATAGTTTTAGGGGTGGGGGTGAGGGGTTGGGGTTTTAGGTTTATGGGGTGGGTTGGGGGGTCGGGTAATTTTAGGGGTGGGTTGGGGGGTTTAGGTTTAGGGGCTGGGTGGGGGGGGCTCGGAGTAGTTTCAGGGGTGGGGGTTGGGGTTGTTTTAGGTTTTGGGGGTAGGGTGGGGGTCAGTTTTAGGGGCGGGTGGGGAGTTAGGGTTTTAGGGTTGGGTTGGGGGAGTTTAGGTTTAGGGGCAGGGTGGGTGCCTCGGAGTAGTTTTAGGGGTGGGGATACTTTCGTTGTTAAGGCATTCCTGGTAAAGGCATTAGTGGTAACAACAAGGTCGTTGTTCCGACCTCGTTGTTCAGGCATTCGTTGTTCCGGCAGGCGTCGTTCCGACATACATTCTGTATTCACTTGTAATGACTAGCATGTACTGTCCTGGCCTTACGTATTTCCCTGTATCAGTACATGTAAGAAGAAAATACTTTAGAGTGTGTTCTACAGCAGTCCCAATGACCGCTGACTGATAATGTAAGTAAACAAAGACATAAATGCAATGCTAAAATTAATGCAGATTATTTTATATAAAGTTTTACTTAACAATCGTGTATAGGCCTTTGCAAAGCCTTAAAATGTGAAGAGCGGGCTGGCATTTAGCTCTGGGAAAGATGACAACCCTATCTCTCCTCCAGTAAGTTCTGTGCTGCCTCTTTACTCTAAAATTTGCAGTGGTATGTGGGGGACGCTCTCTCTCAGGGCCCACCTCCCAACCAATTCCTGTAAGGTGCGTGTCAGACTCGGACTGAAAAGAACATTTCAAATACATTTGTTCCTTTTTAGTCTGAGGCTGCACTGTGTCAACTCCAAGCAGGCAGCACACTGCAACTGCTTTAGAGACACACACTGCACAGACAAGCTGAGGGGGCCCCTTCCTACTGAGAAGACCAGGAACACCGCTCAGATATGGTGCAGGGGTTGGAGGCAGCTCTCAGAGCTCCTCTAACTAGTGGCTTTCTTGGTATGCGGCCAACCATGCCCCCATTTACATAGATGTTTATATATAGTATTAAACATAAGTGGAATATATTAAGATTACATTATATTAAACACATATTTTAAAAAATACAACATTTACTACTTCAAACTCTATATTAAAAAGAACAATATTTTTGCCCATTTTTGGATATTGGTGTCAATATATTTTCTCTGATATTTTTGTACTTACCATTATCAGTATAGGAGCACAATACTGTGGCAAACTATATGTTCGGTGGCATGTGTAGCTGCAGATACACATGTTGTGCATAGTCCGCCGTCTGGTGTTGAGTCGGAGTGTTACAAGTTGTTTTTCTTAGAAGAAGTCTTTTCGAGTCACAAGACCGAGGGACTCCTCCTCCTTTGTTCCATTGCGCATGGGCGTCGACTCCATGTTAGATTGTTTTTTTTCCGCCATCGGGTTCGGACGTGTTCCTTTTCGCTCCGGGTTTCGGGACGGAAAGATAGTCATAACTTCGGAAAACTACGTCGGTATTGTTTCGTTCGGTATCGGGTTAGAATAGAATCGACACCGAATCGTGAAGAGCTCCGGTCGCCCTTCGGGGTAATTTCGATCCCCCGTCGGGGCCTGGTCATCCCGACCGCATGTAACATCGACACTGATGGAACGGACCCCGTTCCGATTCTGTCCTAAATGCCACAATAAATATCCATATACAGACCAACATTTGGTCTGTAACTTGTGCCTGTCGCCCGAGCACAAGGAAGAAACGTGTGAGGCCTGTTGTGCGTTTTGGTCCCGAAAAACGCTCCGTGACCGGCGAGCCAGAAGATTGCAGATGGCGTCCACGCCGACAGGACACCGAGAGTTCGAGGGACAAGGAGAAGAAGAGGAAGCCTTCTCCATCCATGAATCAGACTCGGAGGAATTCGACGTCGAAGAAACCGTGAGTAAGACGTCAAAGCAAGCACCACACAAGAAAACATACAAGGCCCAGGGGACGCCACTGCCAACAGGCCATGGCTCAACCCATAAAGTAGGTGACCGTCCATCGGCACCGAAAAAGGCCGAACTGGTGCCGAGATCGTCCGACTCGGGTCGAGACACAGGCACGCAGCAATCTCGGGACCGAGAAAGTGCTGCCGAAAAAGATCGACGCCGAGACAGCGGAACCGAAGCTGCTCGACGCAGAGACAGCGGCACCGAGGAAGATCGACGTCGAGAAAGCTCGACGCCGAAAAAGAAAAAATTCTCCTCGGAGCCGAAAACAAGCAGAGACACAGTTTTGGTGCCAAAACGACCAGCAACCGAACCAACTGCCAGCTCATATACAGAGGAACAATCACTGTCCTTTAAACCGGTAATACAGCAATCGGTGCTCAATATGCCGTTCAATGAACAACAATTGTTTGGACCCGAAGTGGACACGGCAATTGAGAAATTGAAAAAGGACACGGACACAGCCAAGGCCATGGGCGCACTCTATTCCCCGCAGGGCAGAGGCACTTTCGGCACCTTCGGCAAAACAACCTTCAGAGGGGGGTTTCGGGGTCAAGCCACACAAGCCAGCACCTCACAATCTACACCGTCTACCTACCAGGGACAGTACCAAAGGGGAGGCTTTCGGGGCCAGTATAGAGGAGGACAATTCCCTAGAAACCGGGGAAAATTTCAAAGTCCAAAAACCCCTCCAACCAAACAGTGACTCACAAGTCACTCAACCCCTTCACACAACACCAGTGGGGGGAAGACTAAGTCAATTTTACAAATCTTGGGAGGAGATAACAACAGACACTTAGGTTTTAGCAATTATCCGACATGGTTATTGCATAGAATTTCTCCAACTCCCTCCAGATGTCCCACCAAAAACACAGAATATGTCAAAACAACATCTAGACCTTCTATAACTAGAAGTTCAAGCATTACTGCAAAAGGACACAATAGAATTGGTACCATGTACACAAAAAAACACGGGAGTTTACTCACTGTACTTTCTAATACCAAAAAAGGACAAAACACTGAGACCAATCCTAGCTCTCAGAACACTAAACACCTACATCAAATCAGACCACTTTCACATGGTCACGCTACAAGACGTGTTACCACTGCTAAAGCAACAAGACTACATGACAACCTTAGATCTAAAGGACGCGTATTTCCACATACCGATACATCCCTCGCACAGGAAATACCTAAGGTTCGTATTCAAAGGAATACATTACCAATTCAAAGTGTTGCCGTTCGGTATCACAACCGCACCAAGAGTATTTACAAAATGCCTAGCAGTAGTAGCTGCACACATCAGAAGGCAGCATATACACGTATTCCCGTACCTAGACGATTGGCTAATCAAGACCAACTCCCTCACAAAGTGTTCACACCACACAGATTATGTCATACAAACCCTCTACAAACTCGGTTTCTCCATCAACTATACAAAATCTCACATTCTGCCGTGCAAAACACAGCAATACTTAGGAGCGACAATCAACACAACAAAGGGAATAGCCACTCCAAGTCCACAAAGGGTTCAAAATTTTCACAAGGTTATACAAGCCATGTATCCAACACAAAAGATACAGGCAACGACGGTATTAAAACTCCTAGGCATGATGTCCTCATGCATAGCCATTGTCCCAAACGCAAGACTGCACATGAGGCCCTTACAACAGTGCCTAGCATCACAGTGGTCAAATGCACAGGGTCACCTTCTAGATCTGGTGTTGATAGACCGCCAAACATACATCTCGCTTCTATGGTGGAACAGTATAAATTTAAACAAAGGGCGGCCTTTCCAAGACCCAGTGCCACAATACGTGATAACAACAGATGCTTCCATGACAGGGTGGGGAGCACACCTCAATCAACACAGCATCCAAGGACAATGGGACGTACATCAAACAAAGCTGCATATAAATCACCTCGAATTGTTAGCAGTATTCCTAGCGTTGAAAGCATTTCAACCCATCATAACCCACAAATACATTCTTGTCAAAACAGACAACATGACAACAATGTATTATCTAAACAAACAGGGGGGAACACACTCGACACAGCTGTGCCTCCTGGCACAAAAGATATGGCAATGGGCAATTCACAACCACATTCGCCTAATAGCACAATTTATTCCAGGGATCCAAAATCAACTAGCAGACAATCTCTCTCGAGATCACCAACAGGTCCACGAATGGGAGATTCACCCCCAAATTCTAAACACTTACTTCAAAATTTGGGGGACACCTCAAATAGACCTATTTGCAACAAAGGAGAACGCAAAATGCCAAAACTTCGCATCCAGGTACCCACACAGGCAGTCTCAAGGCAATGCTCTATGGATGAACTGGTCAGGGATATTTGCGTACGCTTTTCCCCCTTTCCCTCTCCTTCCATATCTAGTAAACAAATTGAGTCAAAACAAACTCAAACTCATACTAATAGCACCAACATGGGCAAGACAACCTTGGTACACAACACTACTAGACCTGTCAGTAGTACCCCATGTCAAGTTGCCCAACAGACCAGATCTGTTAACACAACACAAACAACAGATCAGGCATCCAAACCCAGCATCGCTGAATCTAGCAATCTGGCTCCTGAGATCCTAGAATTCGGACATTTAAACCTCACCCAAGAATGTATGGAAGTCATAAAACAAGCTAGGAGACCATCCACTAGACACTGCTATGCAAGCAAATGGAAAAGATTTGTTTGCTACTGCCATAATAATCAAGTTAAACCATTACATGCATCTCCAAAGGATATAGTGGGATACTTGCTACATTTACAAAAATCAAATCTAGCCTTCTCTTCCATAAAGATACACCTCGCAGCAATATCTGCATACCTGCAAATTACCCATTCAACTTCACTATTTAGGATACCTGTCATTAAAGCCTTTATGGAAGGCCTGAAAAGAATTATACCACCAAGAACACCACCTGTTCCTTCATGGAACCTCAACATCGTCTTAACAAGACTCATGGGCCCACCTTTTGAACCCATGCACTCTTGCGAAATGCAATTCTTAACGTGGAAGGTTGCATTTCTCATTGCCATCACATCTCTAAGAAGAGTAAGTGAAATTCAGGCGTTTACTATACAAGAAGCTTTTATTCAAATACACAAAAATAAGGTGGTCCTAAGAACCAATCCAAAATTTTTACCAAAAGTTATTTCACCGTTCCACTTAAATCAAACGGTAGCACTACCAGTGTTCTTCCCACAGCAAGACTCAGTAGCTGAAAGGGCACTACATACATTAGACATCAGAAGAGCACTAATGTACTACATTGACAGAACAAAAGAAATTAGAAAAACAAAACAACTGTTTATTGCATTTCAAAAACCTCATACAGGAAACCCAGTATCAAAACAGGGTATAGCCAGATGGATAGTTAAGTGCATCCAAACCTGATACCTTAAAGCAAAGAGAGAACTGCCCATTACACCAAGGGCACATTCAACCAGAAAGAAAGGCGCTACCATGGCCTTCCTAGGAAACATTCCAATGAACGAGATATGTAAGGCAGCCACATGGTCTACGCCTCACACATTTACTAAGCACTACTGTGTAGACGTGCTATCCGCACAACAAGCCACAGTAGGTCAAGCCGTACTAAGAACTTTATTTCAGACTACTTCCACTCCTACAGGCTGAGCCACCGCTTTTGGGGAGATAACTGCTTACTAGTCTATGCACAACATGTGTATCTGCAGCTACACATGCCACCGAACGGAAAATGTCACTTACCCAGTGTACATCTGTTCGTGGCATTAGTCGCTGCAGATTCACATGTGCCCACCCGCCTCCCCGGGAGCCTGTAGCCGTTTGGAAGTTATCTTCAACATTTGTACATTTGTAAATATATTACTTAAACCTTATTTGGTACATACTTATTCATTCCATTGCATGGGCACTATTACTAACATACACAACTCCTACCTCACCCTCTGCGGGGAAAACAATCTAACATGGAGTCGAAGCCCATGCGCAATGGAACAAAGGAGGAGGAGTCCCTCGGTCTCGTGACTCGAAAAGACTTCTTCTAAGAAAAACAACTTGTAACACTCCGACCCAACACCAGACGGCGGACTGTGCACAACATGTGAATCTGCAGCGACTAATGCCACGAACAGATGTACACTGGGTAAGTGACATTTTCCTTTTCACACGAAAAATGTAGCCTTGTGTAATTTAATTGGTGCCTAGGTAAAGCACTCCAAATCCCATGTGCCAAGTTTGTGCTATATAAAATGACAACAACAAATGAGGAAAAAGGAATAAGATAAAGTGACAGGGAAAATAGAAATAACAGTGAAAGAGTTAGGGAATAAGAAACAGGGCAAGACTTGACGGGATCAAGAACCACGAGGGAGAGAGAACTGTCAGAAGCAGAACGCTGAGGGACAGAAAGAAGTAGGGGAGGCACTACGGGTCAGAGTGGGGGAGTGCATTAATCGTTTCGGGGGGGAGTGAGCTACCAGGGACAGCACCAAGCACACAGCAGGCAGAGGAACTCCATGGGAAAAAAAAAACACTTGGATCCTGGGAGGAGGTGTTTTCCTTGGGGATGAGACATGCATGCCTACTGGAGGACTCTGAGCAGAAAGGCTGCTTTACTGGAAGTCTGGTGCATGCCCTGAGCGATGGCGCAGAGCTGGAAAGAGAGGGGCCACTGGAAGCAGTCCTTGGTCCAAGCTCCACTGTGCATCAAAGACTTGAAGCCCAGGAGGACCACTGAGGTGAGAAGGAGGCGCAGACATGGGATTCACGTGGGAGATTTGCTTGGGAGCCAGCCAATAATAAGTAAAGGTGACGTGGAGGCTGCCAGTGGTATATATAAGGTAAGTAAGTAATATATGGGCACTAAACCCCTTTAAATATTTATTTGTTTAATACAATTTTTTAAGCGTTTTGCAGGCGAAACATAAAAATTGAGAAAATATGTGTAGAACATCATGCAGGTTGTCTTGGGGTTCTAAAGCCTACAGTGCGCACATTTCTGAGGGCCAGCCATTTTCCAACACTAATCCTACACTTTGTATGCTCAACCCACCGCCATGGTGGTTGAGATTAAGATGCTTAATGTAGCCCTGGGACACATCAGAAGGCAGGTTATAACAAAAAAAACATAATGGAAAAATGGAAAGTAGTTGGGAAAGATGGTAAGCAAGGAGGTTGAACTTTGGATGTAAAGGAATTTAAAAATGCAGCTTCGTCGTATGTAAGTGCAAGTGCAAGTACTTTGATCTGTGGCAGATTCTGTTCTGGGTAGTAGTGCTGCTTTGCTTAAGGGGGTTCCTCCTATGGGGTCGAGCAGGATGCTGAATGTAGCAGCATCATTCCCCCAGCCAGTTGCTCCCTCTCACCTGTTGCAGTGTGTCAGCGGGCAGCTGCATTGCCCTAAGGAGCCTGCACACAGAAAGGAATGTTGTTCTGTTTTTCACAAGCACTTACCTAGTGGATTTTCTAACAGATGTTTTGATTATAAAGACCACCCCTCAATGTTTGACTTGTATTGCACATTTTATAGGACACACTTTTTTTATTTTTTTCTATGCGCTCACAGCGTTGCTGTAGTGCTATTTTCCATACTAGCACTTAAAGTTCCTCACTGATGTTATAGTTGGATGTCAGGCAGTTATCTTTCCTTTCCAAGTCGCTGCTACCTTCAAAGCTCTGCTAATCTCCCTCATTTCAACTGCTACCTGTCTCTGCTTTTCTAATGCGGAGATCCACACACTGCTATGCCGATATCCCACTATCCTTCCACCTGCTGTTCCACCAACCTTCCACAGGGTCTTATCCAGAGATACTACAAAATTAAATATACATCTAGATGCCTCACAGCCAGCTGTGTCTGACATTTTAAAAACATTATAGCTGAACAGCTCCACAGTCGCTTCTACCCTTAGTATCGAAGTTACTGCCAAAGACAGGTTCCTTATCCCTGTGACACAAACGGCTGCAATACCACACATAATCTAAAAATATGGAGCACCTCAGCAGGATCCTTGATTCCTTGAGTTTAATCCAAAATGTTATTCAGTTTGACTGAGGCATGCCTCTGTGTCGGAGCCTGCCCCATCCTCACCCCCACTAGCATGTAAGCGGCTGGACACTACCAGGGTTTTAGTGCAGCAGTTGATTCACAAAAACTAGCCACCACAGGATACTGTTATGGTGTAGCCATCCAAAGGTCTTCTTGAATCTGTAACACCAACTTAAAACTGAATCCCTACTAAAAATTATAAATCTTCGTTATTGGGAATAGCCTTATTTAGCCAACACACTGAAGAGGCAATGCTAAAATGAAAACTGTAGGATTAGAAGAATGCTGCAATACAGATCCAGATACAAATCAAGAGATTCCAGCACAGATCAAGAGACTGGAGGTAGTTTCAACATAGTTAATCCATCTTCCTCAGTGACTTAAGTGTCCACATCAACGACAACACTGCACACCCCCTTGACAGTATGAGCAGCCTCTGATTGGCCCAGATTGTCCACGACGATACACGCACTGCAGGACACATGCTGGACCCCATATTCACCTCCAGCAACCACGTCAAATACAACCATGTCACAGAACTCCTGTGGACCAGTCACTCCATCGCCCACTTTAAAGTCATCAACACAGGCACCTTCATCCCGATGATGACTAGCGCCCCCCGTTGAAGGTAAAACAAAATCTCAGAGACCAACTGAGTAGACACCTTCAGCATCTCTAACTCCGCTACCGCCACCAACCTCTAGGAGGGAGTGAAAAATTCAACGCCTGGATCACCAATTGCGCCGACAGCATCATCCCCATCAAGAGCAACAACCAGAGAAAGTCCTCCAAAAAGGCCAGCTGGTTCAACCAAGAACTCAGAACAGTGAAACGAGACAGCAAATAACTGGAAAGGAGATGGCGTATCAGTAATGATGCCTCAGACAGAGTGGCCTTCTAGACTTCCCTCAACCTCTACCACCGTCTGCTGAGGGCAACAAAGAAGACAGCCCTTGTTGCACACACTAAAACCAGTGCTAACACCACCAAGGAACTTTTCAACATCATTTAGGAATTCTCCAACCCGGCTGCCAGTGAAAACATCGCACCCTCACCCACTTCTTCCACAATAAGATTGCAACCATATACAGAAACTTCAAACCCCAACCCACACCTACCGACTTCCTCGACTTAAAAGCCACCACCGTAACTGACACAAACCACACACTGACCACCTGGAACACTCTCTGAACCCAGGACATCACTTCCTCCTTGAAATCCATCCACTTGGGCGCTCCCACAGACCCATGCCCAAAACACCTCTGCAGCCTTGAAAACCAAAGGATCGCCCAAGGACTCACCACCCTGCGTAACACCTCTATCACAACCGCAATATTTCCCGATGCCTGGAAACACACTGAATTCAGACCACTACTGAAAAAACCCGCCACCAACCCCAGTGAACCCAAAAACTGCAAGCCAATCTCCCTGTTCCTATTCCAGTAAAGGTACTGGAAAAGACTATCAACAAGCAACTAATGACATACCTGGAACAGAAGCAGCTGCTCAACACCTCCCAATCTGGCTTCTGCAGCAATCACAGCACCAAAACTGCTCTCAGCCGCCAATGACATCCGTACCCTCTTCGTCCAAGGAGAAACTGCAGCTTTGATCCTATTTGACAATTCGCTTCGACAACGTATCCCACCACATGCTGATCAAAAGACTCCAATACATCAGCATCTAATGGGAGGCGCTCAGATGGATCACCTTCTTCGTCACCGGAAAACCCAGAGGGATCCAACTCTCACCTTTAACATCTGAATGCAAGGTGATTGCCTGTGGGGTCTCTCTCGGCTCATCCCTCAGCGCCACGCTCTTCAACGCATATATGACCCCACTGGCCAACATTGTCAGATTCCATGGTCTCAACATAATTTTCTACGCAGATGACACCCAACTCAACCTCTCACTCATCGACCCCTCCACCACCAGAACCAACTTACACAGATGCATGGCAAGCATTGCTGAATGGATGAGGAACAACTACCTGCAGCTGAAACCAAAAAAAGACGTAAGTACTGATCTTTGGAAATAGCAGCTACACATGGAACGACTCCTGGTGGCTATCAGGCCTAGGACTCCCTCCAACCATGCCAGGAATCTCAGCATCATCATTGACAACAAGCTTACCATTAAATTCCAAATCAATGCCGCCTCGCCCGCCTGTTTCCTCACTTTGCGCACGCTACGTAAGATCTTCTAGTGACTACCGCTGCACATGATAGGCACTGTCAACCAGGCCCTCATCGCCAACCGACTGGACTATGGCAGTGCAGCAATGCCCTCTACATAAGAATCGCTGCACACCTCCTATGGAGACTTCAGATCATACAGAGCGCCGCAGCTAGATTCCTCCTCAGGCCTTCCCCAACAAACCTACATCACAACCCACCTCCGGCAACTCCTCTGGCTCCCCCTACAGAAGAGATGCCAATTCAAGCTGCAGATCCATGCACACAAGGCTCTACACAACTAACAACCCGCGCACATTACACCAACCCTCAAGTACTTAAGCAGAAGTGGAGGATGCTCTCTCTCTCACATCGCAGCAAAAACCTGGAACAGCCTCCCCACGCACTTCAGGACCACCACCACCTCATTTCCGAAATTCTGAATGGCCCTTTAGTACTGCTCTTTGAATAAGCCTTAAGACCTGGCTGTTCGAATAAGCTTCCGGGACCTGCAAGTGCCTGGATGCCCTATCAGGTTATTAGCTGCACTTTATAAACCCTGACTGATTGATTGAGAGTTCAGTCCCCTCATTGGCCTTATGAATTACAGCAGCAGTATTCAAAAGGCCTGAAATACCTATTTTACAGAATGTCTGCCAATTCCAAATCATCACCATCTATACCAAATCAACGCTATCTATACCATCCATTTCCAAGGTGATACACTCCTTTGGTAACAGTGACAACCTAATACTCACCACCACTGTTTCCCACTCCTTCAGGCGGATCTCTTTACATCTTGTACAGATTCCATCAATCACAAGATGCAAATGATGCTAAATAGTTTATCGTATGGATACTGTCACGTTTAAAGACCATTCTACTGCCAATTCCACCTAAACAGACATCAAAGCATCATATTTCTATACTGAGGAATGAAACATCTACCCTGCGAAAGAGAAGTGCCACCAGGCTGTTTTCACCTCAGCAAAAAGGCCAAGGTATTGCCTGGTTCAGAGGAAACAATCAAAGCAGAAACACAGACTGATATTAGATCTATAGTTCACAAAGAAATTAATAAAGAAAGAGAAATTCCGGGTGCTCACTCTCCATCCGATCTTTCCACATATAAGCAAAACAAATTAATGTGTGCAAAAGATCTATAAGATGCACACTTCCACATACGCACAGCAAGACATCACAAAAACAAATCCTCAGATATGTTATAGTAAACAGTCTCTATCAATACAGATCGTCTTCCCATGCATTTTCCAAATATATGTCATTAGTAGTAGCAATACAACCAGGGACTATCTTCTCAAGGCGCAGTCAGTTGAAGGTGAAGAATTTCAAAGCAACTTTTGAACTCCTCCACAAGTTTAGCATTCAGGCCAACCTTTAGGAATCAGTTTTTACACCTGCCCAATCACTCTTATATAAGGTGAATCAAATAGACACCATAAATGGAAAAGTATGCTCTGTCTGGGACAAGTGACAGGCTGTGGAGCACTACCAATCCAACAGCTTGACAGATCTCCCTTCTAGGCTCTCTGGTATCCTGTATCTACATTATTCTGACTGCAATGCTGCACATGAGATCCCCTGCTGAAACGCCTAGAGGCTCAATGATATCAAAAGAAGAACAATTTGAAGGGCAACCTGTACGTTAACCAGTTATGTAAAGCATGGTGGTGCAAGAATCAGAATGTACTCAGAGGAGTCTCTTCCAAAAGAAAAATCTATTGCACATTATTTTGACAGCTGCATCTCTGACCGGATGAGGAACCCATCAATCAGTTCAGGGACAGTGGGTGGACAAGGAGACTTATTACCACATCAGCTATCTGGGATTAGGAGCATCAACATAGCTCTTAAGGTTTTCTTTCCATCCATAAAGAATACTGATTCAAACCGAAAGCACATTCACCATGCATTCCTTGAACAAACGGGGAGGTACCAGGTCAAGACTGCTATCAGTGGAGCAAAGACGACATGGGCCTTGGCCTGGGCTTATCACTAACCATTTTAAATCACACAGGAACAAGGAATCAGTAGACAGATTTCCTCAGCATGCTACTGCAGAACCCAAAAAGGATAAGTTGTAAATTAGTTTAGGGATATATGAGTTAATTTGAGCAGGTTCTGTTACTTGTATTAAGTAGGATAATGGAGGGATGGAAGAGGGGAGAGTCTAGAACGTGTTATTTGGAAGATCATATTAGAAAGATGAGGTCTGGGATGAGTACAAAGGAAATGAGGGATGGCGGAGGGAAGAGTCTCAAGAAAAGGATCAGAGAGATCATTCTAGTAAAATTGAGGTTTGCGAAGAGTCAAAGGAGGGACGCATGAGAGAAAATTTAGAAAGGGTTGTTTGGGAGATCATAGTAGTAAAATGAAGTTTGGGGTGAACCAAGGATGGAAGAGTCTAGAAAAGGTTACTTTGCAGATCATAGGAGTAGAATGAGGTTTGGGATGAGTCAGAGAGTGGAGGCAGTTGATATTTTGAGAGAGGTATAGGGTGAGATATAGAGTAGTGTTTTTCCCACAGTAGGAGTCAAGTAATAAATATATAGATACATAAGTACATAGAGAAGGTATACATGTATAAGGAAGAGCATATATCAAGATTTAAAGTAGTATGTTATAAACTCAGACTTTCAAGTTTGAAGAATGAGGATCGCAGTCATTAGACTGCTCTGCAATGGCCCAACACCAAAAAAGCAGAGGCTTGCATCCAGATACCAAAAAAGTGAACTCTGAGCAATACCCTTTTGATGAGATGGTGAAGAGTATTTCTATAATATGTTCCAATGATCCCTCTCATTCATTCAGTAATACTGAAAATATGCTGGTCTCCAACAAAAAATTTCCCCGTAATGCCAGACTGGTCAAGACAGTAGTATCCGAATCTTCTGCTGATATCTGTAAGACCACGTAGGAGAGTTCCGTGCAAGCTGATTTTAAAAACCACACTTCTTGCACAATTTCAACACCTGAAACTAACATCGTTGAATTCTCATTGACAAAATTTCATCTGGCTGGTGTTACATCCTGTAGAAAATCTCCAAATCAGATGTAATTTTTAAAAGTCTGTCTTCAACAATTTTTTGGAAGTACTCAGGAAAGTGTTTCTACCAACTAGTGGATGTTCTCTACCATGGGAATTGAACATAGTTTTGCCAAAACAAATGGTCCTTCTTTTTGAGCGAATTCACAAGGCTACGTTGTAGGATTTTGTCTGGAATGTTGCCTTTTATTTACCATCACCACTGCCTGAAAGGTGAGTGAGATACAGGCTTTGTCTCTAGAGCCATACAAAGTCCTCCATGCTAATAGAGTTGTGTAATGATGTCATCTTTCATCATTCCAATGTGGAATGTGATGAGGTAATGAAGGTGTCAAGGATGGAATGGAGGGTGAGAAACGGTCGTGGAGTACGAGGTGTGGAGAGGCTGGATTATGGCTATGCTGAAGGTGTCTAAATTAGTTGTATTACATTGAAGAAAATAAAAGAAAATTAAGACAAACTTTTGAAGGAAAAGTCTTACATTGGCGACGAGGGAAGTGCAGGCAACCTGTGCAGGAGACAGGTAAAAGACACCTTCACTCCTGGATTTATTGCTGGATGGCTATTTGAAGGTAACAATTCATTTCAAATAATACGGATACTGAACTTTTAAGAAGTGTCCTTTAAACGGAGCTTCGGGCGGAAATTGCGCATCATGGAAACATAAACATTTTTAGACAGTGCTTAATTGCGTACACTGCACTCACGCTAAGCTTGGTATTTTATTTTTTTGTGTGAACAATCGCGTCGATTGAAGTGTAAGAGGTGTCAAAAGAAATCAACGCGCTAATCAGAGGTGCATAAGTGGAAACAAATGGACGATACTAATTTTAAACGCGTGTAAACAGAACTGAATCAACGGTCCTTAATCGCGTGCACTGACCACGCGTGCTGCGTGTGTGGTTAAAGTGGTGCGTCTCGACCTTCGGAAGTTTACAGAGTCGAGTGAATCAAATGTATTAAACTAAGTGTGCACTTCAAACATACAGGGAGTGCAGAATTATTAGGCAAATGAGTATTTTGACCACATCATCCTCTTTATGCATGTTGTCTTACTCCAAGCTGTATAGGCTCGAAAGCCTACTACCAATTAAGCATATTAGGTGATGTGCATCTCTGTAATGAGAAGGGGTGTGGTCTAATGACATCAACACCCTATATCAGGTGTGCATAATTATTAGGCAACTTCCTTTCCTTTGGCAAAATGGGTCAAAAGAAGGACTTGACAGGCTCAGAAAAGTCAAAAATAGTGAGATATCTTGCAGAGGGATGCAGCACTCTTAAAATTGCAAAGCTTCTGAAGCGTGATCATCGAACAATCAAGCGTTTCATTCAAAATAGTCAACAGGGTCGCAAGAAGCGTGTGGAAAAACCAAGGCGCAAAATAACTGCCCATGAACTGAGAAAAGTCAAGCGTGCAGCTGCCACGATGCCACTTGCCACCAGTTTGGCCATATTTCAGAGCTGCAACATCACTGGAGTGCCCAAAAGCACAAGGTGTGCAATACTCAGAGACATGGCCAAGGTAAGAAAGGCTGAAAGACGACCACCACTGAACAAGACACACAAGCTGAAACGTCAAGACTGGGCCAAGAAATATCTCAAGACTGATTTTTCTAAGGTTTTATGGACTGATGAAATGAGAGTGAGTCTTGATGGGCCAGATGGATGGGCCCGTGGCTGGATTGGTAAAGGGCAGAGAGCTCCAGTCCGACTCAGACGCCAGCAAGGTGGAGGTGGAGTACTGGTTTGGGCTGGTATCATCAAAGATGAGCTTGTGGGGCCTTTTCGGGTTGAGGATGGAGTCAAGCTCAACTCCCAGTCCTACTGCCAGTTCCTGGAAGACACCTTCTTCAAGCAGTGGTACAGGAAGAAGTCTGCATCCTTCAAGAAAAACATGATTTTCATGCAGGACAATGCTCCATCACACACGTCCAAGTACTCCACAGCGTGGCTGGCAAGAAAGGGTATAAAAGAAGGAAATCTAATGACATGGCCTCCTTGTTCACCTGATCTGAACCCCATTGAGAACCTGTGGTCCATCATCAAATGTGAGATTTACAAGGAGGGAAAACAGTACACCTCTCTGAACAGTGTCTGGGAGGCTGTGGTTGCTGCTGCACGCAATGTTGATGGTGAACAGATCAAAACACTGACAGAATCCATGGATGGCAGGCTTTTGAGTGTCCTTGCAAAGAAAGGTGGCTATATTGGTCACTGATTTGTTTTTGTTTTGTTTTTGAATGTCAGAAATGTATATTTGTGAATGTTGAGATGTTATATTGGTTTCACTGGTAATAATAAATAATTGAAATGGGTATATATTTGTTTTTTGTTAAGTTGCCTAATAATTATGCACAGTAATAGTCACCTGCACACACAGATATCCCCCTAACATAGCTAAAACTAAAAACAAACTAAAAACTACTTCCAAAAATATTCAGCTTTGATATTAATTAGTTTTTTGGGTTCATTGAGAACATGGTTGTTGTTCAATAATAAAATTAATCCTCAAAAATACAACTTGCCTAATAATTCTGCACTCCCTGTATAAGCGAAATAATTGTGGAAATACCTTAAAACATCTCGACGCTCCTGAAACGAGAACTGATTAAAGGTTTAATCAGTGAAAAGCGGATCCAGGCAAAGTGAAAACACTGAAGAAGGACTACATTGAAGACATTGGAAACTAAGAAAGGACTAGAGGACAAGGAAAAATAGAAAGGATTTGAAGCTACGGTGAACAGGAAACCGATAAAGCGAAATAAATAAATAATAAAGGAGTGTAAATAAATAATTAAGGAAAGGCATAGTACAGTATAAGTTAAATTTAAAAAAACAAATAAAAAAATAATAATAATTATATATAATATATATATATATTAGTAAAGAGATGAGTGACCAAGGGATATCTGCGCCTCCACTATTCCTGGCAACTCCTGGGGACCCGCCAAATCCTTGGAAACAGTGGAAAAAGATTTTTAATACCTATATGTTGGCCATAGGTAGTGACCGGTATGCTCCTCCAAGGCGACAAGCTATCTTGTTACATCATCTTGGTATTGAGGGAAGAAGGATATACGAAAACTTACCAGAGGTATCTCTGGGAATGGGCGATGGACAACCAACTAACATCTTTGATATGTCTATGCAAATGCTTGACGAACAATTCACGCTAAAAATGAATCTTGTGCTACAACGAAATAAGTTATTTTCTAGGGTACAACGAGAAGATGAAGATATAGCATCATATGTAGCAAGTTTGAGGGGTTTGGCATTATCTTGTGAATTTCATCAATTGTTAGATTCTCTTATACGGGATCAAATTGTAAGGTGTGCATATGATAAGAGGATACGGGAGAAATTATTAGTGAAAGACCCGAACATGGAGGAGGCTATACGAATTGCTAAATATGTACTAGAGAAGCCTCATGCTAAAATATTGTTGGACAATGTATGGGTCAAGCTCCTAGTGGATTCGGGAAGTTTGTTTACTCTTATATCTAGAGAAGTGTATGATTCTAAATGGATGGACTCAGCGCATAAAAACCTATCGGTTCCTGATATAAAAGCTGTGGGTTATGCGGGAAAGAGAATAGAGATTGTCGGAATGCGCTGGATGTCAATCTCTTTCAAGGGAAGGATCATTAGTGGTAAAGTATATGTTACAGACTATGGAACAAATCTCCTGGGTTGGCGTCATCAAAAAGACCTTGGCATAATTTTAAATCCCAATGCAAAGGAACCGGTATTGCTGACCAAAGATGTGGATATTGGAGTAGTGTCGGAATCACCACAATATAGCTTGATTGATAAGTTTCCAGAAGTTTTTTCTGGAAAATTAGGCTTTCTAAAGGGATTTTCCCATAAAATCATATTGAAGAAGAACGTTACACCTGTAGTACAGAAAATGAGAAACATTCCGAATTTGATGAGGGAACCTTTAAAGCAAGAACTGGAAAAGCTGTTGAGGGAAGACATCATCGAACCCATAGAATCTTCGGAGTGGTTAGCTCCGGTAGTTGTAGCACCGAAGGAGGGCGGGAAAATCCGCTTATGTATAGATCTTAGGGATCTCAACAGGTGCATATGGGTCGATCGGCAAACATTGCCTAACATTGCAGAAATGTTGTCAGTAAGAGCAAAGGGGAATGTGTTTACGGTCTTAGATATGTCTTCCGCGTACCACCAAATAAATCTACATCCAGATTCACGACATTTGACATCCTTTGTGACTCCGTTGGGGACCTTTCGGTATAAGAGAATGCCATTTGGACTTGCCTCTGCTTCTGCGGTATTTTAAAGGATGATGGAGCGAATCTTTGGGGATATGTCTCAAATATTATGTTTTCAGGATGACATACTGATTGTGGGCGAGAGCAAATCCCAGCATGATCTTTTATTTTTGGAAGTGATGCACAGATTAAAGGAGAATGGGCTAACGATTAAGAAAGAAAAATGTCAAGTTCAGAAACAGGAGGTGACGTACTTGGGACACGTCATAAGTAAAGATGGAATCAGGCCCAAAAAGAGCATAGTATCTGCAATTGAACATGCCCCTGAACCCAGTTCAAAAGATGAGTTGAGATAATTTCTGGGACTTGCTGAATATTGTTCAAAATTTGTGAAAAACTTTACTGAGATTGTGGAACCATTGAGAAGGCTCATGAAAAAAGGTGTAACGTACAAGTGGGATGAGAATTGTAAAGATTCCTTCGAAAAATTGAAAGATTGTATCTTGAAGGTTCCTACTCTGGGTATATTCGATGTAAATGGCAAAACCTTTCTAACCCCTGATGTGGGCATTGGAGCTGTATTGACGCAGATTAAGGAGGGTGAGGAAAGTATAATTGGTTTTGCATCTAGGAGACTACAAGGTGCTGAAATTTCATACTCTGTAATTGAAAGGGAGGCCCTAGCATGTTGTTGGGGAATTAACCATTTCAGATTTTACTTATGGGGGTTACCCTTTAAATTGAGGACAGATAACAAACCATTAACGTATATTTTCAAATGTGGTCGTGGGCTTGAAGGTAGCGTTACGCCACAAATTTCTAAGTGGTTACTATCTGTGTTGAGTTATAATTTTGTGGTGGAATTTGTGAAAGGGAGTAAGAATGTTGTTGCAGATTATCTTTCTAGAGTGCCCGAGAATAGTGGGGAGCTTATAGAGGATGGAGTGGAAGATATTATAGGGACCGTTTTAGGTGAGTTGGCCATAACAGCTCAAGACTATTACACTGCCTACTTTCTTTGCCAATCCTTCCAAGGTAGCATACACCTTCCTCCATTCAGTAAACATTATGAAGGTCCTTATTTCTGCATGTATAAAACTAAAGACCTACGAAAAAGCAAACAGTTGTTTGTAAATTATAGTCATATTAGACAGATCTAGCAACATCCGGACAATCTACTTCTAGATGTATAGTAGTTTGCATCACCTTATGTTTTACAATACTAAACAGATGTCTTCCAGGAGAATCTAAAGCTCACTCCCTAGTGGAAAAGTTGCCACAACTGCATTGCATAGAATTGTACCAATTGCCAATATCTGCAAAGCATCTTCTTGGAAATCAGTATATTCATTTAATAGACACTACTGCCTAGACTGAGACACAAGTGGTGATGCAAAAATAAGGCAGGAAACCCTGAAAAACCTAATAAAGCAGAACAGTATTCAGTGCTCTACATGCTGTTTATTTCCTGCTTTGTTTTCTTCACGTACAACGCTTTCACCCGTTTGTGCACCTCAACTGTTGCAATACGGGCTCAGAATTGGTTATTTGACATCCAACAGACTATATTCAATAAACAAGCATTTGCAGTGCAATAGGTCTCGCATTTTCTTGAGTTAGAGCTATTGGCATTGTAAATTCAGAGCTGGACTTCTCTCGTCACATAAATTGATCAACCCTGTCTCATAATTTTGTCTTTTCCTGCCATGTTTTGGTGGTCACTGGCAGCTACTGATATCAGAAATCACCAGCCCTGTAGAAGAGACGAAATGACTGCACTGCCTTGCATTGTGTAAACGTCTCAACAGAAATTGGAAAATAAGGCTGGAAAGTATTTTATTTTTATTTTAACAGAATTAAAATTCTTGCAAGCATTCTTGCAATGAGCGGAGCAGCCTGAAAAGATTTATTACCCCATTGAAGGAGATTACCAATGCCCTGTGTGCGATGTGAGTGCTGGCAGGGAGGGGCCCTGGAGAGAGAGACTCCAGATAAATTGCGAGGCTAAGCAAGTTTCACATCATTGTTTCTAGGTTTAGCTACATTCTGTAAGAAAGGGCATATTGTACCTTTCGTGAGCAGTGAGCTAAATGACTGGGTGTTTCTTTTGTAAAGTAAGCTTATTTTAGGAGCCAGAGGTAAACGAGGACAGCTCTGGAATAAAGCCAAAACAAATGTCATCGACATGGAAGAACAGAATGCTGCAATAAAACGCAGGCAGCTACCAGCCTGAAACACCCACACTGAAAAAAGAGCAGCAAAGAAGTAACAAAAATAGTCAGTCAAAGCAACAAATAAAGAAACCAAAGTGGAATAATACAGTAGTTGGTCACTGCTCTGAAAAAGAAAAAAGGATGGAGAAAAAGGCAGAACTGACCACTAACCAGCAAGAATTTTCAAAGGACATTGCATCCAAAAAATGAAATTGCTTTAAGCCATAAGAAGTATACTAAACGTATACATGAGGTAGGACACTTACGCTCAACCTAAAGAAGATGCTTCTGATGGGCTCCAAAGAGTGCTGCTTATCATGTGAACATATTGTCACTGACACCCTGTGTTTATAAATCTTCCTACTCTGTTGCAGACTTTGAAAGAAGCCTTTTAGGTTTCACTGCACCTCAGTATGAAGTGTTTTAAAAACATTTCTATATAGGTGCCCTGAGTACATTCAAACCCTGTTATTACGAGACGGTATCAACTGTATCAAGACGGTAGAAACTGTATCAAGAGCCACCGGGAAACCCAATAAAGGGGCAGACCAACTTCCAGTTGAGTACAGTGTAGAGCCACCCATATGCTCATCTGCTTCTCTAGCAGGGTTCCATCTTGGTTAAGCACGATCTATCAAGGGAAGAAGTAGGCTGAGCTTGAAGATGGCAGCACTCTCGGGCGTGCCTTTCCAACTCTGGCATGGTCAGTGCCTGTCATTTGTGAATCACTGTTGACCTAAGAGGATGGCACACATCCTGGTGGTGGTCTCTGGCTTATAGGAGACGTATCTGAGGCCACTTCGAAGGGTGACGCAGGGATAAAATTAGAGGGGCACAGCAGAGCTCCACATCCATGGGCAATCATGGAGCTGTAATGTAGTATTTGAGGTTATGCGGCATGCACTCTGGTGCCATACTGACGTGAACCACCCCCCCACCCCCCCCCCAACCCGACCTGCCATTCTGTTTTTCCCACCTTTTCACCCTAGCAACAAGTGGATTTGACGGCACTCCTCACCACTAAGGTGGTGCTTATAGCTAAAAAAGACTCCACGCTCAAGGAGTTGCTAACTAAAGCCCATAAACAATCTGGAGCTCATTGAGCATGGAGACAACTCACACTTTTTAGAAAACAATAAGGATGTTAATTCCCCAGATTGTTACAGTAGCCTTTTTATATATTGGAATTATTTCACCTCATTTCTAAGATTCAGCGTTTGGTGCTCCAGCTGCAGTCGCATTAGTAAGCTTATTGATAAGTGGCCTCTAAATTGAATGTCCTGAGCGGAGTAACTCACTCAGGATATTATCCAGTCCAGGAGCCTTTCTTAGTTTTTGTGCTTGAATGGCCAAAAAGGGTATCAGGGAGAGCTAATATGATTGGATTTTGACCACTCTCCTGGAGAGTCCCCAGAGCAGATACTATTATAACCGAAGTATCAGTATCAAGATAAGGGTTAGCATACAAAGTAGTAAATGGAGGACCCAGATAGCGGCTGATTAGGAACCTCAGGTGCCTGAAGGATTTTGTTTATTTGAAGGTCCTGTTAAATTGCTGCTTCTTTCAAGTTTAGTTTACTTATTTTTAATATTCTTGAAGCCCAGTCTGGCCTTTGAAATAGCCTTCTTTACTTTACTTTTTATTGTCGAAATTAGTCCTTTTGTGGTTGCCCTACAGGTACTGTTAAAGTGTGTATTTAAGGTGCATGCCCCCTTGGTTTAATGTGTTTGGTTAATGTTTGTGCTCTGTCATGGAATTCCTGTTTAATATTCCGTACACCGCATTGCATCTTAATGGCTGATTGAAACTCTAGGGGCGGATTAATTTGAACTGAAATTAATATCCCACTGGAAAGGATTTTCTTTGAAGTGGGATTAACCCATCGACTAGGTTTTCACCAACTAGGCTAATTGATATAATTGATTATGGCTCATGGAGTGAGGAATAACTCTTTACATAATTGATATCACAACAAATTACTGACTAACAATGATCAGTATTGTGTATCCAGTATAGTACCTTGTTCAATGATTCTTTATCTCTTTAGTGCTTTGCATTAGCTTGGGAACCTTAACCATTTGAATTCCTGCCCTCGTACGATGTATCACCCTTTCAGTAATAAGATCTGCATGTGAACTTAAAGCAAAGCATGATCCCCATACGTCTTTGTAGTTCTTTTACCTCACTATGCCTTCAGCAGAAGTGCCAGTGGGGGTTGCCCAGCCCTGACATTTCCGGGTTTTGGCTGGTATGGACAGGCCTGTATGTTTCCCACTCAGTGTGGTTTATGGTGGAGCTGCATAGTGCAGAGGCTGCTGGGAGGAACCCACCTCCTTTTTCAGTGTTCGTCTTCCCTCAAGTGGTAATGGATGATGTAATCCCCTTTAAAGCAAAAACAGTTTCCAGTCCAGAAGAATAGAGCAACTTACCATGTCTTTTGCTAGTCTCTGGATTGCAAAGAAGCCTTCAAGCACCTTAAAATAAGTAATATGCAAAGGTGACTCCTGCTCCAACCATGCACTTACAGTTGAGAACTAGCCACATCTTGTACCCCAACCCACCATGCTTTATTCAGACTCTAATTCTGGATCTGGGGCGGATGCAAGGACGAATCTCGCATTTCAAGCATTTAGATGATTTATCTATATTTGAACTTCTGAGCAGGACTCCTGATGGAGACTTGCCATATCTAAACAGGAGAGGGCTCGAGGAAGATGACAGATTTTCACCCTCTGAAGAGCTTGATAGTGATGTGAACCTGGGAGAATCATCTGAATGGATGATGCTAGGAGGCTTACCGAGTGAGTAAGAAATTTAACAGAAAAGGTGGTCATCATCAATCTGTGAAGAATTTCCCGTTTTTATAATTTTCACCTTGGCTTGTGGTAATTGCATAATCAGTGTATCTCATTAGATCAGAAAACTCAAATTCCATCTACTTTCTTGGTACTAGAGCAGACTTCTGATTAAGGATCCTAGATTTTGCAACAAATTGATTACTATTGTTAACTGGTCTAACAAGGGGTCCCTGTAGTGAATGAACCAACAGGAAAAAATTGTCCAAATAGATTAATAATCTTAATCCCTGAGCCCTAAAGTAAACTGCTAGTGATCTCACAACTTTTCTAAAGCACCATGGTGCTGACAAAAGTCTGAATGGCAGAGGTCTGAACTGGTAAAACCTATCTTTCCATTGGAATTGAAATAACATTGTGAAGAATTTGTGTATGGGCATTGTGAGGAATGCATCTCACCATTGGTATGTCCCAATTGGACCAGCCATTAAGAAATCCCTTAGATAGATAAGTCTCCATCTTGAATTGATGACAGACCAAAACATATTTTAATGATTTCAGATTTATTACTAGACAGAACGTTGTTCTTCTTCTGCACCAGAAAAACTGTGTTTAGGAAAGTCGAAGGATTGTGTGAAGTTAGCTCTATAGTGTTTTTGGGAGAAGAGAATCCACTTTCTGAGTTACTAGTAAGTCCTGATTCTTTTAGACCAGGAGAGGAGAAGGAAGAACATCTTGGAAAAAACTCTGTAGATTTCCTTAACACACCCTGTCTTGTTTGCCAAACATAGGTTGTCTATCATAATGTCCTGTCATGTGGGAAGGAAAAAGAAAATCAAACAACCCCCTAGTAAAAGTTGACTAGAGTTTGAAAAAAGCTTACCTTTGATGTGACCTCCTTGGCAAGAACCCTGTTGTCTAAAGCTTCTTCTCCTTTGAGGGAAATCCTGGGGCTTGAAATCTTGTTGATATTCATGGGAACCTATTAACTGCATTCCCCCTTGTGAGGGATATCGTCCATCATAGTGGTTCCTGCCTTTGCCGGTTCTGGGAAAAACCCAAGATTCAAACGTTTTACTTAATTAGAACTGGGCCTAGCCAATTAAAGAAACATTGCAAACATAATCATCTCCTTAATAAAGGAACCCCCAACATCAGACTGTTTGCCTGTGGACCAGCTATCTTTGCTGCTAAGATTCCTAGCTTTGGGCCAGTCATCAACAGCAGATGTTTGCACCTCTCTTAAGTAAGTGCTGATTTGGAGTTTCCCAATAGACAAATAGTCCTTTGTGCCCAATTAGAAAGAGTACATGGATCAATCCATGTGCCCACTAGCATTGCCTCCTCCAATATATTCACTATTCTTGAAAGAGGACCTGTTAAATCTAAAAGTCTATCTTGGCAATTCATCCAGGCCCAATAAACTCCTTTTCCGAAATTGCGAGAAGAGCTGCTTATTTGGATTTATAACAGAGCAGCAGTAATGCTAATAGGTAAGGAAGAAAGAGGCCCTTCTGATACTAACCTATAATGGGTTATCCAAGGAATGACAGTCTAGAAGAAGTGCGTCATGGCTCATGATCCGATGGGATCCATTCCATTGAATTAGGATGAAGGATCAAACATAGCTTCATTGTGGAGCCCATAATGAGCACATTTTTACTTTGAGAGGGCTTCCCTGATGTTACATTAAGAGAAGATTTGCCTATTCTCTAGGGGCCCAAACTAGGTAGTATAATCCTGATTTTGATCACCTGCTGCTTGTCCTAACGGGCAGAGGGGCCATGCCCCCCACCTTTTTTGCGACAGAAAGAGTGTCTGTCAGGCTGGGCAAAAGTTAGCCTGACAGGCAGTCTTCTTGTTCAGGTCAAGCAGACAGGAGCTAGACATGCGTAGTTTCCTGGCTGCCTGAACTGAGCTTTGTTGGGATGAAGATGTCCCAGCTCCTGTGGGCGTGACCCCGTTAGCCTGGCAAAACATCTCAAGAGTGTCATTGATAGCTTTGGACGTGGGTGCTTCAGTTTTAATCCCATTAGTGCCCAGGGCCAGGTGTCTACATTCAATATATCAAGATAAATGCAAGAACCTTGAGTCTTGCAATAAAATAATAAGCCTGTCCCTAACACAAGTTTAAACATCATCAGATTGAACAAAGGAAAAACATTCTTACAGTAAATCTGTTTACCTCTTCATTTTCACATTTGTTTTCTTTTTTTTTTTCTTGTCTCAGTTGGGGCAGAGCCAAAAAGAGGTTTCAAAGCTGCTTGAGCACAATCGCCAGCTGCAGGACCAGCTGAAAGAAGCTCTGGAGCGTCAACAGAGTGCACGGGATGGTTACGTGTTACAGGTACAACTGTTTTTCATTTACTTTTCTTATCATTCTTAAACTTCTGTTCAGGACCATCTTGATCCTGAAGCCTCTGCAGGACAGGAGATATGCAAAAGCACCCTGAAGCCCAAGACTGAAAGTTGTACAGTGGTCACAGGTCAGACTTCAACTCTTTGGGAGTGCCCCAAATATATTGGTTTTCTAGGATCAGATCGGATGACACTGCTTAAGAAGCACAGAACAAAGCTTTTCCAGTAGCAGAAAAACATAACTATTGTAATACCTACTGGTGGTTCAAACAAATTACGTAGTGATTTATATTCTCCACAACTCCAAAAGTATATTCCTCCTTTTAATGGAGTTACATCTTAGTAGAGTCTAGTTTTTGCAACTTTTAGTAGAGTAGGTTAAACTATTTCTGCTAATGGGGAGTCAGTGATACAAAGGAAAGGCAAGATTGCTTGCATTGGTGACCACCAGCAGCCAATATAAAATGTATCCCTAAATACACCAGGGTGTGCTAATGTACGGTTGAGCATAACAGGACAAATAAAACTCTTTACCATGGGTAGCAAGACTGCACTGGAACAAAACAAGGGCATTACAGCATATCACTCCTGCACCTTTCAGAGCTTTGCAGTTCATTTCGTTCTGTTTCAACAGTGTAGAGATGCATTCACACAGGGATAAAGATGGTGTCTCCTTGTGTGAACAACTATGCATATTTCCTTATGAAAAGGCTATCTTAAATTTAAGCCACTGCTTTCTTACAAAACACACCTGCTTCACTACTGTATGATGAAGGTCGTATCTTTGACGTATTACACTACTGAATGTTTGAAGACAATACAACTTTTCAGTACTAATGTCATCTAAAGTGCAATATCTGAATCTGAATACTAACTTATTGTTTCAGTAATCTTCGGTAATCTTGCATGGCGTGGTGTTTGGCATGATTTTTTAACTTATGTAACTGAGTGTCACATCTGTGGGCTTTTCCTACCAATATAAAATACAGCAAGGCAGGTCAAATTCTATGCTTTAAAGCTGTGCTTTCAGTTTCTGGTTTAATTTACTTTGTATACATCATCATTCTCTGGACTTTGCATGACTTTGTCTGCTATGTTTTTTTTCTCTTGCATGCTCACACATTCATTTTGAATTTCACTCCGGATTCTTACTTCCCCACAATCATTTCCCCATTCATCTTTGTCTTGTCTCCACAGGTAGGCAATGTGTCCGTACTTTGTGTATCTTGAAACTTTCATAATTAATGAAAGCTGAATACACCCATTCATGTGCTAATAAATGACATTACTGGTGGCACTAGTCTCCTCTTCCTACATTTTGCAGGAGGTGATGTCATTCACTTTAAATTCTACCTCTCATTATAACTTATGTTGAACTACATGTTTTTTTTTTTTTTTTTTAAGATTGCACTGTAAGCAAGCTGGTGTCCTGCCTGTTTCTCCCATAGTTGCTTTCTCAGTTTTGTGTCTTCCGAATTTCCTGTCAATGTTTTTGTTCATTTTGTGAATTCTCTTGTATTCATTTTTATTATTGCCTGCATCTCCTTCTTAATGTAAAGTTGTCCCTTCTTAAAGCATCTTTTTAAAATTTTCCTTAAATTTTTGTTGATTCTCTTAGTTTTTCTATTTTATTTCAGCTATGATGTTTTTCTTTGTCCTTTGTTGAATACATTTTTTGTGAACCATCACAAACCATGTGTTTGTTGATAACATTGTAAATAAAGAAAAGAAATATTAAGCACAGTTGACAAACTATCCAAAATAAGTTAGCTAGAAACAAAATGAATTGAAGCTAGTCTGAGCTTCCTCCTGGCCAGAGGTGTGACACTCAGAACCTGGAGCCCAGAGTGTTACTAATTAAGTATTTAATCAATTTTTTTAAGACTGAGGTTGCTGGCTCATCATCAGGCTCCTGGCAAAGACTACACAAAGTGAACGAAGACCTTCAAAATGAGCTGGAAGTTCAATGCCGACGGCAAGAGTTAATCAATCAGCAAGTCCAAGCAATCAAGCTCAGCTATGATGAGGCAAAAGATGTCATACGGCATCATGAAGCCGAAGCCCAGAGCCTTCAGGCACGCTTGAGTAGCGCTGCTGCAGAGCTAGCCATCAAAGAGCAAACTCTGACCAAACTGAAGTTTGATTTGAAGCTCGAGAAAGAGAAAACTAAAGAACAATTGGACGAGTGGCAGCAGACGGAAACTTTGTTGAACTCCCAGCTACAATCCAGTGAACTAAAACTAAAGCACGTAGAAGCTTTGCTGCTGGAAAAGACACAAGAGTTGAGAGATATTGAGCTACAGCAGGCTTTGAAAAGGGATTATCAAAAAGAAATGCAAAGGCTTCAAGAGCGGCTGGCAGACCTGAGCAGCCAGCTTGTTGCTAGTGAAAAGGCTCGCATTTCAACAGAGGAAAGACTGCAGAACAATTATGAAACATTGCTAGAAAATGGCCAGAAAGAAAAACAAGTGTTATTACAGAGTTTAAAAGAAACTGAGGATAAAGTTAGAGAGTATGAACAATTGCTCCAGGATGATGAGCAACAGATGGAGGCTCTTCAGAAAGAGAAACTGAATGTGAAACGTGAAGGGAGTGAGATTGTGCATGTATTAGAGGAGCAACTCGACTTGAAGGAGGCAAGCATCCAGAAGCTAACAGGCTGCATCAAGGTCCTTGAAGAAGAGAGGGATCGTCTGATTTGTAGATGCCAAGAGATGATGAACCAGGTCACAGAATCTGACAGTGAAGTTGGTAAACTACAGACGAGATTGAAGTTGGAAGAGACTGATTATTGTAACCTGGAGAATGCATTTGAAAAAGTATCTGTAGATTTCCAAAGAATGCACAGGGTGTTAAAAGAAAACGAAGATGAGCTGAGGTATGTGAAAGAAAATCAGAAAAAAATGGTTGAGAGCAAAGATCAGGACATGCACGAAGCCTTGATCAAAATAACGGCTTTGGGCAACAGTTTAGAGGAAACTGAAAGAAGGTTACAAGATGCCCTAAAGAAATTGGCGAGCACTAGTCCTGGGTCACAAACGAGAGGGGCAGAAGAGATTTGTACCAATGTTAATACAGTCGAAAATCTTCCAAGTCTTACAAACCAATCACAAGCTCTTGATGATGCATCTTGCACACCGCAAGGTTGCAATACTTTGGAAAGAAATCAAAGACAAATATGCAGCAAATTGTCGATTTTATCAGACCACATTCCTCAATTAGGGCTTCCTGAAAGTCAAGCTAAAGAGCCACTTGAGACAGTGCTGGTCCAGCACGACTCTGGTAACATAGGTGCTAAAAGACAAAGAATCCGTTTCTCTAACATTCAGTTTCAGAAATATGTTCATGCAGATGGATCAGAGAAAAACTGGACCAGCAGCACATCATCTGATACCAGTCAAGACAGATCACTTTCAGAAGAAAGTGTTTCTTCAGAACCAGCTCTTCATTACATTGCATCTGGAGCCGGTGATCCCGAGACCTATCTCTCAGTAATGAATTCTCTGGAAACTAAATTGTATATTACAGAACAAAAGCTCAAAGATGTAACTATGAAATTAGAAAGTCAAAAAGGGCAACATCAAGAGTCTCTGCTTGGCCTTCATAGCCAGTGGGCCACAACTGAGTCCCAAATCAGAGAACAACTCCAGAACAGTTTATCCCAGGTCGACATTTTGGAAAAGCAGTTGGAAGAAGAGCAAGAGGAAAAGTTAAGACTAAAGGAATGCCGTTCTAGGGAGTTAGAAGACTTCTATGTAAAAAAAGAAAAAGTGCTTGCCTGCTTAGAGATATGCAAAGAAAAGCTCAAATCGATGCTCAGTGGACAAAAAGACCCCGAAATGTGGTTTCTTAATTTGTCCAGCCTAGAAGTGACTTTATCAAATGTGATCCAATTTTTACAGAAGGCAATGTTGTCCTCTCTTCAGAGGAGTAATGGCTGTATGCCTGAGGCTCAGGCAGAGAATCCCATGTTGGAGGAAAGCTCAATTTTGTGGTGTGAGCCACAAGAACTATCTTCCAAAGATAAGCTGGGGTTACTTTCCGAGAAACTGGCTTTAGAATCCTCTCTGCTCGACCGAATTGCAGACGCTTTACAAAACATAGGTTCTGGAGTTTCTCAGGCCCTCCAGAGCATTTACCAGACAGCAGAAATCTATTCTGCAGAGCCATTAGACACAACCATGTCCATTACAAATGTTTTAGCAGATAAATTATTGTTGGAAAATGAATTTTGGGACATGGTAGACACTTTAAGTAAAGAAGTAAGGACACATGACAAAGAAGTACAGAGTAAGTCTGACATTGTTAATGCTAGTTTGTCTGATAGTTGTGTTAATGTATTAGCAGACTGTACACTGATAAAAGCAGAGTTGAGTTTTGTAGCACAAAAGATGAAACAATCTTTTTTTCAGAAGCTTAAAACTCTTGAAATAGACTTTCAACAAACTAAAATGTCTCTGTTGCAACATAGACACATTTTAGAGGATATTATAAACTCCTACAGGACTTGTGACTCTGAAAAGGTAATGCATCTTATTTGCAAAATAGTGGAGGCCCATGAGGATATGTTAAAATGTAGTCCAACACCAAATGAGTTAGCCCCAGGAGAGCAAGGTTCTCATCAAGATGAAATCGTCCTGCATCACAGTATTCCTGAATATGGCACTAAGGCACTTATTTCCTGTCAGGGTGAACTTGCCCAAGAGCTCAGAGACAAAGCAATTGCTCTTAGACAGATAAACACAGCATTACTAGACTTAGAACCAGAGAACTGTGCTACCAGTTGTCAGAGAATCCTAGACATATGCCATAGACTATCTAGTAACATTTGTACAATGAAACCTGGGTACTGTTCTCTCCTGGTCCAAGATGCAATTCTTCAGACTCAGCTATGCTACGCAACCTGTAAACTTAGGATGGAGTATGAAAGGGAGCTTACATTTTACAAAGATGCTTGGAGGAGCACTGACATTTTATGCAAAGAACAATCAAAGAATCTAGCTGGTGTTGGACAGGAGTACCAAGAAATGCTTCAGAAGCAGCAGGCTAAGTACTCTGAGATCATATCAATCATTCAGCAGGAGAACGCAGAGCTTGATGCCAAGGCAAGTCAGCTGGACTGTAAAGAGAGAGATCTCAAGGAAGCTGAGAAAAAACACAGAGAAAACATACTCGAGTTGAAATGTAGATATGAAGAAGAGATTAGGGATTATGTGGAGAAATTAACTAATACAGAGGATACCTTTCAAGCAGAGAGACTACATAGTTTGAATAAACTGGATGCAGCAGTGAAAGACAGAGAAAATATTACATCTCTTTTCAAGGAGCAAATGCAAGCATTGGAAGTTCAGCATCACCTCAAGATGGAGGAACAGCAGATTATACACCAGGGAGAATTGCAGGCTTTACATGACCACTACACTCACTGCATCCAGGGACTGCAAGAGAAACTCAACAGTTATTTACAAATGCCCCCTGATACATTGTCTTCTGAACGAGGACCAGTAAAGGTTCACAGTGTTAACTCCCCTATAGCAGAGCTGCGTCCTGGAGCACCATTTGAAAGCGATGAAATGGACTCCACATGTATCCTCAAAGAAAGGATACAAGAGCTGGAAGCACAGCTACAAGTCATGAGATTGGAACTTGAGCAAAAACATCTGGAAGGCAGTGCCACAACACTGAGTGAAAAATATCAGAAAGACTTTGACAACCTTAAGGTTTAACATCTATTCATGTGTATATACATATATATATAGATGTATATAGTACCTTTGTCTGTTTTATGCTATCATTTTTTTCTTTTACAATTTTCCTGTTTGTTTTTAAAAGCTGTGATTTTTCAGGCACGCATATCCTTTATGCTGCCCTGGTCTCTCCATGGAACTAGACCTTTTTGGGTTATTCTGCAAGTTTTATTTGATTTCTGAACTGGTGATGAACTTAAATTTAGCAGATTTGTAGAGGGCATCCCAAAATTGTGCCTCTGCATCACCAGCTGACCAATCCTGAGACACTTCTTTAGAGAACTGGAGTGTATCATAATTTAATGTACCTCCACCCTTGAGGGGTTGTTTAGTGATGATTTGTAAGGTAATCAACAAATTCGATTTATTTTATTTTAGTGAATACTGCAGGCAGGGAAATAATGATTTCTGACGTTTTAAGGGTTGTAGACAAAGAGCCTTGCCCCTGATGTGATTTGTCTTCTCCATTATAATATTTGAATGGAGGAAGATATGTAATGCCTTTACAGATGCTCTATATGGAGTATACTAGTATGTTCTAGGCCTTTTTGAGTTAATAACTTTATCAGTCACACGTATCATAGCATTGGCAATGAGATAAAATCAGGAACTTTAAGCCTGTTTTATGGCAGTACAGGAGTGGTACATTAAATGGAGTGTTATCTCATGAACAAAAGCATGCAGCCTCCTAAAAATAGGCGGCTATGTTGATTTAAAAAAAAAAAAAAAAAAAATCCACAAGGAAAGCAAGATCTCTGGATTAAGCAACAGAGCAACAGATTACTTCTGTATCCTAATTCAGCAACTAAATTATCTCCTGTTAAGTTGTAATTTGTTAGTTCTCAAATATCATTGTCTCAGGTTTCAGTGAGTTAAGCCTTAGCCTGATGTTATTCATCTAATGTCTTACTGCTTGCAAACAGAGCAAGTAAAGAAGGAAATAAAGTAAAAGTTGTCAACAACTGAAGCTTGTTAGACTATATTACATAATTTATATAGTCGGAGAGAGGTAAGATGTCGCAAGTCAGCATTCTCTGTGTAGGGCATCATAAAGAGGCTGTTGGAAATCAGCCACAGTTGGCAGGGAAAGTGTTTTAATAAGAGAAGGTACAATTGCTTACTTTATTGAGTTTCTGCAAAAACAAACAGATGATTGACCGTAACACAGAGGTGAAGGGTTAGGAACAAGCATCTGACCCAAACGGGGAAGGGCTTTTCATGAGAGCAAAGACTTAGGTCTTGGGCCGCAAAACATTGCCTATGGAATACTCTCAAATCACTTTGGAATGTCAAGTGTTTGGGGAGTGAAGAGGTGTTAAGTAAAATGAGATGCTTTGGATATGTTGTCAAAAGTTGGACTCTGCGTGATTCCAGAAATGTATTTTATAGAACTAATGTTGGACCTTTAATGGATTCTTTTTGTGTGTGTTGGAAGCTCTATTTTTTGTAGTACTAGTAGTCTGGTTTTTAGTAACCAAGGAAAAGTATTTTCCTAGATGTTCTTGTTAATAGAAGGCTGCTCTGTTTGCTTATTGGTGTTTTTTAGGTGTCTTTCAATTTGTGGTTGAGGTTCTTATCTGTTTTATTTTCGTTTTCCATTGAACAGATAGTCTGTCTCAGCTGCGGTAGAGCATGCATATATTATCTAGAATATTTTTGACTTGGGTTAGACCCAAATGCAAATACTGAATGTCAGGAACAGAGTCCACTAATTGGCCAGGAGCGTAATAAGAATTGGTCAGAGATGTTTGCCCTTTCCTTTTTGTAGGTCTTCCTAGATTTCGGAGTCTGGCAGAGGGACTTTGGTTGGTTCTGTCATGCAGTTTCCATTCATGTGTTTGGGAGTGTCAGGACTTCTAAAGGAATCAGATTAAGAAACGTCTGATCAAGACTGCAGAATAATAAGTCATTAGGACTATTACTTATTAAGAGAGGCCCTACAATTCAAAATTGGATACTTAAATAGGGATGCTGCAGGATTGATAGTCTGTCCTGGTGGAGAAATATAGAAGTAAGTTGGATGTTTATGACTGTTCTAGTCAAGAAGAAATTTCTGAAATATGGTATGCAAAGGCATGAGTTTATCTTTAAGCTCTGTAATTTGTTAGAAGAAAGGTTAGAGGAGAAAAACTAAACTGCTACTTGTTTAATTGGTTAGCGAGGAGCTTGAGCTAGAGTTTTTCCTACGTAGTATACTCAAACATCAGAGCTGTTTTCCGTCATAAAATGTATTGTTAAATTTTCAGAGAGCATACTAAATCCTGTTTCAAAGCAGTTATGATTTAGTAATAATGTGATTCAGGTCTGATTATCTTACGAGATCAAGTCCTGGATTGGCCTAAGTACTTGCATTTCACAGAAACACCTGGAAAGTGGCTAGTAAGAATAAGAATTATAAATAAGGTTGCCTTTTGTATCACTGTAAACACTATAAAACTCACTTGAAAGCTATATCAGACCTCTAAGACTTCCTTTACCTGTCCACTGCAGCAAATAGTGGGTAGGTTTGACTGTGTTGTGTGCACAGTCTGGCCTGATTAAAGTATGTGAAATCCCTTTGAACTGCTAAACCAACTTGGCTTCATTGAAGTCTGTCTTGCATTGATTTCTCAATGTAGTTGTCCAAAAACTTTGAGCTCCTATTTTTATTAGTCAGTAATATGGGAAAAGCTTTTGGTGAAATGGTTTGGCTTAATCAGAATATGATACTTAAAATTATTTGTAGAGGTAGATGTATAAATTGATAAATAGTTTGCTTTTTACACAACAAAGCACGAGTATCAAAAGAAAAGCCTTTGAGAAAGTGACCTGCCACATTTTGTAACTTTAAAAAAAAGGGATCATGCAGACCATGAACAAACCTTTCTATTCACCAAACAAAAGCATTGTCTTACATCCAAGATCCAGACCTCTCCGTAGAATTGTTATTTTAAATTAGGCTTATGAGCATTTTTATAAACATTTGTATTTCTTCACTTATACAAACACACTGACATATCAAAACTCAATAGTAGCTGAGTGTTTGAGTATATGCATCCACATTCTTTGTTTACACTGAATAATTGTAAATGGAAGTAGGCCACATTTTTTTTGTTAGCCAACCACCGCCGTATGCAGGTGACCAGCCTAACTCTTCCCAAATTATTCATCTTTTTTGGGGCCTCAACAATAAAGCCCTCCATTAAGACAGATAAACTTTGCATTCTTTTTCTTCATTCACTGAGGGTGTGGAACCTCTACTACTTTTCTTCCTTTGACATTTGCACCATGTTTATAAGGTCCTCACCTCATTTGAATCCGACAAGATGTGTGTGTTCTTATTGTGGGCTACTCAGAACTTTGAAAAATAATGCAGTCTGTCCTCTACACCTTTAACCAAGCATTTTCTTTCTTCGCCATGTTCTAGATCTTTATAATTTTTCCATTCTCTTTATATTTTTCCTTTATCTTGTGACATTTAAATGTCTAGTCCCCTCTCCATTTCCCTGCTGTTGTAATTTTCGCTTTATCACTAAGTCTGTCAAGTAGAAGGTTGAGGTCAGGTGACCCCTATTTTGTGGTAGAACATCTGCTTGACTTTTTCAGATATATATATTCATCATGGTGTGGTGACTCCATGATACAGCTTGAGATAAAGAACAACCTTCTACTTTGCAGGGAGACCTGGTACCTTTATCTAGGCTTAGCATTCCACATTTTCCAGGACTTCTGATCTGCAGCCCAGGGCTTAGGCCTCCTCAATACCTGACAACATGTGTTTGGTCACATTGCAAAGTTTCAAGCATCTCTCGTTTGCTTACTCTTGAGTTTCTTAATCTTGTCATTTAGATTGCTGGTCTTTTGGCGGAATGACCATCTTGTTTAGGTTATTGAGCTTCCATTGACTGTATCCTTCCGTCTCCTACGAATCGTTTCTGTTGGAGAACCTGGCAAGCATTAATTTCAGCAGCAGCTAGCTGCTAAAATATGTGTTGCCCACTGAAGCATTCTTGAAAAAAGGCTCCCTCCACAAAAAGCAAAAATTGTAAATGTTATTCAAATATTTACTTGAAATGACATCTTGACAAGTTTTCTTTAAAAAGCAACATTTTTGGAATGCAAAACTATTGTACTTAAGAATTAATAACCTTTTTAAATTCTGTGAAATCACAAGGTCAATGCTAGATTTGAATACTTAAGGGGATGACAAAGTACTTCAATGAAGAACTTTATTATTTTCGATGGGGAAAAGCAACTTTCCAAGATGGCATTAATGTTCTTTTTATCATGGGCACTTCCTTGCTATTGAGGGTGCTCTTTTTGTTTTTTAATCACCCACTCTACAGCCAGTGTATCTCACAGAGGGCATAGCTTGGCAACCCTACTACCACCTTATGGATGAGTGCTTCAGGCAGCCATTTGCAAATCGAGGTATTATCTTCTGGTTACCTTGTTACTTCTTTTCCTTATGAATATGGAGGCCTCAGGACTTGCATACAAGTCTGACTTAACATGATTCTCTTTTTACAACTAAGGACAGCCCAATGCCAGGATAGCCTCCTCAAAGTCTAGCAAATTTGACAGAAACCGTCATAATCTCTTGAACCTTTGAGTTCACCATCTGCTGCCAGGTCATATCCTAATCCTACACAGCCACTAACAGAAACAACACACCCAGCATCCAAATAAACTAAAGAAATCAATATTTACACTATTGTTAACTAGCGTGAAGCTGCTATAGTTCTAATGTGCTTAAGCATGCATGCAGCATCGTGTTTACCTGCATGTGCACATTAAGTCCAGACCTAATGGCTTTCCTAGTGCTTGTTTTTTTTACCTGTTTAGCACCTCAGAAGTTAAGGAATTTGTCTCTTCCCCATTCCTGCCCTTTGCAGTACACGTATCTCTTTAACTGCAGGTATGAGCCCAGTACCCTATAATGCCGTACAATCAGTATATTCCTTTCTTGTGAATCCCGGGCACTTGGGCAGTATCTTCTCTTCTAAAACTTAAATTGTGCAGTGACCATGTGTTGACCTTCAAAGATGGTCATCCTTCAGGGCCCTGTCCTTTCTGTGTCTATCAGCAGGCAAGCAACCTTGCCCTTTAATGAAGTAGAGCAGTCATCTGGGCCAGCAACCAGTCTTGTGCCTAGCTTTCCAGATTTGGTTGTGCCCTGTCCCCAACTGTCTGTGTTTTAGATCACTAGATGGCTGCACCACTTGGTCAGCACAGTAGACCCAGGTTGCTGCATTCTCTTCTACTGCAGAGTTACCTCCCAGAGGAGCAATAGATATTGTTCTGCAGTTGATCACGGAAAAGCTGATGATGTTCACTCAGGAGACTGGATAATGCCTGTGCACTTTGACATTGTTTTGACTTAGTGGCATCAATAAAATATTGTGATGCTGAATTTCTCGGGGTTTAGGGAGGTGTGTGTGTGTGTGTGTTTTATTTTCCCAACTAGTTTGTTTGTTTCATCATAATTCAAATTTATAACTTCTAATTCCTTACTGCAATAAAGACCTCTGAGCATTGCCAAACCATTTAATTGTCAAAGGAGTAGTGTACCTACAATGAGTAAATCTCAGTGATCCTAACTGTAGTGACCACAAACATATGTGTACCTGCCACATAATCTTGCAGGTTGCTACAGGGTATAGTTGAGACAAAATGATCAGTAACCATAGTCCACAGATTTGCATCTGTTCAATGGCATCTGATTTCAGAATTTTCTCAGGCTCGTCCCTTTTGAATCATAGAGCACTGATATACTTTACATAATATAGTTCTATGCCTTCTGTCTGAGAGCAGAAAATCCTGTTTATTAGAAATGTTCTTTGTTCTGTAAAAAAAAAATGTACATCTTGTACAAATAAGCAGATTCTACTTGGTTTCCAAGCGGAACAAAAGTTGTGTGGGCTTTAAAAAATGTGTAAATTTTTTCTGTGGTGTAGCAGTTCAGAAGACTAAGGCTGGAATATTGTTGCTAACGTATATGCTATTTGTCTCCTTCACCCCATCCTCCTCGTTTGACTCACACTCCATCTTTCTCTCCATCCCTTTTTCTTTTCCTCCTCCTCCCCCTTTTCAAAACTCAGCGAGGGCCATAAATTACTTAATACCTCTAACCCGAAGTCAAAACTCGGTCGCAAGCATAATGACCACTGCAGTAATTTACTTTGTGATACTGTTCCCTGTTTAAAAGACACATCTGTTTGTGGTTTTGAATTTTGAAATATCCCAACTTTGGTACCTGATTAATTTTAAATTCTGGCACACCTCTGTTAAGACAAGTTTTCTTTCTCAATTGAACGTAGATGCTATTACAATATTATCGGTAGTCCTATTGTTTTTGTCGCCTAATGCAAAACACACTCAATTTACCCAAAAAATGCATGCTTCTCTATTGTCAGGCTTCGAACTCTTTAAAGGTCGAATGTTTAAAAATGATTCCATGACATACTGGGTGGCCACAAACTTTGTACGCTTTCCTTTTCATCCAGTCTTCTCATGCCTGCATCATGTGTGACATGGTCTGATTCTCCTAGCTCTCTCCATATTAAATTAGTTTACGGTCAACCTAATGCGGATTTCTATTAACAGGTAACATTTACTCTTGTCTTTCAGTAGAGAAGTGGGGGGAAAAATGAAAAGGTCCTTTTTCATGTTTGTAGGCAACATGTGAGCGAGGGTTTGCAGCCATGGAAGAGACGCATCAGAAGAAGATTGAAGATTTGCAGAGGCAGCACCAGCGGGAACTGGAAAAGCTGCGAGAGGAGAAAGAGCGTCTGCTCGATGAAGAAACTGCTGCTACCATTTCAGGTAAAGTGTGTGGGATTTATAAGACAGAACATTTTGGGGGGATTTAGGTGGTGGCATATATTGTCAGTTATGGAACATAGATTGAGAGTTAAAATATTAGGTCAGTTGCATAGCTATCTTCCAGTGGAGTGTTTCAGTTTTCCTCTTTGTATTGGGAAGTCTTCATGGATACAGTTCTCCTGCATTACTTGTAATTTTGTTATCGTTTTATGACCTACTAACATCCCCTCTTTCAGTTGCCCATACACTGGAAAGCACATTACCCTTGAAGATGTTTCATTATAGCCTGTCTGTCTATACATTCTTAATACTTCACTTCTGATGGGTAATTCGAACCACAGATTCTTCACCTTCACAATATTCCTTAGGTGTCAGACAGTATCTGGAATTTTTCACAGCAGTGCCCCTGCCGTCCTGTAGGTGGCATTATCCACCTCTTTGTAGGCCTCGTTCTGCCCCACCAAGGTCAATTCCTTTATATCTGCGCCTTTAAACACAAATCTGGAGCTATGCTCCCTTTTTGTTGTTCGACAGATTCTTTCTACTTGTTTTCTAGTGTGCAAGTGAACAAAATCCCCACTGAAGTCTACTGGGTTCAAACTGCAGTGATTTTCTGTTACGTATGTTGGTGATTTACCCGCACAAGGTAACCTCAGGTGTTCGGGTTCCAAGATGACTCTAGGTTGTGATGTGAATGTGAAATTATGCACCCGAAGGCAAACTAGGACCGCAAATCAAAGCTGTATGTCACTGAACATCAAAAGAGGTCACAGCGCTCTTGGCATCGAGGTTGATCCCCTACCAGCTCTTGTTTCTGCCCCCAAACCGATTTTATCTCCTCTTCGTACGAGATTACACTTGGACTCCACTCCAGTGAACCCAATTCCTGTACATTGTGATTCAGACAAAACACTCCCTCTACCATAAATACAAACTCAGTGGCTCCATTGTCTTTTTGGCTCAGATTCGGACCAGAGTTTGCCATCACCTGACAATGCTGATGATGGGGATGATTTACCTCTGCATTATGATGATGACGTTTTCTATATGAAGTGGCAGAAGGCCAGTGGCCTTAGTGGCCTTGATGATTCCCCTTCTACTGGGTTGATTTCACCCCATGCATCCCCAACAGAGGAAAGTGGTTCATTTGCTTTAATGATAAGTCAAGCAGCTGAGGACCTGGACCTACAGCTACCTTCTGTTGAAGTCAAGTCAAATGACCTTGCTCAGGTTTTGAACCCAATGCCAGCCTCATCTGCACCCTTACTTCCATTTGATGAACCCCTTCTGATCCCCTTGTGGGCAATTGGGCAAAGCCTTGCTCTTGTCAACTGGTGAACAGGTAGGTGGCCAGATGCCACAGACCAGCACACAGCAACCAAGAATTTTTATGCAGCATCCTACTCTTGCTACTTTGTTGGTCCAGGCTTCCAACAGAAAAGTGAATCCTAATGTACTAAAAAATATTCCCCACAACTCCTCAAGACAAGGAGTTAAAAAGGATTAAGGTTTTCAAGAAGCAAATGTTCTCTTCTGCCAGCTTGGCAGTGAGGTTGGCCCTTGCAGTCTCCAATCAATCAATCAGCAATTTGTATAACGCTGCTTATCACCATGGGGCCTCAAGGCACTGTCATGGGGTGCTGATCAGTCGAGGAGCCAGGTCTTGAGGTCCTTCTTAAACTGATTCAGCGAGAGGGTTTGCCAGAGGTGGATTGGTAGCGTGTTCCAGTTCTGCGCTGCAAGAAAGGAGGGTCTGCCTCCCACTGTGCTCTTCCTGATTCTAGGGGTGGTGGAGAGGGCAAGTTAAGAAGATTGTAGTTGTCTGTCGGGGTGTAGAACAGTTATATGCACACCCTCTGGGACATGGCCAGCTACATCTGCTGGTGATTCTTTCTGGCCTCCTTGGTTCAAAACCTTTAGGACTCATTGCATTGATCACACCCCTTGTTTGAACCATACCTATGCAACATAACACAAAATAGGCTTCTCTAACCCAGTTAGCAATTCCACCAGCAACTTGTGATAATTCATAGTCCCCCCCCTCCCCCCCAATGGTTGCTTATAATTCCTATTAATCTAATCTACTTCAAAGAAGCAGAACAAATTCATGGAATGTTTTCATTGTGCTCACAAGACTAATCCCAATAACCAACACCAAGCAATACCCCTTGGATTAACCACTAGTTTTGGAGTACCATGTTACTCCTTTTCGACGGCTTCAACACCTTGTCAGGGGTAGTAAGTGCTATATAAATCTAATTACAATGAAATGCATGTTCCTTCCCAAAGCATTTGTGATGACACAGAAGAATCTTTATTTGGTCCTGACATTCCCAATGTCCACTGACTTCGAGCCAATGCAAAGCTGCTTCTTGCATCTTCTGACTCGCAAAACTTTCTTTATCATGATTACTTCTCACATGAGTGAGACCCAGGTTATCTGGGTATAGCCGCCCTATGCCATTTTTGTCACAGACAAACTGATGTTGAAGTCCAGGGAGACCTTTTTGGCTAAATTCGTCACTCCTTTTCACGTTGGGCAATCCATAAACTCTTCCAACAGTGTTTGCTGGGCCTCACCCCTCGAAAGAGGAGAGACTCCATCAGCTGGACACCAAAACAGTCTTAAGCTTTTACATCGATGGCACCAAAGAGAATGTGTTGAACAATTAGCTGTTTGTGGGCAGTTCGCGGGCAAAGAAAAGTAAGACGATGCAGGAAATAACTTTTTCAAGCTGTATTGTCCTCGGCATTAAGATCTGCTATGCACTGGCTGAGAAGCAAGCCCCGCAAAGACAGAAGGCTCATTTCATCAGGGCCAAGGACACTACCGCTGCCTTGCCATGTTCTTAATGTCTCTCTGGCCCCCAAGTGGGCGGCAGTGCATACTTTTGGTAAGTACCACTGCCTTGATAGCCAGGTTCGACAGGAAGGGCATTTTACCCACTCGGTCTTACAGGACTTTATGGCCTAAGCCCACTTCACAGACCCTTCCCCTTTGGTGGTTCTGCTTTGGTATCTGTTCTAAAGTTTTTAAGAATCCATCAAAAGAACAAGTTACTTACCTTCAGTTCATTTCTTTCCGGTAGATTCCTCACTGCCCTCCCATCTCTCCATCCTGTGATTTGTCTCTCTTACCATTTAAAAAGGTCCCACATTCGAGATCTGCATACTGATACCTCTAATTGTTCATCAGCCCCTCGTTTGCACTGACCATTCAGTTTAATCTCTTAGCCATGCTTGCACTTGTGGACACCAGAGATGTATCTAGTGAATGGCCCTGCGTCTTTTTTTTGTGAGTGCAGCTCCTAACTCTGCAGACCTACATCTCATGTTCCTTTTCTTCTGGTTTTGCAATACCCCCATTACCAGCACTTAGTTTGGTAGAACCACCAGTGCAAATAGCGATGAGAGTGCCTCGTCCCTCGCCTTTCAGATAAAATCCATCCCATCCTCACCCTTGCCATCGCATACATGTACAGGATCCATATCTATCTCAGGAAATCCAGTGAAAAGCCCATCCTTTCCTGTACTTTTAATATGTTTTCCCAACCTTCTGTATCAAAAAGTTTTTGGATATCTAAATGTCTAAGGTGTAGTCTTCCTCCTGATTCCAGTGAGTGCCGTACCAGTGGCAGTCATCTGAGGCTATGGGTCATGAGTGCAGGGTTATAGCAAACAGGTCTGGCTGCACTAACGTTTGAAACTAAACAGCAATCTCTTAGGTAATGTTCTACTGGAAGTTTGTGTATCTGTATTCATCATGGATATAGGGTAGCATGTTCCAAACACAGATGGGTTTCTATCTGGTTTTGGGAACATTGTTTAAAGTCGTACGCATGCTGTGCTTCTTTGAAGACTTCGAGCAGTTTCTGTCAGTGTTCTCAGGAATGATTGATATAGATGCACTGGTAAACTGCTGCTAGCTGGGGCCTTTTTATTTTTACCCCTAACCTTTAGTGCTGCAATTTTTAGCGGAGATTCTAACATATTCCTTTCCTTCACAGCGATTGTAGGCAGTCCAACATTGTCCAAATAGGTGTCAGTTGCACCATGATTTGTCCATTGTGGTCCTCTGTATAAACTCATTAAATGCATTTTAAGGGTATAGGGTAGCCTCCAGTGTGACTTCAGCATTTCCTCTTTCCTCCTGAAACTTCAGGTTCTTCTTTTGGGACCTTTCAGATGATACTGTTCCTGATTTAATTCTTGTCTTATTTTTTATTTTTTTCTATCGTAAATTTACCCAAGGCATCTCAGGTGTCCTCTATCTGACACCTAGCTATAACCAATTTAGGTTTCCTGTCCACTTAGCTATAACCAATTTAGGTTTCCTGTCCAGTTGTTAATTTGTGCCTCTGGGCCTCACCCACACCTATTTTTGGGACCAGGACTCTTTCTTTCGCTCCCGCAGGCAGCGTTTGAGCTTCAAGTTGGGCCCCAGACACAAATGCATTTTGAAAAATCATTGTCTAGAGATTATTGACCACGGTGGTCTGTTTGTCTTCACAACCCGCCAATGCCCTGGAACCTCTTTGCAAGGAGTCAAGGTGACACTTGATGTCATCACATAGTCATGGGAGGAGTGTTCGCCACATCCATGCCGTACTACCTGCCTGTGTTTACTTTGATTCCGTTGCTCCTCTTTATGGTGGAAGCGTCAGCGTCCAGGATCTGTTTTAAGTCAGGAGAAGCGAGCCCGCCAAGCCCATCTGTCCCAGTCCCACATACACGCCAGCCTTCTGTAGCAGTGCTTTAGAGGTCCAGCCGAAAGTACTAGAAATTGGTTAAAAAGCAGTGACATCGCTTGTTTACACAGCTCATGCTTCTGCCTATATTTGCTTAACCTCACTGGAATGTTTAATGAGAGCTGAGAATTATGGCCATAAGCCTAATTGATTTTGCTGCAATTAATATGTCAGTGGTGTAAAAAATATGACGTTTCGCAATTCAAAAGTCTTTCTGTGATATGAGGAAGCATTTCACTTTAGTACTTCTGTCTGTATCGTTGCATTGGATGCCATTTATAGAAATGACAGTTTTTAAACATGAATTTCAAAACATACATGCTGTTTCCTGCCCTGACGAAGTTGCGATTGGTTAATAAACCAAGATGGAAATCAGTTTTCACGTGTAACTAATATGTAGTCTAGTTTGTTAATACAAATGCAACAACTTTATCGTGTATTAAAACGTCAGTGAGAGAGATTTTTGACAGCACACTTCCTAATCTGATGTAATTAAAGTCTTTTCAGATCTGATGACAAAGTATACAGCAAAGCAGTAATGTAGATACTAACTTCTCCCTCATTTATTTCACCTTTGACTCATCCAAAACCCCTCCTGCTACTATGATCTCCCTAACCCTTTCCACAGACACTTGCCTCATCCATCTCTCTTTTACTCATCCCAAGCCTCATCCTATTACTATAAACTCCCAATTAACACTTCTGGGTTCTTCCCACCTCTACCCCTCCCTTACTCCAGCCAATCCAACTAACAAACTCACATATCCGCGGCTCAAATTAACTCATAATGATACTAAAACAGTTCTCATATTTCCTTATACTAATCCACCACTAATTCCTTTTGGGTTCCGGAGTAGCGTGCTACTCGCCAAAAAGCGCTTCGATGCCTCATCAGGGGTAGTAAGCGCTATATAAAAATTATTACAATACAATAAGAACACACAATATGGTCACGCATGGAAGCTAGGGGGGGTGTGGCTTGCCGTCCACTGATGGTGGATGCTGGAGCCTAAAGCTCCTCATTGGCCCGACCTATAATCCTGAAAATTTTATTGCGCTGGGGCAGCATTAGCCCCAGAGTTTGTGGTCCTTAGTGGGATGGGCGGCGGGAGCGGGCTTCTGCTCGAACCGGGCCCAGGGGCACTTCATTGCAGAGTCGGATCAAGAACCTCCAGAGTTTGTGCCGGAGCCAATATTGGGCTTAGGCCCGAGTTGTGCTGCAAGCGCTGAACCCTTGAGCCACACAGGGCGGTGTACACCTCTGTATTTTCCTGAGAGTGCAGCCCCCCAAATCTGGCTGGAGCTTGCAGCCGCAAGTGGGCCACAGAAGACTGGAGTCGGTGAGTGGTGGACCTGTGTACAGAGCTGTGGACTGGAGGATGGTGCTGTTCTGGGAAGATTGCCCCCAGCAAGACAGGAATACAACGTTCGACCTGCCGTCTAGTAGAAGACTTTGTTTTCTGGGCCCGGCGGTGCTGGTGGCAGCTGGCAGACCAGAGGAGTCCTGTCCAGGGACCTGGACACCATGTTGGGCCAAGTTAGAGAGGTGCTGTGGCACGTGTGAGAGCGGGCCACACCACAGCCAGGATAGCGGTGTGGACCAGCCCGGTGCCACGAGCATTGCACCACAAGACTGCAGGGTGCAGCAGTTATATCCTGATTGTGATTTGAAGGCCCTGGAGCGTCTGACATCTGGCTCCTGCTCCCATTCAGTGTTTGATGCTACAGCAGATTAGGGGCAGGGGGCCTGTGACGCTGATCGGCATAGATGTGCGCTGGGGCTTGGGGCTGATGCTCCTCGTGGTTGACCCATGCTCCACGAGCAGAATGGCTTGACTTTCACCCACTTGGTAAAAGCACGTTCCTTCCTTGGCCATATTACACGGGGACTGTAGACCCTTAGGAGGCTGATTCAGTGGACGTTTTGTGGTCCGAATACAGAGCAAAGTCCTGGCTTCCCGTCTGTTCATTCACCCTGACCAGAATGGGTTTATCATGGCCCACAATACTTCCCTTAATCTTGTGCATCTACCTTTGTAGCAGGTTGGTGAATATACTGGAGGTGGTCTGCTGCCTATTGTGGGGTCTGTTGAGATCGGTGAGGAGACTTGGAGCTCCTATGTGTCTGCTGCATCATGTTGCCTGTTGCAGGGAGGAGCGGGCTTGACATCTATTGAACGGGAGTTGTCCTGGGTGGATAGGACTGGGCCTGGGGCGCCTCCACTGCAGTGAAGAGTTTGGTGCACCCAAGGGCCCACTACTGATCTACTCTGCAAGGAGCTGTCGTACCTTTTGCTTGGCCAGGCCCCGATGCTTCCCTACGATTGCCGTATCTTGGACTGTACTGCTGCAAGGGGTGCCGGGCCTACATGACTTTAAGTAAAGGACTGTGGTGCAGCTATGAGTGGCCCCTGACTATTTGTATGTGTGATTAGCCCCGCATGTCCGCTGGTCATAGGTGACTGGCTTTGTTTGTGACATCTTGGAGAGGCGATTAATGTGAGACAAGGAGTTATTAGACCGGTGGGCACCTTGGCCTCTTATCTTCCTTGTGGATGCTGCCATGGGCAAATCCAAGTCTAGGGGCAGGGACCTCTGGCAGCTCTTACAGACCAACCCCGGAACAATGACTCGCATGCTGAAAGTATTGACTCTCTGCTGCCTCCACTTCAGGCTCAGCTGGACAGGATATTGGAGGCTATTGTGGACATTAAATACACCCTCCAGCGGGAAATAGGCACTGTATCCGCAGAATTGGGGCTGTTGCGTGTCGATCACCACATTGGCCGAGAGACTCAAAGTGACTGAAACACAAATAGAAGAGCTCTGGCCAGACCAGCAAGAGCTGATTGCCCAAGTCACGGACCTGGCGGAGAGGGTGCGGGTGCTGGAGTGCCGCTCTGAAGACACTGAGGTTGCAACCACTGTAATAACATGTGCATTTTGGGCCTTCCTGAGGGCACTGAGGGAGGAGACATAGTGATCTACCTGGAAGCTAGGTTGAGAGATTTGGTGGACTCAACACAATGGGGGAGGTTTGCTTGCATGAGATTCGGGCTGAGGTCCCGGCCAATGCCCATACATCCAGAAAGGGCACCTCTAACACACCCAGGTGACTGCTGCTTTACAAGCTGACCAAGTACCAGTCAGAACTCAGAAGAGCGGCAGTGCTGCTGGCTGCAGCAAGATTACCACTGCACAGCCAAGAAGACCCGGCCAAAAGTGAATCCTCTGGCCAACGCTTTGGACAGTGATTTGGATGACTCGGTGAAGGGCAGTGACAACCTTCAAGATGTGACACCGCAGACAGCTGAGGAACTCATTTGACCATAGGGGCTCTGTCAGATGATGGACTGCGCAGTTTGGTGTTTATTAAATATGATTGCCTGTGGCTAGGTTTCTCCCCGAGGCCCTGTGTTGGCAGTCGTTCTGGCCTGGACGGGCAAAGTGCTTCCACCCCTGCATGTGTCCTGTTACACCTACCCAGCTCGCGTTTCTTGATTTGCTGTCTACTTCTTTGGGGCATCTGGATGTTGATGCTTTGCTATTGTGAGAGGTTTTAGTGGTGTGCTAAACACAATTTAGATTTTTCGACTCCAGGTGTTTTGAGATTGGCTGCAGGCTTGAGGACATTTGGAGGACTCTGCATGGTGCAGCGAGGGTCTACTCAGGCTACTCACAAGATATCAGTTGCACACATGCCTTGAATCGTTATGTTTGTTTGTCCCCGCTGAGTCACTGCGTGATGCAACCGGAATATCTAAGTCATACCCTTTACTGTGTTTTCAACCACAAGATGGCCGTCTGAACACTCCCGCATGGCGACTGAATAGGCCTGGCCTCACGGATGCCACCTATGGAGACTTCCTAAGGGGAGCAATAGTGGATTATTTTGATCTCTACTGGGGTATGGCCTCTAGCTGTTTGATCAAATGGGGGCCTTTAAGTTTGTCATCCGCGGGCACTGCTTGGGTGTGCTTAGGGAACATGATTTTGAGCTGCACAAGTTAGAATAGGAGATGAAGCCCCTTGACCACAGATTAATCGTGGACCCCGATACACACATCAGTTTGCCAGCTTTGACTGAGCACTATAAGGTAGCCTTGGAATGACTGCACTGCCACAATTACAAGGAATATATTCTTTGGGTCCATGAGGAAGAAAGAGGCTATAAGCTATTAGCCTGGCTTATCAAACCAGAGTCACAGGGCACCCCCATTACTAGTTTGGAGGCATCAGATGGCGCAGTGCTGTTTCCCGTGCCTCTAACAAGACCTATCAGGATTACTACCTTGAGCTGTCTAGGTGCCCGAATCCAGGCATGGATGGGGGCGTAATGTGGTCAACTTCCACTCCGGACTTTGCCTAGGGAGACGTGCAGTGATTAGGGTGGTCCCATGAGGACTCAGGAGCTTAAGCCGCAGTTGAAGATATGGCCACTGTCAAAACTCCACACCATGGTGGCCTACCTGCTGAGTTTTATGTGGCTTATTAGGAGTTGATTACGCCTGGCTTGGTGGAGGTTTATCTGGCGGCTTACAAGAAGGGGGTGCTGCTGGTATTGACTAGGAAGGCTATAGTGCTCCCTAAATCTAAAAACCTGTGTACAGTACCGGTGGGGTTTAGGCCTCTTTCCATGCTTAACATAGATTTTAAAATACAGAGCAAAATCCTGGCTTCCCGTCTGCTCATTTACCCTGACCAGAATGGGTTTATCATGGCCTACAATACTTCCCTTAATCTTTGGAGGTTATACTAGGTTCTGTACCTTCTTAAACGCTTTCTAACCCTGCTGCGGTGATCATGTCTGTCGACCTTGAGAAGGCGTTTGGCAGTCAGGTGGGACTTTTTTGAAGAGGTCATGCAGATGATGGACCTTGGGGCTTCCTAGATATGATGGTTATGCATGCTCTAAATTACCCCAATAGCCAGGTTAAGGTTGTGTTCCACGGTCTCGCAGCAAAATGAAGTCCATTGTGGTACCTGTTTAGGATGCCCGTAGTCCACTGTTTTGTTCACCTTCGCGATCGAGCCATTGGAAGAAAATCTTAGAATGGAATGTAAGGGTAGGGACCTTGCATTGGGTGGTCGTGTAAACATAGTCTTGTTATATGCTGGCGACCTCCTGTTGTACTTGGCAGATTCAGATGCTGGGTATCGAATGCAGTTACTGGAGTAATTCGGTGGCCCCTCTGGCCTAAAGGTAACCCAAGGCAAGAAACGCCTGTTCCCGGTGATACCAGAACATGAGCAACCCTCAGAGGACCCACTGGGCTTAGAATGGGTGTCACAGACGTTCAACTATCTAGGGATTCAGATTTACCACCATCTGGGAGTCATGTGGGAGCGTAATGTGGATGGGGCCTTAAGATTCCTGTGGTCTTGTGTTCCCTTCTTAAAGTCCTTGAAGCTTCCTATTATGGCCTGAATTGCTATTTCTAAAATGGTGATGCTCCAGAGGCTATTGTACTATTTTACGAACCTCCCGGGTAATGTGCTGAGGGCCTGGTTCGGACATTTTGATTCCCTGCTCCGGGAGTTGGTCTGGAATGGTGGTCGCCACAGAGTTGCATGTCCACACTTCGGCGCTGCTGAACGCGAGTGGGCTGGGAGCGTCGGACTTTGAATTATACTTTCTGATGGATACAACTACCTGTGGATTCCTCACCTCATGAATACTCCCATGGCGCCAGCATTCTACGGAAATCTTCTTACTAGTCTCTGCACGTCGACGAGGACGTCACTGTCTCGCACGCGACGCCGTCTGACGTCATACAGGCAATAAGAGGTCCTCGACGACGTGCGGACGTCAGTTCCCTTTTTTCCGTGCATTCGAAACGGTTATCTTCGAGGGAGCAACTGTTACTCTTGCGGTTACAGTGTATATCTTGCTGCGTACTCTTTCTCCGTGGAAATAATGTCGCAGAGAAAGTCTGGATTTAAGCCTTGTCGTGAGTGTGGAGGCAAGATGTCGGTGACGGATCCTCATTCCGATTGCCTTTGGTGTTTGAGCTCCGACCACGACGTCTCGACTTGTGATTCATGTCAGCACATGAATCCGAAGGCCCTTAAAGAACGTGAGGCGAAGCTGTTTATGGCCAAGTCAAAGGAGAAGCATCACAAGAAGTCTTCTCCAAAACATCGGCGTCATCGAGACTCCCGGCGCCGTAGAGAATCTCGGCGTCATTCAAGGGAGGCTCGTTCCAGGTCTCCGGATCGGCGCCGAAAGACATGGGAGGTCAGCCCCACGGTGACGCCGCATCCTTCGACGCCGTTGCCCTCTCCGGCGTCACCAACTTCGCCTGGACAGGCGTCGGTGATTGAGGTATTGGAGCCTCAAGTGTTTTCTCCGGCGCAGACGCCGAGGCCGGAGTCGGGGTCGCCTCCGAGACAGGCACCCCAGTATCCGGCTTTTCCCACCCCTGGAGCCGATAGTTCCGCATTCTTGAATGCGATGTATGCCATCTTCCAACAGATGGCTCCAGGGGGTGCTCCGGCTGGGCCTTTGGCCTTTTCTTTGGGTGATCCTGCGCCTCTTCGGCCGGCACCCTTTATGCCCTTTCTCCCGTTTGGGAACGTGGGCTCGGCGCCAGTGTCGGCGCCGGTGGCCGCTCCGGTGGCTTCAGAAGGATTGGCCCCGGGGATTTCCATCCCGTCGACGTCGGGATTTCGGCCTGTGACTCCGGTGGGTCCATCTGCTTCAGCTGCTCTTTCGTCGGCGCCGAAGTTACATGTGGCGCCGGACGCGGCGTCGGTGGCTTCTGAAGATCGGCGCCGATCTTCGACTTCGGCGGAGGCATTGTCGACTCCGCGTATTGAACAACGACTTCATTCGAGGAGACGTGCTCTCCGGGTACTAGAAGAGCAGGAGTACCAACGAGCCCTAGAGGAAGGAGAGCTAGAGGACTCGGGTGATGGGCTGCGTGGACTGGAGTCGGCCAGTGGGCTGGACACTTCCCCTGAGTGGGACCTTTCGTCCCCGGGGGAATATACTGAGGAAGCTGCTTCCTTTCATACAGTGGTACGGAAGGCAGCTAGTTTTTTGGACCTGCCTTTGCCGGTGGTGGAGGCAAAACAAAACCTTTTGACGGAGGTGTTGCATCCGGCCTCAGCCGCGGCGGAGCCTCTGTTACCTTTTAATGACGCTCTGCTGGATCCGGTTTTAGAGGTGTGGAAGAGGCCGGCATCTTCCCCAGCAGTTCACAGAGCCGTGGCCAGGAGGTATCGGACGGCTCCAACTGATCCTGGTTTCCTATCTAGGCACCCTACGCCGGAGAGCTTGGTAGTGCAGGCCTCCTGTTCGTCCAAGTCAGCGCCTGGTTCTTTCCCGACGGTGCCTGGGGACAGAGACTCAAAAAAGCTAGAGGCGCAGTCGAAGAAGATTTTTTCGTCCTGCAGTCTGGCGTTAAAGGCCACTAATGCGACCTGTATCCTGGGGAGGTATATTCATGCTCTGATGGATGACATCTCCTCTTCGTTTACAGAGCTTCCCCAGGGTCTTTTGGATCTTGTCTCTGATGCCCAGGCTGCTGCGACCCAAATTATCCAGACGGGACTGGATACCACCGACTCGGTAGCCAGAGCAATGGGCACAACTGTGGTGGAAAGGAGACAGGCCTGGCTCCGTAACTCGGGCTTTTCGGCAGATGTACAGTCCACATTGTTGGATCTCCCGTTTGATGGGGACAAACTGTTTGGGGCTAAGGCTGATTCGGCCTTGGAACGTTTTAAGGAGAGCAGGGCCACGGCTAAGTCGTTGGGACTCCAAGCTCCTTCTTCCACGGCCTCTTCCAGATTCTTCAGGAGGTTTCGTGGATTTGGGCGTGGCTCTTCCTCCTCTTCCTTTCGGGGAAGATATCAGCAACCTGCCTCTTCCCACCCCTATAGATCTTTTAGGGGGAGGGGTAGGGTCCGCACCAGGGGAGCCTCTCAGCAGCACTCTGCCTCTTCCTCATCCTCTGGCGGGGTGCAGCAGGGGAAGCAGCCTTAGGCTTCCACCATTTCCCACTCACTCCTCTCCTGTAGGGGGAAGATTACAGCATTTTCTCACCAAATGGGAGACTGTTACGTCGGACACTTGGGTTCTCAGTGTTGTGGGAAAAGGCTACACCCTTCCCTTTCGGGAGTTTCCGCCCCTCATCCCGCCCCGCCCTTCGTATTGTTCACAAGAACACCTCCTGTTGCTAGAACAGGAGGTAGAAGTCCTCCTTTTAAAGGGCGCGGTGGAGTTGGTCCCGGAGCAGGAAAGGGGTCAAGGAGTTTACTCAAGGTATTTCCTGATTCCCAAGAAGGATGGTCGTTTGAGACCAATTCTGGACCTGAGGATCTTGAATTGGTTCCTCAAGCAGGAAAAGTTCAAGATGCTGACCCTAGCACAGGTGCTTTTGGCGTTGAACATGGAAGACTGGATGGTGTCTGTCGACTTGCAGGATGCTTACTTTCATATCCCGATACTCAAGTCACACAGGAAGTATCTCCGGTTTGTGGTGGGATCGCAACACTACCAGTTTGCGGTCCTTCCGTTTGGTCTTACTTCAGCACCTCGAGTCTTCACGAAGGTGATGTCGGTGGTTGCGGCAGAGCTCAGAAGGAAGGGGATAGCAGTATTCCCTTACTTGGACGATTGGTTGATCAAAGCCAAGTCCCCGGAGCTTGTGTTGCGTCATCTGCAGTCAACAACCCAGTTGTTGTTCGACCTGGGCTTTTCGGTGAACGAGCCCAAATCTCACCTGGAGCCCTCTCAGCGCCTCCTGTTCATAGGGGCAGTACTGGATACAACATTGGGTCGGGCCTTTCCTCCGCCTCAGCGGATTCAAGATATTCAGGATTTGGTTCCAATGTTTCGAAATGGAGCGGTAGTTCCAGTCCTCAAGGTCCTTCGTCTGCTCGGTCTTTTTGCCTCCTGCATTCTGTTGGTCATGCATGCTCGCTGGCACATGAGGGCTCTTCAGTGGTGCCTCCGAAGGCAGTGGTCTCAACACAGAGGGGATCTAGAGGGTACTGTCAAGATCTCCAGAGATGCTGCTGTGGATTTGAAGTGGTGGATTGCAAGCAACAATCTTTCACAAGGAAAGCCGTTCCAGCAGTCGCCACCAGTGGCCACAGTCATAACGGATGCTTCCACTCTAGGGTGGGGAGCTCATCTGGGGGATCTGGAGATCAAAGGTCTTTGGTCTCCAGAGGAACAGATTTTTCACATCAATCTGTTAGAGTTACGGGCTGTACGTCTGGCTCTCAAGGCCTTCCTCCCTTCCCTTCGTGGTCAGTCGGTACAGGTCCTAACGGACAATACTACCACGATGTGGTACATAAACAAGCAGGGAGGAGTGGGGTCGTACCTTCTCTGCAGAGAAGCTCTTCGACTATGGTCCTGGGCAAAGGACCATCGGATTTGCTTGATAGCAAACCATCTGGCCGGAGTCTTGAACGTGCGTGCGGACAGTCTCAGTCGCCACTTCTCGGCAGACCACGAGTGGCGTCTCCATCCAGATCAAGTCCGTTTAATCTTCCACAAGTGGGGGTTTCCTCGGGTAGATCTGTTCGCCACTCGAGAGAACGCGCATTGTCCGTTGTTCTGCAGCCTTCAGTATCCGATGCAGGAAGCGTTGGGGGACGCGTTTCAAATGACCTGGTGCGGCCAGTTGCTTTACGCGTTTCCTCCCATACCCTTGATTCCTCGAGTATTGAGGAAGATTCGCCAAGACCGGGCTCTAGTAATCTTAATAGCTCCGGATTGGCCAAGGAGGGTGTGGTACTCCGACCTTCTCCAACTCTCAACGTGCCCGCCGCTCCGTCTCCCTTTCAGGGCAGACCTCCTCTCACAGTCGCAGGGGCAGGTTCTACACCCCAACCTCCAGAGTCTGCACCTACATGCCTGGAGATTGAACGGGGCAACCTGAGTTCCTTCTCTCTCCCGCCTGAGGTAGTGGATGTTATATTAGCGGCCAGGCGACACTCCACTAAATCTATCTACGCTAATAGGTGGTCTAAATTTGTTGCGTGGTGTGGAGAGAGGCAGATTGATCCTTTACATGCTCATCTATCGGACGTTTTGTCTTTTGCTCTATCTCTGGCGCAGAAAGGCTGTGCAGTGGCTACCATTAAAGGTTATTTATCGGCCTTGTCAGCCTTCATATGTCTTCCAGACCAACCATCTTTATTTAAATCCCCTATTGTTATCAGATTCTTGAAAGGTCTTCTAAATCAATATCCTCCAAAGCCATTCGTTATGCCGCAATGGGATTTGTCCTTAGTCCTGACTTTCCTTATGGGGTCCCCTTTTGAACCTATGCATTCTTGCCCCTTGAGGTATTTGGTTTTAAAAACAGTCTTCCTGATAGCTATAACATCAGCAAGGAGAGTGAGTGAGTTGCAGGCCTTATCAGTAAAACCCCCTTATACAACTTTTTATGGGGATAAGGTGGTGTTGAGGACCAAGGCTGCTTTCCTCCCGAAGGTTGTTTCACCCTTCCATTTGGCTCAGGCAATTACTTTGTCCACGTTCTATCCTCCGCCTCATCCTTCCAAAGAGGAAGAAAGACTGCACCGTCTGGACCCAAAGAGAGCGTTGAGCTTCTTTATCGATAGAACAAAGGATTTCAGGCTGGAGGATCAGCTGTTTATTGGATACGTGGGCAAGAGGAGAGGAAAGGCAGTCCACAAGAGAACACTATCCAGGTGGGTTGTTCTTTGCATTAAAATATGTTACTCTTTGGCAAAGAAGGATCCTCCTGAGGGCATTAGAGCTCATTCCACCAGAGCTAAGTCGGCCACTTCGGCCTTAGCCAGAGGTGTTCCTGTGGTCGACATCTGCAAGGCCGCAACTTGGTCGTCCCTTCACACTTTTGCAAAACATTACTGTTTAGATTCTGAGGTTAGAAGGGACGGCCATTTTGCACGGTCAGTGCTGCAGGATTTCTTGGTTTGACCATTTAGGCACCCACCGCCGGGCGTGGTACTGCTTTGGGACTCTATTCATGAGGTGAGGAATCCACAGGTAGTTGTATCCATCAGAAGAACGAGTTACTTACCTTCGGTAACGACTTTTCTGGTGGATACATTAGCTACCTGTGGATTCCTCACGGTCCCACCCGCCTCCCCGTTGCCTTTATGGTCTTGCCAAGTAATCCTTGAGTGTGCTCCTCTTGGTCTTTGAGGGTGCAATAGATGTATATATATAATATATTTATATATATGTAGGTATATGTCTATATATCTTTATGTATATACTTGGTGTGTGTATATATTTTAAAAGAGAGAGTTTTATATATATATATATATATATATGTACATAAAAAGATTTACAGTTATTCATACAATGTGGTGTATTTTTACATTATAATGGATGTTGCTTTGTTCTTTCATTGCATTGCCTGGTTGTTCTCATGCACGTAAAAAATGATTGGTACTGACGTCCGCACGTCGTCGAGGACCTCTTATTGCCTGTATGACGTCAGACGGCGTCGCGTGCGAGACAGTGACGTCCTCGTCGACGTGCAGAGACTAGTAAGAAGATTTCCGTAGAATGCTGGCGCCATGGGAGTATTCATGAGGTGAGGAATCCACAGGTAGCTAATGTATCCACCAGAAAAGTCGTTACCGAAGGTAAGTAACTCGTTCTTCTGGCAGCTAAACTGCAATGGGTGGCTCATTGGTTGGGTAGCATGTATCTGGACAAGCTTGGTTGCGTTGGCAGAATGTTCCACCAGCCTATTGGGGTCCAAAGGCCAGGGACTCCCTTGGAGGCAGTGCTGCACTGTTGGTGATGTTGTCTCGGATACACCGGTGGCCGGGCCCTTTATACTCGTGCCACCCCCACCCCCCTTGGCTTGCTTTGGCCGGCCTCCTGCATTGTGACAACACCCCCTCCCCCTCCCCCCCACCGCCACTTACACACTTCTCAGCTGCACAGCTGACCGGCTGGACTGAGATAGAGGGCGTGGTGATGACAGGAGACTGCTTCCAGGTGAGGGTCTTGATGCCTTTTGGGGAGTTGGCTAAATGTTATAAACTACAGCCAGGCCACTTCCTGACTTCCGAGAACTGTAGAACAGTGGCTAGGACGAGCACCCTACACATGTCCTTCATCTCCTGGTGATGATGGGATTGGCCTGACATTTGATGTCCTGGTTTTATAGGGCTCTAAATGAGATGCTACGAGACCCTCTGACTGTACTCAAGGAGCGGTGGGCAGAGGCGATTGGTAGGGAGTTCGCAGATGTGAAATGGTCTTGTATTATGGAATACCCACACAAAGTGTCCTGTAAAACTCATTTGAAACACATACAGTTGTGCGCAGCTTGACGCTGACTTTTGGCATATGATTCGGAACTGTCCCCATTTACAGCCATACTGGGAGGTTGTGTGCTTGCGTGTTCTCTTGAAGTGTTCTTGGGGCAATTCCCTGGCCCCAAGACCAAGAAAGTGGGTAGCAGATTCCTAGACCTGGCTCTTTTTCTGGATCGTCATAGGATTGGGAAGTCTAGAGACAGCCAAAGATAATCCACTTGGCGTGTGGCGGAGGAGAGAGCACTGCAGAGGGAGGAGGCTTGCGGAGTGTGCAGACGCCTGATAGCAGGACTGTGGTCCGAAGTTTTGGTCAAATTAGTAGAGCTCCAGCGGCGAGGCAGAGCAGGATTCAGATGGTGGAGAGGACACAGAAGCGGGTGGCAATGTGAGTGAGTAATAATATAGAACATAAACACCAGCGACATGGCCTTGATGTGGTCTCCTGGCTGTGCTCGATACACGATGATTCCTCACCCCTCAGCCCCCGCCTTTTTTATTTATTTTATTTGTTTCTCCCCCCCCAAATCACCATTTCACCCTGCCTCCCCAAACCATAACAACCCCCTTCCCCCGTGGCTAAGGACTGCCTTCCCTGTGGGTGTAGTATCAGCCTGAGAGTGAGTTCCTGCTCATTGAACTCCTAAAGACTGTAGACCTGGAGTTTCCTTTACGTTGCTGTTCACTGGCAATTACCTGGAGCTTTGTGCATTTTTCATGAATCCCTTAGGTAGGGGCTCCATTTCGTATGGGCTGACCATCAGGAATCAAGACCCAGCATAGTGCTGTGAAAGTGTTCGGGGGAAAATCATTGCAGAGATATGAAGCAGAAACAACATACGAGTCTTAAAAAACATGAGTCAGAAAGAACAAACAGAATATGATATATCTAAAGATGATTTTAGTTGTAAATAAAAATGTTAGCAGCTGTGATAGAATAGGCTTTTTATTACAAAAGACAAGCTGATATTTGTGAATAAAGGAGATTTATTGCTAAAAGTTAACAATGTATTTTCAGCAAGCAAAGGGCTGAACGTTTGGGACAAAACAAGGTGATATATACCTAACATTTCAAACTAATGTTTTAGGGTTTATTCATACTGATTTTGGCACACTGTTGTGATGTTTAGCATCAGTTTTTTGTTAATTAAAACCTTGATTACTGGCTAGCTCTTAGTGAATTCATTTCTTCAGCAATTACTTTAACAAATGTTGTATGAATGTGTTCTTCAGACTGAGTCTGCAGAGAAGCATTGTTACTCCTTAAGTGAGGTTCCTTTAAGGTGTATAAGGTTGGTCATGTTCCATAAATATGCTTTCTGAACTTGTGGAAGTTGTGTAATATGAGGAGTAACTCTGCTCTTTAAAGTCTCAGATTGAGATCTCTGTATTTCGTTTTCTCACTTACCATTTTAAATAGATTGGCTATCCTATTGTACCACAGATACTCTAATGAAAAAACCGGGGTTGGAAAATGGAAGAATGTGGAAAGTGGAATTAGTACAAGATGGATTCTAGCACACCTAGAATATTTAAAATAGAGTTCTAGGCAATTTTTGTGGAACTTTGTTGTAAAAAGCACTGTTAGTCTTTTTTTTTTTCCTTAAAGGGAGAGGCCACCTGCTTGCCGACAGACCATAAAGTATTGGAATATTTAATTATGAACTTTAAGAGTGGTCTTTCAAAGCCTGTGGGTTTTTGACATTTGTAATTGAGAATATTGTTGTCAAATGAATCACTTCATCACACTTTTTTGTGTTTTTCAAAATGGTTGGGTAGGGGGAGTTCACTCACTTGCTGATTTCAGATCACACACCCTTGTTTGTGCGTTCTCCTTTCAGCCTGTTTGGTGGTCGCATTGAAGGAAGTGGGCGGTGCTAGTAGTGAAGTGAGCAGTGTCCTCCCAATACATTTTTGGTCACCTGCACTTATGTTTTTTTATTTTATTTTTTTAAAATAAATTAAGCACAGCTCCATCCTACGTCTTATGCCGCTGTCTTCTCCCATCTTGTCAGATTTGCTGGTCGACGCTCATCTGCTGCATTTGTCTCCTACTGTCAAATAGTCGAAACATACTTTCTAATTTAAATATCACTTTGACCCTAGTGTGCTCAAAATAATGCACAACCGTGTCTCAAACTCCTCTCTTATAAAGCCTCTAGTGTTAATCTCCACATTGGTATTCTAGGGTGTTAATGTACCCCTGTATATGCCATCCCAAGTGGCACATAAGACCAAAATCTCCTAAGATACTGTACCCCTTATAGTGTGTATTGGTCTTTCTGTGTAATAAGGATGCAGTCTTGCCTGCTATAGTTCTTGTGTGTAGGTCAAGAGTAAGAGTGCTCTTGGATTACAGGGTGTAATGCTCTCGATATATCCAGTAAGCCCACCTTATCTTTCACCTGTAGAGTAGTTGTCTTTCCCAGGTTAAATCTGCTCTTAGTGTGATCTTTATCAATCCGCACACCTAATATACGATTGAAATCTCCTCCTTGTAACATAGCAACATTCAGAAACGATGTAGAAAATTCAGACCATTCCAGAAAATAAATAGGCCCACCTTATCTTTCAACTGCAGAGAAGTCGTCATTCCTGGGTTTTCACTTGATCCCGTGACTCGAAAACACTTCAAAGAAAAACAACTTGTAACACTCCGAGCCCAACAGTAGATGGCAGGACTATGCATAGCATGTGAATCTGCAGCGTAACATGCCACGAACAGATGTACACTGGGTAAGTGAAATTTCCCATATATATATATATATATATATATATATATATATATATATTCGATGGCATGTGTAGCTGCAAATACACATGCTGTGCATATCCCGCCATCTAGTGTTGGGCTCGGAGTGTTACAAGTTGTTTTTCTTCAAAGAAGTATTTTCGAGTCACGAGATCGAGGGACTCCTCCCATTTCGGCATTTCCGCTGAGAGACCGGAGAGCAAGAAGGCTTCAAATGGCGTCGGCGCCGTCAGGACACCAAGACTTGGAGGAAGAAGAAACCTTCACCATTGCTGACTCGGACGAGGCCGAAACAGAACAGACGCCGAAAACCGTGAGTAAAACAGCCCCGGCCAAAACTCACGTAAAAAGCATCAAAGGGCAGGGGACGCCACCGCCGGCAGGCCATGGCTTAACCCAAAAAATAGGTGACCGTCCATCGGCACCGAAAAAGGGCACACGTGTTGAAGTCATCCGACTCCGGTCGAGATACCGGCACAGAAAAGACTCGGCCCCGAGATACTGGTTCAGAACACTCTCGACATCGAGATAGCGGCACCGAGATGAGTCTGCACCGAGAGATCGGAACACCGAAACTCAAAAAAGTGGCTTCGGAGCCGAAAAAGACGGTTGAAAAGGTTTCGATACCGAAACATCCGGCTTCGGAGCCGAAAACAAGTTCCTACACTGAGGAGCAAGGGCTTTCCACACAAATGCAAAGCCATAAATTCGGGGACGAGCTAGAAGCAGGGGAGCCAGATTATACACAGAGAAGGCTCCATATCCCAGGAGACAGGGGAGATAAGAACTCTCCCTCCTATAAGGATGAAAAGGAAACTGGCTTTCCAAGAGAAGGATAAACAACCACAAACAAAGGTGGCAAAACAAGTAACTCCGCCACCATCACCACAACGCTCACCGCAATCATCACCAATTGCTAGCCCACCTATGGTGCAGTCTCCAACGCACACAGGCATGAGCCAAGATGACCCAGATTCATGGGATCTTTATGATGCGCCTGTGTCAGATAACAGTCCCGACTGTTACCCAACAAGACCATCACCACCTGAAGACAGTACTGCTTACACACAGGTGGTGTCCAGAGCAGCTGCTTTTCACAACGTGACACTGCACGCTGAACCTATCGAAGATGACTTTTTATTTAATACTCTGTCGTCCACACATAGTCGGTACCAGAGTCTACCGATGCTACCAGGAATGTGGAAACATGCAAAGCAAGTATTTCAAGAACCCGTAAAAGGCAGGGCCATCACTCCTAGGGTGGAGAAAAAGTACAAGCCTCCACCAACAGACCCTATGTACATCACGCAGCAACTGACACCGGACTCAGTAGTAGTTGGCGCAGCACGTAAAAGGGCGAATTCTCACACCTCCGGAGATGCACCACCACCCCACAAAGAAAGTCGCAAGTTCAACGCAGTGGGAAAAAAGAGTGTCCGCACAAGCAGCCAATCAATGGCGCATTGCAAATTCACAGGCTTTGCTGTCAAGATATGACAGAGCCCACTGGGATGAAATGCAACACTTTATTGAACATCTGCCCAAAGAATTCCAAAAACGTGCACAACAAGTGGTAGAAGAGGGCCAAAGTATCTCAAATAACCAGATACATTCAGCAAAGGACGCAGCAGGCACAGCTGCAAGAACTGTAAATACAGCGGTCACAATTCGCAGACACGCATGGCTGCGCACCTCAGGATTCAAGCCCGAAATCCAACAGGCTGTGCTTAATATGCCTTTTAATGGATAGCAGTTGTTTGGGCCGGAAGTGGACACAGCTATCGAGAAGCTGAAAAAAGATACAGATACGGCCAAGGCCATGGACACGCTCTACTCCCCACAGAGCAGAGGCACTTTTAGGAAGACACAATTTAGAGGGGGGGTTTCGGGGCCAAACCACAGAACCCTCAACCTCACAAACCAGGCCCACATACCAGAGCCAGTATTGGAGAGGAGGCTTTCGGGGACAATACAGAGGTTGACAGTTCCCTAAGACTAGAGGGAAGTTCCAAAGACCCCTCAAAACAAACAGTGACTTCAGTGTCACAAATCCCCAACACATAACACCAGTGGGGGGGAGACTAACAGATTTTTACCACAATTGGGAGAAAATAACAACAGACTCGTGGGTCCTAGCCATCATCCAACATGGCTATTGCATAGAATTCCTACAATTACCACCAAATGTGCCTCCAAAAACACACAACATGTCCAAACAACACATGGATCTATTACAGATAGAAGTCCAAGCGTTGTTACAAAAAGACGCAATAGAACTAGTACCCAATCATCAGAAAGGAACAGGGGTTTACTCCCTGTACTTTCTCATACCCAAAAAGGACAAAACTCTAAGACCCATATTAGATCTCAGAACACTAAATCTTTACATCAAATCAGATCACTTTCACATGGTGACACTTCAAGACGTAATCCCCTTGCTCAAACAACAAGACTACATGACGACATTAGATCTCAAAGATGCGTACTTCCATATACCCATACATCCTTCACACAGGAAATACTTAAGGTTTGTAATCCAAGGAGTACATTACCAGTTCAAAGTGTTACCATTCGGAATAACAACTGCACCAAGGGTATTTACAAAATGCCTTGCAGTAGTAGCGGCACATATCAGAAGACAGCACATACACGTGTTCCCGTATCTAGACGATTGGTTAATCAAAACCAACACACAGGAACAGTGTTTTCAACACACAAAAAACGTCGTAGAAACCCTTCACAAACTAGGTTTCTCAATAAACTACCAAAAATCACACCTACAGCCGTGTCAAATACAACAATACTTAGGAGCAACAATCAACACAAAAAAAGGGATTGCCACTCCAAGTCCACAAAGGGTACAAGCATTCCAAAACGTAATACAAAGCATGCACCCAAACCAGAAATATCAGGTAAAGTTAGTGATGAAACTACTAGGCATGATGTCCTCATGCATAGCCATTGTCCCAAACGCAAGATTACACATGTGGCCCTTGCAACAGTGCCTAGCAACACAATGGACACAAGCACAGGGTCAACTACAAGATCTAGTGTTGATAGACCGCCAAACACACACCTCGCTACAATGGTGGAATCATATAAATTTAAATCAAGGGCGGCTTTTCCAGGACCCAGTGCCTCAATACGTGATCACAACAGATGCTTCTATGGTAGGGTGGGGAGTACACCTCAACCAACACAGCATCCAGGGACAATGGGACACTCAGCAAAAACAACTTCACATAAATCAGCTAGAACTACTAGCAGTGTTTCTAGCGTTGAAAGCATTTCAACCGCTAATAGCCCACAAACACATTCTTGTCAAAACAGACAACATGACAACAATGTATTACTTAAACAAAAAGGGAGGCACACACTCATCACAACTGTGTCTCTTAGCAAAGAAAATTTGGCATTGGGCGAATCACAATCACATTCACCTAATAGCGCAATACATCCCAGGAATGCAAAACCAGTTGGCAGACAATCTCAGTCGAGATCACCAACAGATCCACGAATGGGAGATTAATCCCCAGATACTACAAACCTACTTCAAAAACTGGGGAACACCGCAAATAGACCTATTCGCAACAAAAGAAAACGCAAAATGCCACACCTTCGCATCCAGGTACCCACAGCCTCACTCCAAGGGCAATGCGTTATGGATGAGTTGGTCAGGGATATTTGCTTACGCTTTTCCCCCTCTCCCACTCATTCCATATCTAGTAAACAAACTGAGTCAAAACAAACTCAAACTAATACTAATAGCACCAACTTGGGCACGACAACCTTGGTACACAACACTACTAGACCTGTCAGTAGTGCCTCATATCAAACTACCAAACAGACCAGATCTGTTAACTCAACACAAACAGCAGATCAGACACCCAAATCCAGCATCGCTCAATCTAGCAATCTGGCTCCTGAAGTCTTAGAATTCGGACATCTAAACCTCACACAGGAATGTATGGAGGTCATCAAACAGGCTAGAAAACCTACTACAAGACATTGCTACGCAAATAAATGGAAACGATTTGTTTATTACTGTCATAATAATCAAATTCAACCATTACATGCATCCACGAAAAACATTGTAAGCTACTTACTACACTTACAAAAATCTAAATTAGCTTTTTCATCCATTAAAATACATCTCACAGCAATTTCAGCTTATCTGCAAATTACACATTCAACTTCACTATTTAGGATCCCGGTCATAAAAATTTTTATGGAGGGTCTAAAAAGGATCATTCCACTGAGAACACCACCAGTTCCTTCGTGGAACCTCAATAATGTATTAACGAGACTCATGGGTCCACCATTCGAACCCATGCACTCTTGTGAAATGCAATACTTAACTTGGAAAGTAGCCTTCCTAATAGCTATCACCTCTCTCAGAAGAGTAAGTGAAATACATGCCTTTACCATACAGGAACCCTTTATATAAATACACAAACATAAAGTGGTTCTACGTACAAATCCCAAATTCTTGCCAAAAGTTATATCACCGTTCCACTTAAACCAAACTGTGGAACTCCCAGTGTTTTTTCCACAACCAGACTCTGTAGCTGAAAGAGCATTACATACATTAGACATAAAAAGAGCTCTAATGTACTACATTGATAGAACCAAACAGTTTCGCAAAACAAAACAATTGTTTGTAGCTTACCAAAAACCTCATACAGGAAATCCAATATCCAAACAAGGCATTGCCAGATGGATAGTGAAATGTATTCAAACCTGTTATGTTAAAGCTAAGAGAGAACTGCCTATTACACCAAAGGCACACTCCACTAGAAAGAAAGGCGCCACAATGGCCTTTCTAGGAAATATACCAATGACAGAAATCTGTAAGGCAGCCACATAGTCTACGCCTCATACATTCACTAAACATTACTGCTTGGATGAGTTAACAACACAACAAGCCACAGTAGGACAAGCAGTACTAAGAACTTTATTTCAAACAACTTCAACTCCTACAGGCTAAACCACCGCTTTTGGGGAGATAACTGCTTACTAGTCTATGCACAGCATGTGTATCTGCAGCTACACATGCAATCGAACGGAAAATGTCACTTACCCAGAGTACATCTGTTCATGGCATGAGACGCTGCAGACTCACATGCGCCCTCCTACCTCCCCGGGAGCCTGTAGCCGGTGTAAGTTGATAAAAATTAAACTTGTACATTTGTAAATTTGTAAATATAATACTTTTAGTCTCATTAGGTGAACATACTTACTCCATTGCATGGGCATTATTACTGTATACACAACTCCTACCTCACCCTCTGCGGGGAAAACAATCTAAGATGGAGTCGACGCCCATGCGCAATGGAGCCGAAATGGGAGGAGTCCCTCGATCTTGTGACTCGAAAAGACTTCTTCGAAGAAAAACAACTTGTAACACTCTGAGCCCAACACTAGATGGCGGGATATGTACAGCATGTGAATCTGCAGCGTCTCATGCCACGAACAGATGTACACTGGGTAAGTGACGTTTTCTATATATATATGTGTTCGGTGGCATGTGTAGCTGCAGATACACATGCTGTGCATTATCCTGCCATCTAGTGTTGGGCTCGGAGTTTTACAAGTTGTTTTTCTTCGAAGAAGTCTTTTCGAGTCACGAGACCGAGGGACTCCTCCCTTTCGGCTCCTTTGCACATGGGCGTCAACTCCATCTTAGATTGTTTTCTTTCCATCGGGTTCGGACGTGTTCCTCTTCGCTCCGTATTTCGAATCGGGAAAGTTAGCTAAATATCGAAAATTCTACGGTATTGTTCGCGCTCGGTACCGGTTTAGTGTTAGCGTATCGACACCGATAGTAGAAGCGCTCCGGCGGCCCTTTGGGGCTTCCGCTCTTCAGCAGGGCTTGGTCGGCCCGACCTCGTCCATCGACGAAACTAATGAACCGGACCCCCTTCCGCTTCTGTCCGAAGGGCCACTCGAAGTATCCTTATACAGACCAACACTTGGTCTGTAATCTGTGTCTATCACTAGAACACAGGGAGGATACTTGTGAGGCCTGTCGGGCATTTCGATCGAAAAAGACCCTACGCGATCGAAGAGCCAGAAGACTACAAATGGCGTCGACACCGAGGGAACAATTTGACGTCAAAGAGGAGGAAAGAATTTCCATCCTGGGAACGGACTCAGATGATTCCGAAAGCGAGCGACCCGTGACGACGCAGAAAACAGTGAGTAAAACTGCCCTGTCCAAGACTCACACAAAGATCGTAAAGGCCAAGGGGATGCCACAGCCAGCAGGCCATGGCTTAACCCATTGAAAAGACAGTGACCAAACATCGGCACCGAAAAATGCCAAAGAACTGCCGAAGACATCCAACTCCGGTCGAGATTCAGGCTCCGAACGATCTAGGCACCGAGAGTTCAACTCACCCAAGGTGAGAAAAGTTACGTTGGAACCGAAAAAGACTTTCTCTGAAGCTTCGGTACCGAAAAAAGCAGCTTCGGAGCCGAAAAGAAGCTCTTACACGGAAGAGCAAGGACTTTCCGGCCAAATGCAAAAACACAGATTTGAGCAGGAGATAGGTATGGAGGAACCAGACCATACCCAAAGGAGGTTGCATATCCAGAAAGAGACTGGGAAAATACAAACTCTTCCTCCAATTAAAACCAAAAGAAAGCTGGCATTTCATGAGTCAGAAATGCAGCCGAAGGCAAAGGTGGCAAGAGATAAAACACCACCACCAAGGTTTTCACCACAACCTTCTCCACTGCATTCACCACAGCTGTCACCGGTAACAACACCCCCAATGCAGTCACCGACCCATACAGGGATGACACAGGATGATCCGCATGCATGGGACTTATATGATGCTCCGGTATCAGATAACAGCCCAGATTTTTACCCAACAAGGCCGTCACCTCTAGAGGACAGTACTGCATATACGCAGGTACTATCAAGGGCAACTACATTCCACAATGTAGCAATGCATTCAGAGCCAATAGAGGATGATTTCCTATTCAACACCTTGGCGTCCACCCACACTTCCTACCAGAGTCTGCCAATGCTCCCAGGCATGCTCAAGCACGCAAAACAGGTCTTCCAGGAGCCAGTGAAAGGAATGACTATCACACCTAGGGTGGAGAAAAAATACAAACCTCCCCCAACGGACCCTGTGTTTATAACACAGCAACTTACGCCAGACTCAGTTGTTGGGGCAGCAAGAAAGAGGGCAAACTCTCAATCATCAGGAGACGCTCCACCGCCTGACAAGGAGAGTAGGAAGTTTGATGCAGCAGGCACAAGCAGCCAATCAATGGCGGATCGCAAACTCGCAAGCCCTACTGGCTCGCTACGACAGGGAACACTGGGACGAGATGCAACACATTATACAGCACTTGCCCAAAGAACACCAGAAACGTGCCCAACAGGTTGTTGAGGAATTACAAGCAATATCCAACAACCAAATAAGGTCCGCATTAGACTCGGCAGACACAGCAGCACGAACAGTCAATACTGTGGTAACCATTCGCAGGCATGCATGGTTACGAAGCTCAGGATTCAAGCCAGAAATCCAACAAGCTGTGTTAAACATGCCTTTCAACCAAGAACAATTGTTTGGGCCGGAGGTGGACACAGCAATTGAAAAATTGAAAAAGGACACAGACACGGCCAAAGCCATGGGCACGCTCTACTCCCCACAAAGCAGAGGCACATTTAGAAAGCCACAATCTAGAGGGGGGTTTCGTATGCAAACACCAGAACCTTCCACCTTGCAAACCAGACCCACCTATCAGGGACAATACCAGAGAGGAGGGTTTCGAGGCTCATATAGGGGTGGACAATTCCCAAGAGCAAGGGGAAAATTCCAAACCCCTAAAACAAGTCAAACCAAACAGTGACTTCACTGTCACAAAACCCCAACGCTTAACACCAGTGGGGGGGGGGGGACTTACTGCATACTACAAAAACTGGACACACATAACTACGGACGCATGGGTCCTAGCCATTATCCAACATGGTTATTGCATAGAATTCATACATTTCCCGCCAGATGTGCCCCCAAGAGCACACAATATGTCCAAACAACACTTACACCTGTTACAAATAGAAGTCCAAGCATTGTTACAAAAACAAGCAATAGAGTTAGTACCCAACCATCAAAAAGGAACTTTGATGGTCTACTCACTATATTTCTTAATTCCAAAGAAAGACAAAACGTTAAGACCCATATTAGACCTCAGAACGCTGAATCTCTTCATCAAATCGGATCACTTCCACATGGTAACACTTCAAGACGTGGTTCCCTTACTCAAAAAAAGAGGACTACATGTCAACATTAGATCTCAAGGATGCCTACTTTCACATACCCATACATCCTTCCCACAGAAAATACTTAAGGTTTGTAATACACGGCGTACACTATCAATTGAAAGTGTTACCGTTCGGGATAACAACAGCCCCAAGGGTATTCACAAAATGCCTTGCAGTAGTAGCCGCTCACATAAGGAGACAGCACATGCACGTATTCCCGTAATTAGACGACTGGCTAATAAAAACCAGCACTCAACAACAGTGTCTTCTTCACACGCAATACGTTATAGAAACGCTACACAAACTAGGGTTTTCTATAAATTACCAAAAATCACATCTGCAGCCATCCCAAATACAACAATACTTGGGAGCAACACTCAACACACAAAAAGCGATTGCCACTCCAAGTCCACAAAGGGTACAAGCGTTCCAAAATATAACATTAAACATACAACCAAACCAACACTACCAAGTGAGGTTTGTAATGAAACTTCTAGGCATGATGTCTTCATGCATAGCCATTGTCCCAAACATAAGATTACACATGCGGCCCTTACAACAATGCCTAGCAAAACAATGGACACAAGCACAGGGTCAACTCCAAGATCTAGTGTTGGTAGACCGCCAGACACACATCTCGCTTCAACGGTGGAACCCTATAAATTTAAACCAAGGGCGGCCATTCCAAGACCCAGTGCCTCAACACGTGATCACAACAGATGCTTCCATGATGGGGTGGGGAGCACACCTCAACCAGCACAGCATACAGGGACAATCAACAAAAACAACTGCACATAAATCATTTAGAACTGTTGCCAGTGTTTCTAGCATTAAAAGCATTTCAACCACTGATAGCCCACAAACACATTCTTGTCAAAACCGACAACATGATGACAATGTATTACCTCAACAAACAAGGAGGGACACACTCGTCACAACTGTCTCTCTTAGCACAGAAAATTTGGCATTGGGCAATTCACAATCACATTCGCCTAATAGCACAAGACATCCCAGGCATTCAGAACCAGTTGGCGACAATCTCAGTCGAGATCACCAACAAACACACGAATGGGAAATTCATCCCCAGATCTTAAAAGATTACTTTCTACGCTGGGGAACGCCAAAAATAGACCTATTTGCAACAAAAGAAAACGCAAAATGCCAAAACTTCGCGTCCAGGTACCCACACCCTCAGTCCAAGGGCAATGCGTTATGGATTAGTTGGTCATGGATATATGCTTACGCTTTTCCCCCTCTCCCACTCATTCCTTATCTGGTAAACAAACTAAGTCAAAACAAACTCAAACTAATAGGCTCGCCAACCGTGGTACACAACACTGCTAGATTTATCAGTAGTACCTCACATCAAATTACCGAACAGGCCAGATCTGTTAACACAACACAAACAGCAGATCAGACACCCGAATCCAGCATCGCTCAATCTAGCAATCTGGCTCCTGAGATCTTAGAATTTGGACATTTAGACCTTACACAAGAATGTATGGAGGTCATTAAACACGCTAGAAAACCCACTACAAGACATTGCTACGCAAACAAATGGAAAAGATTTGTTTACTACTACCACACTAATCAAATTCAACCACTGCATGCTTCCGCAAAAGACATTGTAGGCTACTTATTACACTTACAAAAGTCTAAACTAGCATTCTCTTCAATTAAAATACATCTCACTGCAACATCTGCCTATCTGCAGATTACAAATTCAACATCGCTTTTTAGAATCCCAGTCATCAAAGCATTTATGGAGGGACTAAAAAGAATCATACCCCCAAGAACACCACCAGTACCTTTGTGGAACCTTAATATTGTATTAACACGACTCATGGAACCACCATTCGAACCCATGCACTCTTGTGAGATGCAATACTTAACTTGGAAGGTAGCCTTTCTAATAGCTATCGCATCGCTTAGAAGAGTAAGTGAGATACAAGCATTTACTGTACAAGAACCCTTCATACAAATACATAAACATAAAGTGGTTCTACGTACAAATCCCAAATTCTTACCAAAAGTCATATCGCCGTTCCACCTAAACCAAACAGTGGAACTCCCAGTCTTCTTTCCACAACCAGACTCAGTAGCCGAAAGAGCCTTACATACATTAGACATAAAGAGAGCACTAATGTATTACATTGACAGGACAAAACAATTTCGTAAAACAAAACAATTGTTTGTAGCCTTCCAAAAACCTCATGCCGGTAATCCTATATCCAAACAAGGCATTGCCAGATGGATAGTTAAATGTATTCAAACTTTTTATATCAAAGCAAAAAGAGATCTACCTATTACACCAAAAGCGCATTCCACTAGGAAAAAAGGCGCCACAATGGCCTTTCTGGGGAGTATACCTATGACTGAAATTTGTAACGCAGCCAACTGGTCTACGCCTCATACATTCACAAAACATTACTGTGTAGATGTGTTAACAACACAACAAGCCACAGTAGGACAAGCAGTATTAAGAACATTATTTCAAACAACTTCAACTCCTACAGGCTAAGCCACCACTTTTTAGGGGAGGTTACTGCTTAGTAGTCTATGCACAGCATGTGTATCTGCAGCTACACATGCCACTGAACGGAAAATGTCACTTACCCAGTGTACATCTGTTTGTGGCATGAGACGCTGCAGATTCACATGCGCCCTCCCACCTCCCCGGGAGCCTGTAGCCGTTGTTAGTTGATTAAGATTTGTAAATAAATATTATTTTAATACACATTATGTACATACACACCTACTCCATTGCATGGGCACATCTAGTATACTCCAACTCCTACCTCACCCTCAGCGGGGAAAACAATCTAAGATGGAGTCGACGCCCATGCGCAACGGAGCCGAAAGGGAGGAGTCCCTCGGTCTCGTGACTCAAAAAGACTTCTTCGAAGAAAAACTACTTGTAACACTCCGGGCCCAACACTAGATGGCAGGATAATGCACAGCTTGTGAATCTGCAACGGCTCATGCCACGAACAGATGTACACTGGGTAAGTGACATTTTATATATATATATATATATATATATATATAGTCACTTTCCCAGTGTACATCTGTTCATGGCATGTGGTGACTCCTCCTCTCGGTTACAGTGCGCATGGGCATCAACTCCATTGTTAGATTGTTTTCTTTCCGCTGTCGTGTTCGGACGAGTTTCCTCTCCCTCTGAGATTTCGAATCGGAAAACCTTAGAAAACCTACTTAATCGGCGGTATAGTTTCGATCGCATTTTCCATCTAGCATCGACCGTGTAGTACCGCACGTGTGCCCAACTCGAGGCCTCTTCGGGCCTACCGCGTGGAAGCCTGATGGATCGGACTCCATTTTCTACTGGTGAGCGCCAGTAGGTATAGTTAGAATCATTTTTTCCCTAGACAGAGCATTTTTTGTTTTGCCAATAATTTTAGCTGCTTGACTAATCTTCACAAAAATTTTAAAACGTACACTTTGGTCTGTTCAGCTGCTGTGTTGAAAGTTTCTGGGTGATCTGTCAAGCGGGGGCGTGAAAAATGGGGGTGGTCCCAAAACACTCTTTCCTCATTGTACATCAATGGGATTTTCTAAATTTTTTAACATGACTACAGCCCGAACCGCTGAATGGAATTACACCACATTTGTCAGAAACCTAGGTCTTGGTCCAGAATGGACACTATTTGTGATTTGGTGGAATTCCCTTCAGTAGTTTTGGAGAAATTAGAGTTTAAAAAATATAGATATCTAGAGGTGAGGATCCTTCGCCGATCCAGCTGTCTCTGTGTTGATATCTGAGTGGCTGCCAACACTTCTAGCAGGAAGTTTTGTCATCCATCTTGGGACTCTGCTTCAGCCGAGTCCCAGAAAAAAAATGTTTAAAAAATAAATGAATAAAAAGGGGACCAGGGTGCTGCTGATTTTTCTGACTTATCCAAAAAAAAGGCTGTTTCTTACCCTTTTCTTTTAATTAGCCCTCAGTTGGGCCAGGTCCCGGGGGTATTCGGGGCTTTAGTAAAGGAGAGGAGCTCATGGGGCCCCCCTGCTACGGCTTCTATTAGCCCTGGAGGCCTCCACCTCCCTGGGGTGATGAGAATGAAAAATGCAGGGGAGGGGGACATGGCCCCTGCACTCCAGGGGGCCCCTGCACTCCCCAGGTAAAATAATACCTTTGTTTGGGGACGGCCCTTTTGCCTCCCCTGCAGCCCCGGCAACCGCCATCTCCCCGGGGCCAAATTAGAAGTTTCTACAAGGGAAATTTGCAGCCACATGGACTCCTACACAGGGAAACAGATGAAAACATTGCTCCTACAAGCATGGAGCTGCTATTTAAAGCAGCTTCCTGCTTGTGGGAGCAGTGTCGACTCCCGCAGGAAGCAGGGAACCAGCTAGGACCGCGGTGGCCTTGAGGCTCTCTCCCACGGTCCCATCACTCTCTCTCTCACTTTATCCCATAATGGGAGAGAGAGAGATTGTTATTGCAGTGGTCTCTCCATACAGTGACTTCCTACAGTCAGACTAGGAAGATGTTTGGTAAGAGTGTTATAGTTCCGTTTGATGCAGAGCAGAACAGAGTCACTTCTGGCCTAAGGGTCGCCATCTTGTGCTGTCTCTCAGTAGGTGAAAGGTTCAAATCCTAGTATCGCTTGGCAGTGTCTGTTTATTTTCTAGTGTTTTCACTGTTAAACATTCCTAGTGATGGAACATTAAAGTATTTTCCCCTCAAAATCTGTGGGTTTAATGTAACAGCTAAGTCTGGACACTGCACAGTGAGCAGTCACCTCTGGCCTAGTGGTTATGGTCTCAGACATGCACACTAAAGGTTAAGGGTTCTAGTCTAGGTGACTCTGTGGTCATTTCCTGCTTTAGTTTCTTTTCAACTATAAATATTTGTTACATACTGAAAGGTGATCTCACTCTTTTTAATTGACAAAACATTTTTCTTTTCAATGTGTCCAGAAATATCTCATTCTAAGTGTATCATTCATCAAAGCCTAAATCACTCTCTCAATCTCTCACTTTAGCAGAACTCTGCCCAGACCTAATAGTTACCTTAGGGCATGAGTTATAATTACTTGAGATAACTCTAACAGGTGAATATCTATGGTTTTGTACATTTAAAATATGAGCCTAACTGTAACGTCCCTGTAACCTGTTTTGAAGTGAATTTCTATGTATTTTTTAATTCTATTTCCTAACTATAAAGCCACTGTAACCTTTGTTTTTTTCTGTGAATATATATATATATATATATATATATATACACACATGTGTATTATATACACCTCTTAGCCATCTGTAAGTCTGCCAACTAGTTCATATTGCCCCTTAATACCTGCATTAGTGTATCTGTTTGAACAGCACATGGGTGATATCCAAACTTTGATTCCCCTTGCATATGTCGAGTATGCAATTGAGTAAGCTTCTTCTCGCCACTTCTTCCAAAGTTCGCTTCCTCTGTATCATTCTCCCTTAAGACTTTAGTGTCTATCCCATGCCTTATATGATAAGCTAGCCTTCTTTATCCTTTAGGTTAACTATTGAGCCCTGTCACTTTCCATGTGATAATCTGCGTGTCATCCCTCATTCCTGCAAAATGCACTGTCTATTTGCAGTCTGCATGTCTACTGCTATATTCACCTTCAGGTGTCTGATCGCACCAGTGCTTTTTCCCTGGCCATTAGTCATCTCGGTTTGTTCTGCGATCTTTGCCACACATCAGATCATATCCTGTGTCATAACTCCCTAAACTCCTAAGAAGAGATTGATTCTCACCCCAACTGAGGAACTGCTGCACCCCTTACGGCCCTCCACATTATGTCATCCCTGCTGAGGACTCGTTGCAGTCTCTACTGTGCGTCTTAAGCTTTCTGCTCCTCTAAGGATGACAGATATCAATCTCACAAGTTCGAAAGATGCCAGTGCCTCCTCAAAGATCTCTAGGAGGCTATTCTCCGCTTTGAGCTCTTCATTCTCCTTTGGGAGAATCAGACTGCCACACACACAAACTCAGGAGATGCAAATTGCTCAACTCTCCATCTGTCCTTAGTCGCTCTCGGATGAGTATTCATGTTCTTCATACATACCCAAATCACCTGGAGGCTGCCCAGTGGGTGTCTGTCTGGGGGATGGTATATGATATTTCTAGATGTCTGGTTAAGAAGAGCATCAACCCTTTAAATAACCCAATGGAAGCACCGCAAAGAACGGTGTTTTGTAGTTATGGAGACTTTTCAACTAAAGGTATTGCCACAACCTTTCTTTTTATTGGTGTTTATTGTAATTGGCTAACAAGAATTTTCTCACACCTGCCCCTGTTAGACTAGCTGCCTGACGGCTTTTAAAGAAATATGAGCCCCTTCAACAAGACCCAGAATTTTTCAAAACCAGCCCCAGGCCTGACTCTGTTACTTCGTTAGCAGGCAGAAGGAGACCTACCTCTGCCACCAAAGCTTCCACACCTGTCAAGACGGACAACAGGATGGAAATGGCTGTGCTAAACAACAGCTACAGCACTAAAGAGAGCCACTGCTGCTTATCTTCCTTCAGATTCATAGCAGAGAAACTTGGGACAGCCTGAAGTCCTTTACTGAAAACGGAACGGTAGGCAGGACCTTGAAAAGATGGTGCAAGAAGTCTCTCTGGTGTCCAGTCAAGTAATTGGTGCAACCATAAACTCAATGCAATTGGCAGGATAGAGGAACTGTCATGGAGTCTTGTGGCATTTATCTTCGTTGTTTCTCACGGTGCTGAAACCTCTGGCACAACTTAAAATTTGTATCTTATGTTCTCAGGCTTTTCTTTGTTTGAACAGCATTCTGAAGAGGAAATGTGGAGAATAATAAATAAAATGGGAATTATTAAGGCAGTGGGTCTAAAAGAATAAAAAATTCTTCAAGACCCAAAACAAACATACTGTTATTTCCCTCAGTGGGGTACTGTCCTATCTGGCCCGATCAGCAGCAGCAGCATGACCAGACGTAATCGGTAACAGTGAAGAGACTCTAGAGCCGAACAGTCCACACTCCAACAATCATTTGTGGTTGCTCACTACTCCCTCTCCATTCACCACATTGGTGGCGGAGCCATATCTTTTCCCCTGGCAGAATGAGAAAAGGCTACAGAGAAAAAGTGTGTTTCAATTGTAAAGCATGGGTACTCTATGTGCTTCAGGCAAATCCACCACTAGTCCACCAAAGCCAACATTGAGGGTTCAGCTAATCTACCTGAGAAAATAAACCTTCATAGTACCAAAGAAGTGTGCAGTTCAACCATTCACTGACACACATTGGAAAGGGGATCTATTAAATATATTTTATGGTCCACGAAAAGCCCAAAGTGGAAATTCAGACCAATATTGGATCCATGCATGTACAACAAATGTTTAAAAAAAAATAAAAGATACTTTACCTAACTGCAGATGCCTCACCCCCAGAATACTTCTCAGGTGCCAGACTGAGTCAGGAGAGCTTTTCTCTACCGTTGGTCCCGCGTGCCGCTTATTGGCACTATGTGACACACTTTTGACTCCATACCACCCCGGAAGTGACGGAGCTGAGTTGCATGCAAGTGCCACCCATGCTCACTGGAGTCAGTTTCTTGCTTGTCTCTTTCTGCATACACAAATACAGAGGGTGAACAATCAGTAGTACCAGTGTGCAAAATGCTAACTTGGGACTTTTTAGATGTTAAAAGGACGCAGCTTCACACAACTGTGAGGTTCAAGTGCAACAAGGAATCAACGTTTCCAGCAGAAAGAACGTTTAAAGGTAAATAAATTGTTCTTATGAAGGATACTTCAACTGCAGATTCTTCACTTTAAAATAGATACCAAAGTAGTACCTCTCCATGTGGAAGGTCTTTGGAATGGACTCAAACCAAAAAGATTTGCAGGTCCAAGTGGGCGAATTGTCTTTCCTGCCCAACCTGGCTATCAAGGCAGTAGTGCTTCATAAACCTTTGCTCTGACATCAAGGTCCTGGCCTGGCAGATGTCAAGGACAGGCACTCTGCATGCCAACGCTTTGGTGGCATCTTTATCCCAGTGGTGGAATGAGCTCTTAGACCCTTCTGGTGGCTGCCTTTTGGTCAGTATGAAGCAGATCTTAATGCAGAGGACTTTCCACCTCAACAGGGTCGTCTTCTGAAATCTTTGCCTTGGAGAACCCTACAATATAAAGGTTTAAAGCCCTTTAAGTGTCTCCCCCCCCCACCCCCAAAAAAATGATGTCCCGCCTCCTCTTTCATGGGGTGAGCTGAGGTAAAGAACTTAGGAAGGGTGATAGGTTGTTCAACAAGGAAAGGAGTCCGAGTTCTCAGAACTAGTTTAAAAAAAAAAGGAAAAGAGGTGTAGGGTGCAAGCTGAAGCTCACTCAAGTGACGAGCTGAGGTAATCGAAATATGGAAGCTATTCTTCCAAGTCGAGATACGCAGTGAGCAGCTATGCATAGGCTCAAAGGGCATGCACATGAGAAAAGTTAGGACCAATTTAATGCCCCACTATGGCATCACAAACAGTTTAAGAGGAAAAATGTGTGTCACCCCAACAGGTGATTTACAAAAGGGTGGTTGGTCCCACAAACATTTAAAAAAAAAACAAAGGGCTATTAGCAGTGTCCATTGCAAGACCTTGGTGCACCAAAGACGATACAAACAAAAAAAATATAAATATGTTGGATTGTAAAGGGCCAATTTTGGGGTTACCACACAATGCCACAAACTTGTCCCGTTGCCCTGCATAATTGGACTTCATGATTGTGTGTCTGGTGGCGAGGATGACATACCCCGTGAAGAGACAGATCAAGTACGGTCAACTGCCCCACTCCACCTTCATGCATGGAGGTGTAGATTCAAGTGGAGGACATGGCCCTGTTTCAGAGACAGAAGGTCCTCTTGAAGCTGCAGCCTGATCCGGAGGACAGGTGTTCATGACCAGAAGCTCCAGGTACCACATTCTCCTGGCCCAATCCAGAGCCACTAGAATGATTTGGGCTACGATTTTCAGGTTCTTTTTCAGAACTCTTGACAAGAGAGGTAGAAGTGGGAAGGCGTAGGTAAGTCTTGAGTCCATTCTCAGTGGAATGCATCTCCTAGCAAGCATTCTGGTGGAAACTTGAACGCACAATACATTTGAAACGTCTCTTTCTTGGGGGTGGCTAAAAGATCTAGCTCGGGTTTTCCCCACTGCTGGCAGAAGCCTTGATGCTCCAACTAACGCAGGCCTGGATCACCATTCCTCCCTGTTTGTTGCAGTACCACATTGTGATGGTGTTATCTGAGGACCCGCACAAGCCTCCCTTTGATGGATGGTAGAAAGACCTTGAAGGCCAAGCAAATGGCTCATAAGTCCAGAAGGTTATAGAGTTGGCTTCCATCGGTGACCTGAGTCTTCTAATCTCTGCCTCCCCCAGAAGACCTCCCCAATCTAGCAGTGACTTATACATCACCACTGTTAACTCTGGTTGTAGAAGAGAGAGGAACCCTGTTACAAGTCCAATTGCAGTCAAGTAGCCAGCACTGCAGCTCATGTAGAGCCTGCTCCAAAATTTGGATGGTATATTACAGATGTCCTTGGTGCTGGGCCCATTGGATCTTCAGATTCCATTGCAGGGCCTGCATATGTCACGTGGGGTAGTCGACAAGGAGGATGCAGGAGGCTAAAAGGCCAGTAAGAGTTACAGCTGCTCTCACAGACATCCAGATGTGAGGCTGGAATATAAGATTCATTGGCAGAGTGTGCTAAATGCAGTACTGTGAGGAAATGCCCTGAATTGTACCTTCTCCAGGATAGCTCAAATAAAAGGAAACAACTGCGACAGAGTCAGGTGTGACTTTACCTCGTTGATCATGAACCCCAACAATATCAGAAGGTTTGCTATTGTCTGGAGGTGGTCAGCGACTGACCACGATGAGCCCACCTTCAGCAGCAGAGGTAAGGGAAAAGTTGTATCTGACCTCCGAAGATAGGTAGCAACCAACACCTTCACTTTCGAGAATACCCAAGGGGCACTTTTGAGGACAAAGCGACTGCAGGATGGGTATAGGAAAATATGTCCTGCACGTCCAAGGACACTATCCATTCGCCTGGGTCTAAGGAAGACAGGATCTAGGCCACTGTGAGTAATTTAAAAGTCTCCTTGTGCAGAAAGGCTTGCGGAGGCTGAAGACCAGAAATGGACCAAACTCATCCGTACTTTGTTTGCACAAGTGAATAGCAAGAGTAGCAACCCTCTCCCATTTCCAAGTCTGGAACTCCGTCAATAGTAACCTTGGAAAGTAAATCTCCCACCTCTTGCAACAGAACCAACAGGCATTTCTCGGAGATTTGCTCTTAAGTGAGGGAAGATTTGGAACAGCCAAAAGAAAGAGTAAGGCATAGCTATGGTAAATGATTTGAAGGACCAATCAGTGGATGGTTATTGATTACCACCACTGGAGAAAGTGATGGATCCCCCTGCCCCTAGAGTGGTTGAGTACTACTCATAGCAAGCTAAAACAGCTTAGTGGCTATTGCCATAGCAGAAGTGGATTTGGAGGACAGCTGACCTTGTTGACTTACATGTTGCCTGCCAGATCCATGTCCCTGGCCTTGAAAGGACTGGGGTGACTGCAGAAATGACGGGAGAGACTGATGTTACTTGTATAATGTTCTTATAAAGTAGCTTCGGAATTTCCTAAACTGATGTGGAAACTGACATCAGTCAAAAGACCTATGGAGTGTGACCTGGCTCTATTTTTCTTGAAATGTTTCAAGGCAGAAATGGCTTTCTCTCTTACTAGATGTGACCCACGGAAAGGCATATCCAGGGAAGAGGCTCATTCGTCTCATCCAGGGAAGAGGAAAATCCATCGGAGTGCATCTATGCATGCCGGTGGAGCACCAGACTGGTGCCAAACTCCCACCAGACAATCTGTAGTATCAAGGCCAGCACAAATCTCAAATTTGGCCATCCTGAATTGGTAGAGCCAGTGAGGTCCCAAGGTTTTCTGGGGCTACAGGGAAAAGCTCACTGGCCATGGCCCAGAGAGCATGAGTGTCAAGGCCCGATAAGCAGACTGCATTGACCAGTCTCAATGCTTGGCTTACCAAGAAGTTTTCTATCCGCCTTAATCCTCTTAGCTTCCCTTTTCCGGAGGAGTCGATTTGGGTTGACCTTGGTCGTTGAAGTCTGAACAACCAGTGTCTCTGGAGCATGGTGCTTAGTGAAAAATAAATAATAAAAAATCAAGATTGTCAGGTGCCGGTCTATGATGTTTGGACCTCTGCTTATACACCGGTGGATAGGAATAGGGCTTTAACCAGATGCTCTTTAGGGGATCAGGGAGGGCCTCCTTGAAAATGAACATGGGCTCAAATGTGTGTTACCCAGGCTTTTTAATTAGTCTTATTACACAAGGGGGTAGTTGTAGGTCCAAGACCTCAGCTGCTCGTCAGATCACCAGTGTAAACAATGCACTCTTTTGTTGGTGTTACAAGTGGTGAATTCAACCCTGTATCAGGAGATGTTTCAAGCCTTCTTGCCTCTTGTAAGTACATATAAAAATGTTCACTATCATAATGAGGGTAAATATCATTCCTGCCTCCACCCTCATTATGATTTCTGGGTGATAAGATTTTATTAGAATCAAAGCCTAAATGGTGGAAGAGCCTCTCACGGCATATCTGCCATAGTAGAGGCAATGGATCAGAGTTCGGCTGAAGGGATGATCAGTTGTGCTTTAGTTATTTTGCAGCACGACATGAGTTAAGGTCAGGTTGGAGTTGGTTCAGGGTCAGACATCGGAATCTGCACCAGATCATCCTCTGGCCTTTGGGATGTTGGTACCGGCATAGTTTGTCGAGCTCAGCTTGGTCACTTCTCACCTTCGGTAAGGGGAATTGGATATGTTTTGTGGATCCACAAGGCTCCTACTTGTAGATCCATATTCCAATATCAAAAAAGCACAGGAAGTACCTGATGTTCATAGTACGAACATGTCACTACCAACATGCAATGACTTATTTTCTGAAATTCCATCCTTGAACTTCTGGAAAGGCTTGGCAGTCGTACCCGCCCACCTTCAATATCAAAGGATATTAATTTTTGCTGCAATTGAATTACTAAGGCCCATAACTCACAGAAAAGTGTAACAGGACATTTGAACAAGTAGAACACTTACTTTGTCTAGACCTACAAATAAACATTCAGAAGTCGGTAACTCCCTTACAAAGATTCTATCTTATTTAAGGGCAACGAGTGCAGTGAAAAGTGTTTCCTCTGGAGGAGAGTTTGTCATCAGTCTTGGACAAATGCCATCTTTTCCTGAAGACTTCCAGTCGGTCTGAAAGATCACCTTTCTACTATGTTCTATAACCTCGTGCATTCCCATTGTACTCCGTGTGAGGCTGGACACAAGACCTCTCCTGCAGTGTCTAGAAGATCATTTGTCTCACAAGGAGAACATTTCGGATTACAAGCTCTGCATGTCACCAACTGCGAGTCCATCTCTATCAAGGTGGTACAAAAGAACAATGGATATCTAAATCTCCCAGGCATCTATTGATATTCTAACGGAAGCCAAATGTCCTTTCAACTGAGGATCTCTATTCCTTCAAATGGATTAGGTTTTGTTTATGGTGCCAGAAAAAAGGCTTGAGTCTTGTCACTGTCACGAATATATTATTCTTCCATACCTATTACATCTCGTTCAGTCAAAGTGGCAGTCTCATCTATCAGAGTCCATCTTGCTTGTATTACAGTATATGGAAAAGGCCCAGATTAGGCATATTTTTTAAAATTTCCCAGCATTAAAGTTTTTAGAAGGCCTGAAGAAAATGTTTCATCTTGTAAGGGAATGGCATCCTCATTGGGAGCTCAATTTGGTATTATCAAAAATAATATGTCCACCCTTTGAACCTATTCACAAGGGCTGATTACAGCAACTTTCTTCGAAAACTACCTCCCTAATTGCTATCACCTCAGCTTGTCTGGTTAGGGAAATTAAAGTGCTCTCAATTGTTGAGACTTATACAATGCTTCATGCAAATGAGATGAAGATGAGGATTCATCGTCTTTTCACCCAAAGGTAGTATCAAAATACCATATTAACTAGACTGTTACTCTTCCAGTGGTCTTTGCCTGCACATCCTCTCCAGAAGAGTATTCCTATTTTTTATGGAGATAAAATGAAGTCCTTATATAAATCTAACCAACTCTATATTAACTATGGTCCATTTGCCATGGTCTGGCCACTTCAAAACAGTCCCCTTCTCATTGGATTGTAGCCTGTATTCCCCCATGTTGTCAGCTTCCTAACCCCTAACAGGGAGCAGTAGAACCCGCACCACAAGAGGCAAAGCAGCTACTACAAACTGACTGAGAAACATTCTTCTTGCTGACATATGTAACGTGGCTACTTGGAAATCAGTCAACACTTTCACAAGACAGTGCCTTGATTTTGATACAAAAGCTGGCTCTGGTGCTGGTCAAACTGCTCTTAGGAACCTTGCCATATTTAAGGGTTGTTTCTTTTGCCAACTATTTTTTTTACTTGTAATCCTGGTTTGGCATCATAGGAATATTCATTTAAGTCATAAATGACCGTCTCTCCTCCCCCGTTTCTTTTTTTGGGCATCTGAAATAAAAACTTCTTAACCTTACTTCGAGTCTCCACTGTTTGCTTCAGTAAGAATTGACCCTGCTAGTACAAGACATCATAGGTAGGGGGAGTTCCGAACCTTAAAGGGACAGGATGCCTTTTTTTTTTTTTTTTTTAGCTCCCACAGTGTAAGCCTATTAGGGTGCTTGTGATCAGCTTTTGGATGGTGCTCTGCCACATATGATCGGACTCTTCACACTTTCTACTTATATATGGACATACATATTGAAGTGCTGAAGGATGATGTGAACAAGATCGACTGCAATTGCTAAGCACAAGAAGGAATAAAGAGGCTTTAGATGGGAATTGTGAATCCCAGAAAATGGAAAGGTTGTATTTTGTTTAATTGATGAGCTTTGAATGTTGGGTTAAGTAGTAGATGATTGTCAGTTAATAGAATTTCCACAGACAAACACAACGGTGTGCGTGATATTCCTGTTGATGGATGCAACTGAATGCAGTTTGATTAAGTGTTAATTTAAGATATTAAATGCTTAAAGATGACATACAAGGGTATTACTCATAGTTACTTTTCTTATTAAATACACAGTATTGCATAAGAAATATACATGATTGCACAAAGATATAGCAATGGAGGATTATATAATTTAAAGTATTAACAATTTAAATAATTTGAAAAGAAGTTTGTCTTTTCATTAGTGGACCGTGTGCTTCAGTTTCAATGTAAGTTGTCAAATGCTGCATTGTATTTCAGTATATCAGGTGATTTAATTAGCACCCAGAAGAAACAGTACCCAAAAACATGTTTTTAAATGTTTAATGCTCTTTGCAGCTATTGAAGCCATGAAGAATGCGCATCGAGAGGAGATGGAACGAGAGTTGGAGAAAACACAGCGGTCCCAGATCAGCAGTGTGAATGCAGATATTGATTCTCTCAGAAGGCAGTATTTGTAAGTTATCTGCTGTCCGTTGCATCTCTTAAATTTATTTTTCGATTCACCGTACAATCGCAATATAACATTCATTATTTGTTGTTTAGCAGAGTTTCATATTGATAATTCTGATTGAAAATGCCACTGTGCAAGGAAAAATGTTTTAATTTAAGTTAATTACATGAAATATAGAAAGTAAGCCAAAAAGTAGTGCTAGAGTACTAGAAAAGAGAGATGATTGAAGTAATATGTCAGACTAACATGTAGTTTTGGTTTCTGTAGGCCTGTTTTGGAACTTCATTACCTACTACTCAAGTTACAGTAGTATCTGTGCATACCTTAAGGAATTGGCAATCTAGAAGCAACTACATGACACAGTGAAAAGCAAACATTGGCTGAATGTGAACTTGAACTTCTGGTTTAATTTCTTGTTTTAAATTATAAAGGATTATTCCTTTTGATAACCCAAGAAAGTTCACCTCTTTGAGATACGCAAATGTCTAACACATACTTAATGTAGCCCTCTGAAGCAGTCATCTAGGAAGATCTCTCCTATCACAAGAAACAGTAATATATTACTCCTCATTGAGTCCTTTGTGAACTTTCTACCTTTTCTTTCTATTAAATTAAAAGTTTCAAACCAAACATGCTCTGACCTGCATGTTGGTGAGTGGATGCCATTGCACAGGCATGTGAGTGGAAGCGAGGGGCATGTTGGTAGATGGATGCCAGGGCCGTATATTCTCATAGACAAATGAGAATGATGCAAAGTGACAACAGTGGATGAGAGTAGGGTGGAAAATGACAGTCTGTGGAGTGCTTGATCATGGGGTAAAAGTTGATCTGCTGAGAAAGGGGGATGAGGGTCAGATGAAGTGCTAGAAGTGAGTGTTGGTTAGTGAATTACAGTTCTAATTTAGCCTTGCGTTCTGCAATTGATTGCATCATATATAGACTCCTTTCTGTTATTTTATGATTATATACAGTGATTTTCTATTTATTTGTACAATTAATTTTAATTTCTACTCCACTAAAATGGGCGATTCCCAAACATTTGAAGTGGCATCTTCAATTGTTTGCTCGACAACCATTCTTATTTCAGCAAAAAGTTAGACGGGAACCCTGTTAAAGCCAACTAAGAGCTTGACTTCTAACATTGCATGGGGGAGTCTGAAAATGGTCCCATGCCCAGTTAAACAACATTTGATTGTGTTGACATGCCATCTATATTCTCAAGCTTGTTGTTAAGGTGTAGTCACTGGCTGAGGCGCCCAATTTTGTAATGTGACCATAAAAGCATTTATCTATTTGTGCCATGATACAGTTGAAAGATAAGTTGCAAGTCTTCATTTTACTTAGTGCATGCCAGGGTGAACTTGGAGCCAATCCCTCACCTGAGACAGACCACTTACTCTGCTACATCCATGACTACGTTTTAATGGAGAGTGGGCGAGGCGCAATTTCTCTGTTAAGAATTACAAACTGGACTTAGCTAATGCCCTTTCTTTTGGACAGTTTATTTCTCTGTGGAATTAGAACAGCTTTCCTGTTGTACCACAATTCATATTATTTAGTGACTTTTACTTAATTAATTACTGAAAGGTGCAGATGACTGTTCTTACATTTTTACAGAAATCATCTACTCATTTCTTCATTATTTAGACATGTTTTGTATTTGTATGAGATGTAATAAGTATTCGTTGCACTTTGTCAATCTAATATTATGATTTACAGGATATGAATATGGTACTCAGGTTTTTTGTTTGTGAACTCCGCAAACCTTGTTAAAGAGGAGTGAGAGGGTAATGCCCTAATTTTCTGTGTCCCGTATGAATCAATGAATCCACTTGCTACATGTAACTGTTGAATTATGATTTTAAGGACAGTGTTCTTCATTGCTGTATCAGCCAAAAACAACATTGAATGCATAAGATATAGCACTCTTTCTGGAGAAGCGAATTGAGAAAGCAGTTAAGTGACTCTGTTGTGTATTGTCTCCTGCAGAGAAGAGTTGCAATCAGTCCAGAGAGAACTGGAGGTTCTTTCAGAGCAGTACTCCCAAAAGTGTTTGGAGAATGCACACCTGGCTCAGGCCCTGGAGGCTGAGAGACAGGCTCTCCGGCAGTGCCAGCGGGAGAACCAGGAACTTAATGCACATAATCAGGTGAGGAACAGGATATTCAGAAACTGAGACCTGATAACTTCTAGAGGGGCAGAACATATACCGCGGTGCTCTAATAGTATTTGACCTATTCTTAATCAAGGGATCTTGTATGCTTGAGAATAACTATCGGTTTTGTTTGTGAATTTGATCAACTAGTGGAATCATTAGTATGTCAGTTCGCTGGTTTTGCTGAAGACTTTATCTTTGTGTGGATAAGATTACCTGCTTAACTCATTTTTGTATTCATTTGCTGATTAAAGAGGTTTAAGTATTTAGAGTTGTAAATTAACAACGTTATAACCAACTAATTAAAAAAGACAATATTTCTCAGTCTAGAGGCACAATTTGTAGATCCTGTAATTTAAGTAAGAGCCATGAGGAAAAAATGAATCACTTTTGTGTCCCTTACCATGCTATTTACCCAGCACTGGGTTTGAGGCAAATAGAATTTCAGAACACTCCTTCTGTTTTGTGCTTAGATTCTGAAGTACACATTTATGGGATGTACTTGGAAAATTGATTATTAGATTGTATGGAATGTTAATTAGCAACAGTAGAAGCCACCTTTGAAAACCAATTATTGAAATCACACTTTAGTATAAAGGGAAAAAAAGCTGGCATAACTCTGATTCTTGAGTTCCCACATGGACTTTGTAGAGGGATTTTTTTCCACAAATTAATGAAAACACAGCGAACAGAGTTAACATACGTTAATCTTTTTTGTATATTTTTTGAATGATCACAGATGAACTTTCAAGGTATTGCATATTCCCACTTGTAAATGGCAGCATTGACTCATTCGATGTATGAGACAGATCTCATCCTCATCCCGAAATCAGGCAAGGACAGTGAGGAATGTTGGACTGGCAGTCAAATTGAGTTGATTAATCGTTGCAAGGATCTTAATTATAGTATCTTCAAATTGATAGAAGTGATACTCCACCTTACTCAGCCCAACCAACTGAGGTGTATGTGGGATAGACAGGGAGAGGACAAAATAATTAGATTGTTCACTTGCTGGAAAAAAGTTCAGATAAGGAAGTTCCCAGACCTCTTCATCAACTAAATGGTGAGAAGGCATTTCACACAGTGACTTCCTAGAACAGCCCTACATAAAATAGGACTGGTCCACATAAATCAAGGTGTGGATTATGGCTGGTTATCGTGCTCTAGAGGCAAGGATTGGAGTTAATGGTCTGCCTTAAGAAAGGATATTTCTCCAGCCAACAGGCAAACTAGTGCTGACCACTGTCTCCAATTTAATTTGCTCTTACTTTTGAACCCCTGGTTTCTGATGGATACAACTACCTGTGGATTTCCTCACCTTGTGAATTCACCCTTGCATCAGCATCCAACAGAAAATCTTCTTCCCAGCTCTCCACGTCGACGAGGACGTCACAGTGCCAATAAGAGGTCCTTGCCGGCGTGCTGACGTCAATTCCTTTTTTTTCGTGCCTTCGACCGTAACGGTTTTCTCCTAGCTCTCGCTTCTGTTGGAGGTTTCATCTTGTTGCTCTTTGTAGTTACAATGTCTCCCCTAGGAAGTCCGGTTTCAAGCCATGCAGAGAGTGCGGAGGTCGCATGTCGGTCACTGACCCTCATGACGATTGTCTTTGGTGTCTTAGCTCTGAGCATGATGTTGAGAAGTGTGCGTCTTGCCAGAGCATGAATCCAAAGGCGTTAAAGGAAAGGGAGGCCAAGCTCTTTTTGGCCAAGGCGAAGAAGGGTCATAAGATCCACCGAAGATCCTCTTCCCATGCTTCTTCGAAGAAGCACAAGAAACAGCGCCGTCATGACTTTCGGCACCGTTCGGCTCAGAGCCAATCAAGATCGAGGTCTCCATCTCAGCGGTGACGTGTGAGGTGACTTCTCCGGCACCGTCTGTCTTTGAGGTTGTGGCACTTCCGGACAGTCCTCGATTTTCACCTGCTCCTCAGGAGTCCGATGTTCAACAGGGAGACCAGCGGTATCCTGCCTTCCTGGCTCCGGGAGCGGATCCAGCTGCATTTTTGAATGCCATGTTCTCTATGTTCAATGCCGTGGCCCCTGCTGGTGCACCGGCTGGTCCCACAGGTCCATTGGCATTTTCGTTGGGCTCCCCTGCTCCGTACGAGGCGGCGCAGTTTGCCATTCTATCTAGCGGAGGGTACCGGACCGGCGCCGATGACATCGCCTCGAGGCTCTGTGGATCCCATGACGTCGCCTTCAATATCTATGGCGCCGATTTCATCACCCCGTCAGCTGGAGCCGATGGTGGAGCAGCGAGCATCTTCAGCACCATTAGGATCCTTGCCGGCACTGGATCCGAGTGATGGATTCGAACAGAGTCAACGTTCCTCTCCTGTTCCACGTCAGGTGTTGAAACCAGTGTCTTCGACGTCGGCAAATTCCATGTCAATGCCGAGGTTGGAGGTTTGATTGAGGTCACACAGGAAGGCCTTGCGACTCTTAGAGGAGGAAGAGTATCAAAGGCAGTTATTGGAGGACGGAGAGATTGTCGAGCCTTTGGGAGAGTATCAAGGCTTGGAGTCGGCCAGTGGGCTAGATACTTCCCCGGAATGGGACTTGTCTTCACCGGGGGAGTTTACGGAGGAAGAGGCTTCTTTTCACATGGTGATCAGGAAGGCAGCTAACTTTTTGGAACTTCCATTGCCTGCTGCAGAAGTTAAGAAGAACATCTTAACAGGTCCTGCATCCTTCTTGAGCTTCTAAAGACCCTTTGCTCCCATTCAGCGAGGCTCTTACGGAGCCCATATTAGAACTTTGGCGGAAGCTTGTATCGTCGCCTGCTGTGAATAGAGCTGTGGCAAGGAGATACAGAGTGGTGCCTGGTGATCCGGGGTTTTTATCACGACATCCTACCCCGGAGAGTTTGGTGGTACAGGCCTCTTGCTCTGCACAGTCTGCTCCAAGCTTCTTCCCTGTGATTCCATCAGACAGGGAATCCAAGCGGATGGAGCAATCCGCAAAGAAAACTTTCTCGTCTTGCAGCATGGCTCTCAATGCTGCAAACGCCACCTGTGTGCTGGGTAGATATGTCCACCCCCTCATGGACTCCGCGAAGGCCATGGTTCCTGATCTGCCGCATGATGTACAGAGACCATTTGGGGAACTCATGTCTGATGCACAGGCTGCGGCGAAACAAACCCTTGTCTTGTCTTGTTTGAATTGTCCAAAAGCTTGATTTAAGAGACCTTAGAAGTGTAGGAGCAAATATGCATTCTAAGTTTGTACACGTGTTGCAGTCATGAGATTCATATGCACAAACCTTTGAATTAGTGACAGTCTTGAAAAGTTTAGAAACAATTTAATCCATTAGATCGTCCCCCAGACTGGCTGGAAACCTGACTGCAACATTTTTACTTTACACATTTTCACTGACTGATAAATGTTCTACTTAAGGAAATTGAAACATGCATATTCTGTTGACCTATGGCTGTTGAGGTTTTAAGCCCTGAAGCTGACAGAGAGGTTTTCTTAAACCACAATTTAAACAGTATTCTGATTGTATTTGTTTTCAAACATAGCCATCTGATAGAGAGACCTCTTGCCTCATATTTCTTAACTTTGAATAATCCCCAAGCACCAGACTGGATCAGGACATTTTTGAGTAGGTCCCCTGCCTGCGCAGGTACGGGGTGTTGTTCAGTTCCATGTCATCCACCCCAGAAGTGATGTGTGTGCGGTGCCTATATGGCTACCACCTCACTGCGCTGGCGTTCGTTCTTCTCTTTCTGCGCATGTCAGTGCAGATCCAGAGAGAACTACCCCCCAGTCATTTTTTGGCTGACTTTTTCCTTATTTTTATGGAAGTTTTTTTTTTTTTTGATATTCCATTTACTGTTGTGTTAGGGATGACCCTTATATAGCCAATGGGCTTCAAACCATGTGGTGCGTCTCATAGACTGAAATCTGGCAGATCCTCAGCTGCTTTGCCTGTGGTACTTGGAGCGGGACCATGACACCAAGACCTGCAATGGCTGCTGCATCATGAACCTGAAGACACTCAGGGACCATTTCCTGTAGCTCTTCACCACCTGACATCTGTTGACCATGTGACGAACATGGTCCAGGTTGCGCAGAAGGTTCACTGGCCCGCTCGTGGAGCCACTCCAGATGATCATCGTTACACTCCCAAGTTGTCCAGTTAGTCCCACAAGAGGAAGAAGTCAAACAAGTCTTCAACTTCCCCGCACCACTGGGCGAGAGGTTGCTCAACCATAAAGCCTGTGCAATGGTCCGCTCCACATCTCCTAGAGTTTCGTGGAGCCAGAGCAACCCCCACCCAACTCAAGGAATTTTTATGAGGCCATGCATCTCCTATTTGGGCGGGCCGACCCCTCTGTAGCCCTATTGATTCGGGAGAGGTCCCTATTGGATGTCCACTGGTGGGTCTGCCCTCAGTGCTAGTCGTGCCCCTTCGATCCAGTGCTGGATATGGAACACACAGCGCCCGCGGCCTTCCACCAATGCCATTGCTCTTGTCTCTGCTGATGCCCCACAGCGGCTCAGGCCCCATTTGTCATACCTGATTCGGAGACGGACGGGCATCGCCCGACACCGACTTTGGTCCCGACTCGTACCATGGCCTCTGAATCAGAACCAGTGCATTTTTCTTTTGACAGGCCTGAAGAGGGTGACAATTTGGAGGGGTCTGAGGACCCTTATGGTTACCCTCATCCCTAGATGAACATAAAGACAACTGGTATGAGGAATAGGTGTATGCCAGTGGTTTGGACACCTCACCAGATGCTGGCCTTGTCTCTCCCGTTACTGTGGCTACAGAAGAGGGTGCCTCTTTCGCAGTGGTATGGTGGTGCGGAGATCAGCTTTAGTCTTTAGACCTTCAGTTGCCTTTAGCTTCAGCCAGGAGTCGCTCCCACTGAATCCTTGCTCCCATTCATTTAAGCCCTTACAGATGTCCTGCTTGGGTCCTGTGTACAGGACAATTGTCTGCCTCCATCACCCAGCTCCTGGGGGTCCCAGTTTCCTCACCCAGCGCCCCACCCTGGATAGCTTGGTGGTCCAAGGCTCCACTTCCTAGCCACGTTCCCTACCACTTCATCGGAAAGGGAATAAAAAAGGTGGATACCTTTGGTAAAAGGATGTTCTTTTCTGCCAGCCTAAATGCCACATGTATTTTGGCTGATATACACACGCTATGTGGGATCTGTTGAGCAAGTGCTGGCCATGGTCTCGTAGGAGACCCAGCCCATACTCTCCCAACCTATTGCTGATGGGCGAGATGCAGCAAAGTTTGCCATCAGATGTAGGCTGGTCATGACCAACTTGCTGTGCAAAGCGATTGGATAGTTGATGAGACTTAGACGACATGCATGGCTGAGACCCACTGGCTTTTCAGAGGATATACAAGCTTTACTCAAGAAAATGTCTCTTGCCTTTTTGATAAGAAGGCAGACTCAGCACTGGAGCTCTTTAAGGGCAGCAGACCTATGGCCAGGTTGTTGTGTAGCTATTTTAGTTACAGCTCCATGCACGGTATTTTAGCATACTAGGCCTGCCGCTGGGCACTTTAACCTAGATATATTTTATTCAGCTTTGTTTATTATTCGTACAATAGCCACTTTTGCGGTCTTGTTTTATTTCTTCCTATTTAGCTGTTTTTTGCTTAGACCAGCACTATGTTCTTAAACAAGGCATTCTTGTTCACTCTGTGCTTCTTTCAAGGCTGCAGTGAGATAGGTTTCCAGTGAACGTGGTACAAGTTTTGTCTCTGACATTCATAGAAAAACACACATCCTTATGTAGGGACATTTTCTCAGAACATCAGCTGTTTTATTATATAAACACTTCCCTGTCCCTTAGAGGGAGATTCCAGCCAGAGAAGCACGACTGTATGCTGATTGCTGAACGCTTCGCTACAGCTGCTTATGCAGACTACAGACCTTTGCTCAGATATGGAGGTTGGTGTCTTCGCTGGGGAACCTGAAGGGCAGAATTAGAGCTTAACATGCTGTGCTCTATTACAGCCTAGGTAGGAATTAGTCTATTGACTCTAGTGACAATATGGTAGCATTATTTCTATGCTTCACACTCCTTGTCACAATTCTAATCTTCTTATGCTGTATCATCCTGGTTATTGCAGTACACACGTTGCTATCTAAGAAGCAGTCTCTTCATTAAAACCTTATTGAAACATAATACTGCCTCTGTTTGTCATTGTGTATGTGAGACTAATGTAACTGAGAGAAACGGATGAGACCTGAGTGATCACGATTTCCCTGAGAAATCAACTGTCATGCGCTCAGCTAACCAATCATCACTGCTCTTGGGTAGAGATGAGGCACTGCTAGTTAGCCGGAGCAAAACCCTGATTAGGGCAACAGGCGTCACCTGTAGTGGGTTAAGACTTAGTCTCCCACACCGCAGGCGATTCTGACGCTCAAAATCCAGTAGTCTCATTAGAGTAATTAGAGCCTACTTGATATGGCGCCGCCAACGTTTGGTCAGGCTCTAATTTTCGGGTCCTCCTGAGTATCTGTCTCACTATATACAAAGACACCTCAGTACTATATACAGAGAAGTCCGTGGTGTTGAGGATTTCCTCCTCAGCTAAGTAGGGAACACCCATCTGACGCTGGAGGTTGTTCAAGCTTGAATCTTAAAAGCAGAATTCCCCATCTGGTGTGCTTATCTCTGAAAAAATTGACCATTCAGCATGGCAAACTCACAACAGGTAGCAATTGCAGTCAATATGAGACAACCCCTTACTGCACATTTATTGGCACATGGCCTAACGGCCTAGGGGGGTTGAGCCACATTTGTGGTAGACGCACATGCAACTTATAGAACAGAACTCTTCTATTCTTGGGTCACATTTCCAGCAGTTGATGGGAACACAATCACATTTCATCACTATACACTTGCAAGCGCACCTGGACAATACAGAGCATATGCATATTTAGAACATAATAATTGGCTTGATGGCACCCTACCCCACACAATTTTACCTGTTAGGTTAGGTCCTCTAATGATGGCCCTACCTGGCCTTTATTGGCCACTTACACACCTCACCCTGCTGCAGCTAGTCTAGCAGTAGCTGAAGTCGTCACTTATATACTGAGCTGACGGTTAGTACAGTTTGTAATGCAAACTTTAAATACAAACCTAGCATGTGCTGCTCCAGCGCAACCACATGCAGTGACGCCAGGCATTAATCCTACGACTGTACATTCGATCATGGGTAAGGTACCCCCCAAACGGGAAGAAATTCCGTTTTGGTTAGCTCAAAAAATAAATGCACTGGAAGCAGTATTTCCCCATACGGGACCTCAGGATAAGCACAGAATATTAACAATGTGCTTGCCATTTGGCATGGTTCCCACAATAGATAACTGTAATACATGGGGCATGGTATTTGCCACGCTCTATATTACAGCACACAGTACACCGACACTTGCCAATTTACTGGAAGTGTTGAAACAAATTCAAGATGAATACGGGGCTGCCCTGGCCTTGGATTTGGGGATGCAATTAATGGGAAACTTTGCCATGGTGTCCTCAATTATTTAAAGTAACCTTAAAGGGTAAGCGGTCATATTAGCGGTGCGCATGTGGCTCTGGGATGTTCCTCAACAGCAACAAGAACGCGGGCTGCCAAAGATTATCGCGGAGACCTACTCTAGTATTGGTCGAGATGGTCTGGGGGCCAGACCAGTAAAACCACAATTTCAGGGTAAATCTAATAAAGATTTTACCAAGCAAGCTCCTGAGGGTAATAAGAAACGCTGGGATAAAAAACAACAAACTCCTAAAGAAGAAAGGGGAGAATCTCCGCGCATGGAGACCCCGCAGAATAGATATAATCTCAGAAATAGAGATTATATAAAAACGCCTGAAAGATATCGATATACTGATACACACCGATCTCGTTCCTTTCAGGACTCATCGGAAAAACGCACTGAGAGAGGTGGGTGGGCGATCAGAGAGAAGAACAGATTACGTGAAACCGAGATAGTAATCACAGCGCTCATCAGAGGTTTCTGTAAAAAAAAGGAAGAGAAACCTCCCCAACAAAAACCCCAGTTTTAATAAGAAAAAAGTGGCAGCAGTTGCAGTTGCAGTTCGACATGCCACTCAAGAAGAGGGCTCTATTGAAGAACAGGAAGTGGGCACTAGCGCAGCTAGACAGCGCGGCAGAGGTCACAATAGTTCACCAGAGTCTTCTAGAGCATCTGGAGGTGAAAGCATCTGATGACTTCCTACAAGTAGAAACTGCGGACATGCGTGTGTCCACGCCTGACAGGGTGTACAAAGTATTGTTGCAGTTAGAAGGAGAGATTGAATGCACAATAGACGCAATCTTTTGGGATCGTGTAGTAAACATATATGATATTTTGTTGGCCGAACAAGATTGGCCACCTGAATTTGTCCGTACTTGCCCATATGGAGAAGATGTTATTAAACCTTCTTTCTCGCCTCTTGTTCCCGAAGGTGTCGCAGAATCCTACACCATCGATTGGGGATTGGCGCAGGCACCCACGTTATAGAGCATCCATGTAGGATGGGACAAAGATTCCCCCTACCACGTAATTCCTATTAAAAATCAACCCCAACCTCAAACCCAATATCAAATAAAACATGATGCTAAAGCACCCGTGAGAGAAATTCTCACACAACTGGAATACCAAGGAGTAATTGAACCTTGCGTCTCCCCAATGAATAATCCTTAATTCCCAGTACCTAAACCGGACCATTCATACAGAATAGTCTTAGACTACAGACACTTAAACAGTCACACACGGACACATACTATACAAAACTCACATAGCACACCACTGATGAACAACATAGTGCGTAAAAAATACAAAACAACACTGAGCATTTCCACTGGTTACTTCTGCCAAAATATAGTGCCTGAGAGTAGACTTAACAAGTTTCAGCGAACTAGGCTCCCATAAAAAATTCTGTAGTTTACACCAGGGGTACAAGGACAGTCCAGGACTGTTCGCAGCTCGTGTGACTTCAATCTTGCACGACATTGACCCTGAAGCATTGTCCTATTTAGATGATATCTATCTCACAGATGATGAATTACTACAACATTTAAGACGGGTAGCCCGCATTGTTGTGGGATTTGCTGACTTCGGCTATAAATTCAATAAAAAAAAAAAATAGCCTTCCTTAGCGTCCTGTTTCTGGGATATGAGCTATTGAGTGAAGGAAAGAGCATAGCGCCACAATTCTTGGAAAAATGCGCAGAATTACAACCTCGAATTACCATTAAAAAAAAAACTCCAATCTCTATTGGCTTTCCTACATTTTGGCAGAATATACATTCCTGATTATGCATCACGTATAAAATCTTTATGTGACTTAATATGTCCTGACTTTTCAAGCAAATTTTGGACTGTCGAACACACACGCATTCTCAGAGCTTTGCAAACAGACATGCTCGCAGTAAAACACTTACACACAAGGGACAACAAAACACATTTGGTCATCAGAGTAATTGCTGGTGCTATTGGTTTCACCTATGTAACATTCAATGAGGGTGAGACAGTCCCAATTGCATACAAATCAAATTTGTACTCAGCAGCAGAGCAATACTTTGCTCCCACTGAGAAAATTCTCACTGCTGGACAGATGGCTGTCATTAAAGAAAGTCCTCTGGCCCAAGGCAATGGCATTATTGTCGTCTCTCCAATTCCAGCCCTTGAGGCTGTTACCAAAGCCAGCGTTCCTGACTCTAAAGCATTACATCCACGTTGGATTCAATGGGCAACATCCTTGACAGCCACTGATGTAGACTACATTTTTCACCCAAAATTACAAACTCAATGTAATATGAACTATAATACCCAGTTCCAGCAAACACACTGCCTATTGGACAGTATCAGAGTCATGTACACCGATGGCTCAGCACAACCTGCAATTGGCACAAAACATCAATACTCTGCTGCTTGCGCAGTCGTCAGCGGCTATATGGAGGGCAAAACATTTTGTCCCAAACATACATTCATGCAAACCCTAGGGGATTGCACAGCACAGCTAGCAAAGCTAAAGGCTCTGTTGATTGCACTGGAACACACGGATCCTGCACAGCTAACACTGATTGTCTGTGATTCGTACTACTGTGTCCAGTCCTTCAATGAATACCTGCATTACTGGTACCAGAATGGGTTCAGAGATTCTAAGGGCAACACCATTAAACACAGACTTCTGTAGGGGATCTGAAGGAAATGCTACCAAATGTCAATGTCGTACGTACACTTGGACACCAGCGCGTTGGAATACACGTTGCTGGCAACACATTGGCTGATGTAGCCGCAAAGTCAGCAGTAGCTACAGCCACTGTTGCTGCAGTAACCCGCTTAGGTGCGAAACCGGCCGATGACATATGGGCTGCCGTGAAAGCTACGGCTGAAGGTACACCCTATCCAAAGGCATTTCCTGTTAAATATTCCTACGAAATGGGAGGCTGCCTAAACGCTGAGGTTAAGATACCAGGGATAGGGGTTTGAGAAATTCCCAACAAAGATTTAAGACAGAGTTGATTAAAGCAGCGCATGAGGGGGCAGCATCTGCCCATGCTGGTGTGGCGGCTATAACATCATAGTTACAAGCCCATTTTTGGTGTCCAGGCCCATACAAAGAGGCCAAGCAGTATGTCCTTTGTTGTGACATTTGCCAACAAATTAAAGTTTCCACTGCAAAACGCCCATGCAGACATCCCTCCTAATTTCAAACAAACCATTACATTGTGTGTACTTGGACCATTGTGGTCTCCTAACAACGGACAGTGTATACAAATACATCTTAGTTGCTGTTGACTCTTGCTCCAGATTTCTTTGGGTGTGGCCACAACGCTGAGCTGATGCTCGGACTGGTATTAAAGATTTGCGAGTCTTTATCGGTACATATGCAGTTGCGGCTTTCCACTTGGACCAGGGTCCTGCTTTTGCCTCAAGGGCATTCAGGGACTCCATGGCTTCGTTAGCGGTCCAACTCCAGTACTCGTCTCCATTTCATCCTGAGGGAAATAGTGTTGTGGAGCGACTAAACTGTGATTTAAAGCAGTCCTTAACAGCCAGAGTCTTAGGTACGGGTCGTAGTTGGCTTAATCCACCTGTATGGAGTCCAGAGAGCACTTAACAATCTGCCTAGAAGGTCCCTGGGGGTCGTACTTCATATGAGTGCCCGTTCGGAACTTGAATGTATGTTCCAGATCTTGATGGTCCTGGCGTGGAGGTGGCAGAAACACCCTTTGACATAAATTAACGTGTCACTGTCCTACAGGAATTACAACAGTTCAGTGACGACAACGCTTCTGCCAGTGCTGCCTCCCTTGAATTAACCCCTTAGCTGCTGGGCCTTTTCCCCCCCAGTGCTGAGCCCTTTTTTGGCTATTTGGGGTAGTTTGCGCTTAGGCCTTCATAACTTTGTGTCCACATAAGCTAACCACGCCAAATTTGCGTCCTTTTTTTCCAACATCCTAGGGATTCTAATGGTACCCAGAGTTTGTGGTTTCCCCTGGAAGAGACCACTAAAATAGCCAAAATACAGTGAAAATTTTGTTTTTTCCAAAAAATGGGAAAAAAGGGCTGCCGAAGAAGGCTTGTGGTTTTTTCCCTGAAAATGCCATCAACAAAGGGTTTCTGGTGCTGAAATCACCATCTTCCCACCTTTCAGGAACGGGCAGACTTGAATCAGAAAACCACATTTTTCAACACAAATTTGGCATTTTACTGGGACATACCCCATTTTTACTATTTTTGGTGCTTTCAGCCTCCTTCCAGTTAGTGACAGGAATGGGTGTGAAACCAATGCTGGATCCCGGAATGCTAAACATTTCTGAAAACTAGACAAAATTCTGAATTCAGCAAGGGGTCATTTGTGTAGATCCTACAAGGTTTTCCTACAGAAAATAACAGCTGAAATAAAAAAATATTGAAATTGAGCTGAAAACAACAGCCATTTTTCTTTATGTTTTACTCTGTAACTTTTTGCTGCGATGTCAGATTTCCAAAAGCAATATACCGTTTTGTCTGCTGGACTCTTCTGGTTGCGGGGATATAAAGGGCTTGTAGGTTCATCAAGAACCCTAGGTACCCAGAGCCAATAAATGAGCTGCACCCTGCAGTTGGTTTTCATTCTATACTGGGTATACAGCAATTCATTTGCTGAAATATGAAGAGTGAAAAATAGGTATCAAGAAAACCTTTGCATTTCCAAAATGGGCTCAAGATAAGGTTTTGAGGAGCAGTGGTTATTTGCACATCTCTGAATTCCGGGGTGCCCATACTAGCATGTGAATTGCAGGGCATTTCTCAAATAGACTTCTTTTTTACACACTCTTATATTTGGAAGGAAAAAATGTAGAGAAAGATAAGGGGCAATAACACTTGTTTTGCTATTCTATGTTCCCCCCAAGTCTCCCGATAAAAATGATACCTCACTTGTGTGGGTAGGCCTAGCGCCTGCAACAGGAAATGGCCCAAAACACAACGTGGACACATCCCATTTTTTTGACAGAAAACAGAGCTGTTTTTTGCAAAGTGCCTAGCTGTGGATTTTGGCCTCTAGCTCAGCCGGCACCTAGCGAAACCTACCAAACCTGTGCATTTTTTAAAACTAGAGACCTAGGGGAATCCAAGATGGTGTGACCTGTGGGGCTCTGACCAGGTTCTGTTACCCAGAATCCTTTGCAAACCTCCAAATTTGGCTAAAAAAACACATTTTCCTCACATTTCGGTGACAGAAAGTTCTGGAATCTGAGATGAGCCACAAATTTCCTTCCACCCAGCGTTCCCCCAAGTCTCCCGATAAAAATGATACCTCACTTGTGTGGGTAGGCCTAGTGCCCGTGACAGGAAATGCCCCAAAACACAACGTGGACACATCCCATTTTTTGACAGAAAACACAGCTGTTTTTTCCAAAGTGCCTACCTGTAGATTTTGGCCTCTAGCTCAGCCGGCACATAGGGAAACCTACCAAACCTGTGCATTTTTGAAAACTAGAGACCTAGGGGAATCCAAGATGGGGTGACTTGTGGGGCTCTGACCAGGTTCTGTTACCCAGAATCCTTTGCAAACCTCAAAACGTGGCTAAAAAAACACGTTTTCCTCTCATTTCGGTGACAGAAAGTTCTGGAATCTGAGAGGAGCCACAAATTTCCTTCCACCCAGCGTTCCCCCAAGTCTCCCGATAAAAATGATACCTCACTTGTGTGGGTAGGCCTAGCGCCCGCGACAGGAAATGCCCCAAAACACAACGTGGACACATCACATTTTTTGACAGAATACAGAGCTGTTTTTTGCAAAGTGCCTACCTGTAGATTTTGGCCTCTAACTCAGCCGGCACATAGGGAAACCCACCAAACCTGTGCATTTTTTAAAACTAGAGACCTAGGGGAATCCAAGATGGGGTGACTTGTGGGGCTCTGACCAGGTTCTGTTACCCAGAATCCTTTGCAAACCTCCAAAAGTGGCTAATAAAACAAGTTTTCCTCACATTATGGTGACAGAAAGTTCTGGAATCTGAGAGGAGCCACAAATTTCCTTCCACCCAGAGTTCCCCCAAGTCTCCCGATAAATATGATACCTCACTTGTGTGGGTAGGCCTGGTGCCCGCGACAGGAATAGATCACACAACGGTCAATGTTGGTCCTTACGTGAGGCAGCTGTTGACCCTGTGGTGATCCATTCCTGACGCAGGCACTAGGTGTAGGCACTCAAGTGGGGTAGTGTTTTTATCAGGACAGGTGAGGAGTCACTGGGTGGTAGGAATTTTGTGGATCCCAGCATATTCCTGTAGTTTGTGTGACAGAAATGCGAGAAAAATAGAGTTTATATTCACCTTTTCAGCTTTGCAGGGTATTCTGGGTAAGAAAACTTTGGGGAATCCACACAAGTCACACCTCTGTGGACTCCCCCGAATGTCTAGTTTCCAGAAATGTTTGGGTTTAGTGTGTTTCTCTATATGGCCGCCGAATCCAGGACCAAAAACACAGGTGCCTGCCTTACAAAACCAGTTTGTTTTGCCATAGATAATTTTGATGTCTCCACAATATGATTTGGGTGGTGGAATTTGGGGCTGAACTAAATTGGGGAGCTCCCAAGAGAGCACTCTGTCTCTCTCTGCTTGCCGCCGCATTCACCTGCTCTCTGGGTTGGGCTAACCCACTATTACCCAGTTGCACAAACAGCTTGCAAAGGGACAGCAGGACTGTCCTCATCACCTTCCTCATAATGTACTGGAAGAGGAGTTATCGAATGGGACTCCTCTGACTGAAAAATCACTCCCAGAGTCTGCGCCATTGTCCTATCCCTCAGATGCTGTCTCAGTATCTGATATCTCAGTCTCTGATCCTATGTCAGAGCGGTCCTCTATAACCCGAGTGCAGGCAGCAGTCATCCATCAAGATGCCATCTCTGCTATTGGCTAAACTGTTGCTCTAAAACACTAGCCTACGTAGACAGTCACAAAATCGATGGTGTGTGGGAGATACGTGCAACAGTAGAGGCCACCTTACCTGCGCTTCTTCCCTCAATCAGCACGTTCTTTCAAGACACTCAAAAAACACCTTGTCACATACCATTCGTCACAGTCTTTAGCACCTCCTGCGCCCAGTCCAACAATCATTATTGGTGCTCCCACTCCCTCCTCCTAGGATTCCCTTATTACCACCCAGCAAAAGTGCCCTTCATCTCTCCATAGCCGCTGTCAACCCCGCACATACATTTCATTGGTATTATAGCGCAGGTAATGGCTGACTTTACTAATGTACTCAGCTATTTACATAAAATACAGATTTGCTCTTTGCAGTAGGCATATAAACCTTCTGCGCTTCTTTATGGCACTAAAACTGCCACTAGACAAGTCTGACCCTTTTCCCCCCAGGGAAACCACACACATATTGACAAAAGTGATATATATATGACAGCCAACCACCTGAAACTCAACTCAAGCAAAACCGAAATAATCCTCTTTGGCCAACACAAAAACACCTGGGACCCCTCATGGTGGCCCACCACGCTAGGCCCTGCACCCACCCCCGCCAACCACGCACGCAACCTCAGCATCATCCTAGACTCCTCCCTCTCGATGACCCAACAAATCAACGCTCTCACCTCCTCATGCTTCAACACACTCCGTATACTGAAAAAAACATTCAAATGGATCCCCACAGAGACCAGAAAAACTGTCACTCACGCACTCATCAGCAGCAGACTTGATTACGGAAACGCCCTCTACGCCGGCACCACTCTAAAACTCAAGCGTAAACTACACGCATCCAGAACTCAGCAGTACGACTCATCCTCGACCTCCCCGGACACATCTCTCCACACCTCAAATCCCTCCACTGGCTCCCCATTGACAAAAGGATCACCTTCAAGATCCTCATCCTCGCACACAAATCACTCCACAACACAGGCCCTGCCTACCTCAACGAGAGTCACCTTCCACACCCCTACACGAAACCTCCGCTCAGCTGACCTCTCTCTCTCGCCTCTGTCCCCTGCATCAAACACACCACCACCGGGGGCAGATCCTTCTCCTACCTTGCACCCAAAACCTGGAACGCCCTCCCAACCTACCTTCGCAAGACCCAAAACCTACTTCTTTTCAGGAAGGGCCTCAAAACCTGGCTTTTCGAACAGTGAACCTCCCAGCGCCTCACCCCCTCCCCCCCCCCCCCCCCCCCCCCCAGCGCCTTGAGACCCTCACGGGTGAGTAGCGCGCTTTATAAATCTCTTTGATATATATATATATATAGATCTATCTATATATATATATATATCTACATAGATATATCTATAGATATATCCATGTACATAGATATATCTACATAGATATATCTATATATATATATATATATATATATATATATATATATATAGATCTACATATAGTTCTATTTTTTTTTTAGTTGTTGAATGGTTCCTTGGGGGCCAAAATGGCCCCCAGGGAAACCCTACAACATCTAAAAAAAAAAATATTGCCCCCACAGGGGGTCACCCTGCCCACGGGCGACCCCCGGTCTATTTATTTATTTTATTTATTTTTTATTTTTTTTAAATAAAATTTCCCCTGGGGAGGGGGGGGGCGATCGCGCCTCGCGGCGCGATGACGTCACAAAGGGGCGGGTGGGGGGCAGGGGGGAGACACGGAAGCTTCCGTGTCTCCCAGGGAAAGGGAAAAAAAATACAAAAATCCTCGGCCGCACCAAAAAGGTTAAGGATGTACCTGAAACGCCTACAGGCTGGATTCCTAACGTTGGGGATCTAGTATGTGAAAAGGTTGCTGTGAAAAAGTTGCTGTGAAAAAGGAGTTTGGTCCTTCCTAACGTTCACCAGTCCCAGTTTTGGGAATACACAGTACCAGAACTGTCGTTCTACCACCATTGGCTGGTGCTAAAGAAAACCGCTTTGTATCTATCGACAATGTCAAGTTACACCATGTGGCCAATCCTGCACAGGCGACCAAAGGGAACAGCCAGTAGCTCCCGAATCCCTCTCACTTCTGGTCAAGAATTTCCTTCACACGTTGTAAGCAGCAACACTGACACCTCTTCGAGCTTAGGGAGGGTGGAAAATGATCTTGCATTGGTTCCACTGACATCAAACAATACAGAAATAACTGATCGATATGACACAACTTCAACACAGACGGATGGCGTCATTTATTCTGAACCACCACAGGAAACACCCACTCTACATACAAACACGGCTCCAGCTTTTGCACAAAAAGGCTTCTGGATATTTTGCCTACATCAACTACAACGTTTCGTACTCATTCGCATCTTCGACACCTGAACTGTCAAAAACACTTAAGCTGATAAACTGGCTTAAAGCATGAGTACTCACAAACATTTTCCCAGGGGCCAAAAGGTTTTGACTGAGATGTGACCGAGGGCCGCATTGATAATATAAGGGTGGCAGTTGGGGGGTGGTGGCTTAAAACCAGGAAAGGGGGAGGCGGTGCCTGAAAGGTGGGTGTAGGTAGGGGAGGCGAAGCATAAACACCCATTGGCTGGATTGCTTAATGAGAAACCAGAAAACCTGGGATTATTCCCAGCTTCCCTATATTGTGTGATCCTAGGCAATTGTTTAATTTCACTATCCCTCCTTATTCTTCGTTATAAAATATAAAAGGACATTGAAATAATTGAAATACAAAACTTCTGTGTGTGCATTGTACAAAAACTTCTCCTGTGTTTGATTTAATAAACTAAAATTTTATTACTATACTATTCTAGGATCCCAGCCCAAAATGTGCACTTAACAACTGACTTGCATTATTTTCCGTTTTTTTTTTGGGGGGGGTGGGGGGAGAATGAATGTAAATTTATGTTTGAAAACTATTGCTTAAAAAAATACTTCTCAGTGCACTAGTATAAAGTGATGTATTGGGGGAAACGGTTCTTCGTGTTAATAAACTACACTCTGAACTTTGAAAATACCTTATATTTTTACACTTTTGTTGCAAGACGACTTTAAAAATAAAGGTGTTTCTTAAAGTTAGGCTGTGCAGGATAAGCTAGTTACGACCTTCGTATGAACTTCAATTAAGCTTTAAATACAGGATTGCCTATTTCTTTAACCGTGAAGAAAACAGCAGCCCAGTGCTGCTCTTGACCTGGGGGCCACATGTAAAGGTCAGGTGGGCCGCATGCGGCCCCCGGGCCGTACTTTGAGTATCACTGGCTTAAAGCAACTTACTTTATTCTTTCATGGAACTATATGTGGCTTTCCTCGACTGTACTGGCTTTCCTGCTTTGGATTGGGTTTGTTATAACATTCTTTTTACTAATATATGGTCATTTTCTTTTGGAAAAATCGACCGTTGAACTGGTGGATGAGGTCCTAAAACCACACTTTTCTTCTCACAAGGTCCGTAGAGACTTGTCTTTTGTGAAAATTTCAGCTATACCAATTCTTGTTGGGATTGTTTGGGATAAAGTAACATTTGATATATACGGCCCAACAGAGGTCATTCAAATACCATATATGTTTAAACTTTCAATGAACGATATAATAATACCCTGATTTGTTTCTGATGATTGGAATGTGAAAACAGTTGATTCTCTGATGACCGAATTGCAGTATTACACTGTATTTGAAAACAAAGATGTTTACCAATCTAAAGAGAATTATGGTGATATGTTTTGCTATAATTATTATGTGCACCATTTCATTCCCAGAACAGGTACCCCAAAGCCTGTTTTTAATTACACACATTGGGAACAATGTCCGACTTCACCATAAGGGAGTTCTAAAACATACTCTGAAACGTTTACATATTTTTCTGTGCACGATGTTAAAAATGGGGAGTCATATAATTTTAAATTGCCATCAATAGAAAAAGTATGCATATTATTGACAAATCCGAAATGTATTTGTTTGGATTGCTTTGTTTCCTGGTTAACTATAGAAGGCTTTGAATATTGGCTGAAGTCGATTGACTTAAAAAGTGTGTGGGGAACTAGACATTGGCAAATATGGGGGAAGGAAGGTTTGTTTAGAACATGCTTGATACCTGTTCAAATGATATTTTTAAATGAAACTGTACAACAAACACTTTGTTTAGGCTTAGCAAAGATTAAGGAATTGAACACATCCAGTATTCCCGCACCTGCAAAATTTCATAAATGGCAAAAGTATATATATGCAACTGAAGATCAGCTCGATTAATGGGTCCAGAATGGCACATTTAATGCTTCACTGTCACGTCGTGGCGAGTGGTTATTGTGGCCAGTAGATACCAATAGGTGTCATAAACGTTTTATAAACTCCATGGGGGGTTTTTAGAACTAGTAGTCCGGACCCTCGCTATATATCATCCGAACATGCGGGTATAGTAACAACATACAGTGTAGGGAAATTATGCCAGCAATGGTTGAAAGTGCCTCAACAGATGCAGTTAGAGAACACCTCAGTCTCCTGTCTAATAACACCGACTTACAAGATTTCCTGTTAGGCCCTAGAAAACAACGTAGAAAGTGCTTCTTATGTGAAGTATATAATGAGATTTGGAAGTTTTTCCAACAAGAAGCTGCTGCCCGGTTAAGGCAAATAGACCAAGAAAATTTACAGAAGGTATTAGCTGTTGTAGATAATGGGATTAATACCCTTTCCAACCGGATATACACTTTAAATAACATTGTTTCTTCTGCTATAGACATTATACAAAAAGATATGTCTTCCTTACACCATGGACAGAGTCAACTAAGGTCCATTATGCGGTTGGGTTGGACACTTCACACTGAAGGTAGGTTGCGTTTCCTGGCAACCCGTTCGCGCAAGGGACATAAATTCTACATTTAATTTAACGCGACAACAACAACTAATGGCTAAGAAAGAAGCGACTTATGTCATGCTTAATATCGAAAAGTTAGCAAAGTTGCCTTTTACTCTGGCTGAAATACCATCTGCTGAGTGATTAATACACGGGTTCATTAATCTGCCTATTTCCACACTTCAATTCACGTCCTGTTTAAAACACATTCCGGTAGGCAGATATGAAAGGCTGGGAGATAGTTACATCCATGAGGTGTGGGAGCTACCCTTCTCGCACAAATGTCTCAGTGGCATGAAAAAAGTCTTTCTTAGCGGTAGTGAATGCGAGACTTCTGTCAGCCATTCGATAGTTTGTAAACAGCTGTCCTTGCACAAGGCGTGTAACGCATTGGCAGCAAACTTGGCTTGTTATCTGAAGGGAGTTCCAGTCCCCTTGATTAGACCTACATTCCAGGTGCTTTCAAATGGCAGCTATGTTCTCCTCAATGGTGAAGACTATTGTGGGATGAGAGCCGGAATAGTTTGTTGTTTCGGTCTCTAAGATTGTTACATGCTGCAGGAATGTACTTTGTCCTCCCACTAGATTAAGAGGTAGCTGACATCTGGCCCCATATTGCTACTTCTATTGTGAATTTTGACAAGTTGAGCAGATTCAAAGCTTTACTGTTCCAAAAACATGTGGCCCTCACATCTGCACGCGAGACCTACGCACTCAGGCAGCAAGGTTGGCAGCAGAGATACAGTCCCTTTTAAGTACTAACTTTCCGAGACATTTTGGTGAACTCGTGGGACGAATATTTAATGCATCCAGTTACTACTGGAATTGCAAATTTCTTTAAGGCTGTTGGTTCTGCTTTCATTCACACCTTCTCCTCCATATTCGGTTTAATACCATCAGCCATCCATATTCTCCAGTATTTTTGGGGGATTTCCAATAACTTTGGCTAAAATAGTTGGCATCTTGCTGTTACTACTTTTTCTGCGCAATGGCTGTCCCGCCGCAACAAGGAGGAATGAAAGCGCTCCCACCAGCGCAGCTGTTTTGTGAATGCATGATGCAGTACTTTGGAGCAACACTCATGGAGGAATTAGAGTGTCACTGGCTCTCTGTCACTCAGACCCGTTTTGCATTGTGTGCAGCCTGTGTTTCTGTGCCTCTGGTGCACATTCGAACATGCACTGAAGGTTTGCCTTTCTATGCAGCGCTTGCTTTCATTGAACACTGATCTGTTGATGTTCTCACTGAGAGTTAATTACCGGATATACGCGTTGAGGGTGCATTTGCTACGGGAAACTGCTTATGATTTGCCTTTCCTGGAGGATGCTGCTCTGAACTCATTACTGGGCACACCACGGAATGCTGCTGCCTTGGCTGAGGCTCAGGCTATGGAACACAACTATCTTTCTCGGCAATATCTTCCAACCTTAACACCTGCCGAAGTGGAAGATTTCTGGTCCACCATTGTCTCGGATCAAATTGGCAACTTTCAAAATGACTTTGACTTTTGATTCGGCCCCCTTTACGCCACGTTACTATTTTAAATTGTCCTTTTAAATGCGCATGTGTCCTTTTAACTTGTCATTATTGACATTTTTTACACATATATCTTAGGTTGAGTTTTAGTAGCATTTATACATATTTAGACTTTGAACCACCTTCAGTCAACAAGGAGAGGTTGTTGTGTAGCTATATTAGTTACAGCTCCATGCACGTTATTTTAGCATACTAGGCCTGCCGCTGGGCACTTTAACCTAGATATATTTTATTCAGCTTTGTTTATTATTCTTACAATAGCCACTTTTGCGGTCTTGTTTTATTTCTTTCTATCTAGTTTTTTTTTTTTTGCTTAGGCCAGCGCTATGTTCTTAAACAACGCATTCTTGTTCACTCTGTGCCTCTTTCAAGGTTGCAGTGAGATAGGTTGCCAATGAACGTGGTACAAGTTTTGTCTCTGACATTCATAGAAAAACACACATCCTTATGTAGGGACATTTTCTCAGAACATCAGCTTTTTTATTATATAAACACTTCCCGGTCCCTTACATGTTAGAGGGAGATTTCAGCTAGAGAACTACGACTGTATGCTGATTGCTGAACGCTTAGCTACAGCTGCTTATGCAGACTACAAGCCTTTGCTCAGGTATGATGTCTTCCCAGGGGAACCTGAAGGGCAAAATTAGAGCTTAACATGCTTGTGCTCTATTACAGCCTAGGCAGGAATTAGTCTATTGACTCTAGTGACAATATGGTAGCGGTATTTCTAAGCTTCACTCTCCTTGTCACAATGCTAATCTTTTTATGCTGTATCGTCCTGGTTATTGCAGTACACGCTTTGTTATCTAAGATGCAGTCGCTTTATTAAAACCTTATTGAAACATATACTGCCTCTTAATCACTGCGTAAGTGAGACTAATGTAACTGAGAGAAACGGATGAGACCTGAGTGACCACGATTTCCCTGAGAAATCAACTATGTCATGCGGTCGGGTGCCCAATCATCCCTGCTCTTAGGTAGAAATGAGGCACTGCTAGTTAGCTGGAGAAAAACCCAGATTAGGGCGACAGGCGTCAACTGTAGTGGATTAAGACTCAGCCTCCCACACCACAGGCGATTCTGCCGCTCAAAATCCAGTAGTCTCATTAGAGTAATGAGAGCCTACGTGACAAAGTCTTGGGGTCCATCAATGGCCCCACGCCAACCCCAGTCTGGCTTTCGACCCTTCCGTGGATATAGTAGGAGGTACCAACCAAGTCCTTTCCCATCCAACCACCAAGGCCACCAGGCTTCCCAGCTTTTGTAGGAGTGGATGCTTTCTTACAGACCATACGGGAACACCAGCCAGATGTCAGGCCAGACTGCCACTCCCTCGCCAGCCACAGCCTCCAAACCCCTTTAGTTGGCCCTCATACCACCATGGCCACCGAACTAAAGGAAGGATCATCAGACAAGTGGGTTTTGCTAGTTGTCCAGAGAGGCTACTCCATCCCTTTTCGGGAAACCCCTGCTTCGATCCCACCCACTTACAGCCTGCTGATGTAGTGCCATCTCTCCATATTTCATCAGGAAGTGTTGGCTCTTTTGACCTAGGGAGCCATGGAGAGGGTGTCAGCATCAGAAGTTGGTCACAGTTGCTATTGCTGCTACTTTCTGGTGCCCAAACAGGACAGAGGTCTCTGTCTTATCCTAGACCTGGGTCCTCTCAACTTCTTTCTGAAAAAGGAAAAGTTCGAGATGCTCACCCTAGCTCAGGTCCTTTCAGCCTTGGAGACTTGATGGTAGCGCTGGATTTGCAGTATGCATATATCACCATCCCTGGTGCCCACCCACAGGCATTCCCTACGTTCACGCTAGGCCAACAGCACTTTCAGTTCACTCTGCTCCCTTTTTGGACTACCAGCTGCCCCTCGAATGTTCACCAAGGTGAAGGCTGTGGTTGCAGCACATCTGCAGAGGCTGGGGTCCCAGTCTTTTCCTACTTTGATGATTGGCTGTTGAAGGTGGGCTCATCCCAGACAGTCGTCTCCACTACCAGACTTCAGCGGACCTCCTGCATTTGCTGGGGTTCACTATCACCGTGCGGAAGTCCCAGCTGGCTCCTTCTCAGATGTTGCCTTTAATCAAAGCTATTCTGTATACAGTGCAATTTCCGGTCTATCCTCAGAGCAGCAAATCCAGGATATTCCTGCTAAGATACCGCTGTTTCAGCCTCTAGCCTGGATTTCGGTGAGACTGACTCTGAGGCTGTTGGGCCTCATGGTCTCCTGCATCCTGCTAGTGACACATGCTCCATGATGTATACGGGCTCTGCTTTGTGGGACCTGAGGTTCCAGTGGGCGCATCAAGGGAATCTTTCCTACATGGTCCAGATCTCGGAGGGAGCTGCAAAAGACCTACAGTGGTGACTGATGAACCGCAAATGGATCAGTGGCAGGCCTGTCTCCCTTCCCCAGCCAGATCTGACTGTATTGACAGATGTGTCACTATTGGGCTGGGGTGGCCACCTAGGAGAGGTGGAGAACAGAGAGCTCTGGTTTCGAGTCCAAACTCCACATTAACTTGTTGGAGGTTTGGGAGATCCAATTGCCATTGAATGTCTTCTTTCCTTCAATCCGGGAAGACTGGCACAGGTGTTCAAGGGCAACACCACAGCCTTGTGGTACTGCAACAAACATGGCAGGGTGGGGTCATTGACCCTTTATCAAGAGGCCCTGCATCTCTGAACATGCCTGGAATGTCCGGACATTTCTCTGGTGGTTCAACACCTGGCAGGCTCCCTGAATGCCAGGGTGGGCAATCTCAGCTGTCGATGTAGAGGGGATCACGAACGGCATCCCCACCCATAGGTGTTGCAAGGTGTCATTAAAGTGTGGGGAGAGCCTGGTTAGATCTGTTCACCAATGCCATTTGGAGATGCTTTTCATCTCTAATGGAGCTCAGGTCTCCTGCACAACTTTCCACTGATACCACTCCTGCACAGAATCCTCAAGAAAATCAGCAACAAATGTGTCCAAGTCGTTCTTGTGGCTCCTGATTGTGCCCCGGAGTCTGGGTTCCTGAGCTTAAGCATCGGTCCCCCAATTGGGAGCCCCTTAGGAGGAACTTCTGTTGCAGCAACAGGGGAGAATTCTGCACCTGAACCTGCGCACCCTCTGCCTTCATTCGTGGAGATTGTACGGTGACAGTTGACAGCTGACAGCTTTGAACCTCACCCCTCCGAAGTCTGTGATGCTATTGTGGCAGTCAGATGCCCCTCCCTCAAGATGGTAGATGCCTGCAGTTTGACACATTTGTGGCAAGGTGTGCATCCAGGAAAATTGACCCCCCTTTCTGCACCTTTTTCCCAGGTTTTACTTTCACTGGCCCAGCAGGGTTCTGCTCTGGGCACGGTTAAAGGTTATCTTTGTGCCACTTCTACATTCTTACTGTTCCCAAACCAACCTTCTTTGTTCAAGTCACCCATTGTTACTAGTTCCTGAAAGGTCTACAGCATATGTTCTCCTCCAGATCATTCACCATTCCCCAGCGGGATCTTAACCTGGTCCTCACCTTCCTTATGTGCTTGCCTTTGAGCCACTATACTACTTCACTTACTGTCAAGACGTCTTTTCTATCGGCCATTATATCAGCCAGGAGGATCAACGAACGTAGGTACTCTCTGCACCTTCCTTATACCACCTTTTGCCCATAAAAGCTGGTTCTGTAGATCTGTGCCTCCTTCCTTCCAAAGGTTGTGACACCTTTTCACGTAGGCCAAAACATCACCTTGTCTACCTGCTTTGCTGCCCCTCACCCTTCCAAAGAGGAGGAGGTACTTCACCGCCTGGACAGGAAAAGCGCTGTGTCATTCTACCTTGATCCCACACTGTAGGAAGTTGGCTCTGTATATACTATTTCAAAGTAAGAAATAGTGTGCACAGAGTCCAAGGGTCCCCTTAGAGGTAAGATAGTGGCAAAAGTAGATAATTCTAATGCTCTAATTTGTGGTAGTGTGGTCGAGCAGTAGGCTTATCAGAGGTTAGTGTTAAGCATTTGTTGTACACACACAGGCAATAAATGAGGAACACACACTCAAAGACTTACTCCAGCTCAATAGGTTTTTCTGTTGAAAAATATCTTTTCTTAGTTTATTTTAAGAACCACAGGTTCAAGATTTACTAGTAATATTTAAATTAATGGTATTTCACTTAGATACTTTAGGAACTTTGAATAAAAGCAATATCTTGTACAGTCTTTGTAAAAATGACAACAAGCTATTTTAAAAGTGGACACTGCAGAAATCAACAGTTCCTGGGGGAGGTAAGTGAAGGTTAGGTTTGAAGGTAAGTAAAACACTTACAAGTCTCGAAGTTGGGGCCAAGGTAGCCCACCGTTGGGGGTTCAAGGCAACCCCAAATTTACCACACCAACAGCTCCGGGCCGGTCAGGGACAGCGGTCAAAGAGGTGCCCAAAACACATAGGCTTCAATAGAGAACAGGGGTGCCCCGGTTCAAGTCTGCCAGCAGGTAAGTACCCACGTCCTCGGGGGCAGACCAGGGGGGTTTTGTAGGGCACCGGGGGGGGGGGGGGAGGGGGCGACAAGCAGGCACAGAAAGTACACCCTCAGCGGCACAGGGGCGGCCGGGTGCAGTGTGCAGACAGGCGTTGGGTTTTAGATAGGAAGTAATGGGGAGACCTGGGGGTCTCTTCAACGATGCAGGCAGGCACAGGGGGGGGGGCTCCTTGGGGCAGCCACCACCTGGGCTAGGCAGAGGTTCGCCTGGGGGTCGCTCTTGCACCTGAGTTCGGTTCCTTCAGGTCCTCGGGGCTGCGGGTGCAGTGTTGGTTCCAGGCGTCGGGAGCCTTGTTACAGGCAGTCGCGGTCAGGGGAAGCCTCTGGATTTCCTCTGCAGGCGTCGCTTTGGGGGCTCATGGGGGTCGTCTCTGGTTACTCACTGGCTTGCAGTCGCTGGGGAGTCCTCCCTGAGGTGTTGGTTTTCCGCAGGTGGAGCCAGGGGCGATGGGGTGCAGAGTGGAAAGTCTCACACTTCCGGCGGGAAACGTGAAGTCTTTAAAGTTGCTTCTTTGTTGCAAAGAAGTTGCAGGATTTTGAACAGAGCCGCTGTTCCCAGGAGTTTCTTGGTCCTTGGGTGCAGAGCAGTCCTCTGAGGCTTCAGAGGTCACTGGTCCCTGTTGGATGCGTCGCTGTTGCAGTTTTCTTCGAAGTTGGGAGATAGGCCGGTAAGGCTGGGGCCAAAGCAGTTGTCGTCTCCGTCTTCTCTGCAGGGCTTCAGGTCAGCAGTCGTCCTTCTTGTTAAGGTTGCAGGAATCTAGGTTCTGGGGAGCCCCTAAATACTGATTTTAGGGGTGTGTTTAGGTCTGGGAGGGCAGTAGCCAATGGCTACTGTCCTTGAGGGTGGCTACACCCTCTTTGTGCCTCCTCCCTGTGGGGCGGGGGGGCACATCCCTAAGGATTTCTCAAGGCAGGGGTCACCTCAGCTCAGGACACCTTAGGGGCTGTCCTGACTGGTGGGTCACTCCTCCTCCTTGTTTTTCTCATTATCTCCTCCAGCCTTGCTGCCAAAAGTGGGGGCAGTGGCCGGAGGGGCGGGCATCTCCACTAGCTGGGTTGCCCTGGGGCACTGCAACAAAAGGGGTGAGCCTTTGAGGCTCACCGCCAGGTGTTACAGTTCCTGCAGGGGGAGGTGAGAAGCACCTCCACCCAGTACAGGCTTTGTTCCTGGCCACAGAGTGACAAAGGCACTCTCCCCATGTGGCCAGCAACATGTCTGGTGTGTGGCAGGCTGGCAGAAACTGGTCAGCCTACACTGGAAGTCGGGTATGTTTTAAGGGGCCATCTCTATGATGCCCTCTGGGTGTATTTTACAATAAATTGTACACTGGCATCAGTGTGCATTTATTGTGCTGAGAAGTTTGACACCAAACTTCCCAGTTTTCAGTGTAGTCATTATGGTACTGTGGAGTTTGTGTTTGACAAACTCCCAGACCATATACTCTTATGGCTACCCTGCACTTATAATGTCTAAGATTTTGCTTAGGCACTGTAGGGGCCTAGTGCTCATGCACATATGCCCTCACCTGTGGTATAGTGCACCCTGCCTTAGGGCTGCTAGAGGGGTGACCTACCTATGCCAAAGGCAGTGTGAGGTTGGCATGGCACTCTGAGGGGAGTGCCATGTCGACTTAGTCATTTTCTCCCCACCAGCACACACAAGCTGAGAGGCAGTGTGCATGTGCTGAGTGAGGGGTCCCTAGGGTGGCATAAGACATGCTGCAGCCCTTAGACACCTTCCCTGGGCATCAGGGCCCTTGGTACCAGGGGTACCAGTTACAAGGGACTTACCTGAGTGCCAGGGTTGTGCCAATTGTGGAGACAAAAGTACAGTTTAGGGAAAGAACACTGGTGCTGGGGCCTGGTTAGCAGGGTCCCAGCACACTTTCAAATCATAACTTAGAATCAGCAAAGGCAAAAAGTCAGGGGGGTAACCATGCCAAGGAGGCATTTCCTTACACACACAAGTTTTGGGGAAGAGGGGACAATTCCTTGTAGGGTGGTTGGGGGTAATGAAAGGGAAAGCAGTGCAGAAATAAACCCTGAGGGTTTGCATGCTCATTCCACCAGAGCCAAGGCTGCGACTAGTGCATTAGGTTGTGGTGTCCCTGTCCAGGGGATACCTGTCAGGCAGGAGTGTGGGTGTTGTTACACACGTTCATGAAGCATTACTGTCTAGATGGCCAATTCCGTTGTGACGAGCACTATGCCCTTTTGGTCCTACAGGACTTTTTGCTTGGGTATCTATTCTGAGGTGAGGAATCTGCGTCTGAAAGTCTCAATCAAATAAGTGAGGTATTTAACTTTGGTAAAGCCTTATCTGGTAGAGACTCTGGGCCGGATGGTGGCAACCGGCGGACCCATTAAGAGTTTCCCACTAGGTTGGCCGGTAAAAACATGAGTTTCTGCCCGCCGGCCTAGCAGGAAACATCTTACAGCATTGCCTCTGGCTCGTAATCCAGCCAGCTGCAATGCTGTAGGATGCAGGATGCAGGGTGCACCAGCACCCTCGCAATGTTCATGGTCTGTAAAGCACACAGTGAACATTGCAACAGTGCTGGCCAGGGGGACCCTTGCACTGCCCATGCCAAGTGCAGGGGCCCCCTGCACCCGTTCTCCATCTGCCTTTTCATGGCGGTGTTACCGCCATGAAATCGTTGGCAGAGAACAGTCGTAATTCCCAGTGCCCTGCCGGATTAGAACTACCACAACTGCCAGACCGCTGGGACAACTAATCCTGGTAGTCCGACTGCGGCACGACCGCCTCGGTCATAATGTGGCGCTTGGACCGCCGCATTGGAGGCGGTCCGAATGCCACCGCCAGTCTGGCTTTCAGTAGATCGCGAGACTCGTAATGATGCCCTCTGTCAAGCTGCAGATTCCTTATCGATACGCCTATCCTCCCCCCCCTCTGCAAAATGAGTCAGTAGGGTAACCATTCATGGCTCCATCCTTCTGGCATGGAAAATCACAAAAAGAAACGGACATCAGTGTGCTTCGATGGCGCCTAGATATGAATCATGCTTGTCGCTTACGGGTTCAGACGACTCCACCTACACGCACCCAAAAAACGCCACCTACCAGCGTGCAGGGGTCAGCTCTGAAATATCAGTGTCCAGTCTGACACCTGTGGATTATTCTAAAGCAGGTAATCTGTCGCTAGATAGTCTCTACCAGAGAAAGTGTTACTGAAGGTAAGTAACTTGTTCTCTAATCACATGTTGAACACAACACTTGTACAAGCAACCAATTGCCAATTTCTCATCTCTAAGCCCCCAATCGCCCACCAGTGACCATAGCCAGCTCACTAGTATTTGAATGAAAATGTGTGATATTTTGTCACTTATGCATTCATGTTGAAAACATCAAATGTATAAATAATTCCTGAAAGTAATGAAATAAAACGTATTAAAGTGATGGATAGTACTGTGCGATATAGCAGCTGAGATTGGGGCATTTACAGCTGTTTTAGTGTTGATTTCTTAAACATTTTCCTAATAGTAATCTGGAGTTGGAACATAGTGTATAGTCTACGTGGGTAAAATACATTTCATGTCAGACGTACTATACACATTTTGAAATTTAGAACCTTCTTAAACATGCTACTTTTACACCACGTCATGTCCACCTTAGAAAAGGCCCAGGTTTAATGGACTGCAACTGAAAGGCATACGGTATATCTCATCACTGGCAGCAAAGAAGTGGACACTTATGCTGTGTAGTGAAAATATTATATTGCATTATTATATGTACAGTAGGCTCGACAGAGGGTAAAGAGAGGCCTCAGTCAGACAAGCGCCAGACAGTTTTAATGGAGGAATATATGTAATTGTGGGCCACTTACTATAATCAAATACAGCAGTTGCACATTGCTGTCGCTTGAGTAGCCATACGAAAAGAGGCCGTCAACCAGCCCAAGTTATTGAATGCATCGTAAGACACCAGTGGGCTGTAATACCCATCTGTAGCTGACTGTTCAAAGTGAAGGAACCACACAGTAGTGACAAGTGCCATTGCTTGGGACTGTTAAACAGGGTGGAGGGCCCTTCAAAAGGGTCTGAAAAGAAGGCTGTATGAGGTGGTGTTTGTGGCGCAAGGATGAAAACCAGCAGAACGGCAAGGAAAAGGTAGGCGCATAACCAGCACTTGATGGCTGGAGGACACAACATTCCACAAGTAGTCAGGAACAAGGTCAGTGATGATTAAGAATAGCTGTTGCACCGCCATATAATCAAAGTCCATCTTGGAGAGTGTACCAGAATAATAACAAACAATATATTTATACTCTCTTTTTATCTTCAGCTCTGTAATTGAAAGAAAACAGAATGAGATTGATATGAGAAAGGATTTAAGAAGTAATTATTGCATTGTTAGCTGTATGGGAAATAACTAGGAATCGGAGAAAGGATTAAAAGAACTTGCAGTCTAACAATTAACAGAACTGGGCAGTGCGATTAAACAAGCATTTGCAATGCAATAGGTCTTGCATTTTCTTGAGATAGAGCTATTGACAATGTAAATTCAGAACTGGACATGTTTTGATGGTCACTGGCGGATATTGACATCAGAAATCACAAGCCCTTGAGGAGAGACTAGAAGATGATTGCACTCCGTCGAGTTGTATAAAAGTCTGAACAGAAATTGGAAAATAAGTCTGAAAAAGTCTTCATTCAGTTAAAAATAAGATAAAAAAAAGTCTTGCAAGCATTCTTGCCTCGCATTTCAACGAGCAGAGCAGCCTGAGAAGATTTATGGCCCCACTAAAGGAGATAAGCAATGCCCTTTGTGCGATGTCCTAAGTTCTGGCAGGGAAGGGCCCTGGGGAGAGAGGCTCTAGATGTGATGCGAGGCTTAGCATGTTTCACATCATTGCTTCTAGGCTTAACTACATTCTTCCATAAATCTGTTTATTGACATTTTATCATTACATTGCTTCATGTTTTGATACTAGTTTCGTTTTGACATAGCGTGATGTGGATTGTTTACAACATTAAGTATCAGTTGGTAAATTGGTAACACAGTGATATAGCATGTTGTACAGTATATATTCACACTTATTCAACTATTTATCTAATTTGCTGTGCCATCTGCGGTTTTCATACAGTGTTATTTTTATTGTTCAGTATGCTCTACCATTGTCAACCCGTTCCGTGGGTACAGTTTGAGAGGTCAGTAGTATTAGGCTTAACTACATTCTACCAGAAAGGCCGTTTTGTGACTTTCGTGAGTGGTCTGCTAAACGACCGGGTGTTTCTTTTGGAAAATAAGATTATTTTAGGAGCCAGAGCTGAACGAGGACAGCACTGGAATAAAGCCAAAACAAATGTCAGCGACACGGGAGGAGATAGGAGGAATGGAATGTTGCAATAAAAAGCAGGCAGCTGCACGCCTAAAACACCCACAGTGAAAGGGGAGCACCAAAGAAGTAACAAAAATAGTCTGCCACAGCAACAGATAAAGAAACCAAAGTGCAATAATACAGTAGTTGGTCACTGCTCTGAAACACAAAAAGGAGGGGAGAAAAAGGAAGGACTGACCACTAGCGAGCAAGAATTTTTAAAGGACAATGCAACCAACAAATGAAAACGCTTTAAGACATAAGAAGTATACTAAAAATATGGATGCGGTCGAATGCTTACGCTCGACCTCAAAAGATAATTGAACAGTGAATTTGCAGACAAAAACACTGCATGCACTTGAGGCAAATAAGGGAAAGAAGCAGTCCCCAAGCTGTCCTAAACTAATGAGAGAAATTACTAAGAAGGCAACAGGCTAGGCAAGAAAGAGTGAGAAACTTTGATGGGAAGTAGAAAGAGAAGCCAGACGATGCAAGACTGAGACCTGGAAATGAGAACTGAAGCGGGTTGAGGAAGAGACAGGTAAGCAGGACACAATAAATAGAGGCATAAGCCAGTATAAAAACATAGACAAGATATGGCGGCAGTAAAAGAGATACTGAAACATTTTGAGATTATAAAAGCCCAAAAGGAAATGTGTGGATAGCGAGAGGCAGATCAAATTAAGAGGTAAGTATTAAATCATGAATCAAAAGTAAAAGAGAAAATCCTTCTTCCTCTGCGAGCTCATGGTATCAGGCAGCAAATCAGTCTGTTCTTAGTAACTTAATAAAGATGGAGAGAGTACGTTATCAAGTTTTCAGACACTGTAGGCACAGGCTGAATGAATCAACTTCTGGACACTGTAGAGGAATGCATAATAACTCTTGGTTAAGCTCATCTGGAACATACATTTGAGGCCGAAACTGTGCAGAGGGACTGAAAATAAGATAGCAAGAACACTAGAAGAAACACACGTTCATTAAAGGAAACACAAATTTCTGATTGCAGAAAAAGAACGTAAAAGATCACTCCCCTCGATGTGGAACTGAAAAATCTGGTCAGCATAAGCATCCACCTCTCTAATTCATGTTTGTATGCTGTGTACAAATTCTCCAGTCGTCTCCACCTGACAAGACATCCCACAAGCCTTTACGATTGTGGAATTACGTAAAAATGTTGAAAAAGCACCAGAGCCTTAAGGGATTATTGAATTAGGTCCAAACATAAAAATTATCCCTAAAAATGTAAGAAGATAAAACCAACTTTTGTTATTAAGTGCTGAGATCCTCTAGCTGGGAGTGTGAGATACTCAAAGCATTTTATTATAAGGAAAAAACCCATGTTAAAGAAGGGTGAAGCTCCATTTGATTCTATTAGTTACGATATATACTGCCTTGACAAAAAGTTCCAATTATAAGACGCACATTTTAGAAGGTTTTCATTAATTTTGAATGCAACAAATATATTAGTGTTGAAAAATATTATACCTCGAATAGCTACCAAATTGAAGAAAAAAAATTGGAGTATTAGAAAACAGCAGTCAGCTATTTTCTTACTCTTCAAAATGGCTACAAATCTTTGCTCTAAAAAAATAAATGAAAATAAATGTCATAATATTCAGGATACAAATTGGCAAATAGCAAGTATAATATTGATACTGAAGTTGCTGTTTTTATTACTTGATATAGTGTTGAAATGAATGCCTGATATGTCAGCTTGTGCGCTTTTTGCTTTCAACTTAAAGGGGACTTAGCCTTGTATCTTTCGCAATTAAATCACACTAGAATTAATTTATTGTTACTTGAACCATAGTTTTTATTGTTGATCACCTGTTTTCAGACTTTCACTGTGTGCTATCTTTTTTTCCGGCAGGAGTTAAATAACCGCCTGGCTGCGGAGTTCACACGATTGCGCATGCTACTGACTGGGGATGGAAGTGGAGAGGCTGCTGGATCGCCTCTAACACAAGGGAAAGATGCCTATGAATTGGAGGTGGGCATCTAAAGCTTTGAATTTTAAAATATTGTACACACAGGTGCAAGATGAAACCCAGTGTAAGGTAAAACAAAATGCTCAGCACAGCGTTCCAAATATTTCAGAGGAAGACATATGTATGGTGGTACAGTTATTCCTGTCACCAATGCTTAAACTGTAAAAGAGTAAGTGTTGGAGCTCAGAGTTAGGTTCGGCTCGCTGCTGGTGCTATCGAAGTTCAGGAGCTGAAAACTAAGGCTGCGTAGTCTTGATTCTACCCGATACCTCATTAATCCACCAACAGACAATCCCTGCCCTCTGTGGATGGTTCTTTTTCATCCCTGCTTTCTACCTTTATCACTATTTTCTGCGTCTTGCTCTTACTCCTTTTTCCCCTTTTTGTATTTTTCTCTCTCTTATCACAGGTCAAAGTGTGCTAAGGAAATATAAGTGCATAGCCCCAAAAAGGAGTACTGGTGAGCTCCACCTGCAAATACTGGCACAAATTAAGCACAGCCTGTCACTAATGCCAGGCGTAGTGATCCCAGGAGACAGTTTGTTTTCAGCTTGGTGTAGTTGCCAGGCTAGATGCGTATAGCTGAACTGGATTCAAATTTGACAGTGTTTACCTGCATAGAGTAGGCAACTTTAAAAATACTTTAATACGCAGCTGAAGAGTGGCTCCACATCATGTGTAAGATCTCCAGCCAATATTGGCCTTTTAGCTAACAGAACTCTGCATGTGGGGTTGTGAGCCGATAATGATACTGCTGAAAGCAGAATACACATGTGCACAATTCAACATTAGGTTGGCTGAAAAGCTAGGGATGGCGGATGACACAATATGTCTTAGTGCCACTTTGCAGGCTTGTGAAATGCAAAATATAACTTCGCTCCTACTTATCTGTTTGTTGGCACTCCCTGGTTAAAAAGCCCAGTGCATGTGAGAGCCAAGATAGCCTTTCAGATGCAAATGCAATAATATTTGCCAAGGGAAATATTAACGCTATTGGGAAACCTGCCAAAGACGTTATTTACCACAACAAAGCAAGAAGGAATCATTAGTGTCTATGGGCAGAGAAAGTAAAATGAATAACCTGTCACCCCCTCTGCTTGGGCCCATCTCTGGGGTTTGTGTCACTTAGGTGGCATGATGAAATCAGCTTTCTAATATGCAATGTGCTGAACAAGTGCAGCACATGCTGGAGGTGCTGCCCTGTGAGACCCGCCGGTTTTCCTAAAGGTATACAGTTTGTCTTATCCCACATTGATTCAATAGAGAGCACTCTGTCATCTGTTGATATAATGCTGATCATAGAGGGGTTCAGCCTCGCTGAGAGCACATATTTGAAATCACATGTAGGTGTAAAGCATTCCTTATGTGCTACTGTGATACCAGGCACCTAAATTAAGACTAGCTTGACTGTAATATGAAGTTTGCCTCAGGCCCATGGAGAGTCGCGTCACACTACAGCAATGCTGGAATGAAGGGGGAACCAGCCGAATCCTTGATCCGCAGCTATTATTGAGCCAGGTTGGGGATCCTACTGGCCCTCATGAAATATGCAGAATTTGTCCCGGAGTAATCTGCCACCTACGGGACATAATTCCGCAATGCATGCACGTTGCCTTCTTGTGGTCGGAGCTGCAAACTGCAGGCTTTGAGAGGGATTTCTTTATTTTCTTTTCCAGCTGGGCCCAAAACAAAGCCAGAATTTAAAGGGCTTTCAGCCCTGCTTTTGTTAGAGTATTATACTGGCTGACAGCCACCTGCAGCCTAACACCTAGATGCCAATGCAATAAAGGCACACAGCTTGTTATCACTTCACAAGTGCTTAAGAAGAACCACGGTTTGGAGGCAGGTTTTTGGCTTTGTGCAACACCTATATGTAAGAGGTATTCATGCACTGTAAGAATACCCGGTGACATCAGTACATATGAGTAGTTACATAAATAAAAAATTTAAAACACGCACATTCTTTTATTTAACATTTTTAAAACGCTACTCATCCCAGCATAGGTGTCGGAGGTCTTTACATCACATACACCTATTTTACATTGACAATAATTAAAGTATGTAAATCAATGTACAGGATATTACATAAGACAATACGGGTTTCAGGGGTAGGAGTTACACATCATCGTTGCTGGTAGCGATTATATATTAAGATTGCATAGCTGGGAGAAACAGTCAGGATTTAAAACCTAACACAGCGATTGGGGGTTGTCTTTGACTACCAAATGAAATCCTTTTAGCAGCCATATAATAACAGATTGAGAAAAAAGTAAAAATGTTATAAACCCATATTCTTGCTGTTTGCATACACATCCTTGATGCCAGTTCATAGCTCACTGTGCTATATTAGGATTGCAGTTTATGAAGTGCAAGTAATTAAATGATCTCTATGTCAAAAACAGTATTTCACTTACCTAACTGTGTAGCATAGTAATCTGCCATCCGCACATTATGATGTGCTTTGCAGAGGAAACACTAAACCTGTTACTTTATGAATCAAACTGTGACTAGACAAAATAAAGATCACTCCAGCTAGTGCATTAACCATCAGAGTAATCTTACCATTATTATGATTATTCCCTGAGATTTACTGCACACAAAGCTGTCGTGCCTTAACACCATAAGGTGTTTTAAAATGCAGCCTTAGCATGCCAGTTAAGCCAGAACAGGTTACTGTCATGTTTCTCCTCGTTGCCAAATTCTTTGTGACAGTTTAAAAAAAAAATGTTTAAGTTGACTGGTGGACTGCTTTTCATGACTCGGCCATGGTGACTCCACCCCTATTTCGTTTCCACATCTTGACCCCGAATTTATGCATTCCCGGAGTAAAGTTTTTCCAAGTCTGCCACTACATTACGGCAAATAACGTGCCTAGGGAAGACGGGTGTGCACTGTAGGTCTCACTTGGCAATATGTGGCTGGATCGTGGTGGGGTACTTCTTGTGCTAAGCTTGTTAAACTTTTGTTTTTTCTTTTGCTTTACCGCCCTTTGATTTGTGACACTTTTTTCTTCCTCGCTGCTATTGAATAATTTAAATCAGGACGTGGGTTTTGGAAGTCAGTTGCAGTGCTTCCTAGTGCAACAGAAAAGCACAACAGGAGGGAAAGTACTGCTATTCATGACAGTTATGTACTGTAAACAAGCTTTTTTGTGGCTATATTCAGAGACGCAGCCTAAAATTAGAGCTTCACTTTTCCGAATGTTCACAAAATAATGTAGGTGAAAATCAACACATGCAAAAATCATTTGGCATGAGAACCAGGTCTTGAATGATGGGCTGCTTCCAATTACTGTGTGCCCAGGTTCTCTTTCCTGCTTTGGCCAAGGCATCTGTTGAAGGTGCATTTGATTCAATGTGCCCACTCCTGCATTTGCGAGGAGGCACCTGTCGTCATGTTGGCGACCTGAGGTCATATAATCCAGCCTCAGCAGACAAGTACTGGTGTAGCAATGATTGCATTGGCCTCCGTGCAAGCAAAAGGCCTCACAACTATAACTACTTAGCCACTCTCCTATACCACACCTCACAGAATGGACAGCACCTGCTATGCATCACCAGTGCCATTTTCAGTATCCATTGTGTTTGTAGTTATTTGTAGTTATTGGAGTTCCTTTACCTTCAAAGTGGCGGCTGGTGATATTTGAAAGTGTTGTGGTGTAATACTTGCAGCGAATTCCATTGAACATAGCAGGTGTGCCCGATTTTTAATGTTAGTAATAGCCACTGCTGTGCTAGGACCAGCATATTGTCATCTGTGCTACCCATATGCCCAGAATTACCTACAATATGCCACCACCAGCATTTTGCCAAGTTTGGCCATATGTGGAGAACTACTTCTAGTGTGCCAGTATTTTTCCACTGGTGTATATTAAGGTAATAATTGCATACAATTTGCCAGCATAGGTATTTTGCCATTGGTGTCTAGCACTGCCTGCTCTTAAAAAATGTTATCACCCACATTCACAAAGGTGAAAGGGTACCTTGGGGACCATCTCCCATTTGTGAATGGGTTAATACAAATTGGTGCTAACCTGCAAATGTTTTACAACCACATTTTGGTCGCAAAACAGTCTTACATCCCATTTTCCTTAGAGGAAAACAGGGTGCATTTCTAAGAGAAAACTGAAATGCTTTCTGTTCATTTTTCCGTGGGACCACTGTCTTCTTTAAAAAAAAAAAAATTGTTGCCCACATTCACAAAGGTGAAGGGGACCAGTTCCTATTTGTGAAAGGGTTACTTACTACCAATTGGAAATTGGTGCTAACCTACAAATGTTCTGCAATGCATTTCGGTCCCAAAACGTTCTTACATCCCACTGCAAGTCGCTATTAGGAAGGGATGCCCTGAAAACGCCCATTCCTAATACCGAATCGCAAAACCCAAATTGCGATTTGGTAACAAGCTTCTGTTAATGCAAGGCCTCTCCTTTGAGGCACTGATTAAAATACTTAAGACATTTCTGACTACTACAGGGGAAATTTCTCTGCTTGGAGCATGGTCCTGGGATTGTTACTCGTAGTGTTGCACACGAAACTGGAGACATGTCTCTCAGTAGCACGTTGGAAACATGGAAATGTCACTCTTAAGGAGACTGAACATTTGGCATCCCTGCCAGTTGAACACTACTAGCCCTAAGCCTTAGAAAGTCATATTTGCAACAGATACTGGACACAATCCATCAAAATGCACAAACCGTAGTATTGCCAGAACTTTAGTGAGTATGGAGTAATGTAGGGAAGAACAAGGGATTTGTGCAGAGAGGGTTCCACTTTGTCTAATAACCTCGTTATTAGTAGTACGTTGATTACAGAGTTAATCTGCACTGGCCGGAACTAGAAATTCATGCACTTTCCCAATGTCTACTTCCATTACAATTCACAGTCATTCTTCTATTTGGCCTACCTATTCCTGGGGAACAGAGGAGGATATTAGTGCTGATGGAGTGGAAGGTGGAGGAGAATGGAGTAGGAGATAAGTAGGAGTGAGATAATGAGACACTATAGGGAAAAAGGGTTGAAGATAAGGTTTGGGAGAATGAGTCTGGATGTACAACGTGGATGAAGAGTGAGCAGAGGTGCATTAGAGGACCCAAGATATCCTAAAAAGGATGCTGTAGTTGTGGCCCATTGTAAATGGAAAACAAAACTGAACCAACATTTTCAGGTTCAACACCAGTACAGTGTTGTATTCATATTTTAGATAATGTTGAAAACATATCAACAAAGAATAGTGAAACACTTTGTTGCAAAATACAGTTTTGCCACATTTATTTAAAAATATGCCAGAAGCAATTCTCGTCTTTAATAAAATATGAGGACAGGTATAATAAAGTTTTCCAGGACAGATTTCAGTTCTTAGTCTGGCTATGTACGTAGCGAGCTTTGTGGCGTTGGGAAACTGGAGTGTCCAATAGCAGCACTTTGGTTGAAGCCAATTTACCAATGCTGCGAGCAGCTGTAGCTGTCCCACCCTTCTCAGGCCTCAAATTAAAATGGCCCTGATAAAACTACCATCTCTCATCTACTTGAAAATGGTAGGAAAGTGTTGCAGGAAAAGGGACAAGCTGGCTAGAAATCTGGCAGTGTTGATGTGATTACTTACAGTAGTCTCGAAATTAGTCACATGTAGTGATTTAGCCATGATTACATTATATGGAAAGTATGGGCTTACGCTAATGAGGAAATAATAGACTTACAGACAATGACCTTGTCATGTTCACCCTGATATAATTGGGTCACACCCGTTAGATTCCACTGAGCCCCAAAGGAAATACACTATTTTCGGAGAAAAGGAGATCTGATAAGGTGTATCTTATCCCCTTCATGTGAGTTATGCTCATGTTAGATGGGGAATTTTAGGAGTCCAACAGTGCAGTCAAAGATTCTCCTATCACCCGGTGAAGATCATATGATTATGTATTTTGTAGTATTTGTCTGTAGTATTGTTTCAGACTTATATTTTTTATAAACAAGTCTGAAGATGATATGCTAGGACAATGTTAGATAAGATCGTATTCATCACACACCTTTCACCTTTTATTATAACCCCTCCCTAAAGTAACTATATTTTCCAGTCGTTTAACATATATGGCTGTATCGTTTAAGTAGATCTCAAATTATGCTGTGTAATGCATAGTTTCTATGGATCCCTTGTGTTGTGATAGATCAGCAGTCAGAATTCAACTCCTCAGCATCTCTCTCAGCAACCTGTCCATGTGTTTAATTTTGTCCCTGAACCAATAACTTCTATATCCCTATCACTAATGAAGGCTTATGAAGGAAGCAGAGGTGACTGGAGCTTTACTTTACATAAGCATACGGAAGTTAATGCTGCTTTTCACGTTTTCCATCCAAGACTGATCTCTGCAAGGACCTTTTGACTTGCAGCCACAGTTACAGTGAATGCACCAGAGAAATAAAAACTTTTCATTCTGTCTTCAGGAAAAGAGCCAGTTACAGTGAGCCGGAAATAATAACCTTACAGTGACCTGCTAACAGTATACAGGCAGAGGATTTTCACTGTGCATCTTATATTGACTTTAATGAATAGTTGTAAGATAATCTGCTAATAACTCAAGTGAGCTGAGCACATTTCAAAGAATTGCTCTGTTTCTAAAGGAATCTTACACTGCTCCATATGCTCTAACTTGTTTTATGTGAGGAAAGCTTACATCAACATACTCTGTCATCACTATTTCTAAGTCCTGTGCATCAGAAATGGTGTAAGTCTGTTTAGTTAAATTAAAGCAAGCCAAAATTATAACAACTAGAATATATATTTATCACATAAAAGCCCAGGACTGAAACAGATAACACAGGGAGGGATGTCCACCCTATTTGTGAGCCCCCTGAAAAGCAAGATGATGTAGGCCAGCTGAGAGAAACGATACAGAATGCCTGACACTGGTGACTAATTTTGACTTTAAATTGCACTTCCCTACCATATTCATTTTAATTCTAAAACCTCAATGGTTACCTCAGACATTGACCCAGTTTCATAGTGACACAACACAGTAATAACATTTGTAATCTGCCCAGGTGGCTTCCAAGATTCTAAGGAGTATTCCAAATAACCTAGCTCCTAGTTTCTTCCAAGATACTCAGGAGTGTTCCAAATAACCTAGCTCCAGTCACCCTTACATGCACTTAGGCACAACTGGTAACGGTGAGCCTATGAGGCTAAAGGGCAGTTAGAGACTGTGAACATCTTAGAGACTCACCCAACACAAAAATAAACCAGTTTCCCAATTACTTTGCCCAATGATTTGTCGGCCTTCCGGAGGATTGGCACAGTCCAGGTCTTCTAAAAATAAGGTGATTTTACAGGACCTTTTCTTATAATTTTCCTCTACCTAGCGGTGTTGCTTTAAAGCTGCTACCTCTTCTTTCAACTTCTACTTAACACTTATACTGCTGCGCAGGACTTGAATGACCCCTAATGTTTTTTTGCATCCATTCATTTCTTGTCCCTCTGGTGGTGAGCAGTGCCATAAGACTAAGACTTAGAAGCTTTTCAAAGTGCTATGCTGACCCTTTGTTTGACTAACATTATACATTTGTCCTTAAAGAGGTAGAGAATCTCTCTGTAATGTCCAAACCCAGAAACTTAAAATCTACCTGAGAAATTGAACATCATTCATAGAAAATAAAAATCAATCAATCAAGTGCTTGTAAAGCGTGGCTAATCACCCATTAGGGTTTCAAGGCTGCTTTTGCAGGGGGAAGGGGGTTGAGCAGTAAGTGAAGGTCAGAGGGGATCAGGTGAAGAGCCTAATTTTGAGGTCCTTTCTGAATTGTGAATGGGTGGGAGATCTTCTGATGTGGATAAGGGAGGGAGTTCCAGGTCTTGGTGGCGTGGTGGGAGAAGGACCTTCCTCCGGCTGTGGCCTTCCTGATGCGTGGGACAGCGGCGAGGTTGGCGAAGCAGAGGTGCCTGGTGGGTGTGTAGAAGTGGAGTCTTTGGTTGAGGTATTCTGGTCTGGCGTTAAGGAGGGCTTGAGAGGATGTTGAGGTTGAAGGATCGGGCGGTGTTAGCGAGGCCATGTAGACGATGAAGAGGGTCGGGCTGAGGGACGAACCCTGGGGTACGCCGCAGATGATTTTGGTGGCCTCCGAGCAGAAGGGGGGAGGCGGACTCTCTGGGTTCTGCTGGTAAGAAAGGAGGTGACCCAGTCCAGGGCTCTGTCGCGGATTCCTGCATTGCTGAGGCGTGAGAGTAGGGTGTGGTGGCAGACAGTGTCGAACGCGGCCGAGAGGTCCAGGAGGACGAGGGCCGTTGTCCAGTATGGTTTTGATGTAGTCGGTGGCGGCGGTGAGGGCAGTTTCGGTACTGTGGTTGCTGCGGAATCCGGATTGGGAATAGTCCATGGTGCAGTTCTCCATGAGGAAGTGGGTTGGTTGTCTGTTGACAGCCTTCTCAATGACTTTTGCCGGGAAGGGGAGCAGGGAGATAGGCCGGAAGTTCCTGAGGTCCTTTGGGTCCGCCATGAATTTGTTTGAGGAGGGCGTTGATCTTGGCGTGTGTCCAGCTCTCCGGGAAAGTGGCGGACTGGAAGGAACTGTTGATGATCTTCCGTAGTTGGGGTGCGATGACGGAGCTTGCTTTGTGTAGGATGTGGTGAGGGCAGGGGTCAGATGGAGAGCCGAAGTGGCTGGTGTTCAAGATTTCAATGGTGTTGTTGTCATTGACGGGGGTCCAGGAGAGCAGGAGGTTGGATGGAGGTGAATCTGTGGGTGCGGTTGCTGGGTAGGGGGAGGCTGGGGGTGGGGGCAGGGGGGGCGTTCTGGGTGCTGAAGCTGTTGTGGATGTCTGCAATCTTGCAGTGGAAGTAGGAGGCTAGGGAGTCACAGAGGTCTTGAGATGGTGGGATGTCGTTGGCGTTGGAGCTGGGGTTGAAGAGTTCCTTCACTATGTTGAAGAGCTCCTTGTGGCTGTGTGCGTTGTTGTTGATTTGGGTCTTTGAAGGCAGTTCTCTTGGCGGTTCGGATGAGTTGGTGGTGTCTGCAAATGGCGTTTTTGAAGGCTGTGTGGTTGTCCAGAGTCTGATGTTGGCGCCACTTTCTTTCAAGTCTGTGGCAGGATTGCTTAGATTCGTGGAGGTTGGCAGTAAACCAGAAGGCCATTCTGTCGGTCCGTCTGTTGGAGGGATTCCTAATCGGGGCGAGAGTATTGGCACCAGTGTCGATCCATTGCCTGAAGTTGCGGGCAGCTGCGTCCGTGTTGGTAGTGTCTATCGGTGGGTTCCAGGAGAGGGTTGTGATAAGTTCGTCTTCGGTGACCTTGTTCCATCTGCGGTGGCGGATCCGTTGTGGGTGGTGGTGTGTTGTGGGTTTCTTGAAGGAGAAGTCGGGGGCTGGGGCTCCTGTAAACGAGGGTCCCTCGGAGGGTGGTGTTTGGATCAGTGTGGATCAGGAACTGCAGGTGTTCGGCGGTGCTGAGGGTGTCTTTGATGCTGGTCATGATCCTGAGGGTGTTCTTGTGGATGATGGCGATGCCTCCTCCTGGTTTGTTGGAGCGGTCCCTGCGGGTGATCTTGTAGCCATCCAGGATGGATATGGCGATGTCAGGTGCTGAGGAGGGGGGGTCATCCCGGTCTCGGTCAGGAAGGCAACGTCTGGGGAGGCTGAGTCGAGTAGATTCCATAGCTCTACTGCATGCTTGTGGACGGAGCGGGTGTTGAGGAGGATAAATCTGAGATGGTTGCATCCTGTACACTTCCTTTGGAAAAGTCGGGGAGAGTGAGACGAGGTACAGAGGCCCTCGATGCTCTCGCCGAGATACATCGGGAAATAGAACAGGGACGAGATTTAAGAACAGAGAGAGAGGCATATAGTTGGTTCCTCAATACATGAGGTTTACGGTTCCTGTAATTTAGATTCATTTTGAAGACAGCAAGGAAGTGACTGATTATGATTAAAACAGAGGATGATAAATGGTATATGAGTATACGGACATAGAAGCAAATAAAGCCTTGAAGTCCAGTCAGGACGAAACACGTGTCGGCTGATGGCTTTTCATTCTTTTTCTACATTTTGTGTATATATGTTTATATGTTTATGTGTAGGCTGATGGCTTTTCATTCTTTTTCTACATGTTGTGTATATATGTTTATATGTCTATGTGTATAATATGATATATTCTTTTGTATTAAAATTCTCTATTTGCATGGACATTTCTGTTTGGTTAGTTTTATATGAGTACATGGTTTTTCTCTTTGGTTAGTTATTTTTTTCAAGAAAGGAAGATTTATCAATTAGCAATTTAGTTTGATCATACTAGATTCTCTCATGTCATCTCATTTTGATAATATAATAGTTTAGACATTGATTGTTGATGTGCCCCACTGAATTGTTTGTTCATTATTAAAACGGGTCTACTATTGTAAACCCGGAAGTACATATCAAGGCAACGATGTGTGTCAGTGTATGAGCACTCAAAAGTTTTTTCCTATTTGTTTAGAATGTGCATTTATTTCAAGTTATGAGTTGCCTTTTGTTGTTGATGGTTGCATCCTGCCTGCCTGGGTGGGTGGGTGGTTCGTTGGCGTGGAGGCTGGTGAAGGTGCAGTTCCGACAGGAGAAGGGTCCATGGGTGGTCTGCGGGGAGGCTTGAAGGCAGGCGGGAGAATGGCCGGTATTGAGGGTGGCGGTGTCGTAGTGAAGACGTGCGTGGTGGCGGTGGGGGGGGGGGGGTACGAGAGCCAGGGGCTTCGGGGCGGTCCAGGCACAGACGGGCTTGCCTTTGGCGCACCAGTGGCACACCCACTGCACAGCTGCTCAACGCCTGTCATTGAGTAGGGAGGTGGGGGGAGGAGAGGACAGCTGGGAGACGGGGGCAAAGACGGTGCGAAAAAGGAGGCGGGCCTTTGGGGCAGCAGCGGCGGGGGTGCAGCGAGAGAGAGAGGAGGGGGCGGGCTGCAGAGGCAGCAGCAGCAGGGGAGAGAGCAAAGTGAGAGAGAGCAGAGTGAGAGAAAAATGGAGAAGAGTGAAAGCGAAGCAAAAGGAGCGCAAAAAGGGACAGACACAGAAGTGAAAGCAGAATGGAGAGCAAGGCAGAAAATAGGAGGAGAGAGGCAGAGAGCAAAAGTAGCACAAAAAGGGACGGACACAGAAATGAAAGCAGAACAGAGGGCAAAGCAGAAAAAAAGGAGAGAGGCAGAGGGCAGCCTAGTAGGAAAGTAGGGCTCTCTCACTAGACACCAGGGATGAGGTGAAGGCAGAAGCCTGTGGGTGGAGGAGGGCCTCGAACTCCTCACAGGGGTCAGGAGTTCAGAGGAGCGAGGGATGAGGGCTCTACTTACCAGGTGGAGCCACGGGAGGCAGAGCAGTGCACTGACCAGGCGTATGAGATGATGTTGAGTGTGTGGTGTCTGGCGATGGTAACCAGGGGGGCCATGTAGAGGTTGAAGAGAGTGGGGTTCAGAGAGGAGCCTTGTAGGACGCCGCAGATGATCTTGGTGGCCTCTGAGTAGAAGGGGTGGAGTTGGACTTTTTGGGTTCTGTCAGAGAGGAAGGAGGTGATCCATTCTAGTGCCTTGTCTCGGGTGCTGGCGTCATGGAGACGAGTCCGTAGAGTGCGGTTGGACAGGTCGAGGAGGATTAGAGCTGCGGTCTCACACCGGTCTAGGAGGGTGCAAATGTCGTCTGTGGCAGTGAGGAGGGCGTTCTCGGTGCTGTGTTTGCTCTGGAAGCCAGACTGAGAGGGGCCAAGGATGTTGTAGAGTTCAGTGTGTTTGGTGAGTTGTCTGTTGACAGCCTTTTCAACGACTTTGGCTGGGAAGAGGAGTAGAGAGATGGGCCGAAAGTTCTTGAGGTCGTCTGGGTCTGCGGTTGGTTTCTTCAGTAAGGGCTTGATTTCAGTGTTTCGAAGGAGCAGTTGATGATGTGCTGGAGCTTGGGTGTGATGATCCTACTTGTAGGTGGTAGGGGTTTGGTGGAGCTTCAGTGGAGGCTTTGACGGTTTTGGGCGTGGGATGGTCCTGGGTTTGAAAACTGCTGTAGGTGTCTGCTATCTTGCGGTGGAAGTATGTGGAGAGGTTGTTGCAGAGTTCTTGTGATGGGAGGATATCCGTGGAGTTCGCTCTGGGGCTGGTCATTTCGCTGATGATCGTGAAGAGTTCTTTGCTGTTGTGTGCCTTGTTGTTGATGCATTCCTGGAAGGTGTTTCTCTTAGTGGTTCTGATGATTGGTGGTCTGTGTTTAAGGCTTTTTTGAAGGCTTCGTGGTTGGTGGGGGTCTTGTCGGTGTGCCATTTCCTTTCGAGGCGTCTGCAGTTTTGTTTGGACTCCTTGAGAGCTGGGGTGAACTAGTTTGCTTTCTAAGACGAGCGTCTGTTGGAGGGTTTATTGATGGGGGCTAAGCTGTTGGTGGAGTCTGAGATCCAGTTGATGAGGTCCTGGGAAGCTGTGTTAGTGTCGAGATTGTCTGGGGGGTGTGAATTGTTGAGGCTGGTAAGTAGCTGTTCCTTGGTGATCTTGTCCCAGTTCCTGCGGGGTGGTAGGTGAGCGGGGTGTCGGTCGGGCGATTTGCTGAAGGTCAAGTGGGTACAGTGGTGGTCGGTCCATTGGAGTTCGGTGATGTGGCTAATGGAGATGTGGTTGCTGGCGGTGAAGATGGGTCGAGTGTGTGTCTGGTGGAGTGGGGTGGGCGAGGTGATGAGTTGCTTGAGTTAGAGGTTGGCAAGGTTTTTAAACAGCGTAGTGGAGTTGTCATTGGCGTTCTCCAGGTGGAAGTTGAGGTCCCCGAGGTGTATGTAGTCCTTGGAAGCGAGCAAGTGGGTGGGGGTGATGTCAGCAGTGGTGTCACAGAATGGGGGACGGGGCCTGGCGGCTTGCGATGAGGGTGCCTCGCAGAGTGGTGTTAGGGTTGTTTCCAATCTGGAAAAACACTAAGATGACTGCCAATCTTCTTTCTCCTCCATAAGAGTTTCATTCAGTCACAGATGTTTTGTAGAGAAAAAAGCCACTTTAATGCACATGAGAAACAGGACTGTAAAGAGTTTTCTAAGGCTTCCAAACACAGATTCCTCACCTTGTGAATGACCCTAGGTGCCAGACTGGATCTGGAGAGTTTTGGTAGCAATTCCCTCGCAGGTTGTTGGGAACTGTCATGCAGCTCCACATTGAGTCCATCCTGCTTAAGATTTGACGTCAGGGCTACTATATCTATGTCTCTTCCGCACGCTGATGTCTGTTCTTTTCTTTCTGTGCCGTCTGATGTGGATCCAGAACTTCTTTGAAATCCGTCAGTCTAACAGTTTTCTTTCCCTCAACTTCTTTCAATTTGCAAGGGCATTGCCCCACCAATAACAAAAGGGTTTAAACCTTGCACACAATGCAACCGACAAATCTTGCTAACAGACGTCTACTATGACTGTCTCGCTCTGGTGGCTAGACTCCAGGCTAGACTTGTCTCACAGCACTTTGAAGGAAGTGTAAAAAGGCTGGGTCTTGGACAAGGTCGAAGGTGCAAAAGTGCTCTTGTTCCTGGGGGTGATTTCACAACTGATCATATTCGACGTTGAGGATTTAATTTGCATCCAGTACATCAAAGAAGCATAAGAATTCGAAGTATGGGCCTTCTTTGTTCCACTACTCTCACTGTTCAAAGTCATGCAACGCTCGGAGTCCCTCCAGGCCACAGTCGTTCACACCTTTTAGGATTGATTCCTCATTTAGCCCTGATGCGCTTAGACTTCCACAGGCCATTAATTTTTGATACCCGCTAGATCCCTTTGGAGTGCCTTCAGGTTACAAGGATTTGAGATGTCCTCCAGTTAGGTTGAAGCCGGTAGGTCTGTCCACAATGCTGACTGCACAACTTGACCTCGCTTCCCATAGACCTGCTCCAAAGGATTCAGATTTTCTGCATCAACACCCCACTTGGAAGAGCTTAGTGGTGCAGGCATTTACGAATCACCTTCACCCAAATGCTTTATATAGAACGTCTCCTGTCAGTGAGTGAGAACACATGGAGACATTAGCCAGGAGTATATTTTCCTCCATCAGCCTTGTTCTCAACTCTGTTTATACTAATTGGCTTATGTTGAGGTACTCACATGCGATGTGGAACAAAGTGGTAGATATCTTGACAGATGTCCAGAATGACTCTAGCCCAAGCCTACAGTGCCTCCTCATGGACGGCCAAGACTTAGCAAAGTACTCCCTCTGCTTAGGCCTGCAGACAACCCACTGTCTGGGTAGGGCAAGTTGAGACTAGTGCGGTTCTTCAGGACCTGCCAGAATTTACTTCATGCCTGCCTGACATTCAGCAATCCCTAATGGACTTACCCTTTGAAATGTTCCAAGCTGTTTGGAGCGTTTCGTTTGGAGCGAACTTGGACTCTGTCTTATGAAGATTTAAGGAGACCACAGCCACTACTTTCACTCTAAGCCTAGCTCTGCGTGTTCAGTAGTTGCCCCAACAGACCTTTCCTTTTTGAGGCTTCGGCAGGGAATGTCAGCAGAGGCAGCACCAGTATGTGCCACATCAGCAACAGACCTCCCATCCCTTTTGAGGTAGATCGTAAATCAAGCTCACAGCGTCCAGGCGCTCACGAGCAACATACTAGCCAAGTTCCAGCTTGCCTGCAGTTGCTGCTAAACTGCTTTAATTTACCCTCTGAGGCACACTGTCTCTCGGTGGGAGATCTTATCAACTTCTACTTCCCCGGGGGGCGTGGCCTGACCGCCGGGCAAGATGGCCGTCACTTCGTGAGGCTCTGCCTGGCCCGGGGCTGTTTATCCGACTATTGTCTCATCAGACGGTGCTGGCGGGCGTGAACCTGGCGCGCTCTGTTAAGAGGAGTCCCTGAGCTGCCTATGGCGGCTCGGGAGCAGCGGAGCGATTGGAGCAGCTGAGAAGGGACGCGGGCAGGCCTGTTGACGGCCGCGCTCGCGCGGGTAGAGCGTGGGGCGGGCGGACGAGCGCGGAGGTCCGCGGCAGCTTCTGAGGGGTGTGGCCGGGCGTGGAACTACGCAAGGTGCAGAGCGGGCGGGCGGACGTGAGGCCCGTGGCTGCTCCCGGATGTACGTGATCGGGTGCGGGGCTGAGCTTGGGGGCCACTCGGCGACGTGGTCGCGTCGCGGCCCTACTGCACGCTTGGCTCTGATGGCGCTGATGCGGAGGAGGCTCGGATAGGCCCCGAAGCTATCTCTGGGCCCGGCGGCTTAATCGGGCGAGGAGGAGGCCCGTACGGAGACAAGCCGTCGAGGTAAAGCCTTGAAGGGGCCCTCGAGGTTCGTAGCTGCTCTTACTTGGCCTCTGAGGAGAAATCGGCCGAATATTCAGGTGGGCCCCTCGGGCCGCTAATTCAAGGATATGAAGTGAGGCCCGGCGGTGGCCTGAGAAGGGTGCACGAGCGGCGACTATCCGGCTGGGCAGCGTGGGCTGATTGGGCCTGTGAGGATAGGCTGTTGTTCTGGGATCCCGCTCCTTGACGATCCCTGCTGCTGGAGTGAGGGCCCACGGTGAGTTCTGCGCTAATTGGAGGGGTCACTGGAGTCTGGGCCTCCCTTTACTTGGCTCTACTTACCTGGACCTGGTCGGAGGTGTTGAAGCAGGGTGGAACGATGGGAAAGGCTGATCAACGTCAGGCCAAACTTACTTTTGAGGGGGGGGGGAAAAAAGAACGCTGCTGCCAGCTCCCAGCCCTGTGAGGAGCCGAGTGGAGAGGATAGCCCTGAGGCATCGGTGAAGTCCATGTTTTTGGAACTTAAGGCCAGCCTGGCTGGCATCGACGCTAAGCTGGACCATGTCACCGAACAGCTTGATCGCATTAGGGCGCGTGTAGATGATCACGACACCAGGCTTGAGGCCTTGGAGTCACGTACATCTGACATAGAGGATGCACGCCAGGGTGACAGGGATCAGATTGCACGTATGGATCGAATACTCGAGGTCATACGTAACAAGAACGAGGACTTGGAATCAAGATCCCGCCGCAATAACATTCGAATTGTGGGACTGCCGGAGGCGACCGATATGGGGCGAATGGAAGACTTTATTGAGCAGATGTTATCTGAGTTGTTCGCTGGTGAGCTCTCTCGGATGTTGGTGGTTGAGAGAGCTCACAGATCTTTGGGACCCCGACCCCCTCCGGGGACTCCCCCACGTCCAATTATTGCACGTCTATTAAATTACCGTGATCGTGACGCTGTACTCCGCCTGGCAAGGGAGAGACGTCCGTTACTTTATAAGAACTCCGAAATAAATTTCTTCCCAGACTATACACTTGGTGTGCAGTCCCAGAGACGTGCCTTCTTGCCGGTTAAGCGACTGCTGTCTCAGGCCGGAGTGAGCTTTGCCCTGTTATACCCTGCTAAGGTGAGGGTGCGCCATGAGGGTAAGATGCACTACTTTACGGACTTGAAACAAGCGACCAAATTTGCTCGGCGGCTGCAAAGGGAGCGAGAGACCGCAGAGCGCCATGGACGTGGCAGTGATGGCGCTGCCCTGAGTGACAATGACTAATATGCTCCTGTCGACCTGATACCCATTGTTGGAACTGATTGGGCGTGCTGGCTGCTCCTCGCCTGGTCCAGTCTGCTTAGTGACTGGTAGTTGGCCCACGGGCCTCTCTCTCCCGATGCCATCTGGGCGGAGAGATACTAGGCCGGTCATAGCCCCTGGGATGAGTCCTATTATTCACTGTTCTTATTCTCGAGGAGGGTTTTGGGGTCAAGATGGGTGGGTAATTGGTTGGGTCCGATTGGGGGGCCTGAGTGGGTGGGGGGTTTCTCACATGTTTGTGGGGTATTGTCCCTTCTTTTATGTATGGATGTTCTATTTGTTTCTTGGCGAACTTTATGGCAGGTGGTGGCTGGCCTATGAGTGCAATACTGGCTGATTGTGGATGGGGCCGAGGGGTGAGGAAGTATCTGGGATCAGATGTTTGACTTGGAATGTACGAGGGCTTAATGATAGTAGGAAAGCTCGACTTGTGGCTGCATATGTTAAGAGACATTCAATCGATGTCTGTATGCTCCAGGAGACGCACTTAGTGAGGTCCACAACACACAGACTAAAATCTGGGTGGGTGGGTGAGATGCATTACTCCACGTACTCGGGTTACTCCCGTGGAGTCGCAGTCCTTATCCGCAAGGGTTTGCAGTGGCGAACGAAATAAGTTCTGGTGGATCCAAATGGCAGATACGTACTGATGAGTGGTGTGTTACTGGACAAGGCGTGTCGCCTAGTTGCTGTGTATGGGCCGAATGTTGATGATCCAGGTTTCTTTCTGGAGCTGTGGCGTCTGGTAAAGTCGTTGGGGCCGGGTGCGGTGCTTTGGGGGGGAGAGTTTAATGTCGTACTTGATGCCAAGTTGGACAGGGAGAGCAAGGCCAGGATGCAACATGTTGCGGCGGCTAAGGCCTTGGAGGCCGTGATGCGTGATGGTGCACTAGTTGACCTGTGGCGGCAGCGGCATGGAGTGGCGCGAGAGGGTACATGTCTGAATTATGTGCATGGTAGCTGGTCTTGAATTGACCGCTGGCTGGGTTCCAGGGATATGCTAGCCTGGACTAGGGCGGTTGAACATCTTCCTCGTACGCTGTCGGATCACTCGCCGGTGTGTCTGGAATTGGAGATACCGACTGAACTTGGTAGATCTGTTATGTGGCGGCTGCCTAGGGGGGCGCTTCGCGATGCAGCCTTCCGTGAGGAATTGCGGGAGGCGATTAAACTGTACTTTGCAGAGAATCAGGGATCGGTGAGGTCCCCAGGAACCCTCTGGGAGGCATTTAAAGTTGTTATCAGAGGGGTCTGTATCTCGAAACAACACGGTATAGTTAAAACTCTGAGACGTGAGATGGCTGAAATTGAGTCACGGCTCGCTGAGTTGGAAAGGCGACTGGAATCTAACTGGTCTAATGAAGTCCTTGCGGAGATCCGTCAAGTGGTATCGCTGTATGAGGAGGTCTCTCTTAGGGAAATCTGCTTCCTCGGGAGGGAGGCTCGCGCACGTCAGTATGGGGAGGGTGAAAGGGCTGGACGTACGTTGGCATCTTTGCTTCGTAAACCTTGGGCCAGTGACTATGTCTCCGAGGTCATGGATGGAGGAGGTGAGAGTGTGTCGGGATCGGGAGGAATTATGCAGGTGTTCACTGATTTCTATGCTGGGCTCTATGCGGCTCCGGCGGGAGCTGGTGTGACTGATGCACAGATGCCCTTCGAGGATATCGCGCTAATATGGTTTGTTTTCAGCAGAGGTGGTGGCTGCGGCCATACGTGGCTTACCTGGAGAGAAGTCTCCCGGTCTGGATGGCCTAACCTCTGCGTTCTATAAAGAGTATGTGGATATATTAGCCCCTCGACTATTGGAGGTCTATGCAGAAGCCCTGGAGACTGGGTTGCTTCCGACCTCGCTCCGGGAGGCACTGATAGTGACGATCCTGAAGCCTGGAAAGGATCCGACTCGATGCGACTCGTACCGCCCGCTTTCCATGATAAATATTGACAACAAAATCCTAGCGAAGATGATTGCGGCGAGGCTACAGCCTCTTCTCCCTAGTTTGGTGCTTCCGGATCAGTCGGGTTTTGTTCCGGGAAGGTCTACGGGCCACAATTTGCGCACCTTCTTCGCGGTGGCGGGAACACTAGTAGAGGATGACAATGCGGCAGCTGTTTTCCTGGACGCAGCTAAAGCGTTTGATTCCTTGACATGGGACTATATGTTTGCCCTGTTGGGTCGGGTGGGTCTTAGCGCGCGCTTCCTTCGCTGGATTAAATTGCTGTATACATTGCCCACTGCTAGATTGCGCCTCAATGGGAATGTGTCTGCCCCGTTCCCTGTTGTGCGCGGCACGCGCCAGGGATGCCCGTTGTCCCCTCTCCTTTTTGCTGCGGCAATGGAGCCCCTGGCGGCCCGGCTCCGACAGAATTATAACGAAAGAGGATTGCAATTCCGGCAGCGACCAATTTTGATATCTCTGTATGCAGATGATATTGCATTATATGTACGGAATCCTGACCAGAATCTGGATATACTACTTGATGAGATTGTGCGTTTTGGTACCTTTTCAGGCATTACTATTAATTGGTCTAAATCGGTGGTGCTGCCTTTGACCCCCAAGGTGCCGCGGTATGACTCTCGATACCCTTTGACGTGGGCGGATGGGCCGGTGCGGTATTTGGGTATACAGCTGAGTTGTGATGTAGAGGAGTTGTGGTTGGCTAACTATGGTGCTGCTCTGACGTGGCTGGAGGGGAAGGTAGAGACCTGGCGAACCCTCCCGTTGTCATTAATAGGACGTATTGCTATTGCAAAGATGGTAGTTTTACCGATTGTTTTTTTTTTTTTTTTTTTTTTTTTTTTACTTACTTATTTGTGAATCTCCCTCTCCCGAGAAGTTACCTGAGGCGTATGCGCTCAGCGCGGATCTGCCTGGTGTGGGCGGGCCGACGCGTGCGTATTTCATGGGAGAGGCTGACGTTGCCGTTCGAACTAGGTGGGCTCGCTGCGCCGGATATGGAGCTGTACTATCTATGCACTCAGGCGCACTTTGCGTATTACTGGCTGAATCCTATCCGTTATCTGCCGCACCTGGCGCCTGAGAGCGACTCTGTGTGGCCGGACAACCTGGCGAGGGCATTTGGTAGACGTGTTCCGTCCCGGGTGCGGGGAATTGACACGGTGGCATGTACGATGCGGGCGTGGGGTATGTTGATGCGGCGGTCCGGGATTGCGGCCCCGTGCGCTCCCTCTTTACCGGTAATGGCGATAGCGGACGGGCAGTTGTACCGTGACGGTGGAGTACGCGGGTTTCTCCGAGATGCCGGCCTAACCGAGCTGAGAGATTGGATGATGGATGGTCGCTTGCTTGATGTATCTGAGATACTGGCTGGTCGCGAGTGCACGGCGCTCCAGCGTATGTATGTGATCCGAGTTCGTTCTTTTTTGCGGATCCGCTTGTGGAGTTTGGAGGAGGCCCCGGTGGAGTTCCGCGCGCTGGAGGCTCTCTGCTGTGCGCGGTCGCCTAATAGGCTGGTCACTAAATTATATAACTGTATGCAGGAACAGAGGAATAATCTCCGGGAGCCATCTAGACTAGCATGGGAGGCGGATCTGGGAGAGTCCATCTCGGAGGCTCTGTGGCGGGCCTGCTGTGCGCATATGAGATCGTTGACACCAAATTACAGGTTCAGATTGCTGCATTTTAAATTTTTGCACAGACTATATTATACCCCAGTGTGGTTGCACTCCTTGGGGCTGCGCGAAGATGCGCGTTGTGCGTGCTGCCGGACGCCGAAGGCTGGTTTTTTACATTTGGCGTGGGAATGTACGGAGGTTTACGCCTACTGGGTGGCAGTTTTCAATGCAATCTCTGAAATGGTCGAAATAGAAATCCCTGCCACTCCTAGAACCGCGCTGCTTGGGTGTGTGGAGGACATCAGGGCAACACACAGACGCTTGGTGGGTCTACTATTGTTGTTGGCCAAGCGTAGAGTGGCCATGTGCTGGGGCGGGACGAGAGTGCCGCGCCGTTCTGAATGGCTAAGAGATGCTGCTTTCTGTCATGATCAGCTTATGGTCTTCTGGAGCCTGATGCCTCAAGGGTCTAGACCCAAAGACATTTGGGCCCGCTGAATAACTTCTTAGCGGCCCAAGACGAATGAGTGATATAACCAAAGAAGCCCGGACTGAGTTACTGACCCCTCTGTGTGTTGGCATCTATGCCAGGAAAGGTGAATGGTTGTAGATGTATGGCTGTGTTCCCCACCTGCTCCTTTCGTCCATATCTGTTGATGTCCCCTATTTAACTGTATGTTATCACTACAGCATCTCTGGTAGAAAGCTGCCCAGTGGAAATTCCGTACGGATCTTGTCCCCAATTAATGAATGGGAATTTAGAAGAACAAACTAGATTGGAAGGATCAATGTGTACCTGTCTGATTTCTCCTACACGGAATGTATGTTAATTTTGCAGTGGGTGGCTATTGCTCTTTAGATATGCTGCTCTGAAGGGACTGTTGCTTTACTTTTATATGTTTGATATGATAAAATCAATAAAAAAAAAAAAAAAAAAAAACTTCTACTTCCCCAGGGTAGAGAAGCATCACATTAGAACAATGAGTGCTCCAGATTATGGAACAAAGTTACTTCCTACCCTTTCTGTTACACCCTCCTGATAAGCCACCCACACCGCAACATCTCACTTGTTCATTCCCCAAAGAGACGTTTAAGCTCTCTTGGCTAAAGGGACCATAGAAACGATACCAGCATCAGAGATCAGGACAGGCTCTTACTCATGTTATTTCCTAGTGTTGAAAAAAGATGGAGGCCTCCATCCTATCCTTGATCTGTGCCCTTTGAACTTCTTTCTCTGGAAGGGCACGTTCTAAATGCTCACATTTGGCCAAGTTCAGTCTGCCATGGATCCTGGAAACTCAATAGTGGCATGGATGCCTTTTTCTACATCCTTATCTTGTAGTCCCACAAACACTACCTGCTTTGTCAGGTACGCCAAGAGCACTTTCAGTTGTACTTGCTCCCCTTTGGCTTAACCAGTGCATCTCGAGTGTTCACAAAGGTGATTGTGGTGGTTGCAGCCCATCTACAGCGGATGAGAATATCAGCCTTCTCATACCTAGATGACTGGCTCGCAGTCTTAAGTCACATACAGATGACTGCCAACCTGCTGACATTGTTGGGTTTCTCCGTCAACATCCCAAAGTTACTCCTAACTCCTTCACAAGGGCTCTGCCTTTAGTGGAGCCACCATGGGCACAGTGTTTTCCAAGCCTTCACCTCACCTCAACGAATCCAGGGTGTAAGGAAATGCCTCCTTGGCATGGTTACCCCCTCACTTTTTGCCTTTTGTTGATGCCAGTTATGATTGAAAGTGTACTGGGACCCTGCTTACCAGACCCCAGCACCAGTGTTCTTTCTCTAAACTGTACCTTTGTTCCCACAATCGGCACACAGATAAGTCCTTTGTAAGTGGTACCCCTGGTAGCAAGCGCCCTGATGCCAGAGAAGGTCTCTAAGAGCTGTAGCATGTCTTATGCCACCCTGGGGACCCCTCACTCAGCACATGCACACTGCCTCACAGCTTGTGCGTGCTGGTGGGGAGAAAATGACTAAGTTGACATTGCACTCCCCTCAGAGTGCCCTGCCCACCTCACAAAACCCCCCCTAGTCTGCCCTCCGAAGACGCAGCCCTGTTCTCCATAGGTGCCTATTTGTTTTGGGCCTCCCTTTGACCTCTACACCTGACCGGCCCTGTGCTGCTGGTGCAGTGACTTTGGGGTTGCCTTGAACCCCTAACGGTGGGCTGCTTATGCCCAGGAAACTGAACTTGTAAGTGCTATACTTCAGAAACTTAACCTTACTCACCTCCCCCAGGAACTGTTGATTTTTGCAGTGTTCACTTTTAAAATAGCTTATTGCCATTTTTACCTATACTGTGTATGTTACTGCTTTAATTCAAAGTTCCTTACGTACCTTGCATTTTTTGTATTTACTTCAAATCTTGAATCTTGTGGTTCTAAAATAAATTAAGAAAATATATTTTTCCAGATAAAAACTATTGGCCTGGAGTTAAGTCTTTGAGCGTGTGTTCCTCATTTATTGCCTGCGTGTACAACAAATGCTTAACACTACCCTCTGATAAGCCTACTGCTCGACCACACTACCACAAAATAGAGCATTAGAATTATCAAATTTTGCCATTATCAACTTCTAAGGGGAACCCTTGGACTCTGTGCACACTATTTCTCACTTTGAGTTAGATTATACAGAGACAACTTCCTACACAGGGCATTTGGACTATGATCCCCATGTTTAACCCCTTGACTTGGGTCTGGGTGAGAGCAGCTCTGAAACTTCTTGGGCTCTTGCATCGTGCACAGGGACCATGCCAGGTAGTAAATGCGGGCTCCGCAGTGCGATCAGAAGTTTCAGTGGGCTCGGTACCAAGGAGCCATAACAGAGTCAATCAAGGTGTTGGAAGAGACTGCGGAACACCAGCAGTGGTGGTTGTTCAGCTGGAATTTTTTACCAGAGGCAGTCCACTCTTCCCACCCAGAGTTAACAGTTGTGACAGATACATTGTTGCTGAGTTGGAGAGGTGCCTGGGAGTGGTTGAGATCAGAGGACTCTGGTCTCCGGTGGAGACTAGCCTCCACAATAACCTCCTGGAGTTGCAAGCAAATCCCTTGGCACTGCAAGGTGTGCCTTCTGACCCTCAAGGGAGAATTGGTGCAGGTTCTCACGGACAACACAACCACAGTGTGTAATTGCAACAAACAGTGCAGAGTGGGGTCTGGGGTCCTGTGCCATGAGGCTGCACGTCTTTCGAAGTGGCTGAACGTTCATGTAATTTCCCTGATTGCCCATCGCCTGGCAGACTCCAGGGCAGGCAGGTTCAGCCAACGTTGTCTTAGTGAATCACAAATGGCAGTTACACTCAGTCGGCACAGGGCATCTTCCAGTGATGGAGTGAACCATGGCTCAGTCTTTATGCAACTGCATGTGGAATGTAAGTGCTTTTGCGTGGTGGAGTTCCTAAGGTAGCTCTTCCTTGAGTGCTGAAAAAAATCTTTAAAAAACCGACCCAAGTCACTCTAGTTACTTTGGACTGGGCGAGAAGTGTGTGGTACCCGAAACATCTGGCCATGAGAATGTGTCCTCTGATCAGGCTATCTCTTCAGGAGGACCTCCTGTTGCTGCAGCAGGGTCGGGTCCTGTATCCGAACCTGCACAACATGTATCTCCATGCGTGGAGAACGAGTGGCGACTGTGGAGGGTTTTTGATCTCCCTCCCGAGGGATGCATATGCAGGACGCTGGGAGCAAGTTTGTTACGTCATGTTTGCCCCTGCAACAGACAATCCTTAAATGCAAAATTGTTTGACATCTTGTATTTTTTGGCTATATTTGCAAGATCTTGCTGTGAAAGCATGTACAGGTTATCTTTTTCGCCCCTTCAGCCTTTTTACGTTTCCCAGATCATCCATCACTTTCCCAATTACCCGCTGTGAGGCATTTCTTGAAAGGGCTGATCCACATGTTCCCGCAAACCCCCTTTGTGATGCTGCACAGGACCTTAATTTAGTCCTCGCTTACCTGATATGCACTCCCTTTTAAACGAAGCACAGCTGTCCTTTAAGCCCGCTGACCATGAAGACTATTGGTCATCACCATTAATCCTGTAAGGCGATTGAGTGTACTCCAGGCCTTGTTGATCTAACAACCATACATGCATTCTTCCCGAACATATTGGTCCTCTATCAAAAGAGACTTTCCTGCCAAAGATAGTTGCACCTTTCCTGATTAGGTATTTGTAGGAAAGTGCCCCTTTTTGACAAGGTCACCCCCACTTTTTGCCTGGTGTTTGCAGTTTTGACTGAAAGTGCACTGGGTTCTTGCTAACCTGGTCCCCAATGCCAGATCTCCTTTCCCCAAAACTGTACAATTGTTACCCAATTAGCAATACCTTTGGCACCCCTGTAAGTCCCCAATGAATGGTACTTCTGGTACCTAGAGCATGGGTACCAAAGAGGGTATCCAAGGGTGGGCTGCAGCATGTATTGTGCCTCCCTCAGGGACCCCTCACCCAGCACATGCAGACTGCTATTGAAGGCTACATGTCTTGGTGCAGCTAAAAGTGAAAACATGACATGGCACCCAACCTATGTGCCATATCCCCTAACACTGCATGCAATATATTTAAGTGACCCCTACAGCAGTCATAACAGCCCTAACGCTGGGTGTATTATATTACATGTGAGGACATATCTGCAAGAGCAGATATGCCCCTCTGCTATGTCTGTCAAATTATGATGCATAGTGAATGAACAGGGAAGTCATTTTAAGTACATGTGCTGGACACTGGTTAGTAAGAGTTCCCCAGTTACAAGATGGCTTCCCTGGAAATAGGGATGTTTGGTATCAAATATCTCATATTATTAAGTCATCACTCATGCCAGTGATGGATTTATCAATACATGCACCCAGAGTGCCCCTTTGGGGTGCCCAAGAAAAAGAAAAAAATACCTTTTACCCGTGTGCTGGCTGACTTGTTCTATCTGGCTTGCCACCACCAGACATGTTTCTGACCCTAGGGGTGAGAGCCTTTGCTCTTCAGTGGACAGAAACAAAGCCTGCTTTGGCATTGGTGTTAGCACACCCCTCCCAACAGAATCACTTGCGAATCTGCATTCCAAGACAGGGGGTTTCAAAGAAGCCTAAAGCCATTGTTATGTAGATCTGGCTTCCCTCAAAGGAGAGGATACTAAACCCCTCCCACCCCCAACCCAAAGCCCATTTGGTACCCGGACAGGTGGGAAAATTAGTAGTCAGGGGTCGTTCCCACCTCTCAGGTCAGACCCACCCCTAAGCTGAACTGCCTGATGTGGACACTCCTTTTGAAAGTTTGCCATCTTGGCGATGGCAGAACTAGTAACTATGCTACAGGGTTATGCCCATTTCCCACAGGAAGTGGTCATATAGGGGGCATAGTGACACCAGGGGTCAGTAGCCCATTGGCTCACACCCTACACTCCCCTATTGGGTCTCTAATATCAAATTTAGAAAACTACTGAAGAAAGTTCAGCAACTACCATCCCTCTCCCCCAAAGTCGGTAGACTCAGAGATTGATTAAATCCACAAGATTGTATGAGGTTAAAAAGTTCCTCAGCATTGTTGTTTTCTGATTTTATATGTAAAAGTGAATATTGATATGATTTATTGACCTTATATCCTTATATTACAAAACAAGAGTTGATAAACAAGTAAGCAGTTTTGCTATTAATTTTCATGATAAACTATTTAGAAAAATAATAATATAACCTGTGCATTTCTTATATGGAATTGGTTAGACATTAGCGTTAAGAAACTAGCTCGTCGTGGAGGTTCTGAGCATGGCGGACCACTGATAGAGCTGAACAGCAATGATATGGTCGGTAGAGGTATCTCATGAGATGGATAGCAGATTCAGGATATGGGTTGGGTAATTACTGTTTACTCAAACCTATATGCTATCATCATCTTCCTCATCAGTGTGAATCTTTTCTGTATATTGATTTGGAGCCTTGAAATCCAGCGATTATGATAAACTGTTTTTAAAGAGTTTAACCTTTCGTACAATCCAAGTTTTGTGCATGGTGATGCAGGCCTCCAGTTAATCAATATAATTGAAATAAAGCTGTTACTCCTCTGTGCACTGCTGTATCTTGATGTACTTAGCCATGAGTAAGCCAAAGGGTTTCGTTTGGAGGTTAAAAATGAAACAGGACTGCCCCTAAATGTACATTAGAGATGCATTCCCGTCTAAAGCAGGTCATTTGGACAAATGGCTGTCTTTGGTCAATAGGATGTGCATCGTTTAAGATGGTGCCTCTGAAGGAAGCCTATGTGCGCCTTCAGGGTATTGAGATGAGCTGGGTTGCTGACTACATCGAATGCTGCCAAGAGGGCTTATTTATCAATAGCAATGTTTACTATAATGTTAATTTACCAAACATATATGCAGGCTTTCTTAATTATTTTGAATTATATTCTTTGTTTTAATATTAATTGCAATAACATTCAAATGTTTATCCCATGTGGTTATTTGTCCAAACCTAACCATTCTGTTTTTTAAGGCTTAGCTACTTCCTTAATAAGGAGCACCGGAAGGGGAAACTAGAATAAACCTCCTCTGCTTTACTTTGAGTAGTGTAACTTTTGTACATTCTGAACTTACCTTGCTATACAGCAGGAAGAAGTGCGTTGCACTTAGCATTGTATTTGCATATAAGTGAACATTGTTTGTTATTTTAGGTCCTGTTGCGGGTCAAGGAGTCTGAAATACAGTATCAGAAGCAAGAAATAAGTTCGCTTAAGGATGAATTACAGAGTGCACTTCGGGTAAGACCAAATGCTGGATATGAGGTTTGAGATATACCTAATCCTCATTACAGAAAATCTGACCTTCATTAGCGTGCAACGTACCACATAATGTTAAGAGCTGCTATATCAGCCCAGGGACCTGAAAATGTACCCACTCGGCACAAAGGTAATATTCAGTGTTATAGTAATTCAAAGAAACAAAATGTGAAAGTTAATAAGAACATTTTGAAATATTTAAGGAAAGTCAAAAAGGTCCATAATAACTCCAAAAGATATACATGTCCTTCCCACTCTCCTTAGAAATGGAGGAGTGAATGACACAAAATCAAGTATAGGAAGGTTAATCACACAAGTTCAAAAGGAGGTATACAAAATGTTGCATGTGGATGCTGTGCCACCCTGTTTAGCATACCACGAGGCAAGCTGCAGGGCCACAACCAAGGAGGTTGAGATTGTTTGCCACTGACATCCCATTGTCCTAATGTGGCTTTGCAAAGCTGGATAAGTAAAACCCCTTCAGCACTTGACTCTCAGTGGTAGTGAAGGCAAGCAACCACAAACTTCTTAGGGATGTAGTGAGGAGTGATGCTTGAGCACAGCCGTCATTAAACAGATGTTACCATAATAAATGACTGCCCAAATCAGTGATTGATTTCGAGGAAAAGTGCTGGAACTCAAACTGGAACTAAATCCTTTAAATATGAACATATACACAATACAATTTGGTGTCACAGCGCTGGAGTATTTTTGTGTCTCTTACCACTATTGGCCTCTGCCTCTCTTATACTCCAGGCCATTAATCCCCCAGGTCAGTACCTGGCGTGATTAGTCTTAGGTGCCAACTATAACCCCAAACTCTTGTGCAGAGTCTTTCTTTCAGTTCACTGTTTCTCACTCAACGAATTTCAGTCTGTTAGTGGTTCGCACAATCCTGTAGCCGCCCTTCTCTCCCTCTGCTTATCCATTCACCCTCTTACAAACTGGAAGCTCCTCTGCCTTCTCAGCGGTCGCATTGGTGATGATGCGGTAGCTCCGGCTGCTGGGGACAACTTCCAGAGGAAGTGCAAGAATATTGCATGTCTAGTCTGTGGGTGCTTGGTGCATCCCTTCTCTCTTTAATTGGTCCAGAATAGAACTGCCATGCACAGGGCTGGCTCAAGCAGGAGGTAAGGCTTTTCAGATGCCTCAGTGGATGGATTAGGCTACAGCTCAGGTCCTGTAGCAATGCAGGTTATGCAGCTTCACAATTTGTGTGCTGCGGCTCAGGTCAACCTGAATTTTCACGATTCCAACACAACAACTCTGGTCACACTTTAGCTTCACAATTCTTCGACAGCTTCACAATTTGGGCACAGTGGCTCAGGTCACACCTCAGCTCGAATTATATTGGATAGTCTGGACCCACTAACACTGGGACACTTGGACAGCTCTCCAGTCTTCCTCGCCTCCAAACCCAATGAACTAGGGGTCACGCTACATCTCACTCCTGGATTGTCACTGCTTTTGCAGGGTTAGTACCCTCGCTCAGCTAGAAGACTGGCTTTTAGGTGCTTCAAGCTAAGATATTAGGTCTTGGCAAGGAGTCAACTGTTGTGATGTCCCCTTACCCCTGGAAAGCTGGCTGTGAGGCCGACTCCAGCTCTTGTTGCACTGCAATCCTCTGAGTCCTCTGCAAATTACTCCCTTCCGTGGTCATAAAGAACTGGAGCTCAGCCAGAGGGTTCCACTTTTATACAGTAAAAGAAGACAGGTGATGTGTATCCACTGTCTGCACTTTTAAAACCAGTTTGAGATGGTTCGACTTTCAAGTGCCCTTTCTATGCTTTTTTCCTGGCACACACTTTTCATAGAGCGATGCTTCTCAAAACAGGCTGATCTCTTGCCTGGAGTACCCATAACAGACCCACAAAAAGGCATGAGCTTTCTTTCCATGCCTGGCATGAGCCAAGCTAATGGAGTGTTCCATGAAAGAAAAGAGGCTGGGCCTCATCCAAAGGGTCCCTTTCACCGTACACAACAGAGCCTGCAGACCAACTCTTCACTCCAACAACCTACAAAACTGCAGTGCTTCAGGACGCCTAATCAGCAGCTCCTTGCTCAGGAAAAAGGAGTGTTGGACTTCGTCTTCACTCCCCTCACTTCAGTGTGTAGGCCTTCTCCCTCCAACTTGAGGAATATCAGTAAAATACTTCCACTGCCTGGGAAAACAACCTTCCATCTTGTGCAAAAGGCCAAAGATCCTGGAGGATTCGATGACTTTAGTTTGCTCACACACTACGCATGTACCATGTAGGCTGTACATGCCAACACACACTTGGGATGTTAGCACTAGAATCTGGGTAAATGCACAGAAAGAAAAGTTTACACATGTGAGCAAGTAGGCCTCCACTTCTATAACACAGATAAAAAGATCTGGTCACAATTATTTGTTCACAAAATAGGATATACTGAGACCACTGCTTTAAGTACTAAATCAGTGACCGGTACAGTAGTCCCCTGACCGTACAATGAGGGCATGCTTGGTTCACCCTTCTGGGCAGGATAGGTCCAAGATCTCTCCTGTCTAGAGACAGGTTAGGCCTCTGCGAACACACTAGATTAGTGTGAGGCTAGGGCTAAAATCAAAACACAGACTACTAAATACCCACATTTGGGCAGTCAGGACAAAGAAAGAACTTTACACCATGTAGGGGGGACATAGCCATCCTATTAGACTCTCCTCCTAGGTAAGATTATCCAGAACCTTACTCCACCATGCAAGATGTCCATTTGTCGGATTGGCAGAACGGACTGGAATGTCCATCTGCATTCCCATGACTTATTCCAACGTTGTCCTTCACCATGAAATCTAGACTGCGCAAAGAGATAGACAGCCTAAGCAACGTGAGATTTTCACCCTTCATTGCCATCAACCACTTGAATCGTTTGTGATCTGTATGTACCACAAAGCTAGTACCAGAACCTTCTCAAAGCCCACCCAGAGGCAAAGCATTCTTTCTTAATGGCTGGTATATTCTGTTCTCTTGACAGCAGCATATAACTAATAAACACCACAGGGCTCTCTACCATAGTCATAGGTTTGAGCCAGTACTGCTCCAACTCCCTTGTATGAAGAATTTGTCTGTAATATGAAGGTTTGACTGCAGTCATGGGTGCCAGTAAAGGATCCTTGCACAGTGCTTTATTCCGTTCCTAAAAAATGCTTTTTGACTGTCTTCAGTCCGTATCACCTTCTTGAGTGTTGTAAATAGGAAAACTATAGCCCATTTGTTTGCCAAAAAGTCCAGTAGTAACCATTGTGCCCTAGAAAGGCTGTCACTTTTTTTTGGGTTGTGGGCATCACCTGCTTCCTCAGAGACTGCATTTGTGCATCCAACGGGCTCAACTTCCTGTTACACACCTGATGCCCAAGGTATGCTACAGTGGCTCCACTGAGCCCTTGGTTGACTTGGTCAGTCCCCACCCCATCCACTATATCTTGACTGGCACCTGTTCTAGGTGTTTTAGGTGGTCCTCCCATGAAATGCTAAACAACTCACTGTCATACAGGTAGACCACAGAGAACTATTTAAGCCCTTACTGAATGTATATAACCAAGTACTGAAAAGCATTTCTGATGGATACAACTACCTGTGGATTCCTCACCTTATGAATTCGATCCTTGCGCCAGCATCCGACGGAAAGTTTCTTCCTAGCTGTCTACGTCAACGAGGACGTCATAATGGCACGGCTCCACGTGACTCCGTCTGACGTCAACATGCCAGTAAGAGGTCCTCGTCGGCGTACTGACGTCAGTTTTTCCTTTTTCCGTGCTTCGACGCCAACGGTTTTTCTTCCTGGCCCGTTGGTAACTGTAACGATTTCTCGAAGTTACAATGTCGCCTCCGAAGAAGTCCGGTTTTAAGCCGTGTAGGGAATGCGGGGGTCGGATGTCAGTGACCGACCCCCATTCGGACTGTATTTGGTGTTTAAGCTCCGAACATGATGTGGAAGGTTGTTCTTCGTGCCAGAGCATGAATCCGAAAGCTCTGAAAGAACGCGAGGCGAAGCTCTTCTTAGCCACGGCAAAGAAGAAGGAACACAAGAAAGTTTCCTCCAATGCTTCTCCCCAAAAACATAAGAAGCGGCGTCATCATGACTCTCGGCGCCGTCATGACTCTCGGCGCCGTTCGGAGCGGAGCCGATCGAGGAGTCGGTCGAGGTCTCGTTCATCTCGGCGCCAGAAGACGTGTGAGATGAGTCCTACTGTCACGCCTCAGCCGGAGAGTCCGGGGTTGTTACCGGAGCCTTCAGTCTATGAGGTCACTCAAGGTAGTCCTCACTTTTCACCGGCGCCGAGGGATCCTGATGTTCACCAGACATCTGCACAGCAGTACCCAGCTTTCCCGACTCCAGGGACGGATCCGGCCGCATTTTTGAATGCGATGTATGCTGTTTTTCAATCCATGGCCCCTGCTGGTGCACCGGCGGGTCCCACGGGGCCGTTGGCATTCAATTTGGGCTCGCCGGCGTCGTACAGGGCTTCTCCATTCATGCCCTTCTGCCCTACAGAGTCTGGTGGTCCAGTGCCGGGGGTCTCCCCTGGCAGGAGTCCTTCGCCTGGGACCGTGGATCCGTCTGCTTCTCATCCGACTCCTTCTCCGCGCCATCCGGCATCATTAATGGCCTCATCCAAACCGGCTCCATCTCCTTCCGTTCATTCGGCTTCGAGGAGGTCATCTGCCGACGGCTCCGACGCCGGTTGAATCTAGGAGCCTTCCTGAACCGGTTCGGGGTCTGAGATCGTCAGCGTCGATGGAGTCCTTGTCGACGCCGGCTCTGGAAACTCATCTTAGATCTCGAAGGAAGGCATTGAGGCTTCTGGAGGAGGAGGAATACAGAAGGCTTGAGGAAGGTGAGATAGAGCCTTCTGATGACTTCCAGGGGCTTGCCACTGCAAGTGGTTTGGATACTTCCCCGGAGTGGGACATTGCGTCTCCGGGGGAGTTTACTGAGGAGGCCGCCTCCTTCCATGCTGTGGTGAGGAAGGCAGCTGATTACCTGGATTTGCCTTTGTCCACGGCAGAAGTAAAGACTAACCTGCTCACAGAGGTTCTTCATCCATCTTCCTCCAGTGCTGACCCTTTGCTGCCTTTTAATGAGGCTTTGACGGAGCCTATTTTAGACCTATGGAAAAAGCCGGTGACATCTCCTGCTGTAAACAGGGCAGTGGCAAGGAGGCATAGAAGTGCCCCAGGAGATCCAGTTTTTCTGTCTCGTCACCCGACTCCGGAGAGCTTGGTGGTTCAGGCATCATGTTCTGCAAAGTCTGCCCCCGGTACATTCCCAGGTGTTCCGACGGACAGAGAATCCAAGAGGATGGAGCAGTCCTCAAAGAAAATATTCTCCTCTTGCAGCATGGCCCTAAAAGCTACCAATTCCACCTGTGTGCTAGGCAGATATATCCATGCCCTAATGGACTCTGCTAAGGAGATGCCAAAAGATCTGCCACAGGAAATGCAAAAATCTTTTGGGTCCCTGTTCTTGGATGCACAAGCTGCTGCGCAGCAGATTATACAATCTGGCCTGGATACCACGGATTCCATTGCCAGGGCCATGGGAACATCGGTGGCTACGAGAAGGCATGCCTGGTTAAGGTCTTCGGGTTTCTCATCAGATGTACAATCCACTTTAATGGACCTTCCGTTTGATGGGGAAAAGCTGTTTGGGGACAAGGCAGACTCTGCCCTTGAACGGTTTAAGGACTGTCGGGCTACAGCTAAGTCCCTGGGTTTGCAGGCCCCTTCTACTACATCGTACAGACCTTTTCGTAGGTTTCGAGGATTTGTTAGAGGCTCTGCCTTTCGAAGGTCTCAATCTTATGCCCAGCAACCTGCCAATCCGCCCTATCGTGCCTTCAGAGGGCGGGGTAGGGGTAGGGCTAGAGGTCCAGCCCAGCAGCTCTCTTCTTCTTCATCCTCCCCTAGTGGACAACAGCAGAAGCAGCCCTAGTTTTCCCCACTTTATCAGTCATACGTCTCCTGTAGGGGTAAGATTGAGTCTTTTTCCTCAGAAATGGAGGTCAATTACAACAGACTCGTGGGTGCTAGGAATTGTGGAAAAAGGCTATGCTCTCCCCTTTCAGGAGTTTCCTCCTACCTTTCCCCCCCCCGTCCCTCCTTTTGTTCAGAAGACCATCTTCTGTTGTTGCAACAGGAGGTTGTCACCATGTTGGCAAAGGGCGCTATAGAGTTGGTGCCATTGCAGGAAAGAGGTCAGGGGTGTTATTCAAGATATTTCCTGATTCCCAAAGTGGACGGTCGGTTGCGGCCGATCCTAGACTTGAGGATTTTTAATTTGTTCCTCAAGCAGGAAAAATTCTAAATGCTGACCCTAGCGCCGGTGCTTTTGGCGTTGAACGAAGGAGACTGGATGGTGTCTGTCGGCTTGCAGGACGCGTACTTTCATGTTTCCATAATCAAGTCGCACTGGAAGTATCTCCGTTTTGTGGTCGGATCGCAACATTACCAGTTTGCGGTCCTTCCGTTTGGACTTACTTCAGCACCCCGGGTCTTCACAAAGGTGATGGCAGTTGTTGCAGCACATCTCAGAAAGAGGGAGGTAGCGGATTTTCCCTACCTGGACGATTGGTTGATCAAAGCCAAGTCTCCAGAGATTGTGTTTTCTCATCTGCGAATGACAACACAGTTGTTGTTCGATCTGGGTTTTTCGGTGAACGTACCCAAATTTCACCTGGAGCCCTCTCAACACCTCCTGTTCATAGGGGCAGTACTGGAAACGACAAAGTTTCAGGCCTACCCCCTGCCTCAGCGGGTACGGGACATTCAGGTGCTGATTCCTTTGTTTCAAAGTGGAGCGGCAGTTCCAGTCCTCAAGGTCTTACGCCTGCTAGGTCTGTTTGCTTCTTGCATTCTGTTGGTCACTCATGCTCGCTGGCATATGAGGGCTCTTCAGTGGTGGCTCTGCAGACAGTGGTTCCAGCACAAGGGGGATCTCAGGAATTCAATAAAGATCTCCAGGGACGCTGTAGCGGATCTTCTTTGGTGGGCAGAGGACGGCAACCTTTCCCAAGGAAAACCGTTTTCACTGCCTCCTCCAGTGGCCACAGTGATTTCGGATGCTTCCACTCTAGGGTGGGGAGCTCATCTGGGGAACCTGGAGATCAAGGGTCATTGGTCTCCAGCGGAACAGATGTTGCATATCAATCTGTTGGAATTGCGGGCGGTACGTTTGGTGCTCAAGGCCTTCCTCCCTTCCCTTCGCGGTCAGTCAGTTCAGATCCTGACGGACAACACTACCGCGATGGGGAATATAAACAAGCAGGGAGGAGTGGGGTCGTATCTTCTTTGCCGAGAAGCCCTCCGACTCTGGTCCTGGGCTCAGGACCATCAGGTTTGCTTGATGGCAAATCATTTGGCCGGAGCGTTGAATGTACGTGCGGACGTTCTCAGTCGTCACTTCTCATTAGATCACGAGTGGCGTCTCCATCCGGATCTAGTTCTTCACATCTTCGAGATGTGGGGTACTCCTCAGGTGGATTTATTTGCCACTCGGGAGAACGCGCATTGCCCGTTATTCGGCAGCCTCCAGTATCCGATGCAAGGGGCGTTGGGGGACGCGTTTCAGATGTCCAGGAGCGGCCAGTTGCTTTACGCGTTTCCCCCCCATACCCTTGATTCCTCGGGTTTTGAGGAAGGTTTGTCCAGACCGGGCCCAAGTCATATTGGTGGCACCGGACTGGCCGAGAAGGGTATGGTATACAGACCTACTTCAACTCTATCAGTGCCCTCCGCTCAGTCTCCCGCTCAGGGCAGATCTCCTCTCTCAATCGCAGGGGCAGGTTTTACACCCCCACCTCCAGAGCCTGCACCTTCATGCCTGGAGATTGAACGGGGCAACCTGAGTTCCTTTTCTCTCCCACCGGATGTAGTGGATGTTATACTATCGTCCAGGCGACACTCCACTAAATCTATTCATGCCAAAAGGTGGGCAAAATTTGTGCTGTGGTGTGGAGAGAACCCAAAAGATCCCTTAAAGGCCCATCTTTCAGATGTACTTTTGTTTGTTCTTAGTTTGGCGAAGAAAGGCTGTGCTATAGCTACAGTTAAGGGTTATTTGGCAACTCTGTCGGCGTTTCTTTGCCTTCCGGACCAGCCATCTTTATTCAAGTCTCCGATTGTACATAGGTTCCTTAAGGGTTTGGTGAATAGCTTTCCTCTTACTCCTTTTCACATGCCTCAGTGGGACTTAAATCTTGTTTTAACATTCTTAATGGGTTCGCCTTTTGAGCCCATGCATTCATGTCCATTGAGATATTTAGCCTTCAAGACTGTTTTCTTAATCGCAATTACTTCTGCCAGGAGGATTGGAGAGCTTCAGGCACTTTCCGTAAAGCCTCCTTTTACCATGTTTTTCCCTGATAAAGTGGTTCTAAAAACCAGGGCTGCTTTTCTACCGAAAGTTGTCACCCCTTTTCATATAGGGCAAAATATCACTCTTCCTGCGTTTTACCCTCCTCCCCACCCGTCTAAAGAAGAAGAGAGACTCCATAGGTTGGACCCTAAGAGGGCCCTGAGTTTTTACCTCGAAAGGGCTAAGGACTTTTGTTTAGATGAGCAACTGTTTGTTGGATATGCTGGTCAGCAAAAGGGCAGAGCGGTTCAGAAAAGGACACTCTCCAGGTGGGTCATCTTGTGTATCAAGATCTGTTACTCTCTAGCAAAAAAGGTCCCTCCTGAAGGTATCAGGGCCCACTCTACTAGAGCTAAATCTGCATCCTCAGCTCTGGCGAGGGGAGTTCCATTAATAGATATATGTAAAGCGGCAACTTGGGCGTCCCTCCATACTTTCGTGAAACATTACTGTTTAGACTCTGAGATGAGGAGGGATGGTCATTTTGCTCACTCGGTATTGCAGGATTACTTAGTGTAATCAGGCGGGCACCCACCACCGAGTGCGGTACTGCTTGGGACTCTATTCATAAGGTGAGGAATCCACAGGTAGTTGTATCCATCAGAAGAACAAGTTACTTACCTTCGGTAACGCTTTTTCTGGTGGATACACTAACTACCTGTGGATTCCTCACCTTATCCTTGCGCCAGCTTGTTCTTTTCAACCAAAAGGGTGTTCCCTTAAACTGAAGTCGCCCATCTGGTGTGGAAAATGTATTCTTCTCCTTGGCACTAAGCGTTAAAACAATCTTCCAGTAGCCACTGGTCAGGTCATAGGTGCTCAAGTACCTTGTACCACCCAGCTGTTCACCAGCTTGTTGGCTCTTGTGATCGGATGTCCATCTGAGACTTCATTCAGGGCCTGGTGTCCACATAAAAGTGGAACTCTGGTTAACCTTGCTTGGGCACCATCCACTGGGCTAGCCCAAGGGCTGTAGGATGGCTCATTTATTCTCAGGTCCAACACATTCACCACTTCTGCCTTAATACACTCCTGGACTAAATCACACATGCAATTAGTCTTGCCTTTGTAATGCAGATTATCTCCTGTGTCTTCATTATCACAGATGGGTGCTAACCTTGGAGTAATTGAAAACAGGTGGGGAAATCTTCCCAATACCTCCATACGCTCTTTCTGTTGCTCACATGTTAACTCAGAGACAGGTTATATCCCTTCCACAGATCCATCCTTCATGTTACTATCCAATAAATCGAGAAGAGGCTCACTGTCTTCTCCAGCTCTCTCTTCCATAGCCATTATATTCACTATGTAATCTCCCAGAGGTGAGGTTTAAGCCAGCTCATATAGAACAACTCCCTTGGTTCCCTTGTGGCATCCTTGTCCACCAAAAAGTACAGAAAGTACAAATCTGTTAGAGACTTCTAGTTGCAGATTCCTTGACTTATGAATTTCCCCAGGCATTAGCCTGGATCCTGAGATTTTTCTTGAGCAGTACCCCTGCGTGCAGTTAGGTGGTGTCATTCGGCTCAGCGTCAGTCATTGCGTCATTGTGGGTCCTATATTGGTGCCATCCTGGCCTCCTGATGTCAGTTCTTTTCTTTCTGCACCAGCCAGCACTGATCGGAAGAGAGCTACCCCTCAGTCAACTTTTGACTGACTTTTTTAGACTTTGTTGAAGATTTGTCGTGTTGTATAACTCCTGATGCATGGAGGATGTCCTTTAGGAAGACTGGATTTAAGCCCTGCGGGTCTTGTCATTAGGCAATATCGATGATGGATCTGCACCGTGGTTGCCTTTGGTGTCTGGGGCGCAACTATGACCCAAAGTCGTTCTCTGAATGCCGGGCCATCAATACAAAGGCTTTGAGGGAGCAGTCCCTAAAGCGGATGGCGGCCTGGCGCTTTACTCCGTGTCTCAGTCGAGAGGAAGGTCTTGGGATCGGTCGCAGAACCCTGCCATCTTCTTCGTCCCATTCCAAGTCCTCTGGCCGTTTGGTTAAGTCGAGGCATAAAAAGAAGGTGAATCGTTTTTCAACTTCACCCCGTCCATTCCAACAAGACGAGGGAAAAAGTGTTGTCAATTGAGGCCTCCATCTGCTGAGCCTAGGTCGGGACTGACTTCATGCTTCCCAGGGTTTCCGGGAGCCAAAGCAACACCTGGCCAGCTAAAAGATTTTTATGAGGCCGTGCACGTCGAGCCCAATGGAGTCATAAGGGGCCCCTTTAGGTTCCGCACCAGCAGCTTTGGCCTCTGTTCCAAGGGACTCTCATGGATCCTTTCATGGATCTGAACTAGTGCCAGTCATATCACAGCGACCTTCCCCCACACCAGTTCCTATGCCAGTGCTCCAGAGCGACGCTGGTCCCATCCACATTGCTGACTCCAACACAGAGCCAGATGGGTGTCGTACGATGCCGATTCGAGCGCCGGCAGAGGCCTTGCCCCCTCTTTCAGATCCTGAGCCTTATTAATATGGCCTTGGTTATGGTGAGGAAGGGGAGGGTTCGCTGGACCCTTTAGAACACCAGCTCCAAGACCCATAGTCTGATGTACGGACCTGGGTAAAGCCAGTGGGCCGGATACCTCCCTAGACACTGGCATGCTCTCCCCCACTGTGGCTATGGAGGAGGATGCTTCATATTTGGTGGTGGTGCGGAGAGCATCCCTAAGTTCTGGACCTTGAGCTGCCTTTGGTGGCAGTTAGGGCTAACCTCCAGACAGAGGTACTTCACCTCTGAATACCTGCTCCCCTTCAATGAAGCCCTTACGGACGTCCTTCTGGGTACTTGGTCCAAACCCAGCACAAGGGCTCCTGTAAACAGCACTATTCCCGCCACCATCACCCTGTACCGGGTGACCCACATTTCCTGAAGCAACTATCCATCCCTGAGAGCTTGGTTATCCAAGCTTCCACTCCCCAGGGCATCCACACCCCCAGATAGGAAATCAAAGAGGCTGAATACAATTGGGAAGATGTTTTATTCTGCCAGCCTGGCATGTGATCCGTGAACACTTCATGCTTTTTGGGCTGTTATTCCCACACACTGTGGGATACGGCGCAAGTGCTGCCACAGGTCTCGGAGGAGGCCTGGGCTGTACTCTCCCAAGCAGCTGTTGATGGGAGAGACCCAGCAAAGTTCACAATCCGATGTGGACTGGACAGGACTGCCTTACTGAATAGAGCGTTTGAAACGACACTGGCCCTTAGGCACCATGCCTGGTTGAGGATGTCTGGCTTTTTAAGGGCTATCCAATCTAAAGTTATGGACATGCCCTTTGATGGCAACCATCTCTTCGGAGGGAAATCAGACTTTGCTAGAGTGCTTCAAGGATTCTCATGGTACGGCAAGGACCTTGGGCCTCGCAACAGCCCCTCGCCCCCCCAGTCTGCTTTTTGCCCCTTTTGTGGCTATGGAAGGGGTGCACAGCCCCATCTGTTCCCCTCCAGCCACAGTGCTGTGCACGTTGCCCAGCATCTGCATGGCTGGAGCTGTGGGATCTACGGTCTTCGTGAATCAGGGAGCCATCGGTCTGGCCAGTATTCCCTCCACCCCCCCAACTCCCCAGCCACCTCTGCAGCTGCCTCCAAACCTTCCTAGTCTGACACTTCCCTACCAGGGACTAGTCGGAAGCAGAATCCTCCATCACCTGCTCAGCTGGCAGTCCATCACATCAGACAGGTGGGTTTTGCAGGTAGTCAAAAGGGGCTACTCCCTCCCCTTGGAGACTACCCCTCTGTCCATTCCACCATCTACGATCAAATGACAGAGAATCACTTGGCACTTTTCTGAGAGGAATTAATGGCTTTCTTGACCAAGAGAGCCATAAACAGGGTCCCTGTTCCCTAAGTAGGTTGTGGTTGTTATTCCTGCTACTTTCTAGTGCCCAAAAAGAACAAGGCCCTCGGTCTTATCCTAGACCTTTGGTTCCTCAATCTCTTTCTCAAGAGAAGTTCAAAGTACTCACTCTGGCACAGGTTCTATCTGCCCTGGAGACTGGATGGTAGCGCTGGACTTGCAGAACACCTATTTCCATATCCCCTGTCCTGCCTGCCCACAGATGCTACTTGTGGTTCACGGTAGGCCACAAGCACTTTCAATTCACTGTGCTTCTCTTTGACCTTACCAGCATCGCACTGGTGTCGGCCAAGGTGATGGCAGTGGTTGCAGCTCATCTGCACATATCAGGGGTTTCAGTCTTTTCCTCGAACTCAGGCCTCCTTTATACCTTTCTGCCCATACCACTTCTGCCCAGAGTTCTTAAGAAGATCAAGAACGACCAGGCCCAAGTAATCCTTGGGGCTCCAGACTGGGCATAAAGAATCTGGTATCCCGAGCTACTGAGCATGGCCTTCGATTATCCGATCAGACTGTCCCTTCAGGAGGTACTTCGGTTGGAGTGGCAGTGGAGGGTTCTACACCTGAACCTTTGCAGTCTTCACCTTCTTGCTTGGAGATTGAGTGGCTGCAGTTGATAACATTACAGACTTTGGGCAGAAGGTCAGAAGCTATCTTGGCAGCAAGGTGCCTCTCCACCAAAACGGTAAACGTCTGTTGTTGGAAGGAATTTGTGGCTTGGTGCACGGACAAGTCTGTTGACCCCCTTTCTGAGGTTCTCTTGTTTATACTTTCTTTGGCCCAGGAAGACTGCTATGGGTGCTCACAAAGGCTACTTATTGGGTATCGCTGCATTTTTTAGGTTGCCTGATCAGCCTTCCTTGTTTAAATCTCCAATTGTAAATAGGCTCCTCAAAGGCCTTACTCATATGTTTTCTCCATTCATTATGCCTAATGGGATTTGAATTTAATTTTGACATTTCTGAAGTGCGCCCCCTTCGAGCCTCATCACAAATGTCCTCTCAAGCTTCCCTCTTTCAAAATAATCTTCCTTGTGGCCATTACATTTGCCCACAGGGTGACTGAGCTGCGGCCGTTATCATCAAAGCCACCCTACTTTCCATCTACCCTGACAAAGTGGTGTTTCGCACTACGGCTTTCTTTTTGGCAAAAGTGGCCACACCCTTTTATGTAGGCCAATCCATCACCTTGCCTACTTTTTACACCTCCCACATCCTTCTAAGGAAGGGGAGCTACTCCACCACCTGGGCCCAAAAAGAGCATTGGCGTTCCACTTTGATCATAGAAAAGAATTCCGGGTGGATGATAAACTCTTTGTCTATTATGTGGGTGCAAAAAAAGGTTGGGAAGTACAGAAGCAGACCTTCTCCCAATGGGCAGTACTCTGTATTAAAATATTCTATGCACTGGCCAAGATGCAACCACCTGAGGGTTTGTAGGCTCATTCTACTGGCGCAACAGCAGCGACCACTTTGTTAGCACCCGGAGTTCCAGTCCTTGATATCTCAGGCTGCAACGTGAGCATCCTTGCACACGTTAACCAAACACTACTGCGTGGACAGTCGGGCCCGTAGGATCGAGTACTATGCCCATTCGCTCCTGCAGGACTTTCTAGTTTGACCCATCTCTGGGGATGGTATTGCTTGGGTATCTATTCAAAAGGTAAGGTATTTGCAACTAGAAGTCTCTATCAGATGAAGACGTTACTTACCTTTGGTAATACCTTATCTGGTAGAGACCTATTTCAGTTGCAGATTCCTTACCGACCCACCCATCTTTCCCATTCTGCTAACTAATTTCTAGGGATCGGGACTACCCTTTCAGGGCCTTAGTTTTGACGGAGCAGTGGTCAGTGTTCTTCATGGTGCTGCGCTTTTGGTGTTGAAAACTGTGAAAAGAAAGTGACGTTAGTGCACCGGCCGGCGCCTTTATAGGACCTGCAACACCATATCCGGCACGGGTGATGCCTACCACAAACACAGAGCTGATCATCGCCACCTAACAGCGTGCAGGGGTACTGCTCAAGAAAAATCTGCGGATCTAGACTGACCCCTGAGGAAATTTTAAAGGTAAGGAATCTGCAACTAGAATATTTCTCCACCAGATAAGGCGTTACCAAAGGTAAGTAACTTGTTCATCAGACACCTTCGGCACTAACTTATATGGACCATTCCACTTGTCTTTTAAAGATATTGTAAAATGGGCTCCAGCACTAACACCTTCCGGTCCCCACTCTACCGATTTCTGGGCATACCATTCCTTCATCAGCTATTGAACTGTCTGAAGGATTTTCTTTGCTTGACTCATATTATGTGTCGTCCACTTCCTGAGGCCAATCAAATACCCACCACATCCTTCTAAGACAACTTGAAATTTCCTTTCCGCTCTTCTCTAATCCGATTTAGTTGGCCATGCATTAGCTGTCTAAACAGAAGTTTAGAATGACTGAAACCTACTACATAATGTGGAATTTCCCTGTGTGTGAATAAGAGACAGCGGGAGAAGATTTCACTTCCTCCAGGGCTCTCTGGTAGTTCCAAACAGGCTCTTGACAGTTTTGTTAAACCTCTACAACAACCCAGTGGGTTGTACGCCTTGCAGAAGTGGGCAATCATTCCAGCTTGCTCCCAGACTCCTTATTTATGAATAGATAAGGTATGTAGCCCTGTTGGAAATGACAATCTGTGAAAATCCAAGCACAGGAAAGTCCCCTAGGAGAGTCCTCACTACCATCTTTGCAGTGTTGTTCCTCAGCAATATCTCTTCTGGATACTTGGTAGCATGGTTCACCACAACCAAGATATGTTTGAATAAAACACCTACATCTGGCAGTGGCACTAACTGCACCTTGGTTTTCCCTCTTGTCTTATCCTCAGTTGACAAGTGGGACAGATTCTACAGAACCTCTGTGTTTCTTTATGTTCCAGAAGAACAGAGGGGGATCTGACTGTCCTGGATCTTTCTGATGTCCATGTGTTCTGGTAAGGGGATTTCACACAGCCCTGTCTCAACAGGACGTTCCTGTGCTCTAATGGAACCAGAAGGCTCCTTTTAGCACCTGGCTCAGAATTAACAGGCTCACTGTAAAGCAGTCCAACCTTACGCCCACTCCCTTCCTCACCTATGCCTGGCCTTCCTTACGAAGACCCATAAATGTAGGGCACTCAACCCTGCGGAATTCCTCCTAGGTAGGTCCTCCAGCAGCTAACAATCCTTGCAGCTCGGGCAGTGAGCAGACTCCACCATTTGGCCTGCTTGGGTGTCTCATTTTCCTCTCTGTCTGGGCAAGGGTGATGAACATCATGACCAGTGTCTTCTCAAAGGCTGACCAGTTCCTCTTCTTATCTTCGTCTTGTCTAGGTAAATCTGGAACAGTATTAGTCTCTTCCTGAGACTGCTGTGCAGCTTGTGCTTTTATCATCACCGCTCATGTGGTCCAAGCCATGTAGGCTTCTGGTCCCAGTACTAAATCGAGGGAAATTAAATAATTGCCCAAATGTCATCCAACATGTTCCTCCTCTCTTACTCCTACATCAAACATGTGCCGACTTGCCAATAGTTTCTACCTCATCTTGGACGATCTCCTGGAGTTGGGGTAAGTACAAGGGGGTGCCACAAGGTAGCACCAAACTTACACCATCAGTGGCACTGGGGCAGCAGGGTGCAGAGTGCCAACACAGTGTCGGCCACCCAATGTAAGTCAATGGGGGAGATCATTCTTGGGGGAAAAAAGACTGCAGGTTCTGGCCAGGAAGCTGAAAGAAGAAAACCCACAGCTGGCCAGCTAAGTTCAAATGCCAGCAGACGTAGGGACACTGATGGTCCAGCTCCCCGAGGCCCAGGGGCTCTGGGTGCAGAGGAGCCTTTTTGCGTTGGAAACCGCTTACCAAGTAGGTCGTGGTCAGGGGAAGCTTTTGGATTGAGGCTGCATGCTTTGAGGCAGATTCCGCCAGACGTCCGCCCACTGTGGTCTTGGACTCAGAATCAATGGGGAATCTTCACAGGATTGGTGGGCCACTTGGGGCTAGGGCTGTGGCCCTCGGGTGAAAAGGTGGATCCAGAGGTGGTTTTGCAGGTTCATCAGGCAGATCTCTTCTTCTTTGAAGTTGGATTCTTTTAGATAGGTTTCATGGGAGATCTTGGTCTTTATCGACGGCAGGCAGTACTTCCAAGGCTTTGGAGGTCGCTGGGCTGCAGGGCAAGTTGTCTATTGGCGCAGGATCTTCGAGGGCTGCAGACAAAGCCGGTAGGGCTGGGGCCAAGTCAGTTGGTGTCTTCAGCCTTCTCTGCTGGTGCGACTTGTGTCCAGCTCTTCTTAGGTTGACAGGAATTTGAGTTCTAGGGTCCATGGGTGCCAGCTAAATACTGAATTTAGGGGCATTCTAGGGAGACCCTTGTGGTAGACAATGGGCTACTCACCTTTAGTGTGATTACACCCTTCTTATGACCACTTCCTTTGGAAGTGGGCATAGCCCTAACCCTATTGGCCTAATTCCCTCCAAACAAGATTGAGGAATTTAAAATGTAGTGTCCACTTCAGCTCGTCCCCCTTAGGGGTGGGATGGCATAAAGTGGGCACTCCTCCTAATGTAATTATTGTTCCTGCCTGTGCTGCTGCCAAAAGTGAGGTTAGGACAGGGGGTTTGGTCATCACCATCTGATGAGACCTGGGTCGAATTACAAGAATGGTGAGGCCTTTGAAGTGCCCCCTGCCATGCTTCCCGTGAATGTCCATCCTGCCTGGTAGAGGAGGTCACACCTCTGCCCAGAGCAGGTCTTTGTCCTGAGTCCTCGAGAACATTGACTGTCACCTAAAGGGGCCAGAACTCTAAGGTGGCTGCACTGGTTTTGACAAGGCAGTGCCCACGCTAGCAATTGGTAGATTTTTGTGGGGCACCTCTAAGGTGCCCTCTGAGCACATGTATTAATAAATCCATCACTGGATTCAGTGAGGGTTTATTAATACGAGATGTTTTATACTAAACATCCCTATTGTCAGTGAAGCCATCATGTAGCTAGGGAACTTGTAATGACCAGTGACCAGCACATGTACTTAAAATGGCTTCCCTGTTCACATAGTATGTCTGAAAATCGACAAAGTCATACATGGGCATATCTGCTCATGCAGTTACGCCCTCTGTAGGAAGCTGGCCTGGTGTTTGGTGAGTACCCAAGGTACCTACATCTTATACCAGGTCCAGGTATCCCCTCTTAGTGAAGTGTGGGCAGTGTCTAGAAGCCAGGCTCTCGAGGTAGCTGTAGATGAGCAGACAAGGCTTATCTATGAAACATGCAAAGCCCATATAGCACCACTGTAGTCAAACAGCACTTACACACATGAAAGAAACACTTGGTTGTACAAAAATAAAGGTACCTTATTTTTGGAACACAACTCCACAAAATACTAGAATGGTAACTCTCCAATAGGAGGTAAGTATTACACTAAATATATACACTAGCAATCAGAAATATGCAAAGAAAAGGTTAGAAAACAGTGCAAATAGCAAAAACAATAGTGACCCTGGGGGAGCACAAACCATACATTAATAAAATGGAATGCGAACACAGGACCCCCACCTAGGTAAGTGAAATGTGTAGAGGGGAGCTGGGGGTGATAGAAAACTACAGAGGTAAGTAACACACCACCCCCAGCGACCAGTAAAGCAGGAGTAAATCACTGGATTTTGCCAAACCACCCAAAAGGAGGAAAAGAAGATACCCAGAGAAGACTGCATGAAAACCAGCAGTGGATCCCTGAAGAAAGAAGACCTGTGGAGAGAGGGGACCAAGTGCAAGATTTACAGTGGACTCCAGGAGGAGTAGGAGCTACTACCCACCCAGCTGTACTTGCAGGAGTTGGTCGACGGTGATGAAGAACATGTCAGCACTGCAGCTCTGGAGCCGGAGAAGAGTTCCAGGTGGATGCAAGAGATGTCCCACGCTGGAGTGAAGATTTCAGACAGGTGTTGGTGCAGGCATTCCACAAACAAACCTTGGCAAAGGGAAACTTGCGGTTAGTGGAAAAGTGGTGCTGTCGGGGACCAGCAAGGCCCAGGAGGACTCAACCTGGGAGAGGGAGCCACAGAAACCCTCAGCATTGCAGAAAATACACAGGAGCAGAGGCAGCACCCACAGGAGTCCTACGGGGTGGGGACACAGGAGTCACTGAAGGAGCCCACACGGCACTACAAAAGAGGATCTCACGCTGCCGGAGAACCACACAGAAGGCTGTGCTTTGCAGGAAGGCGTGCTGGGGGCTGGAGTTGCACATTGCTTGAAGATCCCTTGTAAGAGATGTCAACAAGCCTTGGCAGCTCCAAAAGCACAGTGGACAAAGATACTGTCCCCGCCCAAGCCAGTCACACATTTTTCCAAAGGGAGAGGGTGTTACCTCCCTTTCCCAAAGGAAATCCTTGTTCTGCCTTCCTGAGCTTCATCAGATCAGGCAGTAGGAGGTCAGAAACCTGTTGAGGGGTGGCAGCAGCTTGGGCTTCCCGGAAAACCCAGTAAGACTGGTGGTAGTAATGCTGGGGGTCCTCTAAGAAGCCCCCAGAGTGCGTGGAATCATACTTCCAATACTTGCAACAGTATTGGGGTATGATTCTGACATGTTTGATAGCAAACATGCCTAGGTTTGGGGTTACCATTATGTAGATGCAATAGGTAGTGACCTATGTCCAGAACACGTCTAAAATGGCATCCCTGCACTCACAAAATCTAGGAAAATGGATCTGGAGTTTGTTGGGGCACCTCTGCTAGTGCAGGGGTGCCCTCACACACATGTAACTGCACCCTGCCTTATGGGCCGAGAGGGCCTGCCATAGGGGTGACTTACAGTGACATGGTGCAGTGATCTGGTAGTGAAAGGGTGCATGCACCCTTTCATGCAGGCTGTAATGGCAGGCCTACAGAACACTTTGCATGGGCTCCCTATAGGTGGCATAATACGTGCTGCAGCCCATACGGATCCCCTTGTACCCCAATGCCCTGGGTACCTATGTACCATATACTAGGGACTTATATGAGGTACCAGTAGGCCAAATGTGGGGTGAAAAAGGTTCCAGCAACCAAGTTTAAAAGAGAGAGCATAATCACTGGGGTCCTGGTTAGCAGGATCCCAGTGAACAAAGTCAAACACACTGACAAACAGGCAAAAAAGTGGGGGTAACCATGCTAGAACGAGGCTACTTTCCTACACCATCCCATATAATACAGTGCTGGAAGGCCTGTTAGAGGGGTGACTTACATATATTGTATGGAGTGTAAAAAAGGGACAAGTGTACATGGACTGTGTGCCATGTTGTGGTTTCATTTTAGTTCTGCACCAAGACACGCAGACTGTGAAAGCAGAACTATGTGCCGTTAATGAGAGGTTCCCTGAGGATGTCACAATTTGCGCTGCAGCCGTTTAGGTACTTCCTTTAGTACCATCTCCTAGGTACCAAGGGTTCCATTTACTAGGGACTTACATTAGTAGCTAAAGGTTTGGCAATTGGGGAAAACGACTGTGTAGTTTTGGGGAAAGAGATCTGGGACTGGGGACCTGTTTAACAGGGGCCCAGTGTACTTTCCGTCGAAATTGCACCAGAAACCAGGCATAAAAGTGGGGTAAGGAGGTGTGTTTGGGTGTGGGGGTGTGTGACCATGTCAAAAGATGCACTTCCCTGCAGCGTGTAGTGTAATGAAAATTTAAATCAGAAATGGCCTATGGAGCCAAAGTGGGATGTGTCCTCATGCCTACTCTCTGAATGGACTACCATAAAAGGACTGAAGAAAGAAAAAAAAGCTTGTCACTCAGGAAAGGAGTTGCTATGTAGCTTTGTGAATAGGCCCAAAAAGAGGGTCCATTATTTTTATAAAATGAGATTAATTTCTGGTGGAAGAGACATTCTTCTGATTGCTGGAAATATTTTTTTCATCCTTTTCAATATGCCTTTATTTACTCGAGCCTTAAAAAAAGAAGGCTGATTTGGAGATCTCCTGTAGGGCGTAATAGCTGCCAAATGTACTTTAACAGATGAACATTGCAGTCTAGATTGTACCAAAGGTAGCTGGTAGGATCAAATAACATCCTCTTGGCTGACAATAGGGTTGTGACCATTGTTAGACACTACAAGCAGAATCATTTCGACTTCATGGAATAATAATACCTTGTTGATGGACATTTGGCCCCTTTTAATATCTCCATGCAAGTAGGTGGTATGTTTACATGTCCATATTGCCTAACTTCTGGAGCCGTGCTGCCAAATACAGCCAGGTTAAGGTCGAATGTTGGACTTGCCCTTGTAGTCTGGTTAGTAGATTATGTTTGGGTGGCGACCTCATGTTTGGTTTGATGGACACTTGAAGCAGATCAGAGTACCAGCATTATCTCTGCCAGTCTGGAGCTTTTAAAATGATCTTTCCTGGGGATTTTGTCAGTATCTCTTTAACAGAAGGAATTGAGGGTATTGGAGGAAAGGATTACCTTCTACATAAGTCTTCTAAAGGGCTTTGTCCGTTGATCACTGTTCTGGTTGCCTGGGTGCAAAGTCTAAGCATTTTCTCTTATGTGCAGTTATGAAGATGTCTAAAAAAGATGTCCCCCTCTTTTTGAAGATCTGTTCTTATAGCTAGTTGTCCAGGACCCATTTGTGTTTCTCCTCATAATAGCGAATGAAAAAGTCTGCTTCTGCGTTCATCAACCTGGGGATGTGGATCACTGTTTTGTATAATGGGTGGATGGATAAATGGTGGATAGTGGCCAAGACTTTGCGTCTCCTTGCTTATTGATATAATACATGGGAGGTGGTGTTACCTGTCTGAATCCTGATTGTTGTACAGGGACAGAAATAATTGTTAGAGGGCAAGGTGAACTTCCCTCAGCATAAGAAGGCTTAAGTTATATATGTATTATCTATTCATGGTCACTATCTTTGAAATAACAAATGACTCAAGTGAGCACCAAATCATGTCAGAGGTGCATCTATCACTATTGTTTGAAAGGGAGGTGCTTTCTGGAAGCGCCTCCCCTGGAGAAGATTTTGACTGCTGCACCAGCACTGTAGAGACTGAATAAATGCAGTAGTCAATATCTGATAATCTTCCCAATTGTTCATCTTTGGACACTATTGCTTGTCCAGATACTGTTGTATGGATCTCATTTATATGCAAGCATTTGCTACAATGTAAATACAAGATATTGTAGAGCCTAGGCGTGAGGAAATGTGTCTAGATGTTGAATTATTGGCTCTCTTATGATTGTAGTCCATTCTTTCTGATGCCAAGAAAACATTACTGCCCTACCAGTGGCAGTGGGAAATGGGGAAGGTGGAAATAAGGTTGGTATTGTCTGTCCCCTGAAAACTTTCTTCATCTAGGGCTTGTGTGGCTTTGAGGTTATCTTGGCTGAAAGTTTTTGATATTGATAAATTTGGCTCTGTGGTTATTGATGTTCCTGATGAAAGTGCCACCGAGTGGATTTAACCCTCTGTTGGTGGATCTGTGGTATTTTGCCTTACACTGCTGTCAGAAAATCTTTTTCTTTTCTTTCAAATCCATTGTCTTACTGACCTCTGCTTTATTCTTCATTTTAACATCTTCATCATCGTTATGATGAGTAAACATATAGAGATGAACCTGACAAAGGAAGATTGTTAACCTTCAGTTGAGCTTCTGGCTGAAAGGTAGGATTGTACTGAATATCGACATGAAGAATATCTACCTACAAGAATACTGAATGCAGACTATCGAGGGACATAATTTTGAAAGGTTACATGCTTGTAGGTAAGTATAGATTTACTGTTCCTAACTCCACATCCATGTACCTTGAAGATACATAAATTGCGGAGGTACATAAATGTGGACTTAGGTATAGAAAATGTAGACTTACCAGACTGTTTTTCTTTCAGTTTTTTTTTTCTTCGATGTTTCGTGTGCTGTATATTTTAACTTCAATATTTAGTATGCACACCTCAAGGTAGTAAGTCCAATCCAGAAAGAACACCTGCTTATGGTCCCATGGTAATAGGCAGCAAAGACTAATTCAGCAGCTTAAACAGCTGCCTTGATCACATGGTTGGTGACCAGAGAAGTTTGATTCAGTTTCTCTCTGTTACCTACCCTGGAGAGCAGTTTCACTAGCGTCCTTAAGTGGTCCAGTCATTCCACAGACTTTTCTGCGTTTATCATCCCGCCTCTGACTTTCTCTCTGTGGGGACACAGTAGTTTCTGGAGCTGAGTCATGCCTCCATCTTATTGACGTTGCAATCAGAAGATGTAGAAACCTTTGAGTTGGGGTATAGCAAGGTATATAAATCCAGGATGAATGATGGGACTTTGACCAAGGTATTGAAACCACAGAAGGAGAACGAGAGCCTTATATCATCATGGATATCATTGGAGATGATGAGTTATTTATTCTGAGTCTTGTAGAAGGAGATTGAGATTTAGTTTGATGTTGTTTCTTTGGCAACTATAGCGGTAGACTTCTTTGATGGTAATCAATGGTTATTCATAGGTGCTGACGTCAGTTTTGTTGACGTCGATCATCGGGTCATCCTTCATGCTGATGGAGATCTTATCAACATCCTCTGGTATACTTTTGATGTCATCTGCCCTCCTTCTATGGAAGGCTTATGTCTTGGTCCTTATGACGGTGCTAAGTTGATGGAGTTAACCCTTCTTAGATGGCGAGCAGGTGGATGTCGAAGCTCTTGATGCTGCAAGTAACTGGGGCGATCTTGAGCAGCACTGGGTATGATGGTATTACAGATGTTTTCTACCTTGTCTTTTGATCTCTGTATCTCCCCCGCTGGGGAGTTATTTTCATGCTCCATCTTTATTCCAGAGGGAGCATAGTGAGAGGTTTCCTCCATCCTCCTCTCCTTTTTGCTGTGCTCTTCTGCTCTCAAATCCTAGAGACTTTTGGCCTCCTAGTCCTTTAATGGCCTCTTCAACGTTTTCTGGCATATATCAGTCTTGCAGAGACTCTGAAGCTGGAAAGTATACCACACAGACCTTGTGTGCGTTACAGACCGCTTCTTTTCTTCTACTTGAAGGGCACTTCTCAAACTGAGAAGGTATTCTGACTGGGACAATCATTTATTGAACAGTACTTGCCATTCTGCTTTTCATGTCCCTGTTCTGTTTCTCTCCACTTTTTTATGACCATGCTTTATTTATGGGAAGTCACTGGGCAAGATCATGCCTGCATTTGAATAAAAGCATCTAGCAATTGCCTACTGCATTCTTTACAGGAACTGGACACTTTAAATTTATCACATGATAAATATACAGAGCAGCATATTGATGTTGTTGTTTCACTGACAGGTAACAGTCCTTTGGTTAAGTTGTGGGGGCAAGGGTCAGATGGAGCCCTTGAGTGGATGGTCTTCATGGTAGCAGCAACTTTGACAGTGACGCCAGGCCAGGTGGTCAGGTTTCATTCATATGCCATGATGGGAAGTTGAGTTGCGACACTGACAGGAAGAGTTGGGGGCCGAAGCTGCTATATATGGAGGGGATTGTGGGCCAAAGTTTCCATAAATGGTTGTGATTTTGTTAAAGAAGAAATCAGAGAGCTTGTTGCAGTGGTCTTGAGAGGAGGTTATGTTGTTGGTGGAGGTAGGAGGCGTGGTGAAATCTTTAATGGACAAGATTTTCTTGCTGCTGTCAGTGCAATCTGCAAGAGCTGCACGTTTGGTATTCTTTATCTTCTGGTGGTAATGTCTTAATGCTGATTTGAAGATGTCTTTGTCTGCAGCGTTTTCATTTGTTCATTTGCTCTCCAGTTGCTTGCAGTGGCATTTCGTCAGTTCGAGTTCCTCTGAATAGCAGCTGGCCTGTGGGTCGGCTCTTGCCTTTGGGTGGTGCTCGAGGAGAGCCAGAGTGATGTTTCATGCAGTGATCCAGCTGTTGAGGTTCTTCATTGCTTTCGGCAAGTTGCTGATGTGCTTGGAGAGAAGTGGAAGCCCACTCCTCTTCTGTAATGCATTTCCAGCTGTGACAGGCGGCTCCGGTGGTGGTAGGTCTGTAGTAGTGTGGGATGGGTATGCTGAAACATGGGTGTGTGGTCTGTACCGGTTGCATGCATGTGAGTGTGATGTGTTGTTTGGGTGGTATTTGGTGTGTAAGCGTGAGTGGGTGCCTGGTTTGTGCCAGTGAACGGGGGCAGGGTGCTGTTGGTGCAGGAGTGGTGAATGAGGGGTGTGGGAGAGTGCATAAAAACTTTCAGGAGGTGTATGGGAACACTGTGTTGTGTGATGCAGTGTGACAGCAGAGCAGCAGCATGGGTTAGGAGCACAGAGGAGTGCAGCAGGGTTGCAGTGTGTAGTGGGAGTTCCTAGGATTCCTGGCCCTCTGCACAGTCTCGGTGCATAGACACTTGCCTTTGGCTGCTGCAGCTTCCATTAAATAGGTCCTAGAATGAAGAGGAGCATAGGATACAGTGTAGGGGAACCCATTGATGTATTTTCCTGCACAGATCGTCATGGGAAATTCAGTGATGTCACTTTCTGTGCAGATGATTGATCGGAAATCTTAGTGATGTAACTACTTGTGCAGATGGGTGACGGAAAATGACGCCGTCCTTTTTGGCTTCTTCTTTTAATGACAGTTTTGTCTGTTTATTCTGAATGGTGGTCCAGTTTTGTTGCTTGTTGCACGAGAAAGATATTTTGCCCAGCAAGCCTTTCCTGTGGGCACTGCTACATTGTATTTATCAGCACTTTAAGCTTTTCTTTGTTTGCCAGATCAGTTATCGCTGTTTAACTCTCCTACACTGTTGTCTTTCTGAAAGGATTCGCCAGTTTTTTTCCCCTCTTTACCAATTGTTCTGTTTCAGTTGGACCTCAATTTGAGTCACATGCATCCAGATGTATTTACCCTTTGAACATATGCACAGTTGTCCTTTGTATCTTGTGACTCTAAAGATTGCCTGTTGTATTCTTCACTATCATTTTATAGCTAGATGTGTTTGCAAGCTGTAGGCGTTGTCTGCTCATTCTCCATTCAGTTCATTTTTTCTGGACAAGATGGTCCTGTGGACTAGGGCTTCTTTTCTACCTAAAGTAGTCACTCATTTTATGTGGGCCTTTCGATCAACCCTCCTCATCCCACCAAAGAGGTGGAGAGACTAAACTTTCTGGACCCCTACAGGGCTCTCTGCTCTTATATTGACAGGACGCAGGTGTTTAGGTGTTTAGGTCTATAACCAACTTCCCCCTGCACCAAGATCAGGTCAATTAAGAAGCGGACCATGTGCCTCTAAATTATCCTTTCTATTAAGATCTGTTATGCCCTCATCAGAAAGGAGACTCCTGAAGGCATCAGGACCCATTTCACCACAGTCAAGGCCGTCTCATCGGCACTATCGAGGGCTGCTCCTGTGTTTGATATTTGGCATAATGCAACTTGTGCTTTGGTCCACACTTCCACCAGGCATTACTGTCTCGACTCCAGAGTCCACAGATGTGGCCTTTGTGTCAGATCTTTGTTGAGCACTTACTATTTTCACAATCTCTTTAGGCCCTCCACGTGGGAGAAACTGCCTGAGGACTGATTCAAGAGGTGAGGAATCTATGGGGATAAGTGTCAATCAGAAGAACAATCTATTTACTTTTTGTTAACAAGCATTCTGGTTGACACTCTAGCTTCCTTTAGATTCCTCACCAATATCGCCTGCCTCCTCATTCTAAGGAGTGGTCATTTGACCTTAATAATGCCCTAAGCTAGTTTTGGTCCACCGCAACTGTCATTCCCTTTGGCCTCATCTCTGCAACAGTGGTAAAAAGGAGACACCAATGTTTTTGAGCAGTACCCATGCGTGCTGTAAGTGGCATTGTTCACCTTCCCGTTGGCATCCTCCTTAGTGAAAATAACGTGTACAGTGCCTATATGGACGCCACCCAGTATGCTGATGTCAGTTCTTTCTTTCCCTAACCAGATAGCACTGATCCATATAGAGCTACCTTCAGTCACCTTTTGACTGTTTTTTTTCTTGACTTTTTGCCAAACATTTTTCGAAAGATTTTCTCTCCTGGTGTGACAGAATAATTCCCAAGAAACTTTCTGGTTTCAAACCATATGGTGTCTGTCAAAGGCAAATGTCTGTGACAGACCCACAATTGGTTTGTCCGTGGTGCTTGGAAAGGGATCACTACTCCAAACCTGATAAGGACTGCTGCATCATGCACCCGAATACAATGAGGATGCATTCACTCAAACTCCCCGCTCAAGATCCCAGCCATGCGGAGGGTCCGGGACCATTTGTAGAGTCGCACCTGGTGGTGGTCATCTAGTTCGAAAACAGTGGGTAAGTCCCACTGAAAAAAGAAGTACAGGAGATCTTCAACTGCGCCACACACGTCTAAGTCTTTGGACGAGGCGCTGAAGTGACGGCACTCCTGGCCATGTGCATTGGCAGAAGAACCTGAGTCTGCTTTGCTCTGCGCTGCCCTGACTTTCCTGGAGCAAAAGTGACCACTACCCAGCTGAAGGAATTTTATGAGGGCATGCACATCATATTTGTGCAGCCCAGCCCCTCTGGAGTGCTTTTGGACCCACAGCCTCAGGAGGGGCCCTTGCTGGATCCTAATCGTGGGATACCAGCATCCCCTAGCTGATACTGAGGACTACTGGCATGAGGAGCTTACTGATGCCAGTTGGTTAGACACCTCACTGGATACTGGCTACTTCATTCTCCCTACCTTCGTTATGGAGAATGCCTCATTTGCTACGTGGTGCATAGGGTGACTGAGATCTTGGACTTTCAGTTGCCCTCATTGGCAGTCAAGATGAATATCTCGACAGGTACTTCAGTCGGAAGTTGCCCCTTCCAAACCTTTACCCCCATTTAATAAAGCCCTTACCAATGTCCTACTCAGGACCTGGTCCAAGCCCTGCACTGGGGCTCCTGTGTATAGGACAAATGCCCGCTGCCAACACCCTGCTCCTGGCAACACCAGTGGTCCAAGCTTCAACCTGTAGGGGCCCTGGTGCATCCCCTTCCACCCCACTGGATAGGGAATTCAAGAAGCTGGATACCTTTGGGAAGAGGATGTTCACTTCTGCTAGCCTTGCGCTAATGTCAATGAACATGACATGCCTTTTGGACTGATACTTATGATCTGTGATTCAGTCATGGAAGAGGTTTCCAACTGTGTCCATACCTTCGCAGCTGGCTTCCCGGCCTTTTTGTGGCCAAGAATATGTGCCCCATAGATCATGTGGGACAGGCAGGCCGAGGCTGGGTCAGTCTACCACTACCCCGGCAGCTGCAGCCTCCAAACCCCTCCTACCATCATGGGCATCCAGTGGGAGGAAGGATATGCCATCACCTGCCGCCACAGAAGGTTGATAACATCTCACCATTGAGTTTTAGAGATTAAAAGCGACGCCTTCATTCCCTTTGTGCCCACCCCTCCACCCATGCCACCCACTTATGATCAGCTGATGGAGGACCACCTCTCCTTGCTCTGTTAGGAAGTGTTGGCTCTCTTGGCCAAGTGTTCTCTCTCGAGCCGTAGAGAGGGTGCTGGCATCAGAAGTAGGTCCTGGTTGCTATTCTTGCTACTTTCTGGTGCCCCAAAATAATGAAGGCCTTCATTCTACCCTAAACCTGCTCCTTCTCAATGTCTTCCACAAAAAGAAGAAATTGAGAATTCTCCCTGTCACTCAAGTCCTGTCTGTCCTGAACCCTGGAGACTAGATGGTAGCGTTGGACTTGGAGGATGCATATGTCCAAATCCTCAACCTGCCTGCTCACATACTTTACCTGCAGTTCATGGTGGTCCAAGAGCACTTTCAGTTTGCTGTGTTCCCCTTCAAACTTACCAGCTGCCCTTGAGTGTTCACTAAGGTAATGGTGGTGGTTGTAGCTCATCTGCAGAGGTCAGGAGTTCCAGTCTTTCCCATTCTTGACGATTGGCTGTTGAAGGCTGGCTCACCATAGGCAGCCGTCTCCCACCTCCAGACTTAGGTGAAACTCCTGCAGTCGCTGGGGTTCACTATCAACGTGCCAATGTCACGGCTGACTCCCTCTCAGACGCTTCCTTTTCTTGGAGCTGCTCTGGGCACAGTGCAGTGTCGAGCCTACCCTCTGGAGCGGCAATTCCAGGATATTCAGGTTATGATACATAAGTTTCAGCCTCTATCCTTGTTTTTGTTGAACCCAGAGGTTGTTGGGCCCCATGGTTGCCTGAATCCTGCTTGTAACACATGCCCATTGGCATATGCAGGCTCTGCAGTGGGACCTGAAGTTCCAGTGGGCAGAGCATCAGGGGACTCTCTCCTACATGGCCCAAATCTCAAAGGGAACTGCAAAAGATCTGCAGTGGTGGCTGACAAACCACAGTGGCAAACCCTTCTCCCTTCTCCAAGCAGAGCTGGCTCTAGTGGCAGATGCATCACTGCTGGCATTGGGCGGCTTTTGGAAGAAGTGGAGTTCAGAGGATTTTGGTCTCTAGCAGATTCTGGGCTTCACATCAACCTGTGGGACATCAGCCTGAGCTTTGGGCAATCCTCTTGACATTGAAAGACTTTATTTCTTTAATCAAGGGTAGGCTGGTGTAGGTGTTTACTCACAATACTACTGTCAAGAGGTACTGCAACAAACAAGGCCGGGGGATCCTGTGTCAAGAGGCTCTATCTCTCTGAACATGTCTGGAACACCAGGGTATTTCCATGGTGGTTGAACACCTGGCGGGCTCTTTGAATGCCAGGGCGGAAAAACTCAGCAGACAATGCCTAATGGATCATGAATGGCACCTCCATTTGGAGGTGGTGCAAGGTTTCTTTTCTAAAGTAGGGACAGCCTTGGCCAAAAATGTTCACCACTGCAGACCATGTGTATTGTCCCCAATTTTGTGTGGTGGAGTGTCCATAAGGCTACCGCTTGGAGATGCTTTTCTTCTTGAATGGAGCTCCAGCCTACTTGTACGCCTTTCACCCTGTACCACTTCGGCCTAGAGTTCTCAAGATAAGGCGCAACTGGACTCGTATCATTCTTCTTTCTCCAGATTGGGCCTGGAGAGTGTGGTATCCCCGACATGCTTAGTAGGAGCATTGGTCCCCGATTAGGCTGCCTCTTCGAGAGGATCTTCTGTTGTAGTAATCTCCATACCATTCACCTTAATGTGTTGAGACATTTGACAGCTTTTGCCCGTCCTCCCGAAGTCTGTGATTCTGGCAGCCATGAGTCCCTCCAAGTTGGTATACTCCTGCCGCTGGGATAAATCTGTGGCATGGTGTGCATCTAAGAGCATCAATTCTCTTTATGCCCCTCTTTGTCTGGTTCTTCTATCTGAAAGAGACTTTTGGCTGCATAGTCCTTTCCTTTGAATTTCCCCAGGTGTCACACTTGACCCGGAAACCTTTGCTTGAGCAATACCCCTGCATGCATGCCCCGTCACGTGGCTCCGTTACGTTCCGCGTGGTATTGGCAGCGCCCTTGGTGCCAGATGTCATGTCATGGTCACCTATAAAGGCATCACCCAGGCACGCAGGCGTCAGCTTTTCTACCCATGCCAGTTAAAGCAGATCCGGAGAGAGATACCCCACTGTCATTTTTTGGCAGGCTTTTGTTTTTTACATTTTGCAGAGCATTTTTGAAAGTGTGTCAAGGATGACATCGAGAAAGGTAGGATTCAAGCTGTGTAGCACCTGTCACTGCGCCATGTTAGTTATGGACCCTCAGTTTGTCTACCTATGGTGTTTCAAGTGTGACCACGACTCAGTCAAGCTCGGAGTGCCAAGTTATGGTACCGAAGGCTGTGAGGGAGCGGTCCCTAGAGCTGCTTGCGGCCCGGCAGTCAATACCATCTGGTGAGACTCCTTAGAGGTCACTGTCCTGATTGAGGAAAAGGTTGCTAGACCGCTCCAGGAGCCCAAAGTCCTTTTCTTCCCACTCGAGGTCCTGCGGACACTTGGGAAAGAGGCACAAGAAGAAGTCTAAACAGACTTTGCCTCGTCTGTCAGCTGACGCAATGAGTTTGGTGCATCAGTTCCACAGAATCTATGCCTGGTTTGCCACCCACCTCCCTCCATTTACAGGAGCCGAAGCGGCCCGCTCAGGTAAAAGACTTTTACGAGGCCCCATCATGGTTTTGCGCTGGCGGCTTCAGCCATGGCTCTGATCGGGTCTCATGGATCTCAATTTGGATCGGCACTGGTCGTGCCCACGTGACCTTCTCCACTGCACGTCATGATGCCGATGTTCCTGGTGCCACCAAGGCCTGCCACTTTCTGATTACAGACGATCTGGAGCCGGAACGGTGTCACCGGCGCCCATAGATACCAGATCCGGTGCCTGAGCATTATTTTCAACAGCCAGTCATGGGAGAAGATTGGGAGGGGTCACTGGACACTTTAAAACACCAGTTATAGAGATCTGTGGACTAGTATGAGGAACTAAGAGAGGTCAGTGGACTGGACACCTCCACTGATACTAGCTTGCTCTCTCTCCCCACCGTGGCTATGGAGGAGGGAGCTTCCTATGCAATGGTGGTGCATAGGGCAGCTGAGGTCCTTGACCTGGAACTGCCCTCAGTGGCTGCCAGGACTAATCTCCTGACTGAAGTGCTTCAGCCTGGGACTTCCACATCTAAACCCCCATCCTGCCCTTTCATGAGACACCTACCGACGTCCTGCTGGGAACTTTGTCCAAGCCCAGCACAGGGACTCATGTAAATAGGACGATTGCCCGCCGCCACCATCCTACACCGGGCGACCGTAGTTTCCTCAGCCAACACACCACCCCTGACAGCTTGGTAGTCCAAGCCTTCACTTCCCAGGGCGTGTTCCCTTCCGCGTGTTCCCTTCCGCGCCCCAGGCAGGAAATCCAAGAGGCTGGACCACCCTAGGAAAAAGATGTTTTGGGATGGGTTGCGCAAGTGCTGCCACAGGTCCCGGAGTGCCGGAGAAGATGTCCCCGGAGGAGGTCAGGGCCATCCTCTCCCAAGTTTTGAAAGACTGGAGAGATGCAGCAAAATTCACCATTAGGTGCGGCCTGGATACGACTTACTCACTGCGCAGAGCAGTTTTGTCGATGGTGGCCTTACAGTGCCACGTCTGGCTGAGAATATCTGGCTTTTCAGGGATGTTCAGGTAAACCTTATGGACATGCCCTTCAATGGAACGTACTTATGTGGCGAGAATGGAGAGTGCTCTAAGGGGTCTGGGGCTGCGAACAAGTCCTTGGGCCTCTCTGCGATGCCTTGTCCACTGTTTGCTTTTCACTCCTTTTGTGGTCACTGAAGGGATGTACCAGCCACTGTCCTGCGCAAGCTCCCCAAACTATGAGAGGACGTGGTTGCGCTGCTTTCAGACCTAGAGGGTCTGGAAACCAGAAGTAATCCGCCACCCAGCCGCTGGCAGCTGCACCATCCTATTCCTCCTAGTTTGATTCTGCAGGACGATGCTTGTCCAGTTGGAGGGAGAATTCAACATCATCTCCTCCACGGGCTGTTCATTACGTCAGATGCTTGAGTTCTGCAGATCATTCGGAAGGTCTATGCCCTGCTTTTTCAATCCTTCTCCCCCCGATACCTCCAACATACAAATGGCTGGAGCAGGATAATTTGTCTCTGCTCTGAGAGGAAGTTACAGCTCTTTTGGCGAAGGGAGCTATAGAAAGGCTATCAATATCAGAAGTAGGCAGTGGTTGTTATTCCTGTTACTTTCTGATACCGAAAAAGAACAAGGGTCTTCACCCTATTCTAGACCTACAGACCGTCAGTCTCTTCCTCAAGAAGAAGTTCAAGATGCTCACGTTGGCACAGGTCTTGTCTGCTCTAGACCTTGAAGACTGGTTGGTAGTGTTGGACTTACAGAATGTGTATTTTCACATTCCTGTCCTGCCTGGCCACAGGTGTTACCTGCGGTTAAAGGTAGGCCACGAGCACTTCCATTTAACTGCTCTCCCATTTGGCCTTACCTGTGCTCCTCGGGTGTTCACCTCTGTGATGGTGGTGGTTACAGCTCATCTGTGCAGGTTACGTTTTTCAGTATTTCCCCACCTTGACGACTGGCTGTTGAAGGTGGCCTGCCCCAGACTATTGTTTCCCCCCTCCAGACTACGGCGAACCTCGTGCATTTGCTGGGGTTCATTCTAAACATGGCGAAGTCACACCTGACTCCCTCTCAAAAGCTCTCTGTCATCAGAGCTATTCTGAACAGTGCAGTTTGGGGTTTATCCTCTCGCGCAGTGAGTCCAGGATATTCAGGTTATGATACCGATATTTTGACATCTATCCTGGATTTTGGTGAGACTAACACTGAAGCTGCTGCATCCTCGCCTCCTACTGGTACATCATGCCAGATGGCATATGCGGGCTCTGCAGTGGGACCTGAAGTTCCAGTGGGCACTTCATTAGGTAAATCTCTCCGAAATCTCGGAGGCAACTGCAAAAGACCTGCAGTTGTGGATTACGAACTGTGAATGGGTCAAAGCCATTCCCCAACCTGACCTCACAGAAGTGACAGATGCATCACTTCTGCAATGGGGCAGCCATCTGGGAGAGGTGGAGGTCAGAGGAATCTGGTCTCCAGAGGAATCCGGACTCAAATTCAGTCTGCTAGAGCTCCGAATGATCCGGCTAGGATTGAAAGCATTTCTTCCCTCTGTCAAGAGGACATTAATGCAGGTTGTAGGAAAGTAGCATCTTTCTGGCATAGTTGCCCCCACATTTTGCCTGCTGTCAGTATGTTTAGACTGTAGTACACTGGGATCCTGCTAACCAGGACCCCAGTGTCCGTGTTCTCTCCCCTAAATGTAGTTGTATGGTAACATTTACACCCCACAATTGGCATACTGGTGCACCCATGTAAGTCCCTAGTGTATGTTACTTAGGTACCCAGGGCATTGGTACACCAAGAGTCCCCTATGGGCTGCAGCATGTATTGTGCCACACATGGGGGCCCATGCTGTGACAACAGGCCTGCCATTGCAGCCTGTGTAAAGTGGTGCATGCATCTTTCACTCCAGTTATAAGGTTTGCCTTATATCATAGTCACTGTACTCTGACCCTGTAAGTCACCCCTAAGGTAGGCCCTTCAGCCCAAGGGCAGGGGGCATGGTTCTAAGTGTGAGGGCACCCATGCATGAGCAGAGGTGCCCCTACAAACCACAGCAGGGAAGCCATCTTAGCGTATGAAGTGGAAACTGGTTAACATGAGTTGTCCAACTACATAATGGCTTCACTGAAGATACACATGTTTGACATCCAACATGTTGAAATCATGAAACTACACCGATTCCAGTGCTAGTTGCATGATACCATGTACTCTGGGGGTTACCTAGGGGATCCCCCAAAGTCTGCCTTTACAGCCTTGCAGGGTATGCATGCCAGCCCGTGCTGTTGCCAACCCCAGACACTGTTCTCCCCTCTTGCTGCTGAGCTTAACTCAGGCAGGGGAAGGCAGAACAAAGGATTTCCTGTAAGAGAGTTGGGACCACCTTTCCTTTTGAAATAGGTATCACTGGTCTGGGTTGGGGATGCATCTGAGCGCCACCAGACTGCTTTGAAGGGCACATTTTGTGCTGTCCTTGTATAAACTGGTTTGCAACAGTGCAGGAACCCCTGGTTCCCGCTCTGGTGTGAAACCACACAAAGCACAGGGGAGTGACCACACCCCTGCCCAGCTCCTCCACTAGGGAGGTGCACAGAACTCTGCTAGGTGGCCACTTGATTCTGCCATCTTGGAAATAAGATGAGCAGAGGCCCTTGACAACATCTGACAGGTTAATCTAGCTGGGTGACGTTCCTGACCCCCTCTGATAGGTGAGTACCTGCAGTAAGTGTCCAACCCCCTTCCTGGGTTACTTAAGGGCTCTCATGAGGATGGGACCCTAGATTTGTTGCCAAGACTTGAGGAACCGTCTGCAAGTCTCCTCTGCAAGACACTTCTACAACCTGGACACCGGAACAGCTGCTGTTCTTTGCTGGAACCAAGAGAAAGACTGTAACTAATAGGAGGGTTCCTAATGCAACTTTTTTCCAAGTTCTGCAAATACTTCTGCAACCCAGTGGCCGTGCAACCTCCAGAGTCACAATGACTCTGCCTTCACTTAGGAAAACAAGTGAAGGAGTCATTCCCTTGCATCTGCAGGCACCTCAACAAGGATAACCAGCTTGTGGATACTGCTGTTCCACCGACTCTTCAAGGCTCTACACCACAGGTGGTGGTTCTGTGGCTCTCCAGATTTCTGACCTATCTTTTTTTAGCTGGGAAGTCAGGGGTCCCTTGCTGGAGCTGTTTGGCTGGAACCCCTGTGCACCACATCTGTTTGTCGTTGCTTAAGCTTACTAGCTGTTCAGTCCGAAGACGACCAAGCTCCAAGAAGCCCCAGCCTCCAGCACTCTTCAGCTCCAAGATGTCCTCTCTGTAACTCCTGCGACGTGGGCATCCCTCTTTGCTGTTGTGGCCTCCCTGTGCCTGCTGCCAAAGAGTCCTGATAGGGCTCCATTAATTCCTGCTGGCTGTCCTGTGTGCTGAGGGCTGGCCCTGACCTACCCGCCGAAGCTGGATTACTTGGACCTTGATGGTCCCCACAAACCCTGCAAACTCTGTGCAATGCTTCCGTGCATTTGCCAAGGCCTGGTGGTTATCCTGCTGGTCACTGCGGTTAGATACTCTACCAGAAAGAGCATTACCAAAGGTAAATAACTTGTCTGATAACCAGGGGCGGCCCCTCACCTATGGCGGAGGAGCATCGCCCCACTGCTAAAAGGCAGCATAAAAATAAAATGATGATAAATTATTATCATTTAATTTTTCCGCTGAGTCTGGGGCGGGTCCAGCATCCTCTGTGTCAGAGGGAAAAGGATTAGTGGTGCACTTTTTAGCACGCATGTCAGTGCCTGTGGCTGGCCAAACTGACATGCGCACTTGGAACTCTCCACCCAAGCTGTATTTCACAGCCGGGTGGAGACAAAGCGCAGGCTTCTGCTCCCTCCCTGAGCGGCCTTTCAGCCTGCTCAGGCCAATCCCAGTGCTTCTCTCATGCTGTATGACAGTATGAGAGAAGCGTATGGATTGGGTGGGGGTGGAGCAAGGCAAGCACCGAGGCGGCAGGTAAGTGTGGTCTTTTTTTATTAACCCATCCCACTCACTCCACCCCTCTCTGTGAACTGCCCCACCAGCGGTCCCCACTGCTGATAATGCCATCAAAGGTCTGCACTGCGTATTTGGCTTTAGTTTGGCTCCATGGGAGTTTACCAAGGTGCTTTTTATGGTCCAGGGCGTTCACCTACACCCTTATTTGACTCATAAAAACACACTTTCTGAAGGAATTGGTCAAAAACCTCACAGCTTAACGTTTTCCTTTTAACATCAAAAATTGTAATTGGATTTCCTGCCAAAGTCGTCAAATTATAGTTTTTTTACCATGTAGTTTGCTATTCCTCCCACCAAGAGAGCATAGCCACAGAAGCTGGTATGTCCAGCTACATATCAATACATTATTTTACTTTTCGTTGATAATGGCTCGGTAGAGGGCCACGGGGTGCCCATAAGGAACAAACTTTCAGACTTGATCTCTTTTAAAAAGTTAAAGGTGACAGAATTATTTTGATGAAGCTGCTCTGGTCCTGATTGCTGTGCAGATGTTCTGAAGAAAGGAGGTTAAAATCGAGTACAATAATTACTGTGAAGATGATCTTAATTTATTTCAGCGTTTGCAAAGATAGAATCTACTTAGTGTGCGAATGCTTGTAACTCTCTCTTTATTTTCTCTGCCAGGATAAAAAATATGCCAGCGATAAATATAAAGATATGTACACGGAGCTGAGTATTGTTAAAGCTAAGGCTGACTGTGATATCAGTAGGTTAAAAGAACAGTTGAAGGCAGCTACAGAAGCCCTCGGAGAGAAGTCTCCAGAGAATACCACTGTTTCCGGTTATGGTCAGTCTTCTTTATAATTTCACACAATATTGTATCTATCCACTGCTGTTCTTAGAAAATTGTGCCAGAGTGTTTGGTTGTATTATGAAAGCTTATTGCGTTTTAGACTTGGATACAAATCTAAGACAATTAGATTTTTTTCAAATTTACTTTTGTAGAAAAAGAGGTGTCATGAACACTGTAGTCATACAAACATGCTATGTTTTATATAGCGCCATACTACCCGGAGGCTTCGTAGCGCTAATTAGACTGAAAATAAACAAGCCGGAGGAATCGTGCCGCCTCAGAATGGGAGGAAGAATACTATCTTAACATTAGAATAGCCATGTTTTAATGGCCTTCCGAAATTCAGTCTCCTGTCTCATCAGCCGAATATTTAAAGGTAGAGAATTCCTGAGTCTGGCTCCCTGATACTTCAGGGATCTGCCTCCCCAAGAAGCTCTTTTTACTTTAGGGAGAACAACCAAGGCTTTAGAAGAAGATCTTAAGGCTCTCGTAGGTGCATAAAATGAAACTAATGGTTTTAATTGATGAGGAACCCCTTTATATAACGCTCTATGAAAAATACACAAAGCCATAAACTTAATTCTTTTCCCCACTGGGAGCCAATGCAAAGCGATCAAAGCTTTCCTAGCCGAAGTAGACCTAGGCAAGTTAAACAGTAACCGGGCGGCCGCATTTTGGACTACTTGTAGTTTATTAACCATATACCCTGGAGAACCCAGGAGGAGACTATTACCGTAGTCCAACCTGGATAAGATGAGAGTCTATACTGTAAGTCTTTTGGCCAAGGGCGGAAGCACACCAATGACCTTACGAAGTAACTTCAGAATTCCAAAGCAGTTGCCATCTGCTGATGTACTATCTCAAGGAATTCTCTTTTTTTTTAGCTGTTTACATTGTTTTTTCGTCTATGGGCCCTTCAAAGGAAACTTTTTTGAGCATGTCCAGGCCCTTTACAAAGTAGGTGGAGTCCAGTTAATATGTTGTAATGAAGCAACATGTTGAACTGTGTCTGCTTCACAGCATTGGAATGTCTATTCGATGGGACTGCTGAGGTAATACTAATGCCTTAATGGCCAAAAGAATACCCTCTCGGACTGACACCAGATAGTCCACAGCAGAAGATGGTCTAGGATCAAGTCTAATCCATGTACGTGTAATAGTTGGTTCGCCTGCATTTCACTGCAGAGCTCTCTCAGGCCCTCGTGATGGGCACAGTGAGAAAAAAAAAATATATTTATCGTTTCTCCCCCCCCCCCCCCCCCCCCCCCCCCCCCAAACCAACAAAGCTTAAGTCTCCTTAATGGAGCTGCATGAAAGTGTCTGTCTTTACACCTGATTTCTCACAGCAGAAAATATTCACTTCACTGGTATTGATAGATATTTAATTATCTCTGCAGCTCTTATGTAGAGAGAGAAACTCATAAAATAGATATTTTAAATGTCTGCAGGAAAATTAACTAAATGCTCTTACATTTTTCTTTCAAGGAGCAACTAATTTAAGTGGCCAATTTAAATGTACAGGAAAGATGGCTGGCCCTAATATACAAGTCTCCTTTTAAAACTAAAAAGACAGCAGCCGCCTAGAATAGCTGAACATAATTCCTGCTCTTCTGAGACACAGCAGCTTCGCTGTGCTAAAATGCACAGCACTAAAAGAGAAAGCTGTTAAAACTGAGCAGTAGAGCCTTGATCCTTCGGAATTTAGCATGTCATTAGTACCAACCGAATTTATGGTGATATTCGATTTCAGTGAAAGTACTCGCTATCACTGAACTTCCATTTGTTTGTGATAAACATTGATTAGAATGGCAAGCAAATTCCCTCTAGAAATCAGCAAAGGAACAAGAGGAATTGTCAACGTTCCCAAGGTGACAAAGAAGACAGTTTTAAAAGAAGCTGTTTCATAATGGGGCATTCCTTCTTTCTCCTTTCCAGTTAAACTGTATTTTTTTAACTGATTATAATAACATGTAGTTAGTGTTGCTTGTACGGATGTTTTAAAAAATATATATTAAGCAGAGTTTTATCTAAATAAATATGCTCTCGAATACTGAACATCAGCAGAGGTTATTCTGTGTGTACAGCTATAATCTATGAAAGCTGGTGCCCAAATAATCTGCTGGAACAAGCCATCAGTTAGTTGTGAGCAAGAATATGACAGCTATTAGTCAATGTAGTGAACATATTAGAACTGTCCAGGAGGAAAGGTCCAAGTCAGTCTAAGAAGTTTGGTTGCAGTTGAGAATCAAACGGTAACGTTGCACAGAGAACGTAAAATTAGCTTGGTAGTTTATAGAGAAAAGTAGCTTGTTGGGATTGGGCAGTGTTCCTTTGCGGGAATAACTCGGGAATTACTTGGCCTCCCGAGGCAGGACTGCGAACATTCTATAATGGAATGCTGCCACTCTATGAAACCTGCCTTACCCGTCCTCTGACAATTTTTGTCACTCCGACCCTCTTTTTGTTCCTTGACAGGTTGGAAGGCTTGGCTTCTTGGGACCTTTCTCCCTCATTTGTGCGATGCTGTACATTGTTCACGGTTGAGGTGTGATTTTGTTTCTTTTATTCTATTTTGTGTTGAATTGGCTAACAAAATAAAGAAAACATTTGCCTACTTTCTCACATTCTGTATACAATTGGCTTCAAGCAGTGATTATATTTAGTAATAGTTTGCGTAGGCTGATCTACACATATCCAGTGTGTTGTGTTTAGAGACGTACTGAAGAAAAACATTGAGTTTGAAAAATATAGAAGGTATTTAATTTATGTAATAGGGATTTGGTACTTGTGACAGTCACCAAGGGGGCCACACCTTTTCATACTGGTAAAGTGGTTGCCTCCCATTTCCAAAAAAGCCTTCGGCATCCATTTTGGAGGGGTATTCTCTGGATGCTACTTTTGCAAGTGTCCTTCATGGGGAAAAGGACCCCTCCTTCCTTTTGATAGTACACTGTTTAGTGTATTTGTGAAAAATCCCTGGGAAAAATGACTGGAACTAAAAGAAAAACGTGCAGAATTCAGTCCTTCAAATGTCACTTCTGCATTTTATTGGTCATTTCCAAATGAGAAAAGAGTATGTACCTCCCTCGATAAATACTTTGCACCAGGATAGTGCCATTTACCAGGTGTTGTATTAATCTCACTTGTAATTGGGGTCAAATTCTCCGATTTAACAGTCTGTGCTGACTTGGAATAGGCTTTATTTTGAGCCATTTATTCATAAAGCTTAGGACAGTAAAGATAAGGCATCCAAAGTTGAGCCATTCATTGCCGGGGTTAATCTGTCTGCTCAAGCTGTTGTTCCTTATGCAGAATTTTAGAAGTGGAAATGTTCAGAATATCCTTCATCCTGGAATCCCAATTGGTTAATATTTGACATTAATTTTTCTCTATTCTTAAATTGATTTATTCAGCATCAGCCACGACATGTTGCAGCTTGCACATTGGAACAATTTAGGCACCTCTGCAGATATTTTTCTTCTCGATTCAGCAGATTGAATTCCATTTTTGGTTGTCAGAGGGAAGGGAAGCCACTTTACTGCTGCTGCAGATGTAGGGGAGGGTGGCACTACAGCTAGGGCTATCAACAACTCTGGGTGCAGGAGATTTCATTCCTGGTGACATGCCTCCTCTTTGCAAACTGGCAGTCAGGACATTGCGCTTAACTGCTGACCATAAAACCACATAAGACCTGGCAATAGTGTACACCTGGAGTCCAATAATGATTCTCTGGGGGTCCTCGGGTTCCAGTAATGATAAAGTGGGGATGGGGATTCACAGAAGTCAAAAGGTTGGGAACCACTGCAGTCTGATACCTGAGTGCTGACTGTTGAACATACAGCACTGTGTTATCATACTATATTGTAGGTGCTTGAGTTGGACTGGTAGCAGTTGAGGACTTTTCCGGAAACCCCTGGGTCTGAATTTCAGCCTTTCCCAGGATCTACAGGATTGTTTTTTGAAGTTGCATGCTAGAGCCCTTCTTTTGGACACAAGGAGGGGGGTACATTTATTAGAAAGCTTTCAATTTCAGTCTCTGGTGCATTATATCATGAAAACCATGGAATGATCACATTCAGCTGGGGAACTTATTGGGGCGAACTTAGAGACTCGCAGGCTCTGTTCTGAGTAGAGAACTTTGTATGAGTTACCAGAAGCACAAGGCTATCTTTTTGGCCTAGCAGCCTTTTGTCCTCCTCTCAGAAAGAAAGTTGTTGCTACCATAGTTTGTTTAAACAAACAGGGAAGAACTCTGTCTCGTTCACTTTGACACCTCAAGACACTGCTGTGGGACTACAAACTCGAAAATGGCGCCCTTCTTTTTGCATTTTATCTAGAGATATGCTGGGTGCCATTTGGCATAGGACTTGGAATCAAGTTTGGTGCCGAGACACTGAAGGCAAATATTCGGGTCCATGATTGACAGCTGCTTGTGACAAGTGCATCGTGGTTTACAGACTGTCTTCTTGAGAAGTGGGGTAGGGTGGGGTGCAGAGTCACAGAATTTTGGGATGAAATCCCTGTGCACTGTCAAAAGATATGAACAACTTTGTTAAAAGTAACCAAAATAAAAAATAGGAGTGAAGCCCTGGATCTGAGGGTACGGAAAAAGAGGAAGTGACATTGGCACACAAATGTGCCACCTATGTCCATCTCCATGTTGGCATGTTAAGACTCGTAACTGAGCCCAATAGGGCCATCAGACAGCTCACCTAAAGTATTCCAAAATGTTTACAGATTGAGATTGGAATCTAGGGAAAAGCACAAGGTAAATAATCTGTGTTTAGATATATATTCACCAGGATGGTGTCTTTATCAGATTGCAAGATTAAAATCGGAGCCATCCCACTTTGAGGAAAGGTCCTCTACATACGGCTCCTTATTTATCACTATAAGTGGGCCAAGTTTCCTTAGCCACAAAGAACTGGACTTGGGTAACAACATTTTTCCTAAACCAGGAGTACAGTTTTGACCTGTTGCAAATTGTCACCACCGTCATTTAATAATCGTAACCAGACTCTAGCATGGTGTGCCCCATGAGCAGTCTTGACTCGTTGTCGCCAGAATCTTAGGGCATCCGTTTATACCAATACTTGTGCTCTTTTAAGATATTTACATTTTGACCCAGTCAGTGGTTGTTTTTCCACTGCCATTGATTCTGATTTATGGCTCCAACTGTGATGAAGGCACTGTAAGTAAAAGAGGCTAATCTTAGTAACAGTTTCAATTTGTTAAATAGAATGGTAGACATTGGCACACTACTTGGTTTTATACTGACTGACTAGTGAGTGCTTCTCATCAACTGACGACGGTCGTCTCCATGATGCTCCATGTCCTGATTGCTCATAAGGCCTCAGTCCCCCTTGCAGAGTAATTTCAAGCATTTATCTTCACATTCAAGTCATCAGGTAAGTCCCCAAGAAATCAAAGAAGTCGAAGAGCTCTTCAAACTCATTGCGGTGGCCCAGGTTACTGACAAGGTGTTGAAACTGTCATTCTGGATCTCGCTCCCATGCAGAACCTTCCTCTAGGTCCATTTATAGGCTCCCCGAGTTTCCTGAAACCAGAATGACCCCGCTCAACTCCATGAAATTCATGAGCCCGTTCGTCTCATTGTTGGATGGGATGAGCTCTCTGGTGCTCTTTTGGGCCCTGTAGAAAAGTGGAGTATTATGCAGTGAGGCTGTTAGATGCAATACTTTCACAATTCTCCAAACTGGGTCTTTGGGAGTGGCAATAGTAAATCTGTGCAATGTGTAAATCTGTGTCCTGATATGCCAATTTAAGAAAACAGAGCAGATTTTTATATAAATTTAGACACCAATTTGAACACAATCTGTTCAGTATAGCCGGAGGTATGGATTTTACAAAGATAAATAAATCAGTGCAGTTCACTACTATCAAACTTAAACATTGCGGTCAATGGATAAAACAGCTATTCACAGTTGGTCACTAGCAGGTCGAGTCCAGTGGAAATCACTGGGGATTAAGGTGATGCGGGTCCCAGGACCAGGGTTGGGCAGTTAGTACAATTTTACTTGGCGCGTAGGACTCAGCTGCAGAGTTGTCCTGTTATCTATCCTTGGTTATGAAAGTGGGAAAAGTGGGTGCTGGAAATCATTTTGTGACACTCTGTCACTTGCAGGTCGAGTTAAAGGGAGCCCAGTGGGGGGTTAAGATGATGTGGGTCTCTGGACCAAGGGTCACCAGGCAGTAAAATTTTAACTGGCTTGTATGGCCCGGGAGCAGAGTCGTCCTGACTGTCTTTGGTGCTGAACATGGGCGCTGCGGGTGCTGGTTTTACCTCTTAATCGGTGCTTGTGAGGAAATGGATGCAAGGACTAAACAACGGTGCCACTGAGGTGGGTGTGTGAAGGTGCTGTGGGATTCCCTCGAGGTGGAGTGTCAGAAAATGGTAGTGATAGCCTGGCTGGCCACCAACAAGTGTTGGCAGCAGCAACACAGCATACGGTTACTAAAACATCCTGGAGTTCGAGCGAAAACAGTAGCCACCTGAAACTTGCTGGAAGTCAGGCGTATGTTTCCCACAATTAACTAAGTTATTTACTTTTGGGTCATCTCTCGGTGGGCCTGATGGTTAATAATTATTTAGTTTTGGGAGTTCCTGAGTTGCCTTTGGTGTCCAAAGAAGTTCCTCTTGCCTTTGGAACCATTCCTGGTCCAGGACGAGTCACACTTGTGCAGTTTCAGGGTGGTTGCCACAGGTGCAGAGTATTGCACCTTTGTTTTGTGCAGGTCTTGAAGTCACAGACTTGAGTCTTTTCTTTGAACTTGTTGGCAAGTCGAATCAGATCTGATGTTCTAGTACCAGGGTGCCCCTTTAATCCTAGATTTAGGGTCAGTAAGAATGGGTGCAATTGGCCAATGGGATACTAGCCCCAGTGTTAAGTTAATCTGCCCCTAAAGTGACCACATCAGGGAGAGGCATTTTTAAAAATTGCAGAACACATCCTTGGCTGTACAGAACAGGTAGCTCGCCCTAGAGTTGTGTCTAGCCTTCTTGGGGTGTACGCCTTCTTACTAATTTTACTACCTGCCCAGTTGCAAATGTGCCTGAGGGCAGGGGTATGGCTCTGTCCTCCAATGACGGACACGCTGCTTCCATATCAGAGGCGGAATGGGCTTTGATGCTCACCACCTTGATGTGCCACTACACTAGCCATTCTGCCAGGAAGGGAGGTGATACCTCCTGCCTAGGCAGGCCTTTGTTCTTGACTCCTGAAAATGTTCACAACTCCTGGCAGGGGGGCAGATTCCTCTATTGGCAGCAGCAGCTGCAGGCTGTCAGTCGGGGTACAGGAAATTCTGGGGCAACCGGGTGGGCAACCTCTAAGGTAGCCACCTGGGTGCAGATTAAATTTGACTTCCGGATCAAGTCAGGTTTGATGAGGCAAATTGTTAGATACCAAACATGACATACTTCAGCGGGGCCATAATGAAGTTTGTGACCTCGGGATGCCAAGTTGCCAGCCCGTGTTAGCCTATGGACCCCTGATGACTTATAGTACCCCTAAATAAGAGCCAATTATAGGGACATATAAGCTTGCACTTATATGTCCACACATTTAATATAATGCACCCTGCCTCCTGGGCTTAGGTGGCCTACTGTGTGGGTGACTGGCATATACTAAAAGTGTTGCTTTGACCTTGGCACACATGTTGAGGGCAAAGTTGAGTTGGAGTAGTTTGCCCAGTTCATGCAGTTTGCAATGGCTGTCACATTTACTTGGTTCACTCAGGGTGGCACAAATAGCACTTCAGGCCCTGGTGACCCCTTTAACTCCCATGCGCTGGGTACCACTGGTATCATTTAGCAAGGACTTATAAGGGGGTTAGAGGGCTTACCATTGCAGATACCAATTCACATACATAATTTTTAGGGACAGAGCACTGGCACTCTGGCCTGATTAGCAGGCTCTAGTGAACTGTCACGGTCGAAAACCAGCAACTAGTGGTCCAAATGGGGCAAAAAGTGGTGGGAAACCTGCAAAAAAGCCCGATTTCCTACAGGCCCCATGGGTTCAGCTATCGCCCCCACTGGATTTCCACCAGTTGGTCATCCCTTGGCAGCAGTCTGAGCCCCTTGGATCTGGTGTTAGATCCAGAACTGCTCCGCTCCTGAGACCGCCACCTTCCCTGGAACCTGTTCCTATGACGTCAACACCATCTTCATACCTGCCCCCAATATGGAACCAGATCAGTTCTCCCAGTGCCAATTCTGGTGCCCTGGCTGCAAGCAGACCTTCTGTGTCTGAGCTAATGTCTCCCTTCTTTCGAAGCCTCGAGAGGAGTATGATTTTGGTGCATCCTAGGATCCCTGTGGCTACGGGTGCCTTGAGAAGGCTGATGACAACTGGTATGAGGATCTGGCGGATGCAAGTGGGCTAGACACCTCAGCAGGCACCAGCCTGGCCTTTACTCCTAGTGTGGCTACAGAGAAAGCGGCCTTATTTGTATTGTGGTACATTAGACGTCTGAGATCCAGCTGCCCTCAGTGGCAGTCAAAACACAGGTGCTTCAGCCGGGAGTCAGTCTCTTGGAACCCCTCCTCCTTTAATGAAGCCCTCACTTATGCTCGGGGCCGAGCCCTGCACAGGGACACCTGTGCACAGGACCAATGCCCGCCACAATCACCCTGGTTCCGTGGACCCAGCTTGCCTCACAGAGCACCCCACCCCAGAGAGTATGGTTGACCAGGCCTCAACCTCCCAGGTTAACCTTGGTGCATTCCCTACCACACCACCGGTTGAGGAATCCAAAAGGCTGGACACCTTTGGCAAAAGGTGTTCTCTTCTGCCAGCCTACTACTGCAGTCAGTAAGTTTAGCATGCCTTTTGGGCCAATACACCCACACAGTTTGGGATTCAGTTGCGCCATTACTGCCCATGGTTTTGAAGGCCATACTGTCACAAGCTATTGCAGATGGCCGAGACCCAGCAAAGTTCACTATTGGCTACAGAGTGGACACGACTACTCGCTAGGCAGAGGGACTGTGTTGTCAGTGGTACTCACGCCAGGCCTGGTTGAGATCCGCAGGCTTTTTGGGGTATGTCCAGGCATCCTTTATGGACGTACCCTTCGATGGCACTCACCTCTTTGGCGAAAAGGCAGATTCAGCGCTGGACCGCTTTAAAAACAGTTGGGCTACTGCCAGATCCTTGGACCTCTCCGTTGTCCCCTGCCAACCCCATTCTGCCTTTCGCTCCTTCGGTGACTAAATAGGGTTTTCCTAATGCATCCATTTCTACCCAGCCACCAAGGCCAATGGACTCCCTAGTGCTTACATGGCTACCCGTGGGGGTAACCAGCTAGAGGATGACTCAGTCATCCACCTCCCCTGCAGCCACAGCCTTCAAACCATTTTAGTTTGCCCTTGTACCATCACAAACACCCAGTTAGTGACAAGATTCTCTATCACCTGCCCCACTGATGATCCATAACATCAGAAAAGTAGGTACTCCAAATCCTTCAGCGGGCTTACTCTATCCCTTTTCTCAAAACCTTTCTGCCCATGCCCCCATCTTTTAAACGACTGGCAGAGGACAATCTATCTTTCACCATCTGGAAGTCCAGGCTCTTTGGTAAAAGGAGCCATTGAGAGGCTGGGGGCATCAGAATTAGGTCATGGTTGCTATTCTGCTACTTTCTGGTGCCCAAAAAGGACAGAGGCCTCCACCCTACTCTAGACCGTCTCCCTCTGAACTTCTTCCTAAAGGAGTTCAAGATGCTAAAACACTGGATCAGGATCTGTCTCCTCTGGACCGTGAAGACTGGTTGGTAGCATGGGACTTGCAGGACGCCTATTTCCATTTTCTTGTCCTGCTTGCCCACAGGAGTTACCTGCAGTTTGCTGTGTCTACAAGTATTTTCAATTAATTTTGTTCCTTTTGGCCTCACATGCTTACCCTCTAGTGTTTATCAAGGAGCTGGCGGTGGTTGCAGCACATCTGCAGAGGTCGAGGCGTTCCAGTGACTCTTACTGTGATGACCGGATGTTGAAGGCAAACTCAGCCCAGGCAATCGCCTCGCACCTCCTGACTACATCAGATCTCCTGCATTCACTGGAGTTCACTAAAAACGTGCCAAAGTCACTCCTGACTCCCTCTCATACATTCCATTTCATCAAAGATGTTCTGGATACAGTGTAGTTTGGGGCCTATTCTCTGTTAAAGCTGCTCAGGCTATAATTCTGATGTTTCAGCCTCTATCCTGGATTTTGGTGAGACTGACTTATAGGCTGCAGGACCTCTTGGCCTACTGCCTCCTGCTGGTGACACATGCCCGTTAGCATATGCAGGCTCTGCAATCGGACCTGAAGGCCCAGTGGGCACAACATCAGGTGAATCTCTTACCTTGTTCCAAACCTCGGAGGGAGCTGCAAAAGCCCTGCAGTGGTGGCTGTCAAACCACGATTGGGTCAGCTGCAGACCCCTTTCCCTTCCTCAATCAAATCTGACTGTGGTGACAGGTGTATCACTCCTGGAATGGGGTGGCAATCTGGGAGATGCGGAGATCAGAGGCCTCTAGTATCGAGGTGATTTCAGGCTCCACATCAACCTACAGGAGCTGTGGGTGATCCAGCTGACATTGAAAGCCTTTCTACCCTCCATTAGGGGACGGCTAATGCAGGTGTTCACAGACAACACTACCGCCATGTGGTACTGCAACAAACAGGACAGAATGAGGTCTGGACCCTCAGTCAAGAGACCCTGAGTCTCTAGACATGGCTGGAATCTCAGGGCCTGGGTCCAAGTAATCATTGTGGCTCCGTACTGGACTTGGAGAGTTTGGTATCCCAATCTGTTAAGCATGGTCATCGGTCCTCTGATCAAGCTGCCCCTTCAGGAGGATCTTCTGTTGCAGCAGCAGTGGAGGGTTCTCCATCCAAACCTGTCAGCGCTCCACTTTCATGCTGGGAGATTGAGCGACAACATTGACAGCTTTCGACCTTCCTCACAAAGTCTGCAATATTATCTTGGCAGCCAGGCGTCCCTCCACCAAAACTAGATACACCTGCCCATGGGGCAAGTTTGTAGCATGGTGTGCAGAGAAACAGTTGACCCTCTTTCTGCTCCCCTCTCTAAGGTCCTTCTCTTTATTCTTTCTCTTGCCCAGCAGGGCTCTTCTTTAAGCACCTCAAAGGGCTATCTTTCTGAAATGTCAGCCTTTCTGCAGTTGCCAGATCAGCCATCTCTCTTCACATCCCCTGCTGTAAATAGGTTTTTGAAAGATTTGCAGCCCATTTCCACCTTTGCCGTTCATCATGCCTCAGTGGGACCTTAATCTGGTATTAACTTTTCTAATGTGCGCTCCCTTTGAGACATTGCACAATTATCCTCTTGAGTTCCTTAATATCAAGACAGCCTACTGGTGGCAATGACATCTGCCTGGAGGGTCATTGACCTTCAGGGTTTGTAATTGAAGCCTCCGTACCCGAACATCTACCCAGAAAAGAGCTTCCTTTCTAAAGAAAGTTGTCACTCCCTTTCATCTAGGCCAGTCCATCACCCTGCCTGCGTTTTGTGCTCCACCACAACCCTCCAAGAAACAGGAGCGACTTCACTCTCTGGACCCAATAAGAGCATTGTTGTTCTGCCCAGACCACACGAGTTCTGGGATGGATTACAAACTCTTTGTGGGTTAAATGGGAGCAAAGCAGGAAAAGGCTGTGCAGAAGCAGACCACCTCCCAATGAATTGTGTTCTGCATAAAAATCTGCAATGCACTGACCAAGAAGCAACCCCCAAAGGGCTTGATGCTCATTCCACAAGAGCCAAAGCTGTGATCACTGCATTAACGTGCAGTGTTCCAGTCCTGGACATCTGTCAGGCAGCAACGTGGGACTCGCTGCACACATTTACAAAACACTGCTGTTTGAAAAGCCAGGACCATTGGGACGGTAACTTGGCTCTCTCTGCCCTGCAGGACTTTATAGTATAAATTTGCCTGCAGACAATCTGCGGCTAGAAGTCTCTATCAGATTAGCAAGTTACTTACCTTTGGTAACACGTTATCTGGTAAAGACTCTAGCTATAGATTCCTTACCAACCCTCCTATCGTCCCTGCCCGCAAACTGATTTCCCTTTATAGGGTAATCCTTATGAGGTCCATAGTGTTGCACACTGGTACATCAGCAAACTTTGCAGCTCCATGCTTCTGGAATAGAAAATTTGCAAAAAGTGGAGGTGGTGCAAATATAGGCACCGCACAAGTCACTAATGTTGTAGACTACGCCAATGCTGGTCCAGGCGTCTCAACTGTGTCTCATCTTGTATGACAGAAGAGAACATCTACCTCGCACTAGTGCCTTAATATGTTATGTCTATTGTGGAAACTTTACTTTAAGAATAGATATTTAGACACTTTGGGAGTAACCATTCATTCCAAGCACACATTCTCAGCTAGAAATGCCTGTGCAATGTTTCCTCAGCTAAGAAAGGAGTGGTAATTTTAAAGTTGGAAGTCGTGAATAAGTTTTTACTGTTTTAAATGACACTTCATGAGGACTTTTGGAGGAAACTACTGGACCATCTCAGCCTACTGGCCTTGACTGAGTGGCTTGGAGATCACTGAGTCTTCTGGCAACGGTAAATACTAACAAAAAAGGCAACAGATATATATCACACAGAGGAGAATAGTCTCCTGTGAGAAACTGGACAAGAAAAGGTCAGAAGGCATGATACCTTAAAACCTCACTGGGAGAGTTCAGCAAGGATATAGTGGCTGACACAAGGTTTGAAAGATGCCATTAAAATTCCTCTTCAGGTAAATAGGTAATTTAAAATGAAACTCCATTCAGAGAAGCTTTAAGAGGAGTTATATTTTTCTTCAAGGTCCTGTGACAGAACCTGTTGATCCCCAGGCTCCTCAGGAAAAAGAAGTCTGAATGCTGCATGATCATTCTCATAGCGCCCAGATGGCCCAGACAGTACTGGTACACGGAGCTCCTACTCCGGTCTGTGGCCAATCCAGTCCGCCTTCCCTGCAACCACGACCTTCTCACGAAGAATCAGGGTCAAATTCTTCATCCCGATCCAACTTCTCTTCAATTGCATGCTTGGCTCCTGAGTTCAGAGAGTTTCAGGGTGTGAACATCGATCAGGAATGCAGACTGATTTTATCTAGGGCTCGAGCAGAGAGCACAAATAAGACGTACAAACTCAAGTGGAAGAGATTTTGTGTTTGGTGCTCTCAGAACAATTTCCACCTGTTACAAATTAAGCCTGAACAAATTATTTCGTACCTTCTCACACTCTCAAAGGCTGGTCTTTGCCATGCATCCATCAAGATTCACCTAGCAGCTAGAGCCTCTTATAAGCAATCCGCTGAGATGCCCTCAATCGGCTCATCCAGAATCATTAAGCAGTTCATGAAAGGCCTCTTACGCACTTTCCCTCCGGTGCGTCTATCTCCGCCAGAGTGGCATCTCAATATAGTCCTGTCCCAGCTCATGAAAGCTCCTTTCGAACCTATTCACAGGGCGGACCTCAAGTACATCACATGGAAGGTGGCAACCCTGCTTGCTCTCACTTCCACCAGGAGAGTCAGTGATATACAGGCTTTTACTACTAAAGAACCTTTTCTGTTTTTTTCGGATGACTTTGTTATGCTCAGGACCAACCCCAGATACATTCCCAAGGTGCCATCTTCATTTCATCTCAATGAGCCTGTGATACTACGAACCTTTTTTCCAAATCCGACTAAAATCGCAGAAAAAACTCTGCGTTCTTTGGACATCAAAAGATGCCTCCAATTTTACCTCCAACGTACCAAACAAATCAGGAAATCAGATCAGCTCTTGGTATCTTATTCTCTTGGACGACAAGGAATAGGGGTCACAAAAGCCACTATAGCCCGGTGGATTTCCTCTACAATTCAGTTATGTCACACCAAAGCAGGAAAACCGTTGACTAGGCGCCCGAGAGCCCACTCCACGAGAGCAGTCTCCACATCGGCTGCTTTATTTCAGGGTATTGCCCTGGAAAGGATATGCCAAGCTGCGACATGGAAGACTACGCACTCTTTTACGCAGCATTATTGTTTGGAGTCCTCGCAGAGAACTGACTCTCTAGTTGGACAAGCTGTTCTATGTCTTCTCTTTCATTTAGGTGAGACCTTTCCTTGGTTGTGTAGAAACTATTTGATATGCAAATAGTCTATAATTGCTATGCAATATACTTTGACATGCTCTTATATATGTATGTATGTCTGTAAGGTCCATTCCCATTATTGACTTTATATGGAACGAGGGTACAAAGATCATGCGCAACGCGGCAACAGTCCCACCAGTGGGAATACCAAGAAATACAAGGCAACTCGGGACTCTCCGGCATGTATCACAGGCCAACCAAAGCCTGACTCTGTTATTTCGCAAGCGGCTCAAAGGCGTTCTAAGAACCCGTTGACGCCTGTCTCTACTCCTCCAGACAGAGAAGGAGGGAGATTAGATAATGTGGGCAAAAGATTCTCCTCCATGTCAGCAATCACTGTTAGAGCAGCAAATTCGTTGGCAATCCTGGGTCGTTATGACCGGCAAATGTGGTCGGATAGGCAACCTTTCATTGATCTCATCCCTGAAAGCAAGCTAGCAGAGGCACGGAAGATCCTCCAAGAAGGTAAGCGTATGTCGGAGGAGATAATCGACTGTGCTCTAGATATAGCCTCCACCGGCTTTCGTCAGCTGGATGGTGCCGCAGTGTTACGCCGCCAAGGTTGGCTCAAGGCCGCATCTTTCAGACCGGAAGTGCAGTCCAGAATCCTTGACATGCCCTACGATGGGGAATCACGCTTTGGCAAGCACATAGATGACGCGCTCCAGGCCATCAAGACCGACACAGACACTGCCAAGTCCCTAGGTACCCTGCAGTACTGGAAAGAGCCCTTTCGGGGTGCATAAGGAAGAGGATTTACCTCATTTCAAGATTCCTTTCACAGGCAGTACCACCAACCCCAATATAGGCCGTCCTATCAACAACAGTATAGGCAACCATCCACGGCCTCATACGCCAGACAGGGAGGAAGGAGAAGACAGGGTTCACAAAACAGATATCAGCCCAGAAAGCAATGATCTTCACCAGACACCGGCTATGTTTCCCCAATGTTCACACTATCAACAAATAGGAGCAAACATCTCCAACTACATCCAGGAGTGGAAGAAAATAACATCAGACAAATGGGTGCTGGATATAGTGACAAGAGGTCATACCCTGGAATTCATACAAAAACCACTGCATCATCCACCAAGAACATCCAGACCGTTCCATCTTCGTCTGCTTCAGCAGGAAGTATTCCTTATGCTTGCCAAGGGAGCTATAGAAAGAGTTTCAGTTCAACAAAGAGGTCTTGGATTCTATTCCTGTTTCTTCTTGATAAAGAAGAAGTCAGGGGAATGGCGACTGATACCAGATCTCAGGAAACTCAACAAGTTTCTTCGAAAACAATCTTTTTTGGATGATCACGCTGTCGGATATCCTGCACCTTCTCAATCCTGGAGATTTTATGACAACAATGGATCTCCAGGATGCTTATTTCCACATACCAATACATCAGAAACATCGCAAATATCTCAGTTTTACTGTAGCCGGTGCCCATTATCAGTTCCAAGTTCTCCCATTGGGTCTGAGGTCAGCTCCACGAATCTTCACAAAATGCCTTGCCCCAGTCGCAGGTTTTCTCCACAGCAGGGGTTTCCAGGTGTTTCCATACCTCGACCACTGGCTCGTAAAAGCTCCATCTCTGCTACTAGCCTCCTGGGCTACAAACGCTGGCTTGAAGTTATTCGGCAGTTGGGGGCTAACAGTAAATCTACAGAAGTCGGTCATACTTCCCTCATGCAGAAGAGTCTTCCAGGGTGCAGAATTAGACACCATCAAGAACAAGGCATATCTCACTCCGGCACGGCAGCAGAAGCTAACCAACTTAGCTGACAGAATTTCCATAAAAGATTTTGTTTGTGCGACTGTTCAAGTCACTTCTGGGCATGATTTCCTCAGCCATCGTCCTAGTTCGACTGGCAAGGCTGAGAATGAGACCATTACAAGAAGAATTACAGCTCCAATGGACCCAGTCGCAAGGGTCCTTCGAGGACTTGATAACTGTCATGCCAAAAATTCGCCAGGCGTTGAAGTGGTGGTCTCAGACCAACCATCTCTCCCAAGGTCTTACGTTTCTAACACCAATGACAGACTTTTATCATCACCACAGACGCCTCCTTGGAAGGCTGGGGAGGCCATTTAGAATGCGCATTCAGGGAAGATGGTCGAATCTTCAGAAAGGAATGCACATAAACCTGCTGGAATTGAAGGCGATCCACCTCACGCTCAATGCTTTTCTTCCACGCATCGCAGGGTCCTCAGTGTTGGTCAGGACGGACAACACACCAAGTATGTTTTACATCAACAAGCAGGGAGGAACAAGATCCCTCTCCCTCTCAAGGGAAGATCAGTCTCTTTGGAAATGGCTCACGCTGCACAATATTCGCCTCAGGGTACAGTACCTGCCAGGGGTCAACAACGCCCTAGCGGACTCTCTCAGCAGGACGGACGAGAACTGCCATGAGTGGGAACTCAACCAGAAGATACTCAACGGCATCTTCCAGCGCTGGGGTCAACCGATCCTAGACTTGTTTGCCACCAACCTGAACGCCAAATGCCAGTTCTACTCCAGTCGATACCCACTCCCGGGGTCGTGGGGAAATGCTCTTTTGATTAGATGGTCCAGGATCTTTGCCTACGCTTTCCCCCATCCCGTTGATCCCCAGGCTCCTCAGGAAAATGAAGTCCGAATGCTGCATGATCATTCTCATAGCGCCCAGATGGCCCAGACAGTACTGGTACACAGAGCTCCTACTCCGGTCCGTGGCCAATCCAGTCCGCCTTCCCTGCAACCACGACCTTCTCACGAAGAATCAGGGTCAAATTCTTCATCCCGATCCAACTTCTCTTCAATTGCATGCTTGGCTCCTGAGTTCAGAGAGTTTCAGGGTATGAACATCGATCAGGAATGCAGACTGATTTTATCTAGGGCACGAGCAGAGAGCACAAATAAGACGTACAAACTCAAGTGGAAGAGATTTTGTGTTTGGTGCTCTCAGAACAATTTCCACCCGTTACAAATTAAGGGCCTGATTCTAACTTTGGAGGACGGTGTTAAACCGTCCCAAAAGTGGCGGATATACCACCTACCGTATTACGAGTTCCATAGGATATAATGGACTCGTAATACGGTAGGTGGTATATCCGCCACTTTTGGGACGGTTTAACACCGTCCTCCAAAGTTAGAATCAGGCCCTTAGTCTGAACAAATTCTTTCGTACCTTCTCACACTCTCAAAGGCTGGTCTTTGCCATGCATCCATCAAGATTCACCTAGCAGCTAGAGCCTCTTATAAGCAATCTGCTGAGATGCCCTCAATCGGCTCATCCAGAATCATTAAGCAGTTCATGAAAGGCCTCTTCCGCACTTTCCCTCCGGTGCATCTACCTCCGCCAGAGTGGCATCTCAATATAGTCCTGTCCCAGCTCATGAAAGCTCCTTTCGAACCTATTCACAGGGCGGACCTCAAGTACATCACATGGAAGGTGGCAACCCTGCTTGCTCTCACTTCCACCAGGAGAGTCAGTGATATACTGGCTTTTACTACTAAAGAACCTTTTCTGTTTTTTTCGGATGACTTTGTTATGCTCAGGACCAACCCCAGATACATTCCCAAGGTGCCATCTTCATTTCATCTCAATGAGCCCGTGATACTACAAACCTTTTTTCCAAATCCGACTACAATCGCAGAAAAAACTCTGCATTCTTTGGACATCAAAAGATGCCTCAAATTTTACCTCCAAAGTACCAAACAAATCAGATCAGCTCTTGGTATCTTATTCTCTTGGACGACAAGGAATAGGGGTCACAAAGGCCACTATAGCCCGGTGGATTTCCTCTACAATTCAGTTATGTCACACCAAAGCAGGAAAACCGTTGACTAGGCGCCCGAGAGCCCACTCCACGAGAGCAGTCTCCACATCGGCTGCTTTGTTTCAGGGTATTGCCCTGGATAAGATATGCCAAGCTGCGACATGGAAGACTACGCACTCCTTTACGCAGCATTATTGTTTGGAGTCCTCGCAGAGAACTGACTCTCTAGTTGGACAAGCTGTCCTACGTCATCTCTTTCATTAAGGTGAGACCTTTCCTTGGTTGTGTAGAAACTATTTGATATGCAAATAGTCTATAATTGCTATGCAATATACTTTGAGATGCTCTTATATATGTATGTATGTGGTCATACATATGTATATGTGTATGTAGATATATGTGTGTATATATATATATATATATATATATGTGTGTGTATATGTACATAGATCTATGTATATTTGTTTGAAGTTCATAATACAAGATTTATGAGCTAGCTATATGACACAGGTTATAAAGGATTTTCTATGCTCGCACCCTCCATCCACTGCGAGTATGATGCTTATCAACAGTACTGCTGGCTATTCAGATTCAAGCATGTGAATTTATGAAAGATCCAATACTGGATAAGAAAAAAAGTTACTTACCTGTACCTACAGTTATCCAGTATTGGTATCTTTCATAAATTCACATGTGACCCACCCTCCTCCCCTTAGGCGCTCGCATTTCCTCTCAGGTTATAATCTTTTCACTGTCGTGCTTGAAAATCTGAGGGAAGGAGCTTCTCTGGAGAGTGTTCTAGAGGGTGCTGGTGCCTGATTGGCCAGCAGGCAGGTTTGGGTCCTTTTCACAAAAGGACTTGGATAGGCTATATGAGTGGCTGGTATTTCCAATATAGCCTATGGGGGAAAAAAATTATTTGTTAATTATTGCTATTTTATGTACCGTGGGACTCCCACTTTGACGACGGGGATGATTCAAGCATGTGAATTTATGAAAGATACCAATACTGGATAACTGTAGTTACAGGTAAGTAACTTGTTTTCTTCCTCGGTACGCCTCGTCCATGGGCACTCGTAGCAGTTGCAGTCGTGTTCAGGTAATTCAGCTGCACGCGGCCCAGGTGTCCGCACTCAGCGGGTCCAAAGCCTCTTACTTACTGTTGCGCTTCTGAAGCAACCATAGGCTTTCTGCGCTAGTTGTGCGGGGTAAGCGTTTGTTTGCTCCTGGAGGGGGGTGGCTCCCACAATCCTGTCTTGGATCCCTCGCCTGGGTGGTGGTGCACTGGTGCTCCCACCGCGTTGCCACTTCTCCTGCATAGGGGGGGGGGGCATGGATAAAATTTCTCACTGTTCTTGGTGCTGCCATTGACCCTCTCTGGCATATGGAGTCACCACAATTCACTGTCCATATACGGGACCGCTGGCTCGCACAACAGTGTTTTCCTCAGCTGCCCCTCCTGGGATACATGATTGCAGCCTCTCTACAGCACAGGACTATAGCCCATACCCCATCTTTTCTTTTCCACAGTGGTCCCTGCTGCCGTATAGGGCTGCCGACTCGCCACTGCCCACTGGCTCCGGCCTGATCTACGGAACACAACACACTGCTAAATTCACAACGGCACTCTCCAGGCATAGGGTAATCTCTGACTCTGTCCTGCACATGAGCACACCCCTGAACAGTCCAGTAGCTGTTTCCTTGCACACTCGACAGGGAATCTAACTGGACCTCGTTCCCTCCAAGCTCATCTCTCCCTCACAGGGCTGACTGGTCTTGGCAGGCAGGCAGGCATGCACTGGTGCTCCAGAGTAGGTGGTCTTGAATTCCCTGGGTGAAGTCCCCTCACCCAGCAGAACGGCTAGCAGCCTTTCTTCCCCAGTCCAGGCCACAGGTGGAAGTCTTGCAAACTATCCTCTCCTCACCCAGCTCTTCTGGCTGCTTAGCAGATGACCAATTTTTGGAGTCTCAAATTCTTGTATTCCATTTCCAGACACCAAATGTGATTTAGGGTTTGAGTCCTTGAATTTTTATATATTGGGATTCTGCTTCTTTTGAAGTGCCCCCTCCTCTGCTCCATCTTCCTCTTGAAAAACAGTCTGTCACAGCAAGCTGATAGTCCCACAAGAGAGGCTCTGGGAGTAAATGGAGTTCACACCTGGATGATGGCCACAGTGATCCATACATCAAAAGTGTAGCCCTGTGCCCCCAACCCTACTTTCATGAGTCTCTAATCAGCACCATCTCCTTCCTGAGATGGAGGTGCCCAGGCCCCATCTCCTTCCTGAGATGGAGGTGCCCAGGCCCCATCCCTTTGACATGTCACTGAGTCAGTGACCACTCTTTGAAGCATACAGGGGAAGCCTCACTCTTCCGTCTTCTGTTTGTATCCCATCCAGCTTACAGGAATGCAGCAATACACAGATCTGCCTGGAGATTCTCTATCTCCTCTCCATGTTTCACCATGCAGATCTGGATCTCCTAAAAGGGAAACAAAGGTTCTCCATATATTGTACCACCCACAGGCACACATACATCCAGTGCATTTTTCAGCATTCAGATACTACACAGTACTGTATCCTCCATGTACCGTACCACTCATAGGCGCACATACATCCAGCATATGATTTTAACATGCATGCACTGTATCTTGTATGTACTGTACTACTCATAGGCACAAATAAAGCCAGCACATGCATGTATCATGCACACACTGCATCCTTCATGTATTGTACCACTCGTAGGTATACCTACACCCACACATGCATTTATCAGGCACATACTACACAGCACTACATCCTTCAGGTTCTCTATTACTCATAGGCACATATACATGCAGCACATGCATGCACATGCATGCTCTGTTCAATACTGCATTAACCCCGTATTGTCCCCTTTTCAGGCACACATACACACAGCAGATATACACCACCTCTGCGCTGCACACCACTTCACAACAAACAGAAGCAGGCCAAGGGTGAGTTAAGAGCAAAGCACCATAACTTTAAAAGTGATTGAGCCTGTATGCCTCGCTCCAGTGACACAGATTAAAAAGGACCTGTTATCTCTTCTTACCAACTGATCACTACATGGTATGCTGCTACCACCATGCTCGTGCTGCTCATTTCCTAGTGAAGGCGGTAGCCTCCCACCATTTCTGAGAGTTGTGCTTTGGGCTTCCTTCTGGTCCAACAAGATTGCAATCTGAGAAACACACACATGATCCGTATTTGCCTTTGACCACAAAAATCAGCATTATGGATCCAGATATCATTACAGTAGGACACTCAGGCAGGGATTCATATCCATTACCATGCAGTGGACTTTTCCGTCTCAACAGTTGCCTACGGTGGAGACTACAGATGATCTGGTAACAAAGATTTTGCAGCCTGGGCCAACCACTCCGGAGCCCTTGCTGTCATTCTGTGAAGCCCTGAGTACCACATGTTGGCCTGGTTCAAACCTTGCTCAAACTCGGCAGCTGGTTACCTTGTTGAGGAACAATACACAACTCACCAGATGATCCAGACTTCCTGGTGAAGCTCCCTTCTTGAACACACACATATATTTTAGATTTCTATGAGCAATCCAAATAATGTTCTTATGGCACCACTGGACAGGAAATATGATAAAATAGAAACTGTTGGTAAAATTCTTGTTTGACTAGCCTTGCACTTCACTCATTAAATTCTCTGTGCCTCTTGAGTCACTACACTCATGCCCCCTAGGACATGTAGAGTAATATTTTAGCCAGTCTGCCCAAGGATTTCTTTTGCCCAGATGGGACCGAAAGGCCATAATGTGGCAAAGTGTATTTTGCGGTCTGGCCTGGACACTATGAATTGTGTTACCTGGTCAACAGGCACCAGTGTTATCACCCAAAGTTAATTTTGGATTTTTGCCACTAGATTTTATGGGGACGTTCAAGCATCACTAACTGACATACCATTTGATGGGACAGGACAATTTAATGAGAAGGCAGAGTCAGTGCTAGCATGCTTTACAGACAGTAGAGCTATGGCTGATTCTTCTTGCTTAGTTTACCCCGTTTACCAGTTCCACTAGCAGTATCAGAAGTTCAGAGGATACTCAAAGGCCTTGTTTTTGTCAAAGGCATTGTATCCAGCAAGCCACATCAGGTGTTTTATTGCTGTTAGGCAGTATCAGTGGAAGGGTATGTGGTCAGCAGCAGCCAAGCTGCTTTAATTCACCCTCCAAATGCTTGTTGGGGATGAAAGAGGACAGGATTCAGCATGGTCTTACAAGCCAGTTGGGACTGGTAGGAGGTAACATTCTGCATTTACCTCAGACCAGTTGGTTCTTCAGATTGTTCAGCTTGATTATGCCTTGCCTTAATTGACTCCTCCTCATTTCCTCTGTTTTGAGGATTGAACCGATTTTGGACCTCAGGCAATTGAATACCATTTTAGGTAAGAAATTCAAAATGTTGATGCCTGCTCTGTTATCCTCGGACTTTGAATACTGGGTGGCGTCCTTGGCCATTCAGGACAAATACCTCCATGTGCCAATCCTGCAGTCCCACAGCATATCTCTGATTTGTGGTGGGTTCAGAATATTTCCAATTCACAGACTTGCCTTGGTAAGTTGGAATATATATAGATATTACTGTACCTCGATGACTGACTCTTCAAGACGGGTTCGCCTCACCTAGTTTTGGACTTTGCTGCAAGTAATGTTATTGTTACTGTCCATCCTGGGATTCTCTTTTAGTGAACTGAAATCTCATCATTACCCTGTGCAGCTGAATTTTATTAATAGGGACTATGTTATGTTATGTGAATTTATATAGCGCGTATCTGCCCGAAAGCCTCGCAGCGCTCAAAATTATCACAAAAGCATCCAGAAGAGATAAATTAGAAGTTAAGCCTTAAATAGCCACGTCTTGAAGGCCTTACGAAAGGATAATTCATGAATCAAAGCTCATATGCTGATAAGTAAGGAGTTCCATAGCTTCGCCCCCTGGTATGCCAGGGATCTTCCACCCCATCTAGCTTTCGTCACTTTAGGGATCACTGCCAGATATGCTGAGGAGGATCTAAGTGATCTGTTAGGGGGATAGAAGGAAGCTAATGACCTCAGCATTTCCGGACCTCGATTATGCAATGCTCTATGCACATGGCATAGTGTTTTAAATTGTATCCTCTTAGCCACTGGGAGCCAGTGCAACAATGAAATTCCAGCTTTTATAGATTCTTGCTTAGAAATGTTCAACACCAAACGTGCAGAGGCGTTCTAGACTCTTTAAAATCTTTTGATCACGTAGCGAGGTGAGCCCATGAACAATGCATTTCCATAATCAATTCAAGAACCGATCAAAGCCTGTGCCATTATTCTTTTGGCTGTAAAAGGTAAGATAGTAAAAACCCTCCTTAACAGCCTAAAGAGGCCAAAGGAGGTGGCAGCTATTTTGTTAGCTTGATGTGCCATTGACAGTTGTGGATCAAGCCAAACCCCAAGACTTTTGATAAGTTCTTTAGGTGGGGATAAAAAACCCATGCCATCAATCATTGATGGATTCATAATGGGCTTTACTTGTTGCCCAAAAAACATCACCTCTGTTTTGTTATCATTAAGTTTTAGTTTGCTTCTGGTCATCCATGCTGCCACAGCTTGGAAACAAGGACCAAGTGCTAACTCTATAGAACGGGAATCCCGTGAGAGAGATATAATTGATTGCGTGTCGTCTGCATACAACATCAAAGTCAGCCCAAAGGGCTGGACTATTTCTGAGAGTGGCAGCATGTAAATATTAAATAAGGTGGGGCTGAGGGAAGACCCCTGTGGGAATTCGCATCTATTATTAGTTTGATCTGAAAAATATGACCTATCTAATACCTGAAAAGACCTATCTTTGATAAATGAATTGATCCAATCTAAGGCTAACCCAGATAATCCAGTCTCATATCTTATTCATTAATATATCAAGATCCACTGTATCAAAAGCGGTGCTGAGATCCAGAGGGAAGATAGCTGTTTCCAGACCCTTATTTAGGCGTTTTGTAGCTTCTTCAGTGACAGCGATCAGTGCGGTCTCTGTACCATGTAATGATATGAAGCCCATCTGAGTGGCATGTAGGATATTGTTGACCTCCATAAAAAGAGACAGTTTGGTTTGGACATATTTTTCAGCTATCTTAGACAAGATCGGCAACAATGAAATAGGCCTATAATCACTGAAAAGTCCAGGGTCAAGATTAGGTTTCTTCAAAAGTGGTTTAACAATTGCATGTTTCCACTGTTCTGGCACTACACCGGAGGCCATTGAAAGATTGATAAGATTCGTAATGGAGGGACCCATCACTGGGACGCCTAGTGATAACACCTGGGGAGGGGCTGGATCAAGAGGGGATCCTGATTTAGTAGTTAAAAGTTGTTTCTTCACAACATCTTCAGATATCGGAGGAAAATCCGATAGAATCATAGGATTCCTCATCTTTAGTTTGGGAACCTTCTGTACCTGGTTCATAACACAGGGAAAAGTCGAGTAAATGTGAAGCAGTTTTTGTTGGAAATATGATGCAAGATTGTTGACATGCTCCTGAGATGGATCCAGAAGTGCCATGTCCTCTTGAGACTGGGTAATCTCATTGAGTACACGAAAGATCTCTTTAGGTGAATTGGACGCCTGTTCGATCTTTGCGGTGTAGTATCTAGTTTGGGCAAATTTTATTTCAATATGATAAAACCGAATTGCTTTCTTGTGATCTTGTTTTAAAATTTCATTGTGTGACTTTCTCCATCTCCTTTCCCATTTCCAGCATTCTCTTTTTAGATGAAGCAAATGTGGCGTGAACCAGGGTGAGTTCCGCCTACCACGTCCCCTTCCCATGGCGGATAATGGTAGGAGTACGTCTAACCTACCAGAAATCCAGTTGTTAAATGACTTTGACGAGTCCATAACATTATTTTAACTGGATGGTTTATTCCTTTCCAGAGTGTTAATTCAGGCATCAGCTTTAAGCTTATGCCAACGTCTGGAGGGTAATAAAGTATTATGAATCGGTTTCTTATGCCTAGGCATAGTTAGTTCCAGCCTTATCAAAAAATGGTCAGACCAAGCCAGAGGGTAGGATGCCATGGGTATTAATTATTTGACATTTGACTATCCTGGACTCTGTGGCTTTGAAGGCAGTTCTGCCCCCACAACAAATCCAGGTTATGATCCCTATATTTCGGCTGAAAGTGTTTCTTCCATCCTCTGACGGTACTGAGGATTCTGGGTCTCCGGGCCTCGCACATTCTGCTGATGTCTCTCACCTCTTGGGATATTTGGGCCCTTTAGTGGAACTTTCGTCTTAAAAGGGCCTTGCACTGCAGATTACTTTCAAGCAGCATTTACAAATCAGTTGAAGCAGCTAGGTTCCATCTCTGGTGGATGGCAGATGCCAACTTGACATGCTGCAGACCATTTTTCTTCTCCCATCCACATTGACACGTCATCTTTTGGATGATGAAGAAATCAGTGGACTCTGGTGTCCATTGGAGCAGTGCTATCAGTGTTTTGAAGCAGCTCACCATCTGTCCAGAGCTTATGGGTTTCCTGTCTTTATTAAAGAACTGGTTCTAAACGACAATGTGACCACCATGTGTTATTGCAACAAACGGGGGAGAGGTGGATCCTGTATTCTCTGTCTGGAGGTGATGAGGCTGTGGCTGGATTTTCACAAGATGAAGTCATGTTCATGTTCAATGTTTTAGCAAAGAGCTTTTAAGGTGTATTTTTGCATATAATCAAAACATTAGAAGTATATGTACTTTGCGTTTGCATTTTGAAAACCTGAATTGTAGTTTCAGTGTGTGAGAAGATAAACGTAATTGTATTTTAGGTACACAACTGGTTTGGGGTGGGTTCCTTTTGCAGGTGCCACTGTGCTGTTCTTAAGGCTCAGCCTCTGTGCAGACACTTCTCACAGCAAGGTAGTCTCCTCATGAAGTATTCACAACAGAGGCACAAAGAGGTATGAATTACCTGCACCCAAGCCATGAACAGCCACAAAGACCGAGATCAAGAAAGAGACAAAAGGATGGTCTCACCTAAACTACTCTTCTAACTCTGAACAAAAGAGACTGCAATACCACATTCCCCCCCCATCACATTCTACCAGGGTGCCGGTACTACAGGAAGAATGATTAATAGCACCTGTTAACAAAAGGATCTGAAGTCATTTCTATAGGAACCATGCCTCTTTTGGCCCCACTTACGTGTCTAGGTCTCCTCCCTCCTGTTTCAGGCATATAGAAGTAATTGCACTTCCACTATCTGCAAAAATAACCACCATCTCATGCACAGGAACAAGCTGAGGGTGGGGGTGGATTCCACAATGGAACCCACAGCCCTCAATTACTGTGCTCAATGTATGCATAAAATGCATATACCACTCTGGTCACAAACACACACCATACACTTGGGTTATTAGGCATCTTTCGTATCAGCAGTTTCTCATCTGTGCCATAATAGCATAGAATGGGTTTAGGTAACAAACAATGTATACATCTGACTGCGCATTGGTGAGGGACTCAGCCAGTGTCAAATAACTCATTATTTAGTAGATAAAAACTCCTTTTTAGAGAATAGTTTGGGAAGTTCATTAAATGAAACTTTCTAAGGAAGGCATCTTGCCACCTCCCCTTGGGAATTATACAAACTGTGCACCGAGTTAAGGATAATGCTCACTATGTTTTAAAGGGATGCCCTAGGCTTGGCACACAGCAGGCTTGGGTTCTCAATGTGTAAATGATGTGTATACTTTTAGTTGCATATTTAAGCTTCCTGCCTCAGACATGGAACACTGTATGTAACATTGTTTCTTTCTTCAGCATACACCCTTGCCAACTCAGAAAGCCTTCTCCCACTATATTCCTAAGATAATACATGAACATTAACCATGACTTCCTTCCAATTTATTCCTCTCCTTTGTTTCTTCAGTGACCCTCGTCTTATCTTTCATCCTTTATATGCCTTCTGTTTCTGAGTATAGCCTCCTCTCAATCTCTGACCTCTCTGTCTTAATCTCCTATTGTAAATATGCAAAAGGCCCACACCTCTTTTTATAGCTCACTCCCTCTCCTTTAAAACCCTCTCCCTGCAACCTAACACTATCTAATCTCCACCGGCCTATCTGTCTCACCAACCATTCACCTAGAGCCACCTAGCTCTCACTAATGATCACACGTAAGTGGTATTAATATGCTCTATCACAAAGTAACTAGAGTAAATGCATGTAATATTTTGTTGAACCCACATGATTAATCATAAAAATCTGATAGAGACTTCTTGCTAAAGATTCCTTTCCTTCAAAATCTCCCCAGGAGTCAGACTGGATCTGGAAGATTTTCAAGAGCAATACCTCCGCTCGCCAGTAGGTGGTGTCGATCCGCTAAGCGTCTTGTGGCAGCAGCATCCATACTGGAAATGTCACGGTCCCTATGTAGGCACCACCTAGGTGCGCTGACGTCATTTCCTTTCTTTCAGCACCAGCCAGTGCTGATCCGAAGAGAGCTACCCCTCAGTCGTTTTTTTACTGGTCGTTTTTTTTTTTTTTTTTTTTTTTTTGTACTTTTGTCAAAACCTTTTCAGAGACTTTTTCTCCTGGTGTGTTGAGGGAAGCCTGTCTTCCTAGAAGACATCAAGTCCTGTGTATTCTGTCATCGGGCGATGTCTGTGAAGGATCCACACCTCCTGTGTTTGTGGAGTTTGGAGTGTGACCAAGACCCAAATTCGTTCTCTGAGTGCTGGGCCATGCATCCAAAGCCTTTGAGGGAGCGGTCCATAAAACTGATGGCGGCCCAGTATGCCATTCCACACAGGTCAAGGTCTTGGTTGAGAGGACGGTTCCAGGACCAGTTGCAGAGTCCAAAGTCATTGTCATCCCATTTGAAGTCCTCGGGCGATTGGGTAAATTGAGGCATAAGAAGAAAAGTAAGAAGCTGAAGCGTTTTCGACTTATCCTCCTCCGCCGGGTAACATGACGATGGAGCGTTGTCATTCTGTAGAACCTGTGCCTGGGCCAACTCTGCTCCTCCCAGAGTTTCCAGGAGCCGAAGCGACCCCTGACCAAATCAAGTGCCCATGTGCATTTACGCCATGTGCCTCATTTTTGGGCAGTCTGGTTCCACTGGTGCGCCTTTGGGCCCGCAGAGTTAAAAGGGTGTTCCATCGGGTTTCATGCCGGCAGCTTCAGCGCCAATAGGCTCTCAGGGATCCAGTCCCTGTACCACCTCGACCTTCCCCAGCACCAGTCCCGTTGCAGACACTTCTGGCACCATCCCCATTGTCATCCCTGACTCCGCCGCTGGCCGGATCTTTGCCCCCTCATTTGGATCCTGAACCCCATTTCACATGTCTAGACCTCAGGAAGACTGAGAGAGGTCGCTGGACCCTTTAAAATACCAGCCCTATGAGATGGACATGGACTAGCATACGCACTTGGTTGAAGCCAGTGGACTGAACACATCTCCAGATACTACCATGCTTTCTTCCCCCACTGTGGCTATGGAGGAGGGAGCTTTTTATGCAATGGTGGTAAGGATTGTGGCTGAGGTTCTGGACCTTCAACTGCCCTCAGTGTCTGTCAAGACTAATCACAGAGGTGCTACAATCGGGGGATTCCACCTCAGAACCCCTGCTCCCATTCAATGATGCCTTTACTGACAACCTACTGGGTTCCTGGTCCAAATCCAGCACAGAGGCTCCTATGAACAGAATGATTGCCCACCTCCATCGCCCTCCACCTAGGGACTCAAGTTTACCACTGCAACACCCCACCCCTGAGAGCGTTCCCTACCGCTCCGCCGGTGAGGGAATCCAACAGGATAGACTCATTTGGGAAGATGTTTTCTTCTGCTTGCTTTGCATTGCGGTCAGTGAACACTGCATGCCTGTTGGGCTGTTATTTCCACACGCTGTGGAATACAGTTGTGCAAGTGCTGCCACAGGTCCCGGAGAAGGGCCGGGCTGTGCTCTCTCAGCCTTTTGCCAATGGGAAAGACTAAACAAAGCTCACAATTTGTTGCAGACTTGACACGACCGACAGGCTAGGCAGAGCAGTTTCAACAGCAGTGGCCCTGAGGTGCCACACCTGGCTGAGGACATCTGGCTTTTCAGGTGATGTTCAGGCTTCTTTAATGGACTTTCTTCAGAGCCCAGGCAGACTTGACGCTTGAGAGCATCAAGGATTCTCGAGTTATGGCCAGATCCTTGGGCCTTGCCTCGGCCTGAAGCCCCTTTCATGGCCACGGCAGGGGTTACCAACCACACTGATTCCCATCCAGCCACCGTGCAGCGCATGCTGCTTAGCTTCAGAGTGGCCAAGGGTGCGGTACCCACTGACCTTGTGGGTCAGGTGGCTAGTGGTGTGGTTAGCCCATCACTCCAATCCCTCCCAACCACCCACGCGAGAAGCCTCTAAAACCTCCTAGTCTGCCTCCTCCCCACCTTGGGCCAGTTAGCTGCAGTGTTTACCTTCACCTGCTCCACAGGCAATCAATTACTTAAGACTGGTGGGTTTTGCAGATAGTCCAAAGGGGCTACTCCCTACCCTTCAAGACTACTCCTCCATCCATGCCACCATCTTACAATTGGATGACTGGATCAATTGTCCCATCGCTGAAGTTGTGACTCTCTTGGCTAAGGGAGCCATAAAGAGGGTTCCGGTGCCAGATGTAGGCTGTGGTTCCTAAACCCGCTACTGTCTGCTTCCCAAAAAGAACAAGGACCTTCGCCATAGCCTAGACCTACGAGCCCTTAATTTCTTCTTCGAGGAGAAGTTCAAGATGCTCACACTGGCTCAGGTCTTGTCTGCCCTGGATTCAGGACTAGGGATGGTAGTGTTCGACTTGCAGGACGCTTATTATCATATTCCATTCCTGCCTGCCCACAGACGTTACCTGCAATTCATGGTAGGCCAACGAGCACTTTTAGTTCTTATTGCTCCCCTTTGACTTTACCAGTGGCCCTCTGGTGTTCACCAAGTTGATAGCGATGGTTGCAGCTCATCTGCGGCGATCAGGGATTTTAATGTTCCCCTACCTTTTCTCCCACCTGCAGACTACAGTGGACTCCTGCATTCGCTGGGGTCCACTATATACGTACCAAAGTCAAACCTGTCTCCCTCTCAGAGGCTCCTCTTCATCTGAGTTGTTCTGGACACGGTGCAGTTTTGGCCTTATCCTCTTGAGTGGCAAGTCCAGGATATTTAGGCTATGATACTAATGTTTCAGCCTCTGCCCTGGATTTCGGTGAGACTGACTTAGGCTGCAGGGCCTCATGGCCTCCTACATCCTGCTGGTGACACATGCCAGATGGCATATGCGGACTGTTTAGTGGGCACAGCATTAGGGGAATCTCTCGGACATGGTCCAGGTCTCTGAGGAAGTGGCAAAAGATCTGCAGTGGTGGTTAACGAACCGCAGTTGGGCCAGAGGCAGACCCCTCTGTCTCCCCCAAACAGATCTGTCAATAGTGACAGGTGATTCACTGCTGGGCTAATGTAGTCATCAAGGAAAGGTGGAGATCAGAGACATCTGGTCTTCGGTGAAAGCCGGACTCCACATAAACATGTTGAAGCTCCATGCAATTTGGGTGGCATCAAAAGCCTTTCTTCCCTCAATTAAGGGAAAGATTGTGCATGTGTTAATGGACAACACCACTGCCATGTGGTACTGCATCAAGCAGGGTGGGGTGGGGGTCGTGGACCCTTTATCAAGAGGCCCACTGCCTTTAGATTTGGCTGAAACACTAGGGCTACACTGATGGTTCAACAACTGGCAGGCTCTCTGATTGCCAGAGCATACAAACTCACCCGAAAATGCCTAGTGGATCACGAATGGCGTCACCATCCGAAGGTTGGCGCAAGGTCTCTTTCATCAGTGGGGAGAGCGATGGTTAGATTTGTTTGCCTCAGCTGAGAACGGGCAATGTCTGCAGTTTTTCAGGTTGGAGTTCTCAAGGCGGCAGTCGAGCGGAGATTCTTTACATCTTGAATGGAGCTCAGGGATCCTGTAAGCTTTTACGCCCATACCACTCCCGCCCAGAGTTCTCAAAAAGATCAGGAACGACCAGCCCCAGGTCATCCTTGTGGCTCCAGACTGGGCCTGGATAGTCTGGTATCCTGAGCTGCTGAGCATGTCCATCGGTCCTCCGATCAGACTGCCCCCTCGGGAGGATCTTCTGTTACAGCAGCCGGGGAGGGTTCTTCACCCAAACTTGTCCACTCTCTGCCTTCTTGCGTGGCGATTAAGTAGCTGCAGTTAACAGCTTTTGGCTTTCTGCCGGAATGAAATCTGTAATGTAATCTAGCAGCCAGGCGTCCCTCCACCAAAACAGTATACGCCTGCCATTGGAATAAATTTGTGGCATGGTGCACAGAAAAGTCTGTTGATTCCCCCTTGTTTTAACTTGGTTCGCAGAGCCACCTCTGAAGATGGTATTGCTTGTGTATCTTTTGAAAGGTAAGGAAACTGCAGCTAGAAGTCTCTATCCAATCGGCAAGTTAGTTACCTTCGGTAACGCCTTATCTGGTAGCTGCAGATTTCTTACCAACCCACCATCCTCACTGCACTGCAAACTGATTCCTAGGGGCAGCGACTCCCCTTTCAGGGCCTTAGTTTTGACACACCAGTTGCCAGTGTTCTTCATGGCTCTGCGCTTCTGGCATGGAAAGTCATGAAAAGAAATTGACGTCAGTGTGGCTGGGTAGCGCAAGGTGACTTCTGGCACAGATGGCGCTGACAGCGGACACAAAGCTGATCAATGCCACCTACTGATGTGCAGGGGTACTGCTCACGAAAATCTTCAAGATCTAGTCTGACGCCTGGGGAGAATTCAAAGGTAACTACCGTTTTTGCCAGATAAGGCATTACCAAAGGTAAGTAACTTGTCCATTAACAATCACCACTGGATTAACCACTAAGCTTTGGTTCTGAAGTAGCATGTTGGTCATCGTCCAGTGCTTCAAAGCCTTATCAGGGGTAGTAAGCGCTATATAAATAGAACTACAGTATATATAAATATATAATTAAAATAATAAAACACCCTAAATTGTGACTTTAGAAGTAGATCAAAACAAGCAAAAAAAAATAAGTCCAAAACAGCAAAAATTATATTGAAATTAGACGTTTTAGGGTCGAGCCTGCGTTGCATGCGCTCGCGCATGCGTATCGCAGCGAGACGCTTTAGTATTTAGAAAAGGGCTAGGAGCCCTGTCAACTTCACGTCAGTGTTTTTTATTGGTTCGTGGGCTTGCCTAATAAAATCCGCTTGCTTTCATTAGTCGAAGGCACGCATAGGTCATACCTTTTCCGGTGGCTAGCCCTCCTCGAGCGCAGCGACCAAGTACAGAAAACATGCGAGGCTCGCAGTTTTGAATCGGGCTTGTGGACTTCTTTTTCTCTAATTTACGAGCGCGATCTCGCTTGGCAGAAGTCGAGCGCTTTACATAGTTAATTTCACTTTTTCGGGTTATGTACATAAATGCACTTATGCCCGATAGGTGAAAAGTCGGGTTAGGAGTTTACAACGCGATCAGCTCTAACATGAGCAAACGCGAGACCCGTTGCATTGTAAATGCTTGTTTTATAATCAGTCTACACTTTTAAAATCACTTCTAGTCTTCAATACTTCCAAGCTGTTGCAGTGTAGGCTGCAGATGAGATGAAGTTAGGTCTATTGGTCCTATAACTGCTCCATTGCTTTCTTGATGGTCATTAGTCCATAGGTCTTTAACAGAGCACTAAAATACAGGTGTGGGTGGGGAGGGGTCAGGGCACGTTTTTATACAAAAAAAAAAAATATATTATTGTTTCAGAGCCACCTAGGTTGCGGTTACATAAGCGGCCATTGATGTTTCTGGAAAATTCGTGGCATGAGACGCTGCAGATTCACATGCTGTGCATATCCCACCATCTAGTGTTGGGCTCGGAGTGTTACAAGTTGTTTTTCTTCGAAGAAGTCTTTTCGAGTCACGAGATCGAGGGACTCCTCCCCGTTCGGCTCCATTGCGCATGGGCGTCGACTCCATCTTAGATTGTTTTCCCCGCAGAGGGTGAAGTAGGAGTTGTGTATATAGTAATAGTGCCCATGCAATGGAATAAGTATGTATGTACATAATGTGACTAAAAGTGATATATTTACACATGTACAAGTTTTATTTTTATCAACTTATAACGGCTACAGGCTCCCGGGGAGGTGGGAGGGCGCATGTGAATCTGCAGCGTCTCATGCCACGAACAGATGTACACTGGGTAAGTGACATTTTCCGTTCAATGGCATGTGTACCTGCAGATACACATGCTGTGCATAGACTAGTAAGCAGTTATCTCCCCAAAAGCGGTGGTTTAGCCTGTAGGAGTTGAAGTTGTTTGAAATAATGTTCTTAATACTGCTTGTCCTACTGTGGCTTGTTGTGTTGTTAACACATCCACGCGGTAATGTTTAGTGAATGTATGAGGCGTAGACCATGTGGCTGCCTTACAGATTTCTGTCATTGGTATATTTCCTAGAAAGGCCATGGTGGCGCCTTTCTTTCTAGTGGAGTGTGCCTTTGGTGTAATAGGCAGTTCTCTCTTTGCTTTTACATAACAGGTTTGAATACACTTAACTATCCATCTGGCAATGCCTTGTGTGGATATTGGATTCCCTGCATGAGGTTTTTGGAAAGCTACAAACAATTGTTTTGTTTTGCGAATTTGTTTGGTTCTATCAATGTAATACATTAGTGCTCGTTTTATGTCTAATGTATGTAATGCTCTTTCAGCTACAGAGTCTGGTTCTGGAAAGAACACTGGGAGTTCCACTGTTTGATTTAAGTGGAAAAGTGATATGACTTTTGGCAAAAATTTTGGATTTTTGCTTAGAACCACTTTATGTTTGTGTATTTGTATAAAGGGTTCTTGTATGGTAAAGGCTTGTATTTCACTTACTCTTCTGAGAGATGTGATAGCTATTAGGAAGGCTACTTTCCAGGTTAAGTATTGTATCTCACAAGAGTGCATGGGTTCAAATGGTGGACCCATGAGTCGTGTTAATACAATATTGAGGTTCCACAAAGGAACTGGTGGTGTTCTTGGTGGAATGATCCTTTTTAGACCCTCCATAAAATGCTTTTATGACTGGGATTCTGAATAGTGAAGTTGAATGTGTAATTTGTAGATAGGCCGAAATTGCTGTGAGATGTATTTTAATGGATGAAAAAGCTAACTTAGACTTTTGTGAGTGTAGTAAGTAGCTTACAATGTTTTTCGCGGATGCGTGTAATGTTTGAATTTGATTATTATGACAGTAATAAACAAACCTTTTCCATTTATTTGCGTAGCAATGTCTTGTAGTAGGTTTTCTAGCCTGTTTGATGACCTCCATACATTCTTGTGTAAGGTCTAGATGTCCGAATTCTAAGACTGCAGGAGCCAGATTGCTAGATTGAGCGATGCTGGATTCGGGTGTCTGATCTGTTGTTTGTGTTGAGTTAACAGATCTGGTCTGTTTGGTAGTTTGATATGAGCCACTACTGACAGGTCTAGTAGTGTTGTGTACCAAGGTTGTCGTGCCCAAGTTGGTGCTATTAGTATTAGTTTGAGTTTGTTTTGACTCAATTTGTTTACGAGATACGGAAGAAGTGGGAGAGGGGGAAAAGCGTAAGCAAATATCCCTGACCAACTCATCCATAACGCATTGCCCTTGGAGTGAGGCTGTGGGTACCTGGATGCGAAGTTTTGCCATTTTGCGTTTTCTTTTGTTGCGAATAGGTCTATTTGTGGTGTTCCCCAGTTTTGGAAGTAGGTTTGTAGTATATGGGGATGAATTTCCCATTCGTGGATCTGTTGGTGATCCCGACTGAGATTGTCGGCTAACTGGTTTTGAATTCCTGGTATGTATTGCGCTATTAGGCGAATGTGATTGTGAATCGCCCAATGCCAAATCTTTTGTGCTAAAAGACACAACTGTGTTGAGTGTGTCCCTCCCTGTTTGTTTAGGTAATACATTGTTGTCATGTTGTCTGTTTTGACAAGAATGTGTTTGTGGGCTATTAGTGGTTGAAATGCTTTCAATGCTAGATACACTGCTAGTAGTTCTAACTGATTTATATGAAGTTGTTTCTGCTGAGTGTCCCATTGTCCCTGGATGCTGTGTTGGTTGAGGTGTGCTCCCCACCCTACCATGGAAGCATCTTTTGTGATCACGTATTGAGGCACTGGGTCTTGGAAAGGCCGCCCTTGGTTTAAATTTATTGGATTCCACCATTGAAGCGAGGTGTATGTTTGGTGGTCTATCAACACTAGATCTTGAAGTTGACTCTGTGCTTGTGACCATTGTGTTGCTAGGCACTGTTGTAAGGGCCGCATGTGTAATCTTGCGTTTGGGACAATGGCTATGCATGAGGACATCATGGCTAGTAGTTTCATCACTAATTTTACCTGAAACTTTTGGTTTGGGTGCATGCTTTGTATTACGTTTTGGAATGCTTGTACCCTTTGTGGACTTGGAGTGGCAATCCCTTTTTTTGTGTTGATTGTTGCTCCTAAGTATTGTTGTATTTGACACGGCTGTAAGTGTGATTTTTGGTAGTTTAGTGAGAACCCTAGTTTGTGAAGGGTTTCTATGACGTATTTTGTGTGTTGAAGGCACTGTTCCTGCGTGTTGGTCTTGATTAACCAATCGTCTAGATACAGGAATACGTGTATGTGCTGTCTTCTGATATGAGCTGCTACTACTGCAAGGCATTTTGTAAATACCCTTGGTGCTGTTGTTATCCCGAATGGTAACACTTTGAATTGGTAATGTACTCCTTGGAAAACAAACCTTAAGTATTTCCTGTGTGAAGGATGTATGGGTATATGGAAGTACGCATCCTTGAGATCTAATGTTGACATGTAGTCTTGTTGTTTGAGCAAGGGGATTACGTCTTGAAGTGTCACCATGTGAAAGTGATCTGATTTGATGTAAAGATTTAGTGTTCTGAGATCTAAGATGGGTCTCAGAGTTTTGTCCTTTTTGGGTATTAGAAAATACAGGGATTAAACACCTGTTCCTTTCTGATGGTTGGGTACCAGTTCTATTGCGTCTTTTTGCAACAACGCTTGGACTTCTAGTTGTAAAGATCCAAGTGCTGTTTGGACATGTTGTGTGTTTTTGGAGGCACATTTGGTGGTAATTGTAGGAATTCTATGCAATAACCATGTTGGACAATGGCTAGGACCCACGAGTCTGTTGTTGTTTCTTCCCAGTTTTGGTAAAAACCTGTGAGTCTCCCCCCCCCCCCCCCCCCACTGGTGTTATGTGTTGGGGATTTGTGACACTGAAGTCACTGTTTATTTTGAGGGGTCTTTGGAACTTTCCTCTAGTTTTAGGGAACTGTCCACCTCTGTACTGTCCCCGAAAGCCTCCTCTTTAATACTGGCCCTGGTATGTGGGTCTAGTTTGTGAGGTTGAGGGTTCTGTGCTTTGGGCCTGAAACCCCCCTCTAAATTGTGTCTTCCTAAAAGTGCCTCTGCTCTGTGGGGAGTAGAGCGCGCCCATGGCCTTGGCCGTATCCGTGTCCTTCTTTAGCTTCTCTATAGCTGTGTCCTCCTCCGGCCCAAACAACTGATGTCCATTAAAAGGCATATTAAGCACAGCCTTTTGGATCTCGGGCTTAAACCCGGAGGTGCGTAGCCATTCGTGTCTCCGAATAGTGACCGCTGTATTCACAGTTCTTGCGGCTGTGTCCGCTGCATCCATTGCAGATCGTATCTGGTTGTTCGAGATACTTTGGCCCTCTTCCACCACTTGTTGTGCACGCTTTTGGAACTCCTTGGGCAGATGTTCTATAAAGTGCTGCATTTCATCCCAATGAGCTCTGTCATATCTTGACAATAAAGCCTGTGAATTGGCAATGCGCCATTGATTGGCTGCTTGTGCTGCAACTCTTTTCCCCGCTGCATCAAACTTTCAACTTTCTTTGTCGGGTGGTGGTGCATCTCCAGAGGTGTGTGAATTAGCCCTTTTACGTGCTGCGCCTACTACCACTGAGTCAGGTGTCAGTTGTTGTGTGATGTATACAGGGTCTGTAGGGGGAGGCTTGTACGTTTTGTCCACCCTAGGTGTGATGGCTCTGCCTTTGACGGGCTCTTGAAATACTTGTTTTGCATGTTTCAACATCCCTGGTAACATTGGAAGACTTTGGTACTGACTGTGTGTCGACGACAAAGTATTAAATAAAAAGTCATCCTCAATGGGTTCTGCGTGCAGTGCTACATTGTGAAAAGCCGCTGCTCTGGACACTACTTGCGTGTAGGCAGTACTGTCTTCAGGTGGTGATGGTCTTGCTGGGTAGCAGTCTGGACTATTATCTGATACTGGCGTATCATATAGATCCCATGCATCTGGGTCATCCTGGCTGATCCCTGTGTGCGTTGGTGATTGCATCATAGGAGGGGTTGCAATTGGTGACAGTTGAGGTGAGTGGTGTGGTGATGGTTGTGGCGAAGAGTGAGGTGGAGTTACTGCTTTTACCACTTTTGCTTGTGGTTGTTTTTCATTTGTCTTGGAAAGCAAGTTTCCTTTTCATCCTTATAGGAGGGAGAGTTCTTATTTTCCCTGTTTCCTTTTGAATATGGAGCCTTCTTTGTGTATAATCTGGCTCCCCTGCTTCAAGCTCTTGTCCAAATTTATGGCCTTGTAGTTGTTCTGAAAGGCCTTGTTCTTCGGAGTAGGAGCTTGTTTTCGGCTCCGAAGCTGGGTGTTTCGGTACCAAAACTTTTTCTACAGTCTTTTTCGGCTCCGAAGCCACTTTCTTAGGTTTCGGCGTGCCGATCTCTCGGTGCCGACTTATCTCGGAGCCGGTCTCTCGATGTCGAGGCTGCTCTGAGCCAGGTTCTCGGTGTCGAGTATGCCCTGTGCCGGGATCTCGACCGGAGTCGGATGACTTCGACACGTGTGTGCCCTTTTTCGGTGCCGATGGATGGTCACCGATTTTACGGGTTAAGCCACGGCCTGCTGGCGGTGGCGTCCCCTGGGCCTTCATGATTTTGGCGTGAGTCTTGGCCGGGGCTGGTTTACTCACGGTTTTCGGCGCCTGCTCTGTTTCGGGCTTGTCCGAGTCAGCGATGGAGAAAGTCTCCTCTTCCTCGACGTCGTGGTGTCCTGACGGCGCCGATGCCATTTAAAGCCTTCGTGCTCTCTGGGCCCGTAGCGTTTTCTTCGACCGAAACGCCCAACAGGCCTCGCAGGTATCCTCTTTGTGTTCAGGGGACAAACACAAATTACAGACCAGATGTTGATCTGTATAAGGATACTTGTTGTGGCATTCGGGGCAGAAGCGGAATGGGGTCCGTTCCATTAGCCTTGAAGAAGTACGCGGTCGGCCGACCAGGCCCCGCCGGGGAATAGAAGCCCCGAAGGGCTACCAGAGCTCTTCTTGATTCGGTGTCGATCTGCGTTAACTAACCCGATACCGAACGCCAACAATACCGTCGAATTTTCTGAGATTTAACTAACTTTCCGAACCGAAACACGGAGTGAAGAGGAACATGTCCGAACCCGATGGTGGCAAGAAAACAATCTAAGATGGAGTCGACGCCCATGCGCAATGGGAGCCGAAAGGGGAGGAGTCCCTCGATCTCGTGATTCGAAAATACTTTTTCAAAGAAAAACAACTTGTAACACTCCGAGCCCAACACTAGATGGTGGGATATGCACAGCATGTGTATCTGCAGCTACACATGCCATCGAGCACATATATATATATATATATATATATATATATATATATATACGCTGTCCTATATTTTTAAAGGATTAATCCACAGCCTTCCTCCCGAGAAATTCTTGTAGATGACTTCATGTAGCAATTTAGATAAGCCTCGGCATGAGGATTTAAATGAATCCTTGGCCACAGTAGCACAGTTAGTAATTCTGTCACTTCTATGGGATTAAGGCTTAAGTATTTTAATAGAGTGTTCGAGCCCACAAGGAGGAATTTCCTCAAAAATATGGTTCCTAATTTGATGTAGCTCAAGCATTCTTGTGTAACCCCATCTTCCTGCACTATAAGGAGTTGCTGCTAGTGTCCTCTTCTTGTAGGCATGTAAAATGGCTTTTGTCAAAGCTTATGTGCTGCTCTTGGAGTGTAACACTGGTTCCAAATTCTGCTCCATCGTGCAGATTGTTTTTCTTTCTCAGGGGCCTAGTGTCGAATGTAATTCCCATGTAGGAAGGCGTTGCAGAGACAAAATGATGACAGTGGTGTAGTTATGGAGCTCTGTCACTGACGCAGGTAATAGCTCCCCTGTTGGTGGTAGAGGGGGCGTTTCAGTCCACAGATAAGTTCCAGACGCCCCTTAGCAAATCCTGAGGTGGGCACCCGCACTTGAGTGGGGCACTGCCGCTGGATGGGGAGAGAGGCCGAGAGCTGCCACGGACAAAGGGCCTTCAAGGGGACGGACAACCCCAATTTAGGCCGGAAGAGGCAGCTAGTCCAATCCCGCAGGAGAAGCAGGCAGAGGGTACCCCCATCTAGTTGATGCTACCAGGCCCACTGTGGCTTGACAATCCCCCAGGACTGCCTTCTTAGCACCAAGCACAACTGCCAGAGAGCAGTCATGGACCACAGGGGAGCATGCCAGACCAGAGCCATAGCACCAAATCTGCAGCAGCCCACAAAACTGACCCACCATGAGCGTGATCTCTGGTAGATCAGGTACTTGGATGTGCTACAGGCCCAGCTGCCGGCCCTGGGACATACAAGCGGGCTGTGTTGTGGGCCCCGGTGAATTCCTGGTTACGGCAAGAAGAAGGGGGGCTGCTAGAGCCAGTTTTCCTCAGCAGGGACCCACACTGTCAGCCCCAGGTTAATGTTGTCACACTCCTAAAGATCACAGCGATGAATAGAGCACCTGCCCATACCTGGGAGGCTGTGGGTACCTTCTTTTCCCCTTAAGTGCACGGCTTGGGAACACTGGTGGTTCGGTCCAGACTCTGAAAGTCCCTCCATCACTGGCAGCACAGCTGTGGTGGTAATAGACTTTTGAGATCCTCTTCAGCCTCTGACTGAAGATGCAACAGTTGAGCTGATGTGCTGCCGTCTCCAGGGTTGGATTCCGGAATGCACCATGGCCTTCATCAAACACAGATGGGATGGCACGATTAAAGAGCTCCTTCAGATCACAACAAACAAGTGTGCTGTAGACAGAGTATGTGTCAAAACTGCCACCAAATGAGTGATAGGACAACACTGAAGACTTTCACAATGAGGATGAGAAGTACACTAAGACCTTCATAACCTAAATGTTTATACACTTGATGAATGAAATTGACTTAGTATGGACAGATCTGAAACAAAGCTTCTGGGAGTCTGCATGGACCTTAATGATCTGGTTCAAAGAGTGAGCTCTCTAGAATCAGCTCAGGATGAGCAATGCCTGGACCTCAAAGAATGATGTGCTTGATTGATAGACCTATAGAACCAAGTGATACAGATTCTGGCACCTAACTTGCAAATAAGCAGAGTCCGACTGGGGAGAGAAGGTAAAAATATCAAACCAGTGCCTCTGAGAAATGCTTTTGGATGGCCACGGCTTGGAGCCTCTCCACATGGATCGAGCATATAGAGTGGGCTTTTCATCGTGGAATTTGCAGTCTGTCCCTGACATCCTAGTGTGCTCTCACTATTATGCACATAAGGGAGCACTTTGGAGACTGCAAGGGGAGGAGGCAGATTAGCTCTAATGGTGACTCTCCAAATTTTCCAAAATATATATGTAATCACTTTGGCTAAGCGTAGGGCCTTCCACCACGTCACCAACGTCCTCAAAGAATACAATATAACGATACAAGAGGGGAGACCCAATCCACCTGTCTTTTGAATGGACGGGCAATCGATGGGCAACTTAATCCCTTAAAGAAGCCTGTTGAATCTTTCAACTCCCACAGCCGAAAGACGATCATAGCAGGCTAGCGGAGCTCCCATGACCCCCTAGCCCAATATGGAGGCTGAAACCAAGCAAAACAAGGCTGATATCCCGAGCACAGAATACCGCCTTGCAAAACACAAGGCAGACCTAGCGCCTATACAGAAAGTGAGTGGAAGCTCTCCATCCTCTGATTTGCCCAAAACACACTCCACTTAGCCCCAGCAGTGACACAGCAGGATGCCCTCTGCCCCCAAGTTCTAACATCACCATTGATGATGGTCGCAGGGATTAGACTCCTAGGGGGGCACCATTCATCACAGATAGGAGATATGGACCTGCGACAGGGGGGAGAGGAGACGCCGCAGGAACGCACAGAGGCCTTATGCTGTCTACTGAAAGGTAACCCAGCACACTTGTGGCTTGGAAATGGACACTTTGGCCATCCAGAGTTGGGGGCTTATTAGCTCATCAGATTATTTGGTTTTGTTGCTATACTCTGTTGGGGGTAGGATAGTGAAAATGGGTGGAAGGGAGAATTGTATTCACACCCTGATGCTGGTAGCCAGAGATAAGGAGGCACACACTGGTAAGCAGACGTTATACACTTATGGCGACACACACCATCCTTGTAACACATAATGTGAAGGGCCTTAATAACCCCCTCAAGAGATGATCTGTGGCTGAGGAACTGATTAGTCTGCAAAGTAATATAGCATTACTCAAGAAGACCCACCTCCTATGACTCAGTAGGTCACATATACAGTCTAAACCTTTCCCCCTACTATACGTTTCTTCTGGAGAATAAAGGACAGGAGGGTGGGATTACTGGTGCACACACGATGCCCTCTGGGGGTAAAGTTGCTTCATGGAGACAAAGTACTATGCTGGGTAGGCTTGACTGGTATGTTCTGAGGGTCTACTCCGACTGTGACATTGGTATATTGCCCCAAACAAGGACAGTAACACTTTCTTTCCAACACTAGACACTCTGACAGCATGGTCTCCAGGTTCAGTCCTAAGAGGAGGCTACCTCAACCTGCTCTGGGAAAGCACAGTAGACACAGATGGCACAGGCTGCAGAGGGACGATGCTACTATCCCCTGCAGTCAGATCAGTGAGAGAGAAGGTGGGCCTTATAGATGCCTGGAGGCACATACCCCCACTGGGTTGGGATTATTTGCACTACTCCAGAGCCCACAAAACACATGCACGACTGGACTATCCAGTGTTAAACAAGCAGCGCCTACCTAATTTGACTGAAGTGAGCAAGAACCAATGTAGTTAGCAGGGTATGGCCCAGTCACATGCTCCTTCACGTTCAACCAGACAGGCCCACCTCAAACGGGGACCTCTGGAGGCTTCAAGACCACCTCCTAAAAGATCCCATAGCAGTTATCAACATCAATAAAAGCATTAGGGAATACATAGAGCTCAGTACCACATACGATGCAACAGCGGCCACTCAGCCATCCTCCAGGGGTGTTTATTTGCAGAGGCATCTCGTCTGCAAAAACAAAGGAGGGACTGTGTCAAAGGCTCCTGTCAGATCTGAAAGTTCTGGACTGAGGTCAGAAACTCACTCCCAAAAAGTCAGTAGGAAAATCCTCATGACCCATGGTCAACTCAGGAAACTTGAGTTGTACAGGGTGGCATAATTCGTAGCCAAATTAGACAATAAATGTTACCCATAAGGTGACAAATCAGACAAGCTACTGGTGAACCTATCAAGATCGAGGCAGACACGCAACACAATTACAGAAATTAACAGTCCAGATGGAAGACTTCACACACTTAACCAGGAAAAGGCGGAGTGCTTTAGGGCCTACCACTCGATCCTGCACATGCAGCAACCAATGCACCCTGAAACAAGGAAGTCATATCTGGAGGGAGTGGACCTTGCCATGCTGGCTGGTCGTGACAGCTAAAGTGTTTGCAAAAAAAAATAAAAAGTAATCTAAGAGGCAATTGCTAAATTTGAGATTGAAAGCCCCCTGGCCTGGGTGGCTTCACAGCATCCTTTTGCAAATATTTTACTCCCAAGCTATTACCCCTTTTGAATAAAGTATACCTGGAAATGATACAGGAGGGGTGAGTTACACCTTCCATGGCAGAATCTATGATATTGATTATACTTAGGCTGGGGAAAGACCCTAGTGACTGCTATTCATTTAAATCGCCTCCATATGCCTTCAACCCATGATGGAGGACCTCATCCACCAAGCTCAAGCAGGCTTTAATTTGGGATGCCAAGCCAGTGATAATACCAAGAAAGTATTACATCTTATTGATCTAGGCAGAACAGAGGAGAAACAGTCAGTCCTGGTCTCCCTGGAAGCTGAGAAAGCTTTGACTGGGTAGACTGGAACTTCCTGGCCGATGTCATTGGGCTTTGGTGACTCATTTAGTAGTTGGCTGCTAGCTGGATAAAAAGCCCCCAAAGCCTGCAGGAGGTTGAACTT